>NC_044552.1:3271378-3924788 GCF_007565055.1 Rhinopithecus roxellana | reverse complement strand
GACAGAGGTTGGTATGGAGAAGCACAAAATCAAATATGTTTTATGGCATCACTTTCTAAGAATAGCCTTTTCCGCTAGACTCAAGATGAAAAAGATAACGAATATTTTCTTTTTATAACTCTGATTCAATTTGTTATCTCCTTAGTCCTGCTTATATAGAGTTTCTGTCCCTTCTGTTCTCAGATCATTGACCAATTCTGATATGAGATAAAATTCTATTAATATTACCTTAAGCAAGTACTCAGGGAAGGAAAAAAAAATGGGAAGGAGAGAAAACACCACACCCTCTTAACTAACACTTCTGATCCACCGGCCCACCCTTGCTGTTGTAAGAACATTTTAAGTCAGTGATTGTCAGCTTTGGCTTCCTGAGGCAACAAAGAATTAGTAAATTTTGATTAAAATATTTTCCTAACAAAAATAATACCTAATGAAGTCAAGAGGTAGTGAAACAGGCACGCTCATGCATAGCTGATTATAATTAGAACAAATCTTTTGAAAAGCAATTTGGCAGTAAGTATCAAGCCTCTAAATGTGTGTACTCTGACCTGGGAATTCTCTTTCCGGAAACCTATCTTATTGTGGAGAGGGTGGGAATCTAATTAGGTAAACAGATACATGCACAAATAAATTTATTATGGTGTTATTTTATAACAATAAAAAAAAGTATGAGAAACAAACTGGTAACATGCCCAGTTCTGTAAACTATGGTATATCCACCAGTTTGGGTGGATCTGTTTATAGGGAGTCTGTCAAAACCTGAGTATAAACATGTATATACAATCTTATCAAAATTATATATTTTTAAATACAGAAGCAAATATGAAATCTGCACAATTCAAAAGGTTTAGAAGTAAATATACTAATCTTGGTAGTGACAGGTTTTTGGTACAGAGATTTAGAGTGACTTTTCTTGCCTTTTTATTTATGTTATTTTCAGGTTCATCATAAGGACTATAGTGTACACACTTTTCTAATCAGCAAAAAGTAAACACACTTTATAAGGAAATAAACAAATATAGAGATGCCATATGGAATCTTTTGGTTTGAGAGATGGCTGAGACTGGGATAACTCAGATCAAAAATACAATAAATTATCTCAATTCAAAAAAAAAAAAAGGGTGGGGCTGGCTGGTAAGGGACCTACATTTCATACCCTTCTTAAGTTTGCTGGTTTCTGCCCAGAATTTCCATTAGGACTGGAGAATAGGAGCTGAGTTAATTTTCCCAGGGGCCCTGAAATCCTGACATTGGTACATTCCCTGTCATGCATTTATTCTCATTCTTAGGGCCATGGTGACCATAAATGTGAATGAAAATTTAAAGTATTTAGCATTTATTAAGCACTTCCTATGCACAGGCACTGTTTTGGTGCTTTTTATAACTGTATTTCACCTTTCTCAGGCTTACAAAAGCTCTCAGTAAAAAGAACTATTGTCTCCTTCCTCCTCGCTCCCCCATGCCAGCATGTTCTACACACTCCTTTCTTCTACTCACCAAGAGAGCCTTTTAGGAATATAATTGATTTGATAAAAGAAAAAAAAATGGGCCAACTAGGCTGTCCATTTGTTATCAATAAGCCTCACAGCTGTCTGAACAGCTACTAAAGAAAGCACCTTCAAATAGGTCAGGACAGGGAAGGTTCGAGAATTATGGCACCAGAAAATCCCACAGGCCTTCTTCTTGTGATGTGGCTTATTTGCTTTACAGGCGTCAAGCATATTTGCTGACGTCAGCAGCCCATCAAAGTTTAAAATAATAATAGTGAAAAGGAAAACACCCCCTTTCTGCCAGGCAGACCTGTTCTGCCAACTTCTGCGTTCTTTTGAGTTAATAAACGTCCAAGAATCACCTCCCCTACCACCCTGAGGGGGAAAAAACAGCACAATAATTTTAAAAACCACCAGGTCAGCCCATTGTCAGCATAAACCATTCAGACAAGTAGCATTTTGTTACACTCTAATGAGGATTTTACCTCTGCCTCAAAACGAAAGCTATCATTAGGTTTCGTGTTTATGGGATCAAATGATTGTCTGGGGATGGTGGGTTTCTTTCAGTCCCTTCCTCATTTTAATCACATTCAAGACCAAATGCATAAACATTTCCTGCATCAGATGAAACTAAAAACCATAGCTATGCCAGCTAATGTCTTTTGAAAACATCAATTAAGAAAATGGCCTTTAAATTCCCATTTTTACTTGAAAATCTGCGAACAGGCACACATGTTTTAATACCAGGGCAGTGGTGGTGGCAGTGAGGGGCGGGTGGGGGTTTGAGGAGGTCTGACCTCAAACAGTGGTTTGAGAAGTCAGAAGGGCAGGCTCCCATTGGCATCAAGCAGATAGAGAATCTCTGCAAGGGAAGGAACTTCTGTATAAAGCAAAGGCCTCTTAAGTTATCTTCACAGTAGTGTTGAAACTGGAGCCAGCCCCTCAAGAGTAGGTTGATCAGAGGCTTCTGCACCATGCTGGTACCCACACACATGCCCCATTGTTAATACCTCCTAAGGACAGATTAGATCCCACATTCCTCAGAAGTACTGAGCTGCAGAGGAAAATCGGCCAGCAGGCTCCTTCCGCAGGGCCATCAACTAGCTACAACTGATAAGTTTTTAATTGAAATAACTGGAACAATTACATGGAGTCCCCACCACTTCTGTCGCCAGCTACTGAGATAGTGTCGCACTTACATCTCCTGGCATGTGCATAGGCGTGAGCCAGAAAAGAGTAATTCAAGTTCTTAACTCATTTTTTATCTTTTTTTCCATGGCTATGTGCCATTGTTAATCAAATTGTTCACCCAAGGAGTACTATGAGATTGTTTTGTTTTATTTTTTCTTTTCTGGCCTTATCTAGGAAACCCTGATATTTACTCTATCTGAGTTTGAACAAGTAACTAATTAATCTCTGACAAAAGATACTGAAGTTAGACAAGTTTGGGTAAAATCCGTTGAGGTCATGGTTGGTTTTAATCACATAGCTCAATTTAAAAGCTGAACACTAACACACCTTTGCTTTCAAAGAGTGCTTGTTAAACAGCAAGTTTTGTTGTGCGTAACTTGAATTCTGCCACTTCTTTTTATTTTTTTCTGAAATAACAGTGATTTAGTCAATGAAGTGGCAATATGAATTAAAGGACAACACACCTGCCTTTGCAGGGACAAACCCCAAAGGGCCCAGATTAAATTTTAACCAGGATTATGTTTGCCAGGATTTATATCTCAAATGATTATGTTTGGCTTTTGTAATAATAAAAGGTTATTTTGGGAAAAGAATTCCCTTTTAACATCTACTGTGTTTACTAGGAGGAAATACAGAGTTAGACTTCGATACAGTCTAGCCTTTGAAAGAAAATAAAAGACAAATGATTTAGCAGATGGGTAACTCCCAAATCTGCAGAAATGTAAACAGCCAGGATTTTGGGGCCTATGGGTTTTATCAAAGATGTAAGAAAGGCTGAGACCGACACCAGTGTGTCCTCTTTGGCTAGTTTTAACACGTTTACAGTCACAATTAACATTCAAGGAATTTCCTTTTCATCCAAGTGTTTCTTTTAAAAGCATTTCATACCACAAACTAAAATTCTAGCTGCCACCAGTCCTTCCCATACAGAAGAGTAGTGAAATCTCCATAATACTTTCTTACTTTGAAAATGGGCTCGGACCACGTCAATTTCCTTGGGGTATTTGTTTTCCAATATAGGGGGTTCTCGCCTCCTCCCTCCTTCCCTCTCTTTAAAGAACTTGTACTGGGGACCCTACTTCTTCGTCCTTCACCCTCCTCCGCACTCACCCCGAAGCCAGATGAGCGCGAGCCTGGGCAAGCGTCCTAAGCCCTCCCCTGGCCCAACAGCCTGGTTTCAAGTCCCTGAGCCGGCCGGCCCACTGCGTTCTGCAAGAAAAAAGAGATCCCTGTTTCCCCCCCGCTACCCCTAGACAAGGGATTCGCACATGGGCACGGAGTCCGAGTCTTGGCTATGCATAGAGCTCAGCCCCGTATCTGAGTCTTCGTCGTTGCCAGGACCGCTCTTGGCCAGTCCACGGGCCTGGTCCACCCACATGTCGGCGCAGGCTTGAGGTCCAGGTTCCCGCGAGGGACCGCAGGAGCCAGGAGCCCCATCCGGTGCCACTGTCAGCTCCAAAGTGTGCAAAGTTTGCAGAAGGCCCTGTAGCTCGCGCTCCTTGTTGTCCCATTGCTGCTGGCTGTAATCCAAGTCCGACTTGACGGCCTCCAGGTCCGTGTTGAGCCGCAGCCCGATGTAAAGGCTGGTACTGAGCTGCGTCCTGACCCGTTCCTGCTCCAGCAGCAGCTCGCCCTCGGGGCCGCCGTCGGGCTCCGGGGGTTCCTCCCGCGCCGCCAGCTCCTCCTGGCGCCGCCGCATCCACCTCTGGTTGAGTTCCTCCTGAATCTCGGCTGAAAGGCGCTCCAGCAACTCCTCCTGCTGAACCCGTTGCTCCTGAAGCCGCAGCAAGTCGTCGCAGCGCCGGGCCAGCTCCTCCAGCGCCGCCGCCTGCGCCTCGCCGTCTAGAGGGGGCGCCGACGCCGCCTCTGCCTCCGCCGCCACCTCTTCTGGCTCCTCTCCCGGGCTGGACCCGTCGAGCTCGATGCCTGCCCCAACCAAGTAAGTGTCCTGCACGTAGTTGACCCCGTGACGCCGCATGCGGTCCAGGTGCACCTTGGCTTCGTAGCGGTCGATCTCGCGGTCCAGTTCGTGGAGCCGCTGCACCTGCTGGCGAATGGTGTGGTCCTGGGAGAGCACCAGATGCACCAGCGTCTCCATGCGCTCCACCGACGCGCTCTCGTGGGCCCGCGGAGACGAAGAGCAGGACGAGGCAGTGGACGACGAAGTGGAGGAACAGGACGACGGTGGCTGCTGCTGGCGCCGCCGGTTGAGCTTGGCCAGTTTGCGAAAGGCCTTGCGAACCACTCGCCGCTGTTTCTCCTGGGTCATGGCCAGGCTGGGCCGCGCGGGGGCCCCGCGGGCCGGACAGGGGCGCTCTCGGCTGAGCACTACGCGCGCCTCCGCGCTGCGCGGGCCGGCGTTAGGCAGCGATGCCTCGCTGCGCACTAGCACGAAGCGCACATTCTCTTGCTCTTCGCCCCAGGCAGCCCAGAGGCGCAAAATGCGAGTCTTGTTAGGGAGGATGCGCTCAAAGCCGCGCCACTTCTCCACGATGCAATAGCACTGCGGGGGCCCACACAGCATGCCCTGCGGCAGCGCCTCGTCGTCGTCCTCGTCGTCCTTGTCCGGAGGTTCGGGAAGCTCTCCCGGGCCAGGCGGGTCGCCGGCCGACCCCCGCCGCCGGCTCCGCCGCTGTCTCCGTCGCCGCCGGCAGCCGTCCTCCAAAAGCACTCGCACAACGTCCGAGCAAGTGGTGCGGAGGGAGAGACCGGACACCAGCTTCTCTTCCTGGCATATCCATACCGATATCTTCTTTTCCGAAGGATCCATGGCGCAACCAGGGCGCAGGTGGCAGGTCCGGCCGGGCTCTGCTGGGGCAGAAAGGACAGCAAGGGCAGCCCAGTAGCTCTGGGATGGGAGAGGAGCCCGTGCCGCCTCCTGCGGCTGCACTAGCCCTGCTTCCCCGCTGCGCACCGAAGGCAGGCTGGAAAGCGACTGTGGCTGTGGTCGCGGTTACGGCTGCGCTCTGCCCGGACGACGGGCGCTCCCGGGGCAACGCGCCCGGGACCGGCTCCCGCCGCTCTGGCTCTACCCAAGGTGCCCGGGACCTCCGGGTTTTGCTCCTCCCCACGTGGCTCCACCCCTTCCCGTCCCCCAGCGCCCAGAGCTGTGGCTGGAAGTACAGGAGGCTCAGGGCCCAGGCCCGCCCCTTGCAGCCTTGCGGTGCAGCGTGCGCCCCGTCCGCCCCTCGCTCGCGTTGCGGACATCCTGAGTCTCGGCCTTTTTCGCCAAATCGCTGCTCTGCCGCGGGCCTACGCAAGGGAAGATTCAAGGGCCCCTCTACTTCAGGGAGTGGAGCCCGCGCCTCGGCACGGATCAGCTGTGCGTCTCCCTTGGCCTACTGGCTCTTCTCCTTGTGTCTATAGCTAGCTGGACGCATCTTGACTTTTATCTTCTCATCTTTCCTGGCACCTCCAGACGCATTTCCTGGTCCCTCAAGGCAGCGGTGCCTGGGGAGTGCACTTTGCACAGACAGGGAAACCGAGGCACTCAGCGGTCTCCAATGGAGACGCTCTAATCGCATTCCACGTCCAGCTAGCGCTATAAGAGCTGCCTCTAACGCGGAGGGCCTCCCGGTCTTCCTCGACAGGAAGCAGTATTTGCATATCTAAGGAGAACAAGATTCAGCAATGTGCTCCGGAGCAAGTGCAGGCAAGGAACGGTCTGGGCTGGAGGGGGACAGACGTTCAGAGGCGGCTGCCGGTTTCCTGTAGTGTCACGTAAGTGGGTCTCCACGTCATCTTCACCTTAGCTTCCCCCAGCCTTCTTGGGAGAGGGGCTCCTCATTCTAGTGGGAGTTCAGGGCCCAGACCCAAGTCACAAGCTATTTTTATGCTTTCCACCTCCATAAGGGGAAACCGTGAAGGCTTCTGGCATTTTCTAATATTCAGACATGGTCCAGAAGAGATAACAGCCAAGGTTTACAGCGCAAGAAACCCAAGGCCACAATGCAAGTGAACTTGTTTCATCCTTAACTACTGATGAGGATAATCCATTGCGTGCAAGGCTTGCCCTTAGCTTGTCCTTGTGAGCACAGGTCTAATAATAAGCTCACTCCCTTTCTTCAAGACCTTGGATGGCTCCCCATTGCCTCTTGGCTAAAGCACTTTTGTTCATTCAGTGATTCACTCAGCAAATATTTATTGAGTACCTACTGTGCTCCAGGTCCTATCGCTAGGGATTTGACAATGAACGAATCGCCAGTTCTGGTTTGCAAGGAGTTCACAATTCAGTGGAAGAGCACAGCCAAATAAACATTCCCAACACAATGTCTTGTGTCCTCTGATAAGGGAGAGCAAGAGGTTTTGGGGGAACATGGAGTGGCATCCAACCCATCTTGGAGGGGCAAGGAAGTCTTTCCCCCAGAGGAGGTGTCTTAAGCAAGACCCAAAGGACCATTAGAGTCTGCCAAAAGGACAGTAGATGAAGGGGAGGGACAAGCAGTATTCTAGAAGGGATTGTAGTGCAGTCAGGAATCAAGAGCATGTTAGTTACTGGGGCTGTCAGGTATTTGAGAGGAGTGTCTAAAATTGAGGTTGAATGATTGAACAGGAACAGGATCAGGAAGGGCCTTTAATTCCATGCTTATGTATTTGGATTTACCTTAAAGACAGTGAGAACCCATAGGGTGCAAATCTGGAGTCAGAACAGCCAAGTAAAAATCTCAGCAGCACTTACTAGCTCTATAACCTTAGGAAAAGTATTAATCTCTCTGAGCTTCAGTTTCCTTATCTGTAAAACGTTGATAATAAAAAAATACCTCCCTAATAGAACTGGTGTAAGGATTAACTGCCTGGGCCTGGTAAATCCCCAATAGTTTTATTGGGGGGTTGGAAAGCTGGGAGGTATATTAGTTTTCTATTGCTGTGTAACAAATTATCACAAACCTAGTGACTTAAAACAACACCCATCTATTACTTCACTGTTCTGTAGATCACAAGTCCAAGTTGGCATGGCTGCTGCATACTTTGCTCAGGATGTCCCAGGCAAAAGGCAGGGTATAGGCTGGTTCAAGTTCCTGTCTGAAGGCTCTGGGGGAATACCCACTTCCAAATCCATTCAGGTTGTTTGCATGATCTGGTTCCTCTCAGTTGTAGGTCTGAGGTCCCCATTCTCCTGTTGGCTGTCCTCCAGGGTCACTCTCAGCTCCTACAGGACTCTCTCAGATCCTTTCTATAGGATATCCACCCCCCTCCCTGCAACTTTAAAGTCAGCAACCACATGTCAAATCCATCCAGTCCTCCTTTGCTTCTAATCAATCTACCATCCTCTTCTGCCACTAGCTAGAGAAAACTCTCTGCTTTTCAAATGCTTGATTAGTCAAACCCACCTGGATAATTTCTCTATCTTAAGGTTGACTGATTAATAACCTTAACTATATCTGAAAAACCCCTTTGCTGTGTACTGTAATATAATCACCAAAGTCACCCCCAGGGAGATAGGGATTATGGGGCTGTCTTAGAATTCTGCCTACCATAGGGCATAACATGAACAGATTTTGATTTTTTAAAGATCAGTCTGTTTGCGTTGAGGACAATGGGTGGGGATGGGGGATGAGAGGCAAGAAAGCCTTTTAGAAGACTATCACATTCATTCGAGGAAGAGATGATGACCTATGCTGAGAATAGTGGGAGTGAGAAGACTGGACACAATTGACAGCTATCAAGGAGGTGGGAGAGGCAGGATGTGGTGATAGATTGACGAAGGATTTCCTTCTCCCTAGAATGGTGTCAAAGGTCTCTTGCAATCTGGACCAGCCCACTTCTCCAGCTTCTCACTTACATGTGGGCTATCCCTTCTTCCTTTCCTCTCACATAGGATTGCTAGAGCTTTGTAGTCAACTGCCATCCCTGCTGGATTCTAAGCTCCACAAGGGTAGAGATCATATATCTGTTTTGCTCACTTTTGAATCCTTTACATTTAGTGCAATCCCTGCCACATTCTAGGTTTACTCAGTAGCTGTCGAATACATTAATGAATCAATGAAGGAATCCTACATTTTAGCAAGCCAACACCTCATCCATCCAGAAGAACTCATGCATCTTAATGTATCCACACTTTTGTACATGCTTTTCCCACAATTAAGATTCCTCTTAAACAACTGGAGAACTTCTACTCACTCTTCAGAAGCTCAGATACATGTCACCTGCTCTGGGAGTCCTTTCTTTCCTCCTCCAGAAAGAACTGGTTCCCCACTCTTCTTCTGCGTCTATTAATGCGGAGATTACATTGTGCTGTGATGTGTTTTTTATGTCTGTTTACTCCCACAAGAATAGAGCTTTTCAAAAGAAAAAAGATTGTCCTATTTACAGTTTAGTCCTCAGTGCCTAGGGTGCCTGGCCCATGGCAGGTTCTCTATCTTCCCCTATGTTTTAAGGAACACCCAGATGAATAATGTCTAAGATATTGTGCTACCCTCAAGATAACTTCTTTCTAGAAGCAGACAAATACATGGAATCCCTGTTGTAGTAATGATATATATGAAATTTGTGCCGGACTAATTAAAGGATAGAATGATTGTATGGATGCTAGGAAGGATGCAGAAGACAGGCTTCAATAAATGCAGAGAAGGGGTTGAGAGCATTCTTGGTGGGAGAAGATACATTAGTTAAAATGCTAAAATGAGTATGCATGTGGTCATGTACCGGTGTTTCAGAGTGTGTGTTTTGGAGTTACCCTGCCTCATTTCAAATACCAGCTATAAGCTTTCCAACCCTCAGTCTTCTCACCAGGAACAAAGTATAATAGCGGAACCTTCCTTATAGAGTTGCCATTACATGAAATGAAATAATGCACAATATATAAAAGATCTAGCACAGTGTCTGGCACATAAAACATGCTCAATAAAACACAGCTAGCATTGTCAAGAAATTGTATTAAGTACCTACTGCATGCTATGTCCTGGGCTATGTGTTGAGGATCCATGAAATAACTGGACAGACATGGTCCCTGACCTTAGAGATGTCACAGCCAGGATTAGTGTGGTTTAGCAATGGATTTCTTAAGTTAGGCCAGGCTGTAGTAACAAACAGGGCCAAATGTGTATAGTGGCTCAAACCTAACAAAGGTTTATTTTTCACTCAGATAATAGTCAAAAGAAGATGTCCTGGTTGGGAGGTGGCCTTATTCCAGATAAAAATACAGAAACCCTGGTTCCTTCCATCTCGTGACTCCAAAATCCTCTAGACTTCATCATCATGTACATAGAGCCAGAGGAAGAGGAGCGAGTATGGAGGGTCACACCCTCTTCTTCAAGGCATTGGTTGGAAATTGAGCTCACATCCCATTGACTAGAACCTAGTCATGGCCACTGGTAATGGCAAGGAGGCTAGAAACTGCAATGAGTGTCTCAGAAGAGGAAATGGGTTTTCATGAACAGCTAGCTGCCTACCATAAAAATATTTATTTGAAAAGTAAGACAAGAGGCATAGAAAGAAGTTCCAAAAGTGAAGGAATTGCAAACTGGTGGCCTACCAGCCAAATCTTGCTGCCTTAGACAGAATATAGTCTTTCTGTTTAGCCACAAAAACAGCACTCTATTTAACATATATCCCAATTCACATACATTCATGACTCACCTGAGTCCTGTAATCATTGGAGTTGTGACTCTTGCTTCCATACATCCTCCCAGGGTTATCTCATTCACTCCCAGGAATTTTATACAATTGATATGCCATGGCTCCCACATTTATTCTAGAATTCTCCAAATATGCATATCCAACAGCTTGCTGGGTAGTTCCACTTGAGTATCCGCCAAACATCCAAACCTTTGCCAAATAGATAAAGTTGAACCAATCATTTCTCCCCAAGCCTGTTCTGCCTCTTGTAATGTCTATTTCAGAAAATGGTCCCATCATTCACCAAGCAAGACCTGAAACTTGAGGATCACCCTTGTTCATCACCATCTACCTCCTTTCCCCACAGGATGTTGAAGTTCTGTGAGGGCAGAGGGTTTTGCGTGCTTTTTTTTCCTACTTAACCTCCAGTACCTGAGACATCAACTCTCACACAGTAGACAATAAGTATTTGTAGAGTGAATTACTTAATGAACACATGCATTGCCTTAGCTTAGGCCCTCATTTATTTTTAACCTGGATCTTGCACTTTCCTTCAAACTAGTTTCCTTGCCTCAAATCCTGCCTCTCCCCCATACTCTCTACTGCATATGTTTGATGACTCCATTATCTTCAGAATCCAGTTCAAGTTCTCAGCAGGACCTATACGTCTGTAGGATCTGAGGTTTACTTGACTCTCAGCCTGTACACTGCAGCCACTTCCTCAATCACACAGTTCCCTCTGACCTCTGGCTAATTCCTGCCCACCTTCCAAGTTTCTGCTTAACTTCACCTCCTCCTAAAAGTCTTCTTTGGCAGCAACATCCTCTCCAGGAAAGAATCCAAACAAAACTGCTTTAGGAAGATTAGTCTACATCAGTAGGTGGGATCAATTGAAGTTATAATACACTTGTGTTAGGAGAACAAAGGATGAGGGGAGGGTGAAGGATGTACTTAAAAATTCAGACTGTGGTTGCTTAATCACTTTCATATAAATAGAGAAGATGCCTTTCAGCACATCATAGATCTTTTGCAGTCTTAATCCTTAGGGCTGCTCTGTCCAATACAGTAGCCACTAGGCAAATGGGGCTGTTGAATACTTGAAATGTGGCTCTCTGAATTGATACGGGCTTTGAGCAGAAATACACAGCAAATGTCAAAGACTTCATACAAAAAAAGGAATGTAAAATATGTTATTAATATGTAATCTTGATTACATGTTGAAGTGATACTATTTTGGATATATTGGGTTAAATCATTAAAATTAGTTTACCTATTTCTTTTTACTTATTTTTTAATGTGACCACTAGAAGTCTTAAAATACTTATGCAGCTTGAGTTATATTTCCATTACACAGTGCTGCCAGTGGGAAGGCCCAGTAAGTTGTAGCAGATCATTTGAACCTTCTCAAGTGTGGACTTACCCTGAATATCCTAAGATAATAAATCCATCTGGGTTTTGGCTATCTCCAAAGAAAGTCATTCCATGCCTTTACTGGATTTGTGGTTTAAATGTTTCTGTTTGATGATGGCCTTCAAAAGCTTCGTGCTACAGCCTAAACCAGTCCCCTTAGGCTGCCTAAGAATCATAGTCCTGAGGACCACCCTGCAGCTGAATCCAATTGAAAGTTAAAGTATAAATGGTTGCTCCCCAGACAGAATGTCAGTTGACTTGCTCATGCAGCAGCCCTGAGCCTGATAGAAGGTACGTAGATTCATGCTGTGTCCTGGCCAGAAGAATACATGGGCTTCATGATAGGAAAAAATATGTTTATGACCTGGGGATAGAGGAGGCATTCATAGACAGAACATATATTAAAATTCATAAAAGAAAAGCTCAATAGTATATGATCATATCAAAATTAGAAACTTCTATTTGAAAACACACACACACACACACACACACAGAGAGAGAGAGAGAGAGAGAGAGAGAGAGAGAGAGAGAGAGAAATACACTACAATGTTAAGATGTCAAGTAATCCAGGAGAAAATAGATCCTAAAAGGTTAAGATTCAGGATGAATAAAGAACTCCAAAAATTTAGCAAGAAAAAAAAGCTATGCAACACTATGGAAAACTGGTAAAAAGTAGATAAAAGAAGAAACATAAATAGCCAACAAACATATAAAATAATGCCCAACCTCACCAGTAATCAGGAAAATGTAAATTTAAGTGAAAGATCATGCTCTTTTTTTGCCAGCAGATTGGCAACTTTTTTTTTTAATTGATGGTATATGAATATTGGCCAAGAAAACAGGCGAAATATCCTCTCAGACACCACTGGTGTAAATACATGTATCTATTTTGGAGACAACGCTACTAAAAAACAAAACTGGGCGTACCTGCATACCATGAAGCGATCCAACTTTAGAAAGACATGTGTGCACAAAGAGGCGTGTGTGGAGTGTTCACTACATTTGTTTTAGCAAACAATGAGAACAATCAAAATGTCCACCAATAAGAGAATGACTGAGTAGGCTGGGGATACTCAAAGCTTGGAAGCTTCAGCAGCAGTTAAATCAAGTGAAGTAGACTGACATGTACAGGTAATAACAAATCCTCCAGAGGTATTGTTCAGTGCAAAAGGCAAGTGGCAGAGTGATGTATATGATGTGGTTCCATTTCTACTTTAAAAACACATACACAGAACATGGTTGCATATGCATAAAATCACAGAACATGGTTGC
Organism: Rhinopithecus roxellana; assembly: GCF_007565055.1. NCBI lineage: Eukaryota > Metazoa > Chordata > Mammalia > Primates > Cercopithecidae > Rhinopithecus > Rhinopithecus roxellana. The sequence goes on along the minus strand of NC_044552.1, from coordinate 3,911,868 downwards.
ATATGCATAAAATCACTCCATAGATATCTGTATGTGCGTGCATAACACAAGGTCTTTAAAAATATTCAGCAAACCTAAAGCAGTGAATCCTCCTAGAAGAATGTGGACATTTACAGAAGGAGAGACAAAGAGGAATTTAACTCCATCTTGGGTGAATTTACAAGAGGAATTGATTCACATGTTACTTCATTATGCAATTACAACGTGTAACTTTTTAAAAGTGAAAGGGCTTGGGTTGGGATCCCTAAATCTTGGTTCTCCCTTAGACCAGCGGCCCCCAACATTTTTGACATCAGGGACTGGTTTCATGAAAGACAATTTTTCAATGAACTAGGTGGAGGGGTGGTCCCGGATGCTTCAAGTGCGTTACATTTATTGTACACTTTATTTCTGTTATTGTTTCATTGTAACATATAATAAAATAATTATACAACTCACCATGATGTAGAATCAGTGGGAGTCCTGAGCTTGTTTTCCTGCAACTAGAGAGTTCCATCTGGGGGTGATGGGAGGCAGTGACAAATCGTCTGGCATTAGATTCTCATAAGGAGCATGCAACCTAGGTCCCTCGCATGCGCAGTTCATTATAGGGTTCACACTCCCATGAGAATCTAATGCCATCACTAATCTGATGGGAGGTGGAGCTCAGCTTCAGTCACTCACCTGCTGCTCACCTCCTGCCATGTGGCCCAGTTCCTAACAGGCCATAGACCCATATCAGTCCGCAGCCCGGGGATTGGAGACCCCTGCTCTAGACCTTTCATTTACCTGCCTGTGTCTCTTTTCTGTGGACCAAGCCCCAGGGTAACATTTGCAAATCTCTGTTCCCTGTACCCTGGTAGAACTTAAGCAACCCACTACTGTATCCCAAGAGGTTATGAAGATTAAGGAGGAATCTAGTGGGGCATCTGGTTCAAAGTATGTGCTTTACACTGGATTCTTTCTTTCTCTTCTAGATAAGATTTTTAGAAGACAGCAATTTTTACAGTGGTGGCAGAGCCCTCTGCTAAATCCTCATATTGGATCTAAAGGTGGCATGTCATTCGACCCAATGGTTTTTTTAGTCATTTATCTTCCTAATACCTATGAGAGGTAAGACGTAGCTCCCTTACCCGTGAGCAAACTGAGGCCAAGGAAAAGGAATTGGCCAGTTTCCCAGCTCACAAAGCTCCGAGGGAGCTGGTGTTTTGTTTGGAACTTCTGCCTGTCCAATCTGTCAGTCACGGTTCGTGGCCACCATGGAACACCGAACACAGGAACTTCCGCCCTTAATTATATTGAGCCATGAAAAAGTGCGACTAAAACCTACTGTCTGAATCAGATCCTTGTAATGATTAACCCCAGAAAATGGATCTGCAAAATGTATTTACAGAAACACGCAGCTGCTCTCAAACACACTGGAGGAAATTTGGGAACTGCTGCTCTTGTCCAAGGGCACTAACCCATCCCTGATGAGACTGAGCTCCAGGCTGGGGCAGAGATGCTGGACTGTCATACTCAGAGACATGGCTTCTCAAAGTGAGGTCAAGAGGTCACCTATCCAGAATTGCCTGTGGTGCTTATTAAAATGCAGATTCCTGGGTCTCCTCCTAGAACTAGTAAATCAGAATCCCCGGGAGTGGTCCAGGAATCTACATTTAAAGCAGGGAGATTCTTATGCACACTAAAGGTTGGCCCTAACTGTACGAGGAGGGAAGAACCAGAGACAAGAATGCTCATAGCACAAATGCTCTTTAGCCATCTTGACCCCATAGATGGCAGTGATACATATATCATGTGTGTACACAAGAGGATGATGCCAACATGTGACAGGTGAGAAAGAGTTGCCCCTGGGAAGAAGGAGAAAGAAACACACGGCAGAGTAGAGAAGGAGCTACTCAGTCATTATCCTCTTTAGAATCTTGTATCTTTGGTGGAAGCATAGGTTACTAAGATGATAATGCAGAAATGTTTACGTAAGAGAGTCTAAGGTAGCAGTGACTTCAGTCTCCTGAAAGACATTCTACAAGATATTTAGCATTCTTAGTATTTTTTTTTTTTTTTTTTTGAGAGGGAATCTCGCTCTGTCACCCAGGCTGGAGTGCAGTGGCGCGATCTTGGCTCACTGCAACCTCTGCCTCCTGGGTTCAAGTGATTCTCACTGCCTCAGCCCCCCAAGTAGTTGGGATTACAGGCATGCCCCACCACACCCAGCTAATTTTTTCTTTTTCTTTTTTTTTTAAAGTAGAGACAGGGTTTCGCCATGTTGGCCAGCCTGGTCTCAAACTCCAGGGCGCAAGTGATCCGCCCGCCTCAGCCTCCCAAAGTGCTGGGATTACAGGTGTGAGCCATGTCTGTTTTAGCAAAACCAACCTAGTCCCCGATTCACAAATCATCCTGGGAGTGTATAGCACTTACAGCCAGAAAGAAGTCTCTGGAGCAAAAAGCATTGCATATTCAATGGTCTGTGACATCACCATTGAAGACTGTCAAAAGGGGTTTTGTTTGATTAATTTTCATTATCTGTTGTTACCCAACTAATGAAAGGTGATACTATTAATGAGTGTGTGAACCAGACAGTGTCTTCGTTACCACCTCTGAAGCATTCCCAGCTTTTTCAGGAACGAATAGCCCTGACCCAGAGTGTGTCTTTTCTTCATTGTAGGGAGATACAAACTCTGTCTCTCCAAGTACTCCAATACCAGTTATTGTGTGTCACAACCAGAACACAATATGAGGCTTGTGCTTGAGTTACTGCTGTTTTATGTGCCAAAAAAAAAAAAAAAAAATGCTAGCTTTCTTTTTTCACTGAAGTTGATAAGAGTTGGAAGACATTTTAATACCACATTTATTGGTTTGAAAGTGTGATTGTTTTAGTAGCTGGTGCAAATTTCAAGGAACACGTAACTCCCTTTAAGAAATATTGTTTCTAAGAAATTACATTTGACTAAATTTGGAAGCTTTAATGCAAATAACTTTCAAACAATGAAACCATATTCACAAGGAGATGCTTTTATTTTCTCCACTGAGGAAGAAATGGAGACATGTTTCCTATTGTCGTTATGTCCATCTGGACAGAAAAGGAAGTCTGTGGGCTAGACAAGCGAAAATAGGTTACATCTGGGAAGCCTAGCAGTCTCTCCCTGACTGCTGAAGAAGCTCCTCTTTGTTTCATTCCTGAAGCACTACGTTGTTTTCTTGGACCCGTGCATCAAGTTAAACCTGAGTTAGACTATGGATCCCTTACACTTGATTTCATGATTGTAAGACTTACACAAATGCAAGCCTACAACACAATCGCACTCTTATTTGCTTACATCTCCATAAACAGGAAAGAAGCCACTTGATCTTATAAAAGTTCTGCCTGGTTGCTTTCTCTTTTATACCTATTGTTAAGCTATAAAATGAAATCACCAAATTATCAATCTGCAAGTATTTGCTACTTCACAATATATATTTAAGAATGTTACAAAACAAAACTGTGCCATAAAAAGCATTTCATCCATATGATCTTGCAGTTCCACTTCTAAGAATGCATATACCCAAAAGAATTGAAAGCAAGATCTCAAAGATATTTGTATACCTGTGTTCATAGCAGATTATCCACAACAGCTAAAGGTGGAAGCAACCCAAGCGCCCATGCATGTATGAGCGGATAAGCACAATGTGGTATATACAAACAATGAATGGTCATTCGGCCTTCAAAAGGAAGGATCTTCTGGGCTAGTGGCTCAAGCCTGTAATTTCAGCACTTTGGGAGGCCGATAGAGGTGGATCGCCTGAAGTCAGGAGTTCGAGACCAGCCTGACCAACATGGTGAAACCCTGTCTCTACTAAAAATACTGAAAAAAAAAAAATAGCCAGGTGTGGTGGCAGGCACCTGTAATCCCAGCTACTCAGGTGGCTGAGGCCAGAGAATCGCTTGAACCTGGAAGGTGGAGGTTGCAGCAAGCCAAGATCACACCACTGCACTTCAGTCTGGGTGACAGAGCAAGATTCTGCCTCAAAAAAAAAAAAAAAAAAAAAAAAAAGAAAGAAAGAAAGAAAGAAAGAAAGAAAAGAATGAAAGAGGGAGATTCTGACACATGCTGTAACATGTATGAACCTCGAGGACATTATGGTAAGTGAAATAACCCATTCAAAAATAGACAAAATCTATATGACTCTACTTATATGAGATATCTAGATCAAATTCAAGAGACAGAAAGTAGAATGATGGTAATCAGGGGCTGGAGGGAAGGAGGAATGTTACTGTTTAAGGGCATAAAGTTTCAGTTTTGTGAGGTGAAAAGAGTTCTAGAGATGGACTGTGGTATTGGTTGCACAGCAATGTAAACATACTTAATGCCATTGAAAGTGTCACTTAAAAAATAGTTAAGATGGTAAGTTTTATGTTATTTGTATTTTACCATAATTTAAAATAATAATTTTTGAAAGTATTTCAAATTTTATGCCAAAGTTCTTATTAAGGAAACTTTCAATTTTTCAAAAAAGTTTAAAATGCTTTCCACCTAACTTTCAAAGTAAATACAATATTTAATTAATTCCCTGGGACTTTCAGGAAACCAAACTTCTGATCACTGTTTATTTGAAGAAAGACTTCCTTTTTCTCTCTCCTTTCACATAATTTTTCCCTAGTGCTGTATGCTGGTCAGCTTTGTTAGCTATTTGTGCTGGTCTGTGGCTTTATTGCTCTGGTCTTTATCAGAAACTTAGGTAAATATTTGCAACTTGACAAATGATGCTGGGATACTGATAAGTCTTTACATTAAGAAAGATATTCTTAATAAAATTAATGTTTTACTTAGTTTACAAAGCTGTACACAAGATAAATAGCACAAAGCCTGCTGAAGTGCCTGGAGACAGTAGACATGAACACATGTTGTCTTAGTAGATATTTGCTTATCAAGCAATAGCAAACAATAGAGCTGGAGGGACCCAAAGAGAGCCTAATCCCTGTCCTCTAAAGCACTAGGTTTCTAAGCAGATCATTTAAAAGTGAGAGAAGACATGGCTATAAACCCCCCATTTCTGTATCAGCTAGTAAAGCATTTGCACGTATTTGTATATTGGGACTCTGTTCACCCCAAAAAAGGTTTAAAATCCCATTAACCATGAAAATTGGTTGCTTATGACTTCAAACTATACTACAGGCTACAGTAACCAAAATGGCATGGCATTGGTACATAAACAGACACACAGACCAATGGAACAGAATAGAGAACCCAGAAATAAGACTGCATACCTACAACTATCTGATCTTTGACAAACCTAATGAAAACAAGCAATGGAGAAAGGTTCAACAAATGGTGCTGGGATAACTGGATACCCATATACAAAAGATTTAAACTGGACCTTTTCCTTAACCATATACAAAAATTAATTCAAGGTGGATTAAGGACTTAAATGCAATACCATTCAGGACATAGACACAGACAAAGATTTCATGACAAAAATGCCAAAAGCCATTGGAACAAAAGCAAAAATTGACAAATGGAACCTAATTAAACTAAAGAGCTTCTGCACAGCAAAAGAAATTATCAACAGAGTAAACAGACAACCTACAGAATGGGAGAAATTTTTTGCAAGCTCAGAAGCCAAAAACATTCTGCTTACACCATTGATCCATGTCAAACACCCCCTTCATTTTACAGAAGAAAAGACTAAGTCTTGCACATGCTACATGACCAGTTAGGAGGAATTGCCTTCCCAGTTCCAGGCCTTTCTCCTTTACTATTCTGGCCACTTGTGATAGGTTTGGTAACAATGAGTAAAATGTGCATTCTCCTTATTTCTAACCACAGATTGGATATGTTCGGAAATATTAAAACTGATTTCCTCAAGTGTGTCTTCTGGCAATTAATGTCATTGCTTTATAGCCACTCTCTGTACTACGGGCCCTCATGATTCATTAGAAAAAACAAAGGATCAAATAGTTAGAGAAGGTGTAAGGACCTCGTTTAAGAATTTTTATTTAATTACAGCTAGTTTACCAGCAACTTAGGCTCAACCATGTATGCTGCTTTGCTATTTTCTTTGAAACTTGTCATGCACTTTCATTTCTTGGTAATCACCCCTCATTACATTTCTTATATTTCAAAAACACAGCCTCACCACACTGTATTCTTACCTTTGCCTCCCTCTGCAGCTAGAATTTCCAGTTTCTGTGGGCTTTTCCTCTGTAAACTCTAAAAATTCTTCCACTTTTATCTATACATACTATTTCCCCCACTCTAATGGATCTTATCTATCCCTGACCCTAAAATTACGTAACAAAATGCTCATCACATCTTCAAGGAAATGTCCCACAGCGGGAGAAAAGAGAAAGGAACCTGTGTTTATTGTGCTAGGAAGTTACTAGATACTTTACAGACATTAACTCTTTTAATTTTCACGACCACACCGTGGTAAGTAGGTAGTAGTATCTCAGTCTAAAAATAAGGAAACTGAGGTTGGGTGAGTCGTAGGGTTGAATTCCAAACATAGGTGTGTACAGTTCTAAAGATACTTTCTTCCACTGCTTCTGTTGGACAATAGGTTTTGCCCCTGTTTGTACTGGCTCCAAAGGATAGTGACCACTTGTATGTCATGTTGAGAAGACTGAAGCCTCATCCAGGTTGACAGGGAAAGACAAAAGAGATGTCTTGCCTAAGCTTGCCAAAGGGGGAAAGTGGGAATCCACACACCACTTATTTCACATTTCTTCAGGCCTACGCCTCAGGCAGTTCTAGAGGTTTCCCTGGAGAAGGACAGGTGCACCAGGGAGTCTGGCTATAAAATTTGTACACTAGAATCTGTTGGCAGATTCTGTGCTTTAAAGTTGAGTTTGCATTCGTACTTTTTATCTGGAGAAATGGGAAGTCAGGGAGTTAACCACTGTCTATTGGGAGGTGATTCATGAATCAGAGCAGGTGAGAATGTCAGGCTCTGAAATGACCAGCAGACTTCTGTATGGAATGTGCTGGGGCAGCATACCTGCATTCTTTCTCAGAGCAATGTTGACACACTTAAATTTGTGAATAAGGCCTTCCTGTCTTGTTTAGGAAGAACCAGTTCACATGCTGGTATCTAGTCTGACTCACAGGGGCTTTTTGTCAAAGCATGCAGTGTGGTATATAAACAAGCAGTGAGAAATCATCAGTGTTCTCTCTCTGAAGAGAGAGACACCAGGAAAGAGAGAGGGTAGCAAGTTAACAGGCATGGAAAGCTGCCGCTTTGCAGATGGGTTCATCAGGCATAAACCTTAGCTGGATGTTAGACAGTACCAGAAGTTGCATGGGGACTTGTCTGATGGTTGCAAAGATATTGGTCCTCATGTGGGATATTCAAGTTATTCAGAAGGGAAGAGGCTGAATCTAGTTACAAAAGGTGTTCCTTAAGTACGTAATGAATGAATGAATAAACAATTCAATGGAAATTGGGGCAAATTAAGGATTCAGTAGACGTGAGCTGTATTCGTCTTATGTCCTCATCTGATGAACATCTGCCATATTCAGTTGTCTGGGGAGGACTCTTTTAGTGTAGCAACCAAGGAGGCAGATTTGGGGTTCATTTAGAGATGGGGTATCTGGGTTTGGGGGGAAGCCAGCATATGAATGATGGGCTTCACCAGAAGACAAAGGGCACCTGTCTGAGGATGAATGCTGAGGGTGGACCTGGGAGGCTGAGCAGGTAAAACTCTTCCATTGGAGCAGACTGTGGGTTTATCTGGGTTTAAGAAAAGGAGGTCATTCCCAAGAATGAATAACAGTGGATTTGTAGACTTTGAAATTAACAAATCAAAGGACACCAGATCTCTGTGGAGAACGTAGTATGATCTCTAGATTCTGAAGCTCCAATTCTCAGCCCTGGCTGCATCCCTAGAATCACCTGGGAGCTTTTTAACCCTACCATTGCCAGGGTTTCTCCCCCAGAGATTTGGATGCAAAGCAGTTCAGAGTGAGGCCTTGGAATCAATATTTTCAAAAAGACCTCCAAGTGGCTCTGAGAACGTCACTGCAGTTGAGACTCTCCACTCTAGACATAACTCAATGCAGGCAAATTTTCAGGATTCCATGGCTAGACCATGACATGTCCAAGAACCTCAAGAGAGACATTTTAGGATTATTGATTCATACTGCGTGCATTCTTGGCTTCTCACTAGCTCCTGATCTTAAAGCCTGGCAGATTCCCAGGTGACTTCCATCCATAGAGTGTCTCTAGGAGGGCCACTAGGAAACACACTTATGGAGAGTTTGGATTATGATCCCAAAAGACATATTCCTGAACGCCATCATCCCCGAGGTTGAAATCCTGAAAGACCAAACTTTCTAAAGACTAAATCCCTAAAATCCTGAAAATCGCAGTCATAGGATAGTTGCATCATGTTAGGTGAAACTATTACCTTGTTGTGGTCTACATTTGGAAATTAGTATGGTTTAAGGAGATGCATATAGGTGCCAAGTTGACAGGGATGGATTTGTTGACTTAATTTGAGGTGTCAACTTGACTGATTAAGGAATGCCTGAAACCCTGGTAAAGCATTACTTTGGGTGTGTGTGAAGGTGTTTCCAGAGGACTGAGTAGACTCAGTGAGGAAGATCTCCCCTTGATATTGGTGGACACCATTCAGTTGGCCAAGGAACTGGAGATAACAAATATAGAAGGCCAATTGGTCTCTCTCTGAGAGCTGAGACAGACTTTTCTTCTGCTGCCTTGGACATCAGAACTCCAGGCTCACAACCTTTGCACTCCAGTACTTAACACCAGTGGCCCCTGGGTCCTGAGGACTTTTGGCCTCAGAGTAACACCATTGGCTGCCTTGGTTCTCAATATAAAAATATTGAAACTTCCTCAATAAATGAAGGTATTTCCTTTTTGTATATCTGCATTTGTGTAAGACAAAATTTCTTGAGATCTTGCCTTTTTGGGCAACTGCATATGCAGTCGTGACCTATAGAGGTTTTTGATTGATCTTGTCAAAACACAGGTTGTCCGTCATGGTATTTCAGATGACTGCAGTTATAAAGCTGGGTGCACACAACTACCAGCCATAATGATATGCATTCATACACTTTGTTTTTGGCCGTTGCCTTATGAATACAGTTCTTCTGCTTGTAATTGTTATAACCATGTGACTTGTTAGAATAGCTGAGTGCTTATGTTTGCAAAGATATATATGTTATTATTACCTATTTTATTGTGTAAATTGGACTCTGAAGTGCTCTGTCATGTTTTTATATGGTTTTCAAATAAATCTCCCTTTAAAATATAAATAAATGTTCTAAGATAATTTCTTCTTATTTTTTCCAGTATTATATTTTTGGGGTTTTGATCTTTCAGGATTTCAATATTTGGGATGGGTCTTTCAAGATTATGATCGACACCCTACGTGGAACCATACTGAGGAAACTATGACCAAGATAAAATCTCAGAAGCCTGGGATTTTGACGTTGGAGGCAAAGGAAAATCACATCAGAGGGCCCTGCTCAGTGGAAAGAGCACTAGGCCAGGTGCTGGAAGTCCTGACTTTCACTCATGACTGCAGCTGCCCCACTGCGATCCTGGGGAGGTGACCTCACCACTGTGGGTTTGAACTGTTATCTGTTCACTTCCATGTCCTTCCACTACTGTGACTGTGAGCCTAACTCTATTTCTTTTTTGTTTGTTTGTTTGTTTGTTTTTGTTGAGACGGAGTCTCATTCTGTCGCCCAGGCAGGAGTGCAGCAGTGCGATCTCGGCTCACTGCAACCTCTGCCTCCCGGGTTCAAGCGATTCTCCTGCCTCAGCCTCCTGAGCATCTGGGACTACAGGTCCCACCTGCTACCTGGCTAATTTTTGTGTTTTTAGTAGAGACAGGATTTCACCATGTTGGCCAAGCTAGTCTTGAATTCCTGAGCTCAGGTGATCCACCCCACCTTTGGCCCCCCACAGTGCTGGGATTATAGGCGTGAGCCACTGCGCCTGGCCACCTAACTCTATTTCTAACAGCCCTGCCAGTTGGAGATTTCTCTAGGCCACTAGAGTTTCTGGCTTTGGGGGACAAGGAGGGAAGGAAGGGGAAGCTGTGTTATAAGAAGAAAGTAAAAAAAGTAAGCATAAATTATTTGAGCTTTTAAGAGACATTGACAAGGTACTATATTGAGGGTATTAAAAGCACTAAAATTTATTTGGCTCTGGATAGAGAAGCTACTGACATTGAAGAAGAAAAGATGGGACTGAATGAGCACTCCTTGGATTGGAGAAAAAGCATTATCATTATATAATCATCATCATAATAATGATAATGGGCATTTGTATAGCACTTGGCAGTTTACAAGTTACTTTTATATAATAATAATTACTGCTATATGATACATTACAGTAACAAATACTTTTTAGGGCTTTACCCCATGCCACTGTAAAAGTTGGTATTAGTGGAAGATGTAAATGGACTATCTACATGATTGTGAAGGAACTAAGCGGGGTGGAGGTTCAATACCAGCAATTGGACAGCAGACGTCTTAGAAGACCAGGCACATCTTCAGCCACACCCTTGGGTTCAACCTGGTGGTCTCCTGGTTGGGGTGAGGAGCAGAAGTGGGGCTGCGGCCTCCACTTCCCTTCCTGGGTAATGTGCCTTTCTTTCATCACCATGGAGTCCTTGCCTTTGTTTTGTTTCTCCTTGTCATTTATTTACATTAACATGCAGTGGTTTTGTCCTTTCTCTTCCCGACTGTCACTTTCCTCACCTAGATAGAGAAGAACCAGCCCTCACCTAGCGCACTAGTCTGTATCAGGCTTAAATGAGGTGATGTATGTGAAAAGGTTTTGAGATGTTAAAAATCACAGTTCAAAAAGACCTGAAAGCATGTAAGCTATTATGATTTGGGGGCTTAGCAGGACCAGGAATTTGATCTCATTGCCTCCAGGTTGTATCGTGACCCTCTAGGGTCCCTCCTCCCTGTCACACAGCCCTCTATGGGCACATTGATCCCAGGATTTCCAGAGTACATCAGGGCTGAGCCGACCTTATGGCCACTCCTGGATCGTCTCTGATATGGTTTGGCTCTGCGTCCCTACCCAAATCTCATCTTGAATTACAATCCCCATGTGTTAGGGAGGGACCTGGTGGGAGGTGTCTCAATCATGGTGCAGTTTGCCCCATGCTGTTCTCGTGATGGTGAGTGAGTTCTCATGAGATCTGATGGCTTAAAGTGTTGCACTTCCTACCTCACTCTCTCTCTCTCCTGCTGCATTGAAGAAACTACTTGGTTCCCTTTCACCCTCTGCCATGATTGTAAGTTTCCTGAGGCCTCCCCAACCATGCAGAACTGTGAGTTAATTAAACCTCCTTTCTTTATAAACTACCCTGTATCAGGTAGTTTTTTTTTTTTTTTTTTTTTTTGAGACGGAGTCTCACTCTGTTGCCCAGGCTGGAGTGCAGTGGCACGATCTCAGCTTACTGCAACCTCCGCCTTCTGAGTTCAAGTGATTCTCCTGCCTCAGCCTCCAAGGAGCTGGGATTACAGGCGCCTGCCACCATGCCCAGCTAATTTTTGTATTTTTAGTAGAGATGCGGTTTCACCAGTTTGGCCAGGCTGGTCTCCAACTCCTGACCTCAGGCGGTCCACCTGCCTCGGCCTCCCAAAGTACTGGGATTACAAGCATAAGCCAACATGACTAGCCCTCAGGTAGTCCTTTATAGCAGTGTGACAACAGACTAATACAGTTTCCCTGGTTCCCACAGTTTTCTTCTGTTTCATTGCTCTGCCCTTGTCTCACCTGAGTTGGGTATTTCCTCAGAGAATATTAAATATTTTTGCTGTCAATCTAGAATTGCAATTAGAAAGATAAGTTGGCAGCCAAAAGAAAAGAAACTTCATGTATTATAAAGCCTAATATTAAATGAATGTTTTGAACATTTGGTAAAGTTTATATCTTGTCTGGCTTCTTGTTCCTTTCTCAAAACAATGATTTTCTCTTTCAAATATCTTATTCTCTGTTAAATTTTCATTTACAACCCAAAATGTGTCTTTTCTTCCTAGTCTGAGAGTCCTGAACATCATCTTAACTAGGGAGTCTGTGGTTATTGTAGCCAGGGACTAATGATCAACAACAACAAAATGTCAGAAATACTTAGAAGATGAAACAGATTATTAAATTCTATTTTGTTACTAGAATGTCCATAAATTAATCAACCACCAATTTTAGCCATACATTGAAAGTCGGTAACCTTGTCAAATCCATGTAACTGAGTTTTCCAGAGAAAAAGGTAATGTTTAATAAATCAATCACTGTTATTTATTTATTTATTTATTTTAGGCCAGATGCAGTGCCTCATGCCTGTAATCCCAGCACTTTGGGAGGCCAAGCAGGGAGGATTGCTTGAGGTAAGGAGTTCGAGACCAGCCTGGGCAATACAGAGAAAAAAAGACAAAAGACACAAAATCCGAAAAGTAATTGTGTTCATTTCCAGATGACAGTCACAGTATCTGTCTCTGGGTGATGTGATTATCAGTCTTGTCTGAACATTTAATTAAAGTCGCATCTGAATGTTCTGTGATCTAGAGGCTAGATTGTAATTTTGCATACAATGTTGATATCAGTAGTATTTACCTTAGTGAAAAATAAGAAACAAATCAAGTATGAGGCAATGACAAACAGGACATTGACTCATACAGACCTGGTTTAGATCAAATAGCTCCACAGATAGTAAACTTGAGTGTGCGTCTTCAATACTGTAAACCTCAGCTCTCGAATGTGCAAATTGGAGTCACAATTCCTATCTCACAGAGAACTGAAGAGTCTTCTGCTGAATGGAATTATGCCTGTGAAATACTTAAGAAAGTCCTCAGTCAATGGTAGCTTTGGCTGGCTAGTAAAGTTGCTGGTCAAAGGATGTCAAAGGAGCTTCCCAGACAAGGGGATTCTTGAGCCCCTCAGCAGGTGTGGAAATGAAGAAAGCACTTTTAGCCCAGCTGACCATCCCCATCTTCCTCCAAACTTTCTTCATTTGGCCTTTGGTGTTTCGCTCTACTAAAGACTATATGTTAAAGTTAAGTTAACCACCACCAATGCGTAAATAAATTGTAAATCATAAATAATTGTACGATAAATAAATATTTATCATAAATAATTATAAATCATAAGGAAAGGAAGAAATAAAGAGAAGACATGAGTATGTGTGTAATAATATGTGTGTAAATAACACGTAAGGAAAAAGCCATGCATAGTTTTTAACAGTCCTTGTTTCTGTAACTGAATCACCAGCAAAGTTGATATTTATAACTTCCTTCCTCCACTGCTGTTTCCACATTTCCTTCCTTGTCCTCTGCCAGGACATCAGCTGATGTGGATTCTTTACCTGGCAGAATGGTCCACAGCTTTCACTTCTAAAGGGTTGGGGTCTTTCGGATTCTGCCTGTTTTTTTCGTTAAGTATTACTATTGGACATGGAAGGACTAACAGGCATCCCTAAGCATCCCCTGGGTTCCAGACAGTCCTCCATGCCCTCCTTGTATGACAGCAATCCAATTTCTCCTTGGTAATCAAAAACTAACCAACCGCAGCAGGTAGAATAACTTCCTTCTTTGCCTTTTATTTTAGTGGCCTGAGGAGGCCATAATGTTTCAGTTGAATGGTTGTGTCCCCTGGTGGAAGCATTCTTCCTTTGGGTACTCAGACCACCAAGACATCAGAACAAAGTTCTATAAGTGAGTTATTAGGTCAATAAGTGAGAGGAGCCATTTCTGCTTTTACCCCTTGATACTTGGACCTCTGCATTTTGTCTATGGGTAAAAGAGCAACATATATCATACGCTGATTCAAAGTGTATACTGCATCCTGTAAAACAGCACCCTAAATTTTCACAGCATTGTCTCTCAGCTGGTGCCATGAATAGGTCTTCAGCGGGCTGTTCCATTCCACGATTCTATCTGGTCCACTGCTTCTTACAAGATTAAGATAGCAGATCCCATGGGTATGGGTGAGACCCATTGCCTCACTTATTTTGCTGTGAAACGTGTTCCTTGATCAGAAATAGTGTTAAGAAAACCATGATGGTCAATAATGTATTTTGCAATTTCATGGAACTGAGACAATAGCCTAGTATAGGGCATAATTTGCATCATCTGGAAGGCATTAGCACCCCTAGGCATGAAAGGACAAGGGGAAGAAAGATTGTTTCTGGGCCAAGAAAGAGCTAGAGACTCAGAGGAGATACCTCCCTCCCACCAACCCTGGCAGGAGCTATGGCTACCAGGGACACAAATATTGCCTGAGACATGGCACGGAAGCAGAGAGGAATCAGGAAAGAAGAAATACTTCAATCTCCTTCTCCTGCTGCCCTTTGATCTCTAGCCAGTGCCTCCCTTTGTCTGAACCCAAAGGGAACCAGCGGGCAAAAAAGCTGTGGTGATGCTTCAGAGGGGCCAGGCTCCTAGAGCACAGAGTAGAGCAAAGGAAGGCAGGGAGTGGACATGGGTAGGGGTGGGGACCAACCTGCGAAAGAATTATTCAGGCAAATGAGATCTGGAAGGACTTCCTGGTAACTTTGAAGTCCTAAGTAGAAAACTGAAGGGGTTAGGGTTTCAATTAATATGCTCATTTCTTCTTTGTTGGAAAGTGAACTGGAGCCAGGAGTGAATGACTGGCTGCACAGTTAATGTGGAAACCAAACATCTGAAGGGGCCCTGTCACCCTTTGGACAACACCTGCAGACTGGCCTGTATGTCTCCCCGGGACCAGGGACATGACTGGGAGTGATGTGCGAATCTGCAGTAAGATGATCAACATTCTAGGGATAAAACTAAATTTAAACAATAAATTTACATTGGCAACTTGTCATTTTCGAAAGGGCTCAGATCCAGAGTCAGAAATCTCTGTAATAAATAAGGAGCCTTATGTTTCCAAGATGGAGAAGGGATGGTGAGAAAGGTAATACCTACTTTGCAGGAATGGCAGAGGTATGACATGAACATACTCTGACATGAAGCTTAGTACTCAAGAATTGGTGGTTGTTAGCAATAAAACTGCATTTCAAGCAAGTTAAGACATATCCAGAGAAAATTGCAAAAATGATGATATGAAGCAACACTGGGGTTCTAAAGGGCTATGTCCCTGTATTCTCTATCTCAGCATCACCGGCTTCCGCGCCTAGGCCTAACAAGGAGCAACCACTCACAGCTGACGAATGAAAATGACACAAAAACAATTCCAATGGGGATGAGGCCCCAAGGTCTGAAGCAGATGACCACACGTGGGATGGAGTTAACAAACAAGCTAAACTTGGAGTGTTAATTTAAGGATGCAAATATGATCTCATTCACATCTTTGGGATCTGGAGGAATGGGATTGAAGCTTAATATCGTTAGGAAAGTCTGAGATTGTGCACAGAAAAACAGTTCTTGAAGGAGATGGACATAGAGGCCATATATTTGAAGGTCTAAACACTTGTGAATCTAAGATTGAGTACCCAGGTGGAGAGTAATGTAAGATAAGAACGTTATGAGGACTCAGGCGGCGGAGCAAGATGGCCGAATAGGAACAGCTCCAGTCTCCAACTCCCAGCGCGAGCGACACAGAAGACCGGTGATTTCTGCATTTTCAACTGAGGTACTGGGGTCATCTCACTAGGGAGTGCCGGACAATCGGTGCTGGTCAGCTGCTGCAGCCTGACCAGCGAGAGCTGAAGCAGGGCGAGGCATCGCCTCACCTGGAAGCGCAAGGGGGAAGGGGATCCGTTTTCCTAGCCAGGGGAACTGAGACACACAACACCTGGAAAATCGGGTAACTCCCACCCCAATACTGCGCTGTAAGCATACAGGCACACCAGAAATATCCCACACCTGGCCGGGAGGGTCCCACGCCCACGAAGCCTCCCTCACTGCTAACACAGCAGTCTGCCGCGATCTATCCGCAAGGCAGCAGCGAGGCTGGGGGGGGCGCCCGCCATTCTGAGGCTTAAGTAGGTAAACAAAGCCTCTGGGAAGCTCGAACTGGGTGGAGCTCACAGCAGCTCAAGGAAGCCTGCCTGTCTCTGTAGTCTCCACCTCTGGGGACAGCGCACAGCTGAAGACCAACAGGGGAAGTAGCAGGAGCCGTGCAGACGCGAACGACTCTGTCTGACAGCTTTGGGGAGAGCCGTGGATCTCCCAACGCGGAGGTTGAGATCTGAGAACGGACAGACTGCCTGCTCAGGTGTCCCTGACCCCTGAGTAGCCTAGCTGGGAGAAATCCCCCACTAGGGGCAGTCTGACACCCCACACCTCACAGGGTGGAGTACACCCCTGAGAGGAAACTTCCAAAGGAAGAATCAGACAGGTACACTCGCTGTTCAGCAATATTCTATCTTCGGCAACCTCTGCTGCTGATACCCAGGCAAACAGGGTCTGGAGTGGACCTCAAGCAATCTCCAACAGACCAACAGACAGTCCTTCTGACTGTCAGAAGGAAAACTATCAAACAGGAAGGACACCTATACCAAAACCCCATCAGTACGTCACCACCATCAAAGACCAGAGACAGATAAAACCACAAAGATGGGGAAGAAGCAGGGCAGAAAAGCTGGAAATTCAAAAAATAAGAGCGCATCTCCCCCTGCAAAGGAGCGCAGCCCATCGCCAGCAACGGATCAAAGCTGGTCAGAGAATGACTTGGACGAGAGGAGAAGAAGGCTTCAGTCCATCAAACTTATCAGAGCTAAAGGAGGAATTACGTACCCAGCGCAAAGAAACTAAAAATCTTGAAAAAAGAGTGGAAGAATTGACAGCTAGACTAATTAATGCAGAGAAGATCATAAACGAAATGACAGAGATGAAAACCATGACACGAGAAATACGTGACAAATGCACAAGCTTCAGTAACCGACTCGATCAACTGGAAGAAAGAGTATCAGCGATTGAGGATCAAATGAATGAAATGAAGCGAGAAGAGAAACCAAAAGAAAAAAGAAGAAAAAGAAATGAGCAAAGCCTGCAAGAAGTATGGGATTACGTAAAAAGACCAAATCTACGTCTGATTGGGGTGCCTGAAAGTGAGGGGGAAAATGGAACCAAGTTGGAAAACACTCTTCAGGAATCATCCAGGAGAACTTCCCCAACCTAGTAGGGCAGGCCAACATTCAAATTCAGGAAATACAGAGAACGCCACAAAGATACTCCTCCAGAAGAGCAACTCCAAGACACATAATTGCCAGATTCACCAAAGTTGAAATGAAGGAAAAAATCTTAAGGGCAGCCAGAGAGAAAGGTCGGGTTACCCACAAAGGGAAGCCCATCAGACTAACAGCAGATCTCTCGGCAGAAACTCTACAAGCCAGAAGAGAGTGGGGGCCAATATTCAACGTTCTTAAAGAAAAGAATTTTAAACCCAGAATTTCATATCCAGCCAAACTAAGTTTCATAAGTGAAGGAGAAATAAAATCCTTTACAGATAAGCAAATGCTTAGAGATTTTGTCACCACCAGGCCTGCCTTACAAGAGACCCTGAAGGAAGCCCTAAACATGGAAAGGAACACCTACCAGCCATTGCAAAAACATGCCAAAATGTAAAGACCATCGAGGCTAGGAAGAAACTGCATCAACTAACGAGCAAAATAACCAGTTAATATCATAATGGCAGGATCAAGTTCACACATAACAATATTAACCTTAAATGTTAATGGACTAAATGCTCCAATTAAAAGACACAGACTGGCAAACTGGATAAAGAGTCAAGACCCATCAGTCTGCTGTATTCAGGAGACCCATCTCACATGCAGAGACATACATAGGCTCAAAATAAAGGGATGGAGGAAGATCTACCAAGCAAATGGAGAACAAAAAAAGCAGGGGTTGCAATCCTAGTCTCTGATAAAACAGACTTTAAACCATCAAAGATCAAAAGAGACAAAGAAGGCCATTACATAATGGTAAAGGGATCAATTCAACAGGAAGAGCTAACTCTCCTAAATATATATGCACCCAATACAGGAGCACCCAGATTCATAAAGCAAGTCCTTAGAGACTTACAAAGAGACTTAGACTCCCATACAATAATAATGGGAGACTTCAACACTCCGCTGTCAACATTAGACAGATCAACGAGACAGAAAGTTAACAAGGATATCCAGGAATTGAACTCATCTCTGCACCAAGCGGACCTAATAGACATCTATAGAACTCTCCACCCCAAATCAACAGAATATACATTCTTCTCAGCACCACATCGCACTTATTCCAAAATTGACCACATAATTGGAAGTAAAGCACTCCTCAGCAAATGTAAAAGAACAGAAATTATAACAAACTGTCTCTCAGACCACAGTGCAATCAAACTAGAACTCAGGACTAAGAAAATCAAAACCGCTCAACTACATGGAAACTGAACAACCTGCTCCTGAATGACTACTGGGTACATAACGAAATGAAAGCGAAATAAAGATGTTCTTTGAAACCAATGAGAACAAAGATACAACATACCAGAATCTCTGGGACACATTTAAAGCAGTGTGTAGAGGGAAATTTATAGCACTAAATGCCCACAAGAGAAAGCAGGAAAGATCTAAAATTGACACTCTAACATCACAATTAAAAGAACTAGAGAGGCAAGAGCAAACACATTCAAAAGCTAGCAGAAGGCAAGAAATAACTAAGATCAGAGCAGAACTGAAGGAGATAGAGACACAAAAAACCCTCCAAAAAATCAATGAATCCAGGAGTTGGTTTTTTGAAAAGATCAACAAAATTGACAGACCGCTAGCAAGGCTAATAAAGAAGAAAAGAGAGAGGAATCAAATAGATGCAATAAAAAATGATAAAGGGGATATCACCACTGACCCCACAGAAATACAAACTACCATCAGAGAATACTATAAACCTCTACGCAAATCAACTAGAAAATCTAGAAGAAATGGATAATTTCCTGGACACTTACACTCTCCCAAGGCTAAACCAGGAAGAAGTTGAATCCCTGAATAGACCAATAGCAGGCTCTGAAATTGAGGCAACAATTAATAGCCTACCCACCAAAAAAAGTCCAGGACCAGATGGATTCACAGCTGAATTCTACCAGAGGTACAAGGAGGAGCTGGTACCATTCCTTCTGAAACTATTCCAATCAATAGAAAAAGAGGGAATCCTCCCTAACTCATTTTATGAGGCCAACATCATCCTGATACCAAAGCCTGGCAGAGACACAACAAAAAAAGAGAATTTTAGACCAATATCCCTGATGAACATTGATGCAAAAATCTCAATAAAATACTGGCAAACCGGATTCAGCAGCACATCAAAAAGCTTATCCACCATGATCAAGTGGGCTTCATCCCTGGGATGCAAGGCTGGTTCAACATTCGCAAATCAATAAACGTAATCCAGCATATAAACAGAACCAAACAAGAACCATGATTGTCTCAATAGATGCAGAAAAGGCTTTTGACAAAATTCAACAGCCCTTCATGCTAAAAACGCTCAATAAATTCGGTATTGATGGAACGTACCTCAAAATAATAAGAGCTATTTATGACAAACCCACAGCTAATATCATACTGAATGGGCAAAAACTGGAAAAATTCCCTTTGAAAACTGGCACAAGACAGGGATGCCCTCTCTCACCACTCCTATTCAACATAGTGTTGGAAGTTCTGGCTAGGGCAATCAGGCAAGAGAAAGAAATCAAGGGTATCCAGTTAGGAAAAGAAGAAGTCAAATTGTCCCTGTTTGCAGATGACATGATTGTATATTTAGAAAACCCCATCGTCTCAGCCCAAAATCTCCTTAAGCTGATAAGCAACTTCAGCAAAGTCTCAGGATACAAAATTAATGTGCAAAAATCACAAGCATTCTTATACACCAGTAACAGACAAGCAGAGAGCCAAATCAGGAATGAACTTCCATTCACAATTGCTTCAAAGAGAATAAAATACCTAGGAATCCAGCTTACAAGGGATGTAAAGGACCTCTTCAAGGAGAACTACAAACCACTGCTCAGTGAAATCAAAGAGGACACAAACAAATGGAAGAACATACCATGCTCATGGATAGGAAGAATCAATATCGTGAAAATGGCCATACTCCCAAGGTTATTTATAGATTCAATGCCATCCCCATCAAGCTACCAATGACTTTCTTCACAGAATTGGAAAAAACTGCTTTAAAGTTCATATGGAACCAAAAAAGAGCCCGCATTGCCAAGACAATCCTAAGTCAAAAGGACAAAGCTGGAGGCGTCACGCTACCTGACTTCAAACTATACTACAAGGCTACAGTAACCAAAACAGCATGGTACTGGTACCAAAACAGAGCTATAGACCAATGGAACAGAACAGAGTCCTCAGAAATAATACCACATCTACAGCCATCTGATCTTTGACAAACCTGAGAGAAACAAGAAATGGGGAAAGGATTCCCTATTTAATAAATGGTGCTGGGAAAATTGGCTAGCCATAAGTAGAAAGCTGAAACTGGATCCTTTCCTTACCCTTATACGAAGATTAATTCAAGATGGATTAGAGACTTAAATGTTAGACCTAATACCATAAAAACCCTAGAAGAAAATCTAGGTAGTACCATTCAGGACATAGGCATGGGCAAGGACTTCATGTCTAAAACACCAAAAGCAACGGCAGCAAAAGCCAAAATTGACAAATGGGATCTAATTAAACTAAAGAGCTTGCACAGCAAAAGAAACTACCATCAGAGTGAACAGGCAACCTACAGAATGGGAGAAAATTTTTGCAACCTACTCATCTGACAAAGGGCTAATATCCAGAATCTACAAAGAACTCAAACAAATATACAAGAAAAAACAAACAACCCCATCAAAAAGTGGGCAAAGGATATGAACAGACATTTCTCAAAAGAAGACATTCATACAGCCAACAGACACATGAAAAAATGCTCATCATCACTCGCCATCAGAGAAATGCAAATCAAAACCACAATGAGATACCATCTCACACCAGTTAGAATGGCAATCATTAAAAGTCAGGAAACAACAGGTGTTGGAGAGGATGTGGAGAAATAGGAACACTTTTACACTGTTGGTGGGATTGTAAACTAGTTCAACCATTATGGAAAACAGTATGGCAATTCCTCAAGGATCTAGAACTAGATGTACCATATGACCCAGCCATCCCACTACTGGGTATATACCCAAAGGATTATAAATTATTCTACTACAAAGACACATGCACACGTATGTTTATTGCGCACTATTCACAATAGCAAAGACTTGGAATCAACCCAAATGTCCATCTGTGACAGACTGGATTAAGAAAATGTGGCACATATACACCATGGAATACTATGCAGCCATAAAAAAGGATGAGTTTGCGTCCTTTGTAGGGACATGGATGCAGCTGGAAACCATCATTCTTAGCAAACTATCACAAGAAGAGAAAACCAAACACCGCATGTTCTCACTCATAGGTGGGAACTGAACAATGAGATCACTTGGACTCGGGAAGGGGAACATCACACACTGGGGCCTATCATGGGGGGGGGAGGGGGAGGGATTGCATTGGGGAGTTATACATGATATAAATGATGAATTGATGGGTGCTGACGAGTTGATGGGTGCAGCACCCAACATGTCACAAATACATATGTAACAAACCTGCACGTTGCGCACATGTACCCTATAACTTAAAGTATAATTTAAAAAAAAGAACAAAAAAAGAATATCAACATTCAAAACAATTTCACTGCTCTGTATGGGGAAGGTTGCAGGATTAAGCATAGTGTCTGCTCTTACTACCCCCAACACCCTCTGAGGCTCCAAGGGCACCTCCTAGGAACCCTTAGAACTCTGGGGAGAATAGTTTGGAAACTATTTCCTTGAAGAAAGAAAATCTATGCTGTTGATAACCTCTGGAAAAATGACTGGAAAATTGTCTGTTACCTTGCCCTCAGAAATTATAGAAAATTGTTTCACATTTCATATGCCCAAAGGTATAATATATGCATAATTATGGAAGACTGTATTTGCATAAATTTT
The DNA here is from genome assembly GCF_007565055.1 of Rhinopithecus roxellana. Lineage (NCBI taxonomy): Eukaryota > Metazoa > Chordata > Mammalia > Primates > Cercopithecidae > Rhinopithecus > Rhinopithecus roxellana. The sequence goes on along the minus strand of NC_044552.1, from coordinate 3,889,953 downwards.
AAACTATGAAAGCAATTAATGATTAATGACTAGATTAGGGAAGATGCTCAGGCTCTATTAGAATCTCAAGTCCACCAGCCCCTCCTGAAAACAGTAGATTAAAGGGACATTCAGGGAGTATCTGGTTGAGGGTAGAGGACAGTAAGAAAGAAGGATTTCCGGCCCCAATGACTTTATTAAGTTCAGGTATGTGATGTTAACGAGTCAAGTTAAAATAAAAACAGGAGAGATTAAAAAATGTTTGCATTTGGCCGAGTGCGGTGGCTCAAGCCTGTAATCCCAGCACTTTGGGAGGCCGAGACGGGCGGATCACGAGGTCAGGAGATCGAGACCATCCTGGCTAACACAGTGAAACCCTGTCTCTACTAAAAAAATACAAAAAACCAGCCAGGCGTGGTGGCGGGCGCTTGTAGTCCCAGCTACTCGGGTGGCTGAGGCAGGAGAATGGCGTAAACCCAGGAGGCGGAGCTTGCAGTGAGCTGAGATCTGGCCACTGCACTCCAGCCTGGGCGGCAGAGCGAGATTCCGTCTTGAAAAAAAAAAAAAGTTTGCATTTAATATCAGGACGAAAAGATTATCTTAGAAATGGCTGTTCTGCGTACTAGCTGCCTCTGAAACTAAATTTGCCTGGGCTCTGTATACAATTGTGGAACTGTAATTGGTAACTTTTTCATAATCTGTACGTATACACAGAGGGTGTGTCAACATACAAGCCTATCCACTAAAATAAAAATCAACATATTACAAAGTGTCTACGTATTTTTGAGACAGATAATTCACAGGTTGACCATAAATACAAATGTTTCTATACTCCTTGTATCATAGCCAAATTGTGGGTATTTGGGGAACACTTAGGGAAACTCTCTTTCATTTAACTTGAAAATGGTTGTTGGTCCACTTCAGAATTTGCCATCTTTTCTATCTTGTTATGTCAGCCACATCAATACTATTGGCAACACTTTTAAATCCATCAGTGTGATACCAGATGTGACTTTTCCTATTTTAAATTTCTGCTTTCTTTCTCATATTGTGACCAATATGGCAATATGGTTCTATGCAGTCTTACTGCCAGTTGAGGGTCTTATTGTATACTATTATTACATATAGCAATATTTTACTGGTTTATTTTAATTTCAATAGTTTTGGGGAGACAGGTGGTTTTGATTACATGGATAAGTTCTTTAGTGGTAATTTGTGAGATTTTGGTGCACACGTCACCTGAGCAGTGTACACCATACCCATATGTAGTCTTTTATTCCTCAGACACATAGCAATATTTTAAAATCTCCAGTGATATCATCATCATGGTCACAAAAAAAATTTCTCAAATTGTACTTTAAAAGGCTGCTCTCTGAATAACTTATAAACTGTCTGAGCTTCAATTTCTTCATAGCTATAAAACGGCGGCTAATAATATCTATCCTCTATAGTTATGAGGATGAAATGAAATAAAGTATGTAAAAATGCAATAAACTCGAAGTACTATAAACATCAGTGGTGGCGATATAAAAACAGAAGCACAGGAGATAGCTTAGATGGTAGCCACGTGAAAAATGCCCCTTTGACTCTTGCTGTCCTGGAGCCGCCCTTTATGGCTCACGTTTCTACTCACTAATGGACATGTGTGTGGGATAGCTGTGGTTTCCATTTTTTGAATGCAGTTCCATGTCTTCTACACGCTCAGACGAGCAGCTTGGGGAAGCACTGCAAATGCGTAAAAACTAAAATACAGTTCTACACAAAGCATCCAAAGTTCTACAAGCTTTGTGCAATCAGCGTGTTTGGTTCTGACACAAACAGACCTGGCCACAATCTAATTTGTTTTAACTGTTCCCCAAGGAAACGCAAGTCATCCCATGAGATTTGTATAAATTGCCTGTTGGCCTTGCTATCTCTTTCTCTCTTCTCATCTGGCAAAAATAATGTCTTGGTTCACAAAACAAAACTCGGTTATTGATGTAATGCCAATAATTCTGGCTTTTTAGGTTCAAGGTGTTTTCAAGCGATCATGGTAGAATATGCTGGGCTCTTCCTGGAAGGGTACAAAAATGGCACGGAGCAGAAAATAGGATGAGCCCAGTGTAATATTCTAGATAAATTGAATGTGCAGGCTTTTAAGTATCTTTTACATTTGTTGAGGGTGACCATGAAGACTGTTATGTAGGGTGACCACAGAAATTTTCAAAAGGAATAAATGGTTAGTTTGATACTTCCACCTGCTATTGTCATCTCTGAGCCTATGTTCCTGCCGGGAGAGCTTTCTCCTCCACTCTCTACCTGACCAACTCCTACTCATACTTTAAGACCCAATTCCAGTTTCACCTGCTGGAACCACATGAACGTGGCATGATCTCCTGCTCCTTAGAATGCCTGTCATACCCGTCGATGTGTACCCAGGGGACTCTCAATCATGGGCTACATTTAATTGGCATTTTACGTTTCATGTGCACGTGTCTTTGCTGCTCGGTGAGGCCACAAGCTTCTTGGAGGCTAGAAAAAACCATGTTCTCCAAGGTTCTATATATAGTTGGTCCTGTGTCCACAGGTTCCTCATCTGTGGATTCAGCCAACCACAGACCAAAAATATTCTAAGAAAAGAATTGGATGGTTGCACCTGTGCCTCACAGACTGTTTTTCTTGTCATTATTCTCTAAACAACGCAGTATAACAATTATTTACATAACATTTACTTTGTATTAGGTATTATAAGTAATCTACAGATAATTTAAATTATATGGGGGATGTACCTAGGTTATATGCAAATATAACACCATTTTATTCAAGAGACTTTATATAAGTGACTAGGTTATAGGCAAATATTACACCATTTTATATAAGGGACTTGAGCATCCTCAAATTTGGTATCCGCAGGGGTCCTGGAAGCACTCTCCCAGATACTGAGGGGTATATATGCTATGTGTACAGTAAATAGCTTTTAAATTAAAATAGATTGATTTGACAGAAAATTTCAAAGGTTTGGATAACATTTTCCCAGCAGCTAAACATAAAATTTCGATAAAAATTCTGCCATTTGGAATGTCAGAATATGATCTAAAAGCTTGACTTGACTGTTAGAATACAGGGCCTCCAAGGAGGATGAAAGCTGCTTTTGAATAACAGAAGGTCAAAGAAGTAGTTGGTTAATTTCCTTTGGTTTTTAGAAAAGGAATTGAAAAACCAGCCTGTTTTGCCTACATAGTGAAGGACTGTGGTTCTAACTTTCATGTACAATATCAAATCCTACACTCGACTTGGGCATAAGTTGGATTTAGAAACCTGTAAGGCAAACTTTTAAAAATTACTCCCACTGTAGTTCATAAAGTTAGAAGAATCAGGAGGCTACACATCAAGCCCCAGATTAGTTTTATTTTGTTTTTGAGACAGAGTCTCATTCTGTTGCCCAGGCTCGAGTGCAGTGGCGCAATCACAGCCCACTGCAGTGTCCACCTCCTGGGCTCAAGCAATCCTCCCATCGCAGCCTTCCAAGTACCTGGGACTGCAGGCATGCACTACCGTGCCTGGCTAATTTTTAAATTTTCTGTAGAGCCTAGGTTTCACCATGTTGCCCAGGCTGTTCTCAAACTCCTGGGCTCAAGTGATCTGCCCGCCTCAGCCTCCCAAAGTGCTGGGATTACAAGGCATGAGCCAGCCACTATGCTTGGCCCCCAAATTAGTTTTTATGGAAAAATTCAAAAGAGTATTGTTTTTTATCAAGCAGCTTTGGAAGAGCTTCTGAATACCCATCAGAATTTGTAGACCTTTCGGTGGAGAAGAGCTCTGTTGTAAAATGATCTAAGCAGCAGCCCTGGATCCAGACAGCCTCTGGCTTTTCCCAGTGTGAAGTTGGGATTACTCACTCTTCCTGTTATTTTCTGATCCTTTCCTACTTTCTGCTCTGTTTTTTAAAGACTTTCTAGTTTTCACTGTAATCCAACTTACTTCTCTTTTGGGGCAAGCATGACCATGTATTCAGTTCTCCAATTTGGAAGCATCAGTTAATTTTTAAAATTTGTGTCTTTAGTGTATGGTTTGGGAAATTTCTTCTGTGGGCTATTTTTTTTTCTCCTTTATCAGCTGATAGTATCCCAGAATCTGAGAGTTGGTAAGAGCTGGTTTTGTAACCGATCTTGCACAATCGTGCAGCCCTCTGCCTATCAGATCTCTGAGTCCATGGAACGAAACTACAGTCATTATATTCAGAATTATAAGTCCCTCCATATCCAGAAAACTTTCTAACGAACACGTGACATTCCACAGATTATAGTGTGAGAGTCCTGGAAGGGATTGAAGTTCTTCAAGGATTATTTTTTCTTGAACATTATTTTTTCCTAACTCATTCTTAAAATCTGTTGCTCTCTTTTATTCTTAAACATTTCCAGGGAAGAAAAATTTACTGCGTGCTCTGGTTTGGTTTTAATGCTTGACAGCCCTTGAAATCAGGAAGTTACATGAAACCTAGACTCTTGCTGTAGTCTATGCCTGACCTCACTTGTTTTGTCTTAACTGGAGCCTGGAATATCAATTATGCATGCATTAGGAGTAACCCATTTGTATGGAGCTCTAGGGGGTTAAAAATTCTGGCATGGGCCATTCTGTTTGACCTCCTCTCTGGGAGTGAAAATGACCTTCTGCTCCTATCTCCCATGCTGCACCATACGGGCCACCTGCTCTGGTCTGTTTTTCCTCCCTGTGTTCCCTGAACACACACATCTTGCTCGTTCCTCTCTCTGCTCTGTGCATGCTGTGTCCCCATCTGGCACACCCCACTTCTTTCTCTCACCACCAGAAGGTAAACTCCAGGAGCTGACAAGCAAGGACTTTGTCTCTTTTGCTCACAGCTGTATCATGAGGTGTGTCACAGCCATATCACTCAGAATGTATGCCTGGAACAGTGTCAGACATGCCACACATACTGGATAAGTGACATTTAATAAATGATATTCAAATTCTACTCAACATAAGGCCTTTGCCCAGGGAAATAGACCAGCATAAACCATCATTCATGCAACACAATTGCTGTCTACACCACCAATGGGTGTCTACAACAAGTCCAATATTGCTCCTCTATTTGCAGTTACAAGTACATGGAGTTGACTGCTCATCCACAGTGCATGTTTTCATTAGGTAAAGAATGAGCTGCCTGCAATTGTTGATGAGTGAAAATATTGTGTCTCAATAACACATGAAGTTAATGTCCAATTCCAGATCCAGATCACAATAAGATAATAGATTCCATTTATTGAGAGTTTAATATAGTGTGCCAGGCGTTATTCTAAGGGCTTTATAAATCTCAACTCAATAATTATCTTTACAATTCCATGTGTTAGATATGGTCATTATCCCTATCTTACAAGTAATGATACAGAGGAACAGAGGGATTAAGTAACTTGCCCAAGGTCACACAGCTAGCAGAGCCAGGATTGAGACTTAGGTAGGTCTAGAGCTTTAATTTCTGTGCCACGCTACTGTTCTGTTTGCCATATCACTTGACTTTAGGTCTTGTGTTCCTAACCTCTACTTTCTCCTGATGGGGACTACCTTCCATCCTACAGGAATGCCACCTCTACTACGCACAAACACTGGCACTAAGATTCGGAAACTCAAAGTCAGCTGTTTCCTTTCTCAACCCACACTCAGCCTCCTGAAGGCTCACTTTCTTTAACTACTTTCTGTTTTTATGAACACATCTGTCTCGCCGTTAGACAAGAAGTGACTTCGAGGACAGCAAATGTGACTTACTCATCTCCCCTACTCCCTCCCTCCACATTCCAGAACACGGTACAGTGCTCTGGACATAGTAGGAATTTAGTAAGCGTTTATTTTATAAATATGTTTAGGGAATTTTTCCTGTTCTTTTCTTTCAAAGCCAAAACTACTCACAAGGGTTAAAAATGTTAAACCTCATCTGTCGCCTCTGAGATGGACTGTAGGGAAAATGAATAAACAGTCCACTCCAGCTGTGGGAACCTAGGCCCCAAGGAGCACCCAGAAAGCCCTCGAACCTGAAGACTAAGCAGTCTGTCACACGTGAGGCCATTTTTAAGTCAGCAGTTGCCAGTGAATAAAAGGTTGTATTTTCAGAGAAGAATGAACTATAACTTTAGAAGACAGCTTCCTTTTTTTTTTTTTTTTTTTTGAGACGGAGTCTTGCTCTGCCTCCCAGGCTGGAGTGCAGTGGCCGGATCTCAGCTCACTGCAAGCTCCGCCTCCCGCGTTCACGCCATTCTCCTGCCTCAGCCTCCCGAGTAGCTGGGACTACTGTAGGCGCCCGCCTCGTCGCCCGGCTAGTTTTTTGTATTTTTTAGTAGAGACGGGGTTTCACCGTATTAGCCAGGATGGTCTCGATCTCCTGACCTCGTGATCCGCCCGTCTCGGCCTCCCAAAGTGCTGGGATTACAGGCTTGAGCCACCGCGCCCGGCCTAGAAGACAGCTTCCTTTGTGGAGGTCTTAATGGCACAGTAAGCAATGTTTTACGGCTTGCTTGAAACAGCTCTTATCTGAGAGTGTCTGTGGTAGACTAAAGATGCCACGAATGCTTTGCTACTCTGTCCTTTGAGCAGTAGAATCTAACTCCCCTCTTCTTGAATCTGGGCTGAGCTTAGCGACTTGCTGGACCAATCAAATGCAGAGCAAGTAACACTTCATGGCTTCCACGTCTAAGTCAGAAGAAGCCATTGGCTACCACCTTGGCCTCTGGACACATTCACTCTTGAAATCCAGCCATTGTGCTATGAGGAAGCCCAGGGAGCCATGGAGAAGCCAACACGAGAGGAATCATGGATTCTGGGGGACAGCCACAGCTGGGGTCCCAGCCGATAGCCAGCAGGGATTTGCCAGCCATGACAGTAAATGGTTTTGGAGTGGATCCTCCAGCCCAGCCCAGCTCCCCGAGCTGATGCACATGGAGCAGAGATGGGCCATCCCACCAAACCCTTCCCCAGTTTCTGACTCAAAAAAAAAAAAAAAAAAAAAGAAGCTGTGAACAAAATGAAGTCATTTTAAGCCACAAGCTTAAAACAGCAATAATGCTAAAACCAGCACAGTGAGAAACAGCCAATCAAAAAGTCCATTAAAAAGTTCTTCACTTTATAGGTGATTTTTCCCAAACATGCCCACTTGGATTACATATTTGACCTGCCTTTACCTCTTGAGTCGTGGTGTTTTGGAAAGAAACGGTTCACTTCGTAGATCAAAACTATGTCACAGGAAGACATGGAAAAAAAGAAACTCCATGGCTCTGCTATTCTAAACTGAAATTGTAAGGGAATTAACATGTGGTGGTCTGCTCTTAAAAAATTCAACACATAATCCCATGATTGATTTAAATCCAGATTTATGATATTAAGAAAAATCTAAGCCTTTAACTAGATCAAACAGTTACTAGATCAATTATTTCAGAGAAAATGTTAGACCGCTGGTATAAAGCCACCCTGATGATAAAATAGGCAGAATAAAAATATCTTCCCACCTCTAACCCTCTAAGCCTACCATTAACAGTTGATTCACTTGTCTTTATAAGACCCTCTTTTAAAATGCAAATATTCTGAAAGTTCATGCATTAACAGTTAATGCAGCCTTCAGTTATTCACAAGCTAGACTGAGTTACAGAAATCTAGTTCACTGTGTAGAGGTGGGGGAAATGGAGTGGTTCTTGGTGAGCAGCTGGTAGCCAGCAAGGGAGCATGCCACCTGGGAGGGAGGGGAGAAAGTTTGGGAGGCAGCAAGGTGTGCACAAAGTTAGGTGGGAAACATCTAAAAATTTCTCCTACTTTGCTGGCTTCCTTTAGGCTGACCAAGCTGTAGGGACTTATGAGGGCTTTTGAAAAATACAAGACTAGAAAGGGTTAAACAAGACAGCCAGCAGTACTGTGTTGTTCCTTCTGATTAATAACTCTGTAGGGTCTTATAGTACTTTGCCTCTTCCCAATTTCACCTCCTTGCTGGCCCCTACAACTGGGAGGATCTCCCCAGTGCTCTTTGAAATTGAGTTTGCTTGACCTCTTGAGTGACTGTGACTCTCAGCTGAATGGGATATTCCTGTCTTTGCTCTCCCCATGTGGCCTCAAATGCTCCTGGCCTTATAGCTTGTCAGCCCATTATCAGGGTGTTCATAGAGCAGTTAGAAACCCTAAAGCAAGATAGTTAAACAGGTATTTTCCTCAGGGCCCACAGAAGCTCTCTGCTACATACTGACTAGAGAAGTTCCCATCACTGATCATGTCCTTTGAGGACACAGAGGAAAACTACCCAGTTACTTTCACATAGTAGTTCATCTGAGATTAATATTTACCTGGTTCAAATACTTTCCTCATTACACTAAAGAGCTTCTGCACAGCCAAAGAAAAGTCAACAGAGTAAACAGTTAACCTACAGAATGGGAGAAAATATTTGCAAACTATGCATCCAGCAAGAGCTAATATCCCAAATCCTTAAGGAACTTAGACAAATCAACAAGAAAATATCAAAGAATCCTATGAAAAAGTGGGCAAAGGACATGAACAGACACTTCTCAAAAGAAGACACACACATGGCCAACAAACATATGAAAAAATGCTCCACATCACTAATCATCAGAGAAATGCACATTAAAACCACAATGAGATACCATCGCATACCAGTCAGAATGGCTGTTATTAAAAAGTCAACAAATAACATGTGTTAGAGAGGATGCAGAGAAAAGAGAGTGCTTATTTACTGCTGGTGGGAATGTAAGTTAGTTCAGCCTGTACCGAAAACAGTATGGAGATTTCTCAAAGAACTAAACATAGGACTACCATTCGACCCAGATATCCTACTACTGGGTATCAAACCAAAGGAAAAAAATCATTTTATCAAAAAGACACCAACATTCAGTGTTTATCACAGCACTATTCACAATAGCAAAGTCATGGAATCAACCTAAGTGTCCATCAATGATTGATTGGATAAAGAAAACATGGTGGCCAGGTGCGGTGGCTCACGCCTGTAATCCCAACACATTGGGAGGCCAAGGAGAGTGGATCACCTGAGGTCAGGAGTTTAAGACCAGCCTGGCCAATATGGTGAAACCCCATTTCTACTAAAAATACAAAAATTAGCTGGGCATGGTGATGGGCGCCAGTAATCCCAGCTACTTGGGAGGCTGAGGCAAGAGATCACTTGAACCTGGGAGGTAGAGGTTGCAGTGAGCCAAGATTATACCGTTGCACTCCAACCCGGGCAACAAGAGTGAAACTCAGTCTCAAAAAATATGTATGTATATATGGTACATATACACAATGGAATACTATGCAGTCATAAAAAGAATGAAATATTGTCCTTTTTAGCAACATGGATGGAACTGGAGGACATTGTCCTAAGTGAAATAACTCAGAAACAGAAAATCAAACACTGCATGTTTTCTCTTATAAGTGGAAGCTAAATAATAAGTATCCATGGACACAAAGATGGAAACAATAGACACTGGGGACTCCAAAAGTGGGGAGGAAAGATGGGAGGTAAGGGTCAAAAAAATTACTTATCAGGTGCTAGGTTCACTATTTGGATGATGAGTTCACTAGAAACACAAACCTCACCATTACATGATAGACCCATGTAATAGACCTGGACATGAAATCCTGAACCTAAAATTTAAAAAAAAAATACTTTCCTCATTGATTGTTTCATTTCTTCATATGGCTAATTAGTCACAGAGAAAAGACTATTCTGAAGAAAAACAGGCAATTTCCCCTCTGCTGTGCCCAACCCCATACACTTCATGGAGGTCTTTCTTCAAATGGGGGACCATTATACGGGTGTCCATCTCTTTGAAGAAAAGGAGAGGGAAAACCTGGAGTCTGAGGCTCTGTTTTTTATCATAGTCTTTCTCATCTTTTAATTTTTGTTCAGCCTTATCTACTGTGGCAGAAACTACCAATACCGGAGTTTTCCTTTTGGAGGCACACAATTAGACCATATTTTCCATTCTGTGGCATCTATGTGAGACTGTAGAACTGATTCCCATCAACGTGACACATCTCAGGGAGGAGAGGTGTGTTACTTGGAGGACCAGGTGTGTCTGCTACGCTCTCTCTGTCTCTCTTTATACATCTCATAAATGTAGAGAACTCTGATGTACAGTCACAAGTTGGCAGATGCCTGGATCCCTGAATGATTGAATGAGCAGAGCTCTCCATTGACCACACTGAAATGTGACTTGACTGGGATTTTTTTTAATATTACGTTACATTGTTTGTTTTAGGAATCAAGTCTACCCTGACTCGTAATTGCCAGCTTTTTTCTCTTCTCCTCTCTTATTCTCCCTGGCCAAATGTTTGCTTACTACTCTGTTGCTGCGTCATTTCTTGAATCTTCAACTGACTAACTCACCAGAAGTTACTTATTAATGGCCCTAGCTCTTCAAAGACAGGGCAGGTATACTGTTCACCTTTGCACTTCTATTGTCATTCATGCAGTAGGTTCAATAAATAAATGTGTAAGGTGCTATTAATAAGATGTTTCTGAAATAGGTCCTTCTTGAGGTGCTTACCTCAAATTGAGGAGACAAGATATATACATATGTAAGGTAGTACATAAAAAGTTCCAATGGTTCATATACACCATAGAATACTATGCAGCCATAAAAAGGATGGGTTCACGTCCTTTGCAAGGACATGGATGCAGCTGGAAACCATCATTCTGAGCAAACTATCACAAGGGCAGAAAACCAAACACCTCATGATCTCACTCATAGGTGGGAATTGAACAATGAGAACACTTGGACACAGGGCAGGGAACATCACACACCAGGGCCTGTCATGGGGTTGGGGGCTGGGGGAGAGATAACATTAGGAGAAATACCTAATGTAAATGATGAGTTAATGGGTGCAGCAAACCAACATGGCACATGTATACCTGTGTAACAAACCTGCATGTTGTGCACATGTACCCTAGAACTTAAGGTATAATAAAAAAAAAGAAAAAAAAAAGAAAATTGCCAATGGTTTGTTCAGAAAATAACTGCAACAATGGATCAGAAGAGGAAGCTAATATACAGCCTACTATAGTTAAGGAAGTGTTCACATCAGGGAGGAGAAGTGAGCTAAGCTTTGAAGGGCAGGTAGGATTCTAAGAGATGGAGGAGATGGGAGAAATCATAGGAAAAGAAAAAGATGAGGCATCTCTAGAGTTGCCCAGTGACATAAGCACAATTAAAACTTGGTTGTACACATCATTCTTCCAAAAGTGAGGTCCTAGCCCAGTTGACTAATCAATAAAATTATACTTGTCTGCTCCTAGCATATTATACTTTCATGTACATCTTTGGAACAATTCTCCTGATCTCTCCCTATATGAGATATATAAATAAGTGCTCATTATTGATAGTACTTCCTATACTCTATATGACATAGTCTTTCTAATAGATCAGAGAGTTTTATCTGGCTTTCTCCTCCATTCTGTCTATCAGTAATTTAAGCTTGCAGTCTCACTGAACATATCTTTCTCCATAATTTCTTCTCATAGTTTAAAACTAACTTTAACAACCCTTTATGTGTGTAGATACATTTATTTCAAAGGGCTCTCATCCGTCTCTCATCATAGGATATGGAGAAGACTGAGGCTATCTCCTGAAGCAGAGACTTTAAGTGCAGATGATATTAGCTGTCTATAACCAAGACAGGGCTGTTGGCTTATTATGACAGACAGAGTTAGTAGTTCATTGGTAGTTTTCAGACGAAGAATTCACTAAAAATGCTAATAAACCAGGCTAAGCTGATCATTGTCCAGGAAGGAGAATAGACAAGGAGACAGCTTTCAAGAGGGTCAATCATCAGGAAAGAGTGGAGAGAAAATGTTCTGGGGGTTCCAATACGGACTTAGGAGAAGTCATCTCTGAGAGCCTTGTTTCATGTTTATTTTCAACTGGATCCATCTTTTTTCTATACCTAGCATTCAAGCTCCCATCCAAAATCACTGAAGGGTTTCAGGTCTTATTATAGGAACTATTAAAAAAAGTGGTTTGTAGTTTTTGTTTTGTTTTGTTTTTTGAGACAGGGTCTCACTCTGTCACCCAGGTTGGAGTGCAGTGGCACAATCTCAGCTCACTGCAACTTCCACCTCCCAGGCTCAAGCGATCCTCCCACCTAAGCCCCCCAAATAGCTGAAACTACAGACGTGCACCACCACACCTGGCTAATTTTTGTATGTTTTGTAGAGATGGGGATTCGCTACATTGCCCAGGCTGGTCTCAAACTTCTGAGCTCAGGCAGTCCACCTGCCTTGGCCTCCCAAAGTACTGAGATTACAGGCATGAGCCACAACGCACAGTCTAGGGAACTATATTTGATACAGTTGTGATTGTAGGGAAAAATGAGAGAAATGGAATATTTACCCATAAAGTGTAGTTATAAAATTCCTTTAAATTTTCTATTTTATTCTCCAATATACTTGGAAGCCCAATACATTAATATGCTAGATGTGCTGAATCCCATCTTCTGTCACTGAGAATGCTTATGGTCCTCACCATTCGTCTGACCCTCCACAGTATCTGCCTTAATACTGAGGTTGACTTTTCCACAAGTGCTTTTTCCTTCCTTAGTAGTAACTCATAGCCCTGGTTCTTGGTGCTCACCCATAGACCTGGTTCTGATGAAGCAGCATAATTGTTACCTGTTTTTCTTCCCAATAGACTCTGAGCCTCCTTGATGGGAAAGATTTTCCTTTTGGACCTCCATCTCCCTGGTGAAAGAAAGGTGGCACATGGCAAATCTTCAGCAAACGTTGGCTGTTTGAATGGATTGGTGAAGGATGAATGGATGAATGAAGTGCAGATCCCTTGCAAGCAGGGTCTGTGTTAGGGTCTGTGTTATACCTCCTGTGTCCTTGGTACCTGGCACTGTTCCTTGAACAGAGTTTTTAAACCCATGGATGCTCTTTCAGCATGAAAGTCATAGGAATCAGTATTTAAGGGAAGACTTATGAGTTGTTCTTTATTTTTCTGTTAGTTACACCCAGCTTACTTCCAAAAACAACTTAAAGAAAATGAACATTAAGACTAGGACTTTTTCTCAGATATCTTACAGATTATAGGATGGTTCTTTTGCTGAAAAATAAGCTGGTTTTGCTGTCACCTTTATGGTTGGGTCAGAAGTCATCAGTGCTTTAAAAACAGAGTCTTGGGTGTGGTGTTTGCATGATTTCACCTAAGCATGTTCCCAGCAGCTATTTATAAGGGAGGGAACACGTGATTAAATGATGGTTTTGAACATCCTGTCACAACTACATGTTTAGCTGGACTCTCAATAAAAAATGAATGTGTCCTCAGTCACTTGTCTGTTTTAGACACATTTCTACCAGCACTTTGAATTTTCTTTAAAACATCACACGGCCCTTGAAAGCAGAGTCTGTGCTCTCAGGCTGTGCGTGCAGTGTCTTATAAATCAGTAATCACTTCCAAATTTATGGGATTATAAGGCCAGGTCATCCCATGCCCTCAAAGCTGAAGTCCAACTTAAATCAAAACAGTTTTCTGACTTAAATCACAAGTGCCCTGACTGGTATGCTCACAGCTTTCTTTCCTAATGACTAAATGGTGTGTGTGTGTGTGTGTGTGTGTGTGTGTGTGTGTGTGTGTGTGTTTCTCAGTTTCGCTCTTCTCCCTTCCCCCCTTGCCCCATCTTTCTCCTCATCTCAACAAAACCATCAATTTCCCAAGTAACCACTGTGGAAACTTCATTAGAGCTCTGTATTTTACTGTAAATATCACCCACCCAGGGCATCCGGCTGAGCAGCACCAGATGTGCTTTCCTGGCCGATCGCCAGCCTCTGTTGAGCCATCGTCCTAGTAGGACATTTTCACCTCTGTGACTTCATCACATCAAGAGTAGCTCTTTCCAGAGACTTCTGTTAATGACAGAGAAAGTCTGTCTTGCTTTGTGCTTTAAATTATGTGCCCCATGTGCTGGAGCTGCATCTGCACGACAGTCTAAAGGCGAACAATTGGGCTCTGTGGCGTTTTGTGGTCTATAAAGTGAGGTTCTCGTTCTGTCCTAATGAGATGAGTCCAGGCCACTCTGCACACCACTGTGAGGTGGGTTGAAGAGATCTGGCAGCCTCTCTATTCCGTCTTCTGGTTTGGTTTTCCCACCTCTTTATCCACCCAGGTTTCTCCCAACCCGCTCTTGGTACAAGTTGAAGCTCTAACCCTCAGTATATTAGCCTGTGGCCTTATTTAGAGATAGGGTCTTTACAGGGGTAATCAAGTTAATATGAGAACATATGGGTGGCCCTAATCCCATAGGACTGGTGTTCCTTTTTTTAACTTTCATATTCAGGGGGACATGTGCAGGTTCGTTTTATGGGTAAACTCATGTCCTGGGGGTTTGGTGTACAGATTATTGTATCACCCAGGTACTAAGCATAGTACCTGACTGTTTTTTTTTTTTTTCGGAACCTCTCTCTCCTGCTACCCTCCTCCCTCAAGGAGGCCTCAGTATCTTGTTCCCCTCGTTGTATCTCTGTGTCCTTATTATTTAGCTCGCACTTATAAGTGAGAACATGAAGTATTTGGTTTTCTGTTCCTGCATTAGTTCCCTTAGGATAAGGCCTCCAGCTCTACCCGTGTTCCTGCAAAGGACATGATCTCATTCTTTTCTTATGGCTGCATAGTATTCCATGGTGTATATGTACCACATTTTATTTATTCAGTCCATCATTGATGGGCATTTAGGTTGATTCCATATGTTTGCTATTGTGAATAGTGCTGCAATGAACATATGCATGCATGTGTCTTTATGGTAGAATGATTTATATTCCTTTGGGTATAGATCCAATAATGGGTTTGCTAGGTCAAATGGTAGTTTTGTTTTTAGTTATTTGAGGAACCACCACACTGCTTTCCACAATAGTTGAACTAATTTAGACTGGTTTAAGAAGAGGAGAAGAGACGCAGAGGCAGATGTGCAGAGGAAAGAGGATGTGATGACACACAGGAAGAAGATGATCATGTGGCTGGGGTGATGTTTCTACAAGCCCAGGAACACCAAGGATAGCCAGCAAACACCAGGAACTGGAAGAGGCAAGGAAGGCTCTTTTCCTAGAGCCATCAGAGAGAGGATGGCTCTGCTGACACCTTGATTTCAGACTCCCAGCCTCCAGGACTGTGAGAGAATACATTTCTGATGTTTTAAGCTGCCCAGTTAGTTGTCGGTACCTTGCTGCAGCAGCCCTGAAAAAGGAGTGCCCCTGTCTTTCTCCCACTCTCTTCACAGCAGCTGCCTTCCAACTCAGGGTCTTTCCACGGTCGTGCTCCACTCTAGCCGCATTCCAAGTGGCAAGTTTTTCTCTCCTTGCCCTCCAGCCCTCACAACTTATCAGTCTTTGTCCACTTCTCCAATGCCTCAGTGTCTTTAGAGTTATTAATAGTGAAGTGACTGCCTAAGAACAGTGGCATCTGAGTGCATGGTTGCTGGGCTGACAGCTCAATGGTCTGGGTCCAGGTTGTATGTAACATCTGCTAGAGGTTTCCCAGGAGAGATGGCTTCCACTGTTTCTCAAACAAACTGGAATCTGAGGTCTCTCTAAGAGTTTTCTTTCCTGACACAGGGTCTTGCCCTGTTGCCCACGCTGGAGTGCAGTGGCACAATCACAGCTCACTGCCGCCTCAACCTCCTAGGCTCAAGCAATCCTCCCACCTCAGCCTCCTGAGTAGCTGGGACTACAGGGGCACGCTACCACACCCAGCTAAGTTTCTAATTTTTTGCAGAAATGGGGTTTCACTATGTGACCCAGGCTAGTCTTGAATTCCTGGACTCAAGGGATCCTCCCACCTTAGCCTCCCAAAGAGCTGGGATTACGGGCATGAGCCATTGTGCTCAGCCACTCTGAGAGTTTTTTATCTTGTGTTTTCATTTACAAGACCATCTAAAAATTATTAGTCTTCCAATTATAAAATCAAAACTTCTGTTTTGCAGTGATTATTACAAGCAAATATAATTTTTAAATCCATTTTCCTCAAACACGTTTTTCCCCCTTAAAAGGGGGGTTATTTATTTTTTCAAAATTAAGAAACGATGCTGCAAATGGAAGGAATGGTTGGAGAGAAACCTGGGCTGAGAGGCCTTCGGTCTTACCGCTTGCTTATTCTAATCCTGAGCTGGATCTCATTCAATGCCAAGCCAAATTTGCCAGCTCATCATTAGCCATTACATGTACAGATATATTTGCATGAGGATTTTAGAACATTAAAAGATTGCTCACCTGTCTTTCTATCTATCTGTCTTTCTTTGGAAACAGCCTTTCCAAATAACACTCTCTTTTCCCCCTACTGTACCTCATGGAGCCAAACGTGCTGTGAACAACTTTTAAAACAAATTATTCAGAATCTTGAATCTTGGAGGATGGAAGATGGAGCAGAAGTCCCCTGGAGTATTTTAAGTAAACACCAAATTATAAATGAAGAGCTCTTTATAAACAGGTTGTAGGGGGCAGGAACAAGGCCGGAGTGGATGGGCTGGATTCCAGCCCCTGGCTAACCTTCAGGAAAATAACTGAGTCTCAGTTCACCTGCTGGGAATCCCGAGGGGTAGTGCCCCTGTCTCTGAGGGTCTAGTGGAAAGGTTCCCTGATGAACATCTGTGTGGATGTATGTGTAGGGGAAGAGTTCTCTTCTCCAGGCCTGGTTTCCACTGTCTGAGCATTATCAACCCCTAACGAAGATGTGCTATCTCTGCTCAGACTGCCGAGAGGATGAGTGGGCCTGAACAGGAGGGGAAAGTGGGAAGAGATGGCCTTGGGCATGCAGGAAGCCCTCTCTGGGCTGCCTTCCAAGGGCCTTATTTCCAGCTCTGCCATGGCCCATCCAGGGCAGGGGACTTCAGCAGCTCTCTGGAACAAGGCTTAGGCCAGGAGACAATCTGACAAGGTGTAAGAGGTGGACCCAGCATGTCTTTGGGATGGGATGACAAATGGCACAAGGTTTATAATTAGATCCCTGATTATCCTAAATTTCTAAAACAGAATATATTTGCTTTCCCTTCCTTTCCCATGGTAGAAAACCGGACAGCATGTAGACCACCCTGCAAGAACTCTGGGAGTAGAAAGGCTTGCCTAGGTAGGCCGGGACTGAAGAATGACACATCATGTCATCTTTTGCCAGATAATGGAAAATTCATTCTAAACACACATACACAAAATCCCCATTGCATTTAATTAAAATATAATATGGGCGGGCAAGATGGCTCACACCTGTAATCCTAGCATTTTGGGAGGCCAGGTGGGCAGATCACCTGAGGCCATGAGTTTGAGACCAGCCTGACCAACAAGGAGAAACTCCATCTCTACTAAAGTACAAAATTGGCCAGGCATGGTGGCACATGCCTGTAGTCCCAGCTACTTGGGAGCCTGAGGCAGGAGAATCACTTACACCCAGGAGGCAGAGGTTGCTGTGACCTGAGATTGTGCCATTGCACTCCAGTCGGGGCAACAAGAGCAAATCTCTGTCTAAAAAATATATATATATATATATATGTGTGTGTGTGTGTGTGTGTGTATTATACATACTGTCTGGGCATGGTGACTCTTGTCTGTAATATCCCAGCACTTTGAGGGGCCAAGGAGGGAGGATTGCCTGAGTCCAGGAATTTGAAACCAGCCTGGGCAACATAGCGAGACCCTGGCTCCACAAAAATTTTTTAAAAATTAGCCTGGTGTGCTGGCACATGACTCTGAGTTCCAGGTACCTGTGAGGCGGACTGAGGTGGAAGGATCACCTTGAGCTTCAGTGAGCCATGATCACGCCACTGTACTCTAGCCTGGGTGACGGATGGAGACCCTGTCTCAAAAAAAGAAAAAAATGCATATATATGACGAAAATACATTCAGTGAAAATGGCCAGACACAGTGGCTCAAACCTGTAATCTCAAAGCTTTAGGGGGCCGAGACAGGCAGGTCACTTCAGGCCAGGAGTTTGAGACCAGACTGGCCAACATGGTGAAACACCGTATCTACTAAAAAAAAAAATACAGACAAGATTAGCCAGGCATGGTGGTGTGTGCCTGTAATCCCAGCTCTCAGGAGGCTGAGGCAGGAGAATAGCTTGAACCTGGGAGGTGGCAGTTGCAGTGAGCTGAGATCACGCCACTGCACACTCCAGCCTGGGTAACAGAGTGAGACGCTGTCTCAAAAAAAAAAAAAAAAAAAAAAAAAAAGAAAGAAAAAAAAAAGAAAAGAAAAGAAAAAGAAAAAAGAAAACTATATTCAGTGAAAAGTAAGTTTTCATTTCTTGCAGATCAGGCACCCTCTCTTCAGAGGAAACCAATAATACATTCTTCTACAAAATTTTCTATGCATCAACAAAGATATACATGTATCAGTAAACATATATGTTGATATTTATATGAGAGAATACCAAACCCAATATTTGTGATCTTGCTTTAGTCACTGAACACGTCTCAGTGCTTTTTTTTTTTTTTTTGAGATGGGAGTTTTGCTTTTGTCTCCCAGGCTGGAGTGTGTGGTGATGCGATCTCAGTTCACTGCAGCCTCCGCCTCCCGAGTAGCTGGGATTACAGGCGTGCACCACCGCGCCCGGCTAATTTTTGTATTTTTAGCAAAGACAGGGTTTCACCATGTTGGCCAGGCTGGTCTCGAACTCCTGACCTCAAGTGATCTGCCCACCTCGGCCTCCCAAAGTGCTGGGATTACAGGCATGAGCCACCGTGCCCGGCCCCTCAGTGCTCCTTTTATCCCTACCTAGAATGATCTAACTTA
Organism: Rhinopithecus roxellana; assembly: GCF_007565055.1. NCBI lineage: Eukaryota > Metazoa > Chordata > Mammalia > Primates > Cercopithecidae > Rhinopithecus > Rhinopithecus roxellana. Next base: position 3,871,226 of record NC_044552.1, on the reverse strand, counting down.
TTTTTAAAATCTTCTTACTACCAGTGCTGCAACAAACATTTTCCACATGCATTTCTTATCAGGTGTGCAAGTTTATTTGCCAGATATATTCCTAACAGTAGTGGAACTGTTAGATCAAAGGCATATGAATTTTTTATTTTGATAGATATTGACAAATTGCCCTCTAAAGAGAGCATGTTGATTTATATTCCCTGCCTTTCTGCACTCTTACCAGTGCTGTGCACTTTAAAACTTTCTGATCTTTGCAAAATGTACGAGTAAACAAATGTGTCTTCAGTGACTTTCTTGCTTGCAGTATCGCTCCTTTTGATTCACTGTTCACCCTGAGCTAGGGTGTGAGTCCAATCCTGTAACTCAGCTATAGAACATGCTTCCGTGGCTCTTCACTGTCCTTGAAATAGAGTCCCATTTCCTTGACTGGCTCACAAGGCCTTTTGTGTTTGGAGTCCTGTGTAGGTCTCTACTGCCATCCCTCATCTCTTGCTGCCTCACACTCCACATTTCAGCCATGCTAAACTACTCAGCCTGCTCTCCCTTACCTCCTTCCAGACCACTTTCCCATGCTCCACCTGCCTGAGAATACCCTCCACTGCCTGTCTTCCCTGCTCTGGCTCACACTCATCATTCTATTTTCGGTTTGGATGTGACACCTACTAGGTTATAACAGGGATGCACTGGCTGCCTCCACAGCCCCCTTACTTCACCTTTTAAATTATGCAACACTTGGTACATCGAAATAGTATGTAATATACACGTACGTTATGATGTGTAGTTGTAAAAAGAAGCCTATGCACCTACCAACTGCACCTGAAGAACCAGACGGCTGTCAACACTGTAATATGTGCTGCTTTCCTTCCATCATTACTCTTACCACACTGGGTGGTATAGCATCTATACTTGTCTCTATTTCCCACTGGCATCTGAGTCCTGGGAAACAGGTCTGGATCTGACCTGTGCATAGTGGTATTCCAAGGCCAAGCATAGAGCCTGATAAGTTGCAGTCACTTCATAATATTTTTAAATTGAATGTAATAGTAGTCAGAAAGGGGATTTTTTTTAAATAGCTCTCAGAAAACAAGTCAGTTATTAAGAACTTAATCATCAGTTCACACTGTACTTTGGGTCATTTTTCCAAAGTCAGAGATCAAGTTATATAGCTTAAGCCTCCTTCTCTGCCTCCTTTGGTGAGGTAGTCTGCTGTGACTTTTCTCTTCTTTTTTTCTATCGTTCTATTTTTTGGTGGGCGGTACCATTGTTTATTTTAATTCTTCAGTTGTGTATCAATAAGGCTGAACAGTTTCTGAATTACCAGGGATCTATCTTAATATTATAATTGCAAAGTGAGTCAGCTTACTCTTCCGTAGTAATAAGTAATTCAGTTGCTGTACAAAGTTAGAAATGTCATTCGTGACACTGATTTCACAAATTAAATGCTATCACCTACTTGAATTAAATAAGGAAACATATCACTAATGGAATTTAGATTAAGATAATAGTAACTCTAATCTATTAAGGGTGGACCTCATGCTAGGCACACTGTAGATTTTTTGGTGATCTTTACCATCATCCTGGAAAGATAGGAATGATTATTTCCATGTTCAGATGAGGACATGGAGTTTCAGAGGACAAGGGATTGAACCAATGCCACTAAGGTTGGACATCAGAGAGCCAGAACGGGCATCAAAGTCTGTGTCTCTACAAACTCAAGCCCTTTCTCCCATATCACACAGCATCGCAAACACTCTAAAGAAATAGCACAATGCCTTTAAAAAGTATTTTCTTTATTTTTTTCTTTAAATCTACCCTGGTCTATCACTTTAAAAATCATTTTTATTGTTTTTAAATTATAATCTTTACTATTTTTATATGAGAATGGATATTTACTAAAAAGAGTTTAATAAAATAGTATATTATTCATAATAAGCACTAAAAGGAAAAACAAAGCAATGTAAGAGGATGGGAGGGGACAAGTCTGGATGTGTCATTAGAAGATGAGTTCAGAGGAGCTTTCTTTGATAGGATGATATTTGAACAGAAACCTCAATGAAAGGAGGGAGGGAATCTGTGGAGATATTGGGAGTAGAAGGTGGGGAAAGAGGGGTCCCGGGCAAGGCGCACCTGTCTCAATGTGCACATTCATGCCTAATTTGTAGCATATCCCAAGCTATAATATGCTGTTTACGTTTTAGAAAAGATTCCCCTACATTTTATGGAGATTATGAATTGAAAAACTTTTCTTAAGTCCTCAAAACAACTGATTTCTGTTGACTTCCAGACCCCCAAGGGCAAGCTGCATGCTTGCCTGCTTCCTGTTAACTCTGAATGAGGAAAAGGTGGCTCAGGCACCCACTCCCACTAGCGAAGCTCAGCAGTGATAGGGGACTTAATGAGATGGCACCTGCGAAACCCAAGCACATGCATGAAAGCTTATTACTATTTTGGTTTTTGCAAGATTGAAAGTCAGGGGCACTCAGCATGGTTATATTTATCAAGTAGAAAGATGTAATTCTCTTGGGTATTAGAAGTAAAGGTCCTATTCAAAGCACCTGTGTATTTCTATCTCTCTAGGCATGCTGGGGTCCGTTAGACCAAATACCACGTGGATGGTCTCAGCAGACAGAAAAACTCCATGGAGTTCTATCTGGGTAGGGGAAGCTCATCAAAGAGAGATATTGTCCAGGGCCTGAAAGTGGCACCAGAAAAAGAAAGGGTGGATCTTCACACAGGATGGGTGGAGGGGAAAGGAGGGAAGCTACTTAGTTGGAAACAAAACAAACCCACCCAGTATGAAATTGCACAATAAAAGGAGGAACAGAGAGTTCACAATGCCAATATGAGAAGAAGTTAAATGCATATTCTAGCAAATTAGCAAATAAAACAGGATGAGAAATAGTGGATCAAGAAGGATTATTAATGAAAAGAACCATGACTTCGGGTTGCTAGGCTCCAGCTTGAGAGTCGCCAGCAGGACTAGATATGTCTGGTTAAGGTGGGTGGAAGCTGTGTCCATGTTCACAATCATGTCTGCAAAAATAGAATTGGGATGATGAGAAAAGCCGGAAGGGAAATAAGCTGCTCCTCTACTCTCTCCATTCCTTTTGCATTGCTTCAATTTAACCTTACTACACAAGTGCCAACCTGCAGAAGGATGAGTGGTGTTTTCTATTCAATTAATCATTGAGGTGCTCTCCCAAAGAAACCGTCTGTCAATAAGACACATTTGGAATGATGACAGGAGACCACGGACTATTAAACAGTAGAATGATCGGACTTTCAGCTCACTTTCAAGGTTTCAGAGGAGAGCACATACAACAAATACTTTTCTTCTAAAGACTCTAGGACCCCCACACTGTTGAATAAATGTCTGTGTGTGTGTGTGTGTGTGTGTGTGTGTGTGTGTGTGTGTGTGTGTGTGTGTGTGTGTGTCTCCATCTCTCCCTCTCTCCTGCTCTGCAACATTTATGAAAAACTAGTGAAAAACGTGTGCGTGGTTATGGATTCTCAAATCAAGTTTCCCCTGGGTTATTATTCAGATAAACCTAGCAAGAGAATCTTATTGGTGATAATAATTACGATAATGAAAGTAACTTTCCAGGCTGGGTGTGGTGGCTCATCCCTGTAATCTCAGCACTTTGGGAGCCAGAGGTGGGAGGATTGCTTGAGCCCAGGAGTTTGAGACCAGCCTGGGTGACATAAGGAGACCTCATCTCTAAAAACATTTTTAAAATTAGCTGGGCCTGGTGGCATATGTCTATAGTCCCAGCTACTTGGAAGGCTGAGGCAGGAGGATGGCTTGAGCCCAGGAGTTTGAGACCAGCCTGGGCAACATAAGGAGACCTCATCTCTAAAAACATTTTTAAAATTAGCTGGGCCTGGTGGCATATGTCTATAGTCCCAGCTACTTGGGAAGCTGAGGCAGGAGGATGGCTTGAGCCCAGAAGGTTAAGACTGCAGTGAGCCATGATCGCACCACTGCACTCCAGCCTGGGCAACAGAGTGGGATCCTGTCTCCAAAAAAAAAGTAACCTTCAATATTTGCATAGGTCATTATGGTTCATATTTATTTAGTCCCCACAAGAATGCTTAGGTAGTACATATCCCCATTTTACAGATGAGAAAACTGGCTTAGGCACACGCTACCAGAATTCAGAAGCAAGTCTGGATGTTTCATTAGAAGAGGAATTCAGAGGAGCTTTCTTTGATAAGATGATATTTGAAGCAGAGCAGTCCTAGGGAGAGCTAGGTCTGTGCAGGACTGGACCCTTTATCTCCCTCTGCTTTCCTCTCTGCCCTGGCCAGGGAAGACCACCAAACACATGCTATCAATCCTCACTCTGTCTTCATAGGGACACCAAATGTCCTGTGCTACTAACATACTTTCCACATGTGGAACTCCTTATGGCTCACAGCAGCTGGGAGACAATGACATTGCTGATCAACCAACTGCTCTGCTGTTGGTCTCAATAAGCGATGATAAAAAAAGACCCATCAACTTTTGAGGTCAGCCTCCCAGAAGACAAAGCCCAATGTGGAATCAAGTCCTTGAGGGTGCCAGCTCTGTGTCTGTGCTTCCTCCAGCACCCCGCTCTTTCCCTCTTGCCAAATAGAAACCTTTTGAACTAGCATTTCTCAAAGTACTTAGCAGAACGTTCCAGAAGATGTTAGGCAATGGAATGTGGAGAGGGTGGTGGGAGGATTCTTGGATCAAATGAGCTTGAGAAATGCTCTTGAAGACTTACATGCACACTAGTATAGTAAAGTTTCTGAGGAATCCCACAGTAAAGAACTATTTAATTTTATTTATTTTTGTGGTTCAGATTCTTTTTTTTTTTCCCCCTCTGAACCCTATCCAAGTCTAGTGGAATATTTCTTTACCCATTATTGAATTGTATAATTATGCAACCCTCCAAAATAATGTCAGAGCAAGGCTGGGCATGGTGGGTCACACCTGTAATTCAAGCACTTCGGGAGGCCAAGGTGGGCGGATCACCTGGGTCAGGAGTTCAAGACCAGCCTGGCCAACATGGTGAAAGCCTGTCTCTACTAAAAGTACAAAAATTACCTAGGCATGGTCGTGTGTGCCTGTAATCCCAGCTACTGGGAGGCTGAGGCAGGAGAATCGTTTGAACCTGGGAGGCAGAGGTTGCAGTGAGCCAAGATCGTGGCATCGTACTCCAGCCTGGGCGACAAAGTAAGACTCTGTCTCAAAACAAACAAACACAAAAAGACAAAATAATATCAGTGCATAGAATGTTCTGGAAATGCCTAGCTTCCTGAACATGGCCTAGTATACAGTAGCACTTACAGTTGTTGAAAATTTTTAGGTATTTTATAAATCAATCCCCAGTATTTATATAAAAGAATGAAACTATAGCCAATTAAAAAACCATGTTCATTTGACACTGCTATTGTTCAGTGGTTCTCACATTTTGTTGCAATTAGAATCACCAGCGGGAACTTTAAAATTTGTGATGCCCATGCTGCATGCTAGACCCATTCAATCAGAAACTGTGGGATGTGGCCAAGGCATCAGTATTTTTAAAGTTCTCCAGGTGATTTTAATGTGCAGCCAAAGTTGATAACAAAAGGTATGAATAACTACCCAATGGCAAAGAGCAGATATGGGACTGAGAAGAGTTTCTGGGGTAGGTGATATGCACCACTTGAAAACTGTCCATGAATTTATGAAATTCGTCCCTGTCAAAACCAAGATAAATGCTAGAGACTTAGCCTATAGTTTTACCATTCTAATCAGTAAACATGTGTTTCTAATATGCATGCAAATTGGTTTAATTACACACAAAAATTTCTGGCTTATGTAGATTGCAGAAGGCTGCAGATTGGACATTTGTTGCATCATATGACAATTTGGTTCAAGGTGGACAAACACAGGTAACAATGAACGACACTGAAGAGTTGGCTTGTAAAATGGGATTTTGCAGATATGTAACACAATTGGTTTATGAACCAATTTCCTAAATACTCTGGAAAATGTTCCCCTTCCAAACTACTAGCCCATCATGGATACATGCAAATGGTGGCTGAGTGCTAAAGCTCAGGTGATTTTCATCACTCAGGGGAGTCATGAGGAAAGAAGAGGCACTTAAGATGGAGCTTAGATCTCTCAAGGAAGAGTAGATCTTAGGCCACATAGAGAGTTCTGAGAAGTCAGGAATTAAGTAAGAGTAAAAACAATAATAGCTAGACTTTACTAAATACCAGGCTATATTCTATGTGTCAGTTACTTCATTTAATCCTCATTTATGAGAAAGGTACTATTTTTATCTCCATTTTCCTGGGGAGGAAACTGGGGGGATTCAGTGAGTTTGTGTATGCAAAGTGCTTGGCACTGGAGCTGGCACATGTTCAACACTCAATAGTGGTGGCTTCTAATTTTTGGATCATAGAATGTTAGAGTTGGAAGAGACCTTAGAGATCATTAGTGAAACCCATCATTTTATTTCTTAAAAATAGAATAAAACTGGCCAGGCGCAGTGGCTCACGCCCGTAATCCCAGCACTTTGGGAGGCCGAGGCAGTCAGATCACCTGAGGTTGGGAGTTTGAGACCAGCCTGACCAACATGAAGAAACCCCACCTTTACTAAAAATACAAAATCAGCCAGGCGTGGTGGCACAGGCCTGTAATCCCAGCTACTCGGGAGGCTGAGGCAGGAGAATCGCTTGAAACCAGGAGGTGGAGGTTGCAGTGAGCTGAGATCGTGCCATTGCACTCCAGCCTGGGCAACAAGAGCGAAACTCCATCTCAAAAATAAATACATTAAAATTAAAATTAAATAAAACAAAACCAAATGGTAACAATAGAGGATTTCAATATTTAGAATCTGCCTGAGATTTGGCTGTGATCCAATGTTATGGGTGATGGTAAAATCCTATCTACCAAACCCCTCCTCTACAGATAGCTCTGTTCTTTGCTCCTGATGGCTGAAGTCCCTCAAGTAGAGACCTCACAGGTCCTTTAAGCGGTGGCCATAGAACAGCATTCCCTGACCACCTGCTTTATGTCACCCTGGAATGGAGGCTCTGACTGGCATGAAAGATGGTGAAAGAACATTCTCTCTTTCCCTAAATGTCCACAGAAAGATACAATTTTAGAATAACCAAGCATAGGCGGGGCACAGTGGCTTCTGCCTGTAATCTCCACACCTCGGGAGGCTGAGGCAGGCAGATTGCTTGAGCTCACAAGTTCAAGACCAGCTTGGGCAACATGCAAAATCTTGGCTCTACAAAAAATACAAAAATTAGCTGGGCATGGCGGCACACACCTGTAGTCCCAGCTACTTAGGAGGCTGAGGTGGGAGGATTGCTGAACCCAACAGGTGGAAATTGCAGTGAGCCGAGATCGCATCACTGTACTCCAGCCTGGGCAATAGAGCTAGAACTTGTCTCAAAACAAAATAATTTTAAAAAATGAAGCATAAATGACTAGATATGTCACTTACCAAGTGATATAGGAGTCAGCTCATTGTTTATTCATTCACTGGGCAACTGTTTATGGAGTAGGGTTAACACTTATTGAGCAATCATCATGTGGTAGATGCTGTGGTTGTTATAATGTGCCTCCAAGATCTCGCTTCTTGAATGAATGATTCCAGCTGCAGGGAGTGCTGTCGGCAGGCAGTCTTCAGCTGTCAGCCCCCTTCAGAGGATGCCTTAAATAAAGAGAGCTAATTTGCCCAAGGATACACCTCCAACACATCCTGGGGTTTCTCTTATCCAATGACTTATTGACATAGAGTGGCAGGGAATTGATAAAAGCATAGCCCTCTTGCCCCAACCAGGGACAGTTCTGAAAGATTGTCTCATGTTTAGAACTCTTTGCAGGGTTGACTTGGCTTTCAGCCCTTCCCCATTCCTGCTCCCAGCACTTTATCCATTCATTCATTCATTTCACAAACATTAATTAAGTACTTTTCATGTGCCAGAATCCGCAGGCAAGAGTATATTGGATATATATTCAACATACTCTACACCACGTAGACTCTACCTCATGTTCAAGATGCAGAAGATGTCCTCAGGGATGAAAAGAATCTAATAGAACATTAATATTAATTCCTTGCTTGGGTCTCTGCTGAAAACAAAATATAGAGAAACTCATTAAACTGTTATTTAATAGAGACAAATAATAGGAACTGAACCATGTCATAATAGATTAATTAATTCTCCCAAAACTAATTGAGAAAGGAGTCGTCAATAGATAGATATCATCATTGGAACCTAATGGTTTAATTTGGCAGACATCCCAGATAACATTTGAGGTCTATCTGTGTGGGATAAACCTTGCTGCCTTATTCTCCAGGAATTAATACATAGATATTCAAAGTACAAATGCAGAGTCAGCTGAATGCTTATGCAAGCATATTATGAGGGCTGTGGTATACTGTATGAATTAATAGCATAATTAATAACACAGGTCTACATATAAATAATGCATAACATATGTTATATTTATCTCAAAGTATTTTAGTAAAATAATGATATTCCATGTCTTAAAAAATAAACTTTATGAGGGAAGAAATGTTTATCTATTACTATTATATGATTTATTGATAATTTGTTTTAATGATTATGATTTACAGGCAAACTGATTTTTGGTTTTGCCCAGTTTTATTTTCATACTGAAGAAGTAGGAAGAAATATTCAGGTTATTCAAGATGGAGTGAGAGGAAAGGTCCATTTCATATGGTGCTCTAGGATAAGAATTCTACAATCAACAACAAAATACGTCTTTAAGACGGCAGCATGTCTTCTTTAACTGTGCCTGCAATTTATGCATTTTACCACCAGAGGGTGATAAGTAATAACAGTCATTGAAAGCTCCTAAGCATGCAGGCTCCCAAGTGCGTCAGTTTTTTTGATTCAAGATAATTCACTCTCCCCCTAAATAATAACCATACACTTTCAAATTTTGAATGAACTATATAGTTTCTAAAATATAAAAATAGGTTATTTTTAAGCAATCTATTTACTGAAAAACAATACCTTAGAAACGGGTCAACAAACTTTGTAAGGCAGATAGTGTAATAAATATTTAGTCTTTGTGAGTCACAATTTCTGTTGTAACCACTCAACTTTGCCATGTAGTTGGAAACAGCCATAGGCAATATGTAAATGAATGAGTACCCTACTTCAAGAAAACTTTAGTTATAAAATCAGGCAGTGGACTGGGTTTGGCCCATAGGCTATAATTTGCTGATCACTAGCTCAAAATTAAGTATTACGAATTCAGTTGCCTACAGTAAAGCAGACTCTGTAGAGACCGTGACAAATCAGGGAGTATACGTTTTATTTAATAGCCAGCCCCACTCAGCTCCAGCCGATAGTGACCAGGCAGAATGTGAGCCTAGCATGGCCAGATCTTTCTATTTTTCAAAAACAGATGGAAATCTGTATTTTTACATATTTCTCTATTTTAAAAATTTGGCAGTTAGTTCAGACAACACCACCACCACCACCATACACACTTTGGGTACCCAGCAGAACAACTGCACAGACTGCATTTGCCCTGCTGAGCAGCTTCTGCTGCAGAGCAACTTTTAAAAATTAAAAATTAATGAGGCCAGGCATGGTGGCTCATGCCTGTAATCCCAGCACTTTGGGAGGCCGAGGTGGGTGGATCACCTGAGGTCGGGAGTTCGAGACCAGCCTGACCAACATGGAGAAACCCTGTCTCTACTAAAAATACAAAGGCGTGGTGGTGCATGCCTGTAATCCCAGCTACTCAGGAAGCTGAGGCAGGAGAACTGCTTGAGCCAGGGAGGCAGAGGTTGCAGTGAGCCGAGATCGCGCCATTGCACTCCAGCCTAGGTAACAAGAGCGAAACTCCATCTCGAAAAAAAAAAAAAAATTAACCAATATTCTGAAGATAGAGGTGGAGATTTCTATCATTATCTTTCATGTAAGTAAAGGAAATCAAAATATTTTACCCCAAAATATATTCCTTTGACATATTTTGAAACTGCTGCAGAGCTGGCAAACCGAAATGGCCTTGCAAAGCTGTCTTTTATGGGGAAAATTCTGCATCTGTAGAGAATCTCCATCAACACAACCAGGCTCCCCTGCTCTAGGAGAGATTGAGAGTCTTATACCTTTAAAAGTCTAAAAAGAAACAGTTACCTTTGAGGGAGCCTTTATCTACATAACAATGCCAGCTCTGCTAGCCAAGCCTATTGCTTTCTCCGGCCCTTAAACTGTTCTGCCACTAAAACCTGTTTGGGGGCAAGCACTGAGTTGTCATTCTTTCTTTAATCTCCAGATAGTGTATAAGCTTCTGTATTGTTAGGTTGGATCTTCATTCTGAAAGCTCCTGTATAGACATGCTAAATTGTATGCCTCTTCTGCTATTAATCAACCTGCCTCGTGTCAGTGACTTTTTTTAGTGAACCTTTAGAGGCCCAAGAGCCTATGGCCCCCACATAAACACCTGCATAGCACTGATTACGTGGGAGGCACTATTCTAAGTGCTTTGTCTGTATTAGCTCATGAATTATCTTCACAACAACCTTGTAAGGTAGGCGCCATTACTGTTTCCTCCTGGGCAAAGAGAAGTTGAGTAACACCCATGGTTACACAGCTGAGGTGTGGCAGAGCTGGGATTTGAACCTAGGCAGCTCTAAGGTAGAGTCTGTACACATAACCCACTAGGCTGTAACTTATTGGAAAGGGGTCTTGATCCAGACCCCCAAGAGAGGGTTCTTGGTTCTTGCACAAGAAAGAATTCGGGGCGAGTCCACGGAGTGAAGTGAAAACAAGTTGATTAGGAAAGTAAAGGAATAAAGAAGGGCTACTCCATAGGCAAAGCAGCAGCACTGGCTGCTTGACTAAGGACACTTACAGTTATTTCTTGATCATATGTTAAACAAGGGGCAGATTATTCATGAGTTTACTGGGAAAGGGGTGGTCAATTCCCGGAACTGAGGGTTCCTCCCTTTTTTAGACCATATAGATTAACTTCCGGATGTTGCTGTGATACCTATTAACTGTCATGGCACTGGTGTGAGTGTCTTTTAGCATTCTAATATATTATAATTAGTGAATAATGAGCACTGAGGACAACCAGAGGTCACTTTTATTGCCATCTTGATTTTGGTGAGATTTGGCTGGCTTCTTCATTGCATGCTGTTTTATCAGCAAGGTCTTTATGATTTGTACCTTGTGCTGACCTCCTATCTCATCCTGTGACTTAGAACGCCTAACCTCCTGGGAATGCAGCCCAGTAGGTCTCAGATTCATTTTACCCAACCCCTATTCGAGATGGAGTCTCCCTTCCATGGCTGCTTTCCTCTCTTAATCCCGCACTAAAGCTACAGCAATAGAGAGAGAGAAGGAGACTCCTGTCTCTCTTCTAACTAGACTTGGGCCTCAGGGTCAAGGTTTCTTCCCAGTCAACTTATCTTCCCATCCCAAGTACAGACTTTGTGGCTTTGGGGAAAGTCATGTCTGAGATGACTTCATCCCCTACTGTGAGGCAAACTCCCTAGCAAATGTCAAGTTGAAAGTCTGGATCATCCCATCACTTCTGTGTTTATGTTTTATTGTAATTATTTTTTGGTAAAGCTTACTGCTCTGGAATTTGGATAAACTCTACATACAATATTTAGTTTAATTATCCATCGTGCTTTTCTAATTTGTTCTAGCAAGCCCCAAGAAAATGACTTCAGATATGTGTGGAAAGATTTCTTTCTTAAAGCTACAGTAACTGAATATAAGAAAAGACCATCAAATGGAAATTAAAATTGCTTTAAAAGGATAGCGAGAACTCATGTCTAAGTTTGCTCAGTTGAAATCACAGTTCTGAGAGAGAAGTAGAATTTTTTTTCTCTAGCAAACTTAAAAGAAATGACAAATTAGGTACTTATGTCACTTTTCTGAAATGCAGCTATGAGTTTTACTGCTGATTCTTGAAGATATTCTTAAAAGTAATTTCAGCTGCAAAGGAAATGCAGGAGGCAAAACAAATTATAGTCCCTCTTTTCAAAAAATGCGAATACCTCTGGGAGACCAGTGAAGCTATCAGTCATAAACAATTTAGTATGCAATACTTTTCGCAGCAATGTTTTCCTTCTAATGCCCACCGAAGCTAGATTGTGCTGGGAAAGGAAAGTTTTAGAACTTCTGGGGTCATGTGAGGCTTATGGTGATAATGGATGTAGTTTCATAACAGAAACAGGGTTTGCTTGGAACTGTCCCAGTTTTAAAACTGAAAGTCTTGTATCCCAGGAATGCCCTCAGTACCAGGCAAACCGGGGCGCTCAGTGACCCTAAGATCACCGGACAGCGTCTGCGATTTCCTGTGTAGTTCCAGCTCTCACTTCCCTCCCCTCCTCACAGCTAAGCCATCTTAACTGCTACTTACAGGTGTGGCCCCACAAGCTCTGAATAACTTCCTCAGTGCTTTCCAAACCTCCTTGATTGTGAGAATCACCTGGGTGCCTGCCATACCCAGATTCCCAGGCTGCACTTTTGGTAATTCTCATCCAGAGGTTTGCAGTAGGTCCTGAGAGTTGGTAAATTTACCAAAGCCAGGGGAATCTTATAATTGGAGAAGTTTGGGAAGCACTAATTAGCTTACATTCAAAGGGGTATGCGAGTACCTCTAGTTCAAGAACCAGGAGAGTCAGCATAATCCACACTCACTGTGGTCTGGCATGGCTACTGGGACTGTCAGAGGCGTTCGAACCAGAACAACTTCATCTTGAATAGGGGCTGGGTAAAATGAGGATAAGACCTGCTAGGTTGCATTCCTAGGAGGTCAGGCTTATTCACAGGAGGATAAAAGGTCAGCACACGATACAGGTCATAAAGACCCCACTGATAAACAGGATGTGGGCAAGAAGCCAGCCTAACCCCACCAAAACCAAGATGGCAACAAAAGTGACCTCTGGTCATCCTCACTGCTCATCATCGACTAATTATAATGCATTAACATGATAAAAGACACACCCACAAATACTATAACAGTTTACAAATGCCATGGCAATGTCTGGAAGTTACTCTATACGGTCTAAAAAGGGGAGTAACCAGCCCAGCACAGTGGCTTATGCCTGTAATCCCAGCACTTTGGGAGGCCAAAGTGGGAGGGTCACTTGAGATCAGGAGTTCAAGATCAGCCTGGTCAATATGGCAAAACTCCCTCTCTACTAAAAATACAAAAGTTAGCTGGAAGAACCCTCAGTTCCAGGAGAAACCCCTGCCCATTTCCAGGGAAACTCATGAATAATCCATCCCTTAAATAGCATAAAATCAAGAAATAACCATAAAAATAGCCAGCTAGCGGCCCTTGGGGCCGACCTATGGAGTAGCCATTCTTTTATTCCTTTACTTTCTTAATCAACTTGCATTCACTTTACTCTAAGGGCTCACCCCAAATTCTTCCTTGCACGAGATCCAAGTGCCCTTTCTTAGGGTCTAGGGATCAGGACCCCTTCCCAGTAAGAGGACCATTGCTAGCAACGTGGATTCAAGGGGGCTCCCACACACACTTAGGAGCTGATCCCTGAATCTGTATCCAGGGGCTGACCTTTCCTGCCTGCTGACAGAGGTCTCTGGTTCTTCCTGCTTTCCTGAATGTCTGAAAATAGCTTATTCTGAGAGTCACCGTGTTCTGTCCCTGTACTCTAATGGAGCCTACTGCTCGCAAGGTCATTGCCCTGTGCGTGAAACTGCCACATCTCACCTCTACCTGCAGCTGGGGTTGCTTCTCTGTGAGTCTTCGCTGTTCCTGGCCTCTCCTAGTTTCTTCTGTAGACTGTGTTTAATGCCTTTTGGTCCAAATATTTTAAGAGATTCACCACGATGAGCAGAACGCAAAAGGCAAGGGCACTTAAGGGTGTGAGCCCCTGAGCTGACTGCTGAGGTTGAACTCCATCTGTGTGATCTTGGATCTCGGTTACTTAACCTGTGAAATGGGGATAATCACAGTATTGACGTCCTTACATTTTTCGCAGGGTTAAATGAGAAGATATCTGTAAAGCATTTAGCATGGTGCCTGACACCTCTGAAACTGTAAATGTTAGCTATCATCCTCACTCTTATTGTTACTAGTGTTCTTATCATCATTAATTGTTATTATATTATTTTTACTAGGAAGTAGGAGAAGGATATAGTAGAGCAGGAGAAGATCTTTTATCTTTTAAAAAAATTTGCCATGGAGGCTGAGTGCAGTGGCTCATTCCCATAATCCCAGCACTTTGGGAAGTTGAGGCAGGAGGATCACTTAAGCCCAAGAGTTCAAGACCAGCCTGGGCAACATAGAGAGACCCTATCCCTACAAAAAGTCAAAAAATTAGCTGTGCATGGTGGTATGTGCCTGAGTTCCAGCTACTTGGGAGGTTGAGGTGGGAGGATTGCTTGAGCCCAGGAAGTCAAGCCCACAGTGAGCCATGATCACACTACTGCTTCCAGCCTGGGCCACAGAGTAAGACCCTGTCTCAAAAAACCAACAAACCGCCAAATGCAGTGGCTCACACCTGTAATCCTACCACTTTGGGAGACAGAGGCAGACAGATCACTTGAGATCAGAAGTTCAAGACCAGCCTGGCCAACATGGCGAAACCTCATCTCTACTAAAATTACAAAAATCAGCCAGGCGTAGTGGCATATTCCTGTGGTCCCAGCTACTTGGAGGCTGAAGCACGAGAATCTCTTGAACCTGGGAGGTAGAGGCTGCAGTGAGCCAAAATCACACCACTGCACTCCAGCCTGGATGACAGAGTGAGACTCTGTCTTAAAAACAAAACAAAACAAACCAAAAAAGTGAAAACAAAAACCAACCAAACAAAAATGTGCCCAAGGCTTTTGAAAGAGACATTCTCCCTCTTCTTCATCTGCTCATCCTTCCTCATCATACCAAAGGATTACAGCAGCTGTAGTTTCAAAAGGAACATCAGGATGCATGGCCTGACCGTTCAGTGGGAAGAATTTATTTCCAAACACTTCTAGAAAATTCCAGTGATATGATCATGCATTTGATTTCTGCTTAGAGGACCAAGAATTTAAACTAAGATTATTTCATATAGATACATTGGATGTATGGAAGTTTTCTGGGATGGTCTATAAATCCAGCCTCCCAATATGTTGTGAAATCCTAATAGCCAACTCACATCTGGATTTTAGGAATATAACCCATTGCTATGACAACTATTAATTATATCATGTGTTGCCCCAATTCAGTGCATTGGAGTACTCTCCAAAGGGAAACACGTTTACATGAATCAATTTATCTTTCATCTCATATCAAAAAACCAATCAGATTATTTTTGCCCAGCAGGTCTATTATTAAAGGAACAATTTTGCCTTTTAGCCCCTACTTATTGATGAACAGAATTCATCTTGTTTATAATACCAGTATGAAAGACAAGGTCTTCGGCAGATGAAAGAAAGCCAGTTCTTCAGCACTACACTTCAGACGTGTACATGCACAGGCCGGCAGTCACTATTTTTCCAGAGTCTTCTACACATGGAAGGGTTAGAAAAGAGGAAATCCCAATTGCACTCTCAATGAAACAGCCACTGAGTGCTCCAAAGCATGGTTTTTAGCAATGCACTTTTTTTTTTTTTTTTTTTTTTTTGGAGATGAAGTCTTGCTCTGTTGCCCATGCTAGAGTTCAGTGGTGTGATCTCAGCTCACTGCAACCTCTGCCTCCCAGGTTCAAGCTATTCTTCTGCCTCAGCCTCCCGAGTAACTGGGATTACAGGCACCCACCACCGTGCCCAGCTAAGTTTTTTGTATTTCTGGTAGAGATGGGGTTTCACCACCTTGACCAGGGTGGTCTTGAACTGCTGACCTTGTGATCCACCCGCTTCGGCTTCTCAAAGTGCTGGGATTACAGGCGTGAGCCACCATGCCTAGCCAACAATGTACGTTTTTGACTCTAGGTCTCTCACACGCAACATCTCAAGCTTTCCAGCAGTGGTCATGTTACCAGTGGTGGAATTCATACAAATCTGCAGCAAACTCGATCCTTGTCTCCTTGGAGGAAAGAATTTGGCCCAGCGGTAGACATAGGTTTACAGCAAAGGGAAAGACTGAGGCAAGTTTTAGAGCAGGGATGAGAGTTTATTAAAATGTTCTAGAGCAGAAGCAAAAGGAAGCAAAGTACATTTGGAAAAGGGCCAAGCTGGCAACTTGAGAGGCCAACTGCCCCATTCAGTCTTTGACTTGGGGATTTATACATTGGCATGACTTTGGGGTTTTCTTTTCTCCTCCCTTGATCCTTCCCTTGGGGCGTGCTATTGCTCAACCACCACATGCACAGTGTTGCTGAGCACTTGGGAGGGTGACTGTATGCATAGTTTATTTTACTGAGGTTGTTCGCATGCTCCGTAGGGGCAATTTTCCCTTACTGATTGACTGTTCCCAGATGAAGGTCATATACCCGTCACTTTGCCTCTTAGTGTGCATGCTGGAGCCTGCTTCTCCAACTCCTGAAATCTTACTGAGAAGCTGCTGATCACCAGCTCCAGATATTTTCTATCTACTGGGAGCCTGTCTTTGTCTGGTGCTGGCTGTGACCAATTATCATTCCAGAGAGACAGTTTAACAACCGCCTGGTCATCACCTGATGGTCACCTGACACTCCTGGGGGTGCCCTCTCCTGCCCTGCTCACGTCTGCCTATCTACTCTAACAGAAACATTCTAACAACACACTTTATAGTTTTCACGTGGCAGCTAACTTTGCACAGGCATTGCAAATTCAGTTGGGAAGAGCTCCACCTATGATTTTTGTCTGAGACTTTAAGGTTAGTAAAGAAAGTCAGATGTTTCTCCTCCACTGGGACTCCCATGAACTCAAAACCTCAAAGACGTTTCACCGAAATGACAGGCAATGTTATTTTGGTTAAAGGTGTGCTTCTTCTTCAAGGAGAAGTGAAAGCATCTCAGCTTCAGGAGTGATATGACTATGTGCCCTTCATGGCATGGAAATGAAGATACCACTCCCTTCAAGGCAGTGAGTCAAAGCTCCATTGGGGTCCATGTTGCTCCTAAGAATCCTTTAAAAGCTGAGCATGGTGGCTCACGCCTGCAATCCCAACAATTTGGGAGAATGAGGAAGGAGATTTGGTTGAAATCTAAGGAATTTAAGACCAGCTTGGGCATATTAGTGAGACCCCATCTCTCCAAGACCTAAAAAATTAGCCAGACATGGTGGCACCCACCTGTAGTCCTAGCTACTCAAGACACTGAGTGAGAGGATTGCTTGAGCCCGGGAAGTCGAGGCTGCAGTGAGCGATGATTGTGCCACTGCATTCCAGCCTGGGTAGCAGAGTGAGACCCTGGCTAAAATAAAATAACACAAAACAAAAACTTACTTGTGTTGGGTTCCTTTTGTGCTGTTCACTCAGATGATATCCACCCTAGCCTCTTCTTCCTTGGCAGTCCCAACCAGTACCATAGCACTTAGCACTTTAGCATGTAAGGGATGTTAGTGGAGTGTCCACAGCTAAACCAGAACCTACTTGAGAGTGGAGACTGTGAGCTGTCCTTTTTGTCTCTCATAGCTCCTATAATTCCTGTGGCTGGCCGGGTGTGGTGTCTCATGCCTGTAATCCCAGCCCTTTGGGAGGCCAAGGTGGGTGGATCACCTGAGGTCAGGAGTTCAAGACCAGCCTGGCCAAAATGGTGAAACCCCGTCTCTTCTAAAAATGCAAACATTAGCTGGGCATGGTGGTGGGTGCCTGTAGTCCCAGCTACTCCGGAGACTGAGGCAGGAAAATAGCTTGAACCCGGGAGGCAGAGGTTGTAGTTAGCCAAGATGGTGCCACTGCACTCCAGCCTAGGCAAAAAGAGTAAGACTCTGTCTCAAAAAATAATAATTCTAGTGACTGATGAAGATGAAGAAGAAAGATGATGATGACAGGTTGGCAGCAATAGTAGCTAACATTTTGGACTACCAAAGCTGATGCTGCACTGTTTTCACTGGATTTCTCATTTCATCCTCACAAGACTGCTTTGTGGTACAGATGAAGAGGCTGAGACTGAGAAAGGTTAAAGGGCTTGTTAAGATTACTGTAGGGTTGAATAGTCTCTCCCCAGTATTCATTTCTACTCAGAACCTGTGAATGTGACCTTATTTGGAAATAGGATCTTTATTAAGTTTAAGATGAAGTCATACTGGGTTAGGTTGAGCCCTAAAGTCAATGATTGATGTCCTTAGAAAAAGAGGAAAATGTGGACACAGAGACACAGAGGATGCACATAGGTTAGGAGGCCATGTGAAGACAGAGGCAGAGGTTGGAGTGATGCTGCCACAAGCCAAGGAATGCCAGGGATTGCTGGCAACTACCAGGAGCTAGAAGACAGACAGGAAGCAGATCCTTTCTCTAAACCTCCAGAAAGAACCAACCCCAATGAAACCTTGATTCTGGCCTTCTAACCTCCAGAACTGTTAGAGAATACATTTCTGTTGTCTTAAGCCACACAGTTGGTGGTAACTTGTTACAGAAGCCTTAGCTGATGGATACAGTAGTTTCACAGATACTTGGTTAAGTATACTGACTTGAGTGGTGTATTAGTCCATTCTCATGCTGCTAATAAAGACATACCCAAGACTGGGTAATTTATAAAGGAAAAAAGTTTAACTGACTCACAGTTCCACAGAGCTGGGGAGACCTCAGGAAACTTACAATCATGGTAGAAGGGGAAGCAAACACGTCCTTCTTCACATGGTGGCAGCAAGGAGAAGTGCAGATCAAAGTGGGGAAAAAGTCCCTTATAAAACCATCAGATCTCATGATATCACTATCATGAGAAGAGCATGGAGTAACAGTCCCCATGATTCAATTACCTCCCACATGGTCCCTCCTATGACACGTGGAAATTATGTGAACTACAGTTCAAGATGAGATTTGGGGCCCAGCACAGTGGCTCACACTTGTAATCCCAGCATTTTGGGAGGCCAAGGCGGGCAAATCACTTGAGGTCAGGAGTTTGAGACCAGCCTGGCCAACATGGGGAAACCCCATCTCTACTAAAAATTAGCTGGGCACGGTGGCACACACTTGTAGTCCCAGCTACTTGGGAAGCTAAGGCAGGAGAATCGCTTGAACCTGGTAGGCAGAGGTTGCAGGGAGTAGAGATTGTGCCACTGCACTCCAGCATGGGAGACGGAGTGAGACTTTGTCTCCCAAAAAGAAAAAAAGATGAGATTTGGGTGGGGACACAGTCGAAACCATATCTAGTAGTGACTTCAACCAACCTCTAACTCACCTCCCTCATCTGAGAGATCTGGATAGCATTGATTGCTATGAGAATCCAATGTAATAATGTAACTGCCCAATGGGTTCTCCTTACCCTCTGCCTAGACAGAGCTGATTTATTAAGACAGGGGAATTGCATTAGAGAAAGATTTCTATTAATGCAGAGCTGGCTGTATGAAATTTTATTATTACTCAAATCGGCCTTCCTGCAAATTTGGGAATTGGAATTTTTAAGTATAATTTGGTGGGTAGGGGGCCAGTGAGTTGGGAGTGCTGATTGTTTGAGTTGGAGATGAAATCAAAGGGAGTTGAGTCACTTCCTGGTTGGGGGCCACAAGACCAGATGAGCCAGTTTATCGATCGGGGTGGTGCCTGCTGATCCATGGAGTACAGGTTCTGCAAAATATTTCAAACACTGAACTTAGGTTTCATAAGAGTGATGTTATCCCCAGGAGCATTTGGGGAGGTTCAGAATTTTGCAGACTCCAGCAGCATGACTCCTAAACCATAATTTCTAATCTTGTGGCTAATTTGTTAGTCCTGCACAGGCAGTCTAGTCCCCAGGCAGGAGTGGGATTTGTTTTGGGAAAGGGCTGTTACTGTCTTTGTTTTAAACTATAAACTAAGTTCCTTCCAAACTTAGTTCAGCCTATGCCCAGGAATGGACAAGGACAGCTTGGAGGTTAGAAGCAAGATGGAGCTGGCTAGGTCAGATCTTTCACTGTAATGATTTTGTCAGTTATAATTTTTTGCAAAGGTGGTTTCAGTAACACTTTTGCCACAACATAATCCTTGGCTCTCAGTGTGCTTTGTTGTTTTTGTTAAAGAACTTCATAAAGTGTAGTAATGCAAGCATTTGAATATGCACAGAGCCCCTCTGGAAGCATCCACAGAGAATTGGTAGAGGAGGTTGTCTCTGTGTAACTGCCCAGGGGCTTCTTCCTGCCCACCGCACAGACAAAACCAATTCACTGAGACCACAGGATTGTAATAAAGAAAGAGTTTAGTAGACACAAGGCTGGCCATGCCATGTGGGAGACAGAGTTATGACTCAAGTTGATCTCCCAGAAGATTCAGAGGCTAGGATTTTTCAAGGATAGTTCGTTGGGCCAGGGAGTCTGCTTCTGGATGAGATCAAGACTGGTGGGAAGGGGCCTGTGGGTCCGGGTGGAGCTATTGCCAAAATGCAAAAAGCTGAAAAGACATTTCAAAAGACCAGTTTTAGGTTCCACAGTAGAGATGTTATCTGCAGGAGTAATTGGGGAGGATGCAAATCTTGTGATGGCCGGAATAATGGCTGGTAATCATTTCTGTCTGTACCTTAGCAGAATTCAGGCTCTTCACATCCTCCCCGTGGCATTTCAGTCTCTTTACAAAGGCATTTAATTTTGGAGAAGGGCTATTACCATTTAAACTATAAACCAAATGTCTCCCAAAGTTAGCTTGGCACAAGCCCAGGAATAATTAAGGGCAGCTTGGATGTTAAAGGCAAGGTGGGGGTTGGTTAGCTTAGATCACTTTCACTGTTGTAATTTTCTCACTGTTACGGTTTTTGCAAAGGCAGTTTCATCTGGGGATGGGAACTGGTTGCGGGGAGTCAGGTGTGGGTGAGGACTTAGTCTTCACTGTTTACCTTTTTGCAGTATTGAATTGGGTTACGTATTCATGCAGCACCTATTTTAAAAGGTAAAAGTTTAAGTTATAAAGAGCTATGTGACAGTTATTCCCTGTGACTCACTTTCCTCTTTTTCTGTTTCTCTCTGTTGCTGTGTCTTTGGTGAAGCAGAGGGTAGAGGACATCATGGGTCAATGAACTGTGGGGTGGGGCCCAGGACAAGGATAAACATTCCAGATCAAGAGTTGAGTGCTTGTCTCCCACACGGTACTCCCACTCCCTGCTCAGAGGCCACTTGCTGCTATCTTCATTGTGCATGTCAGGCAAAGCAAGTTACCCCCATCCCCCATATACTCAGACCTCCAATCATTTGTCAAGTAGCTCATACAATGTGATGTCGAGGGCCTGGGGCAGTTCCTGCCCACAGCAAGTGCTCAGCTGAAATGCACTGAGGTACATGGCTGGAGCCCTACCCGGATTCTTACTGGATGAAGGTTTCCTCCCTCCCCTTGTTAGGTTGAGCCCCAGGCAATTTTTCCAGAAGGGGTACAGCTGTGGGGAGAGGAGGGGGTACATACAGCACACAGAAATAATTATATCTTCTCTTCCATCCCTCTTATGCCAATCTTTCAGAATTTATGAAATACCAAGCAATGTAATCAAATCAGGAATCTGTTGTACACATTGTGGGCCTGAAATACCAAAGGCAGCACAGTGAGGAACAGAAAGGAGGAACGCAATCTGTTTCCAGCAAGTTAAGGTAGAATTGAGCTTGCCTTGACCTCCCACACCTTCTCACTTAGCCTTTCACCAGAAAAGTCATGCAATTTCCCCTTCTCTCTAATGTGTCCTAATGTACAGTATTTGTAGTGGATGAAATTGCCATGCAGGAATTTGGGCTGCTGGTATCTGAGGAGGCAGATGTCTTGTAAAGAGGTTAGCATGAACCTGTGGGGAGGGATGTCGCCCACTGCCAGGGATCTACAGCTGAGACTGCTCTGCCTGGGCCTCCCGCATGCTGGCTGACATCTGGCTGGACTGGAACTGTAACCACCCAATGGGTTCACCTTGCTCGCTGCCTAGACAGAGCCAATTTATCAAGACAGGGGAATTACAATAGAGAAAGAGTAATTCACACACAGCCGGCTGTGCGGGAGTCCAGAATTTTATTATTACTCAAATTAGTCTTTCCGAGCATTCCGGGATCAGATCTTTTAAAGACAACTTGGTGGTTGGGCGTGGTGGCTCACACCTGTAATCCCAGCACTTTGGTAGTCCAAGGTCAGTGGATCACCTGCGGTCAGGACTTCAAGACCAGCCTGGCCAACATGGAGAAACCCCATCTCTACTAAAAATACAAAAATTAGCTGGGCGTGGTGGCACGCGTCTGCAGTCCCAGCTACTCGGGAGGCTGAGACTAGAGAATCACTTAATCCCGGGAGGCAGAGGTTGCAGTGAGCTGAGATGGCACCACTGCACTCCAGCCTGGGCTACAGAGCAAGACCCTTTCTCAAAAAATAAATAAATAACATAAAGACAACTTGGTGGGTGGGAGGTAGTCAGTGAGCCGGGAGTGCTGATTGGTCAGGTTAGAGATGAAATCATAGAAAACTGAAGCTGTCCTCTTGCGCTGAGTCAGTTCCTGGGTGGGAGCCACAAGATCATATGAGCCAGTTTATCCATCTGGGTGATGCCAGCTGTGCCAGCTGATCCATCATCAAGTGCAGGGTCTGCAAAATATCTCAAGCACTGATCTTAGGAGCAGTTTAGGGAGGGTCAGAATCTTGTAGCCTCCAACTGCATGACTCCTAGACCATAATTTCTAGTCTGTGGCTAATTTGTTAGTCCTACAAAGGCAGTCCAGTTCCCAGGCAACAAGGAGGCTTGTTTGGGGAAAGGGCTGTTATCATCTTTGTTTTAAACTATAGACTAAATTCCTCCGCAAATTAGTTCAGCCTATGCCCAGGAATGAACAAGGACAGCTTGGCGTTTAGAAGTAAGATGGAGCTGGTTAGGTGAGATCGCTTTCACTGTTTCAGTTACAATTTTGCAATTTCAGAACCACTAACCTTATTTTGGCTCCCGAATTTATGCATGATTTTCTGGACTTGCCCTCTCCCTTAGCTATACTTTTTTCCCAAGATACTCATTTTGACTCAAAAGAAAAGTGTAATAGGGAAGAAATCAAATCTTCACCTTACTATGAGGCAAACAGGAGTTGGAGAGGTTTGAAAGTGTTCTCAATTAGAGAACAGAAAAAAAGTGTGACAGGCAGGCCACAGGGGAATGCTCTTCATTTGTTCAGTCGGTCACATCAGAAAGAACCAATCTGTTACAAATACTAAATGGGTATTGATATGGATTTAAAACAAAGGCTACCAGTATAAACATGAGCACGCACATGTCTGCAGTTCTGAGCTGGAAGACGCATCTGTTTATTAAGGGCTCAGTCCTCTAGGGGCAGAGATGCCCAGACTGGTTAGACTGAATTGAGAGTCCATTATGGATTGAATCCATTGTGCTTGGGCCACCTGTCTGCTTGTGATAAGAGAGAAGCCCAGGAAGGCGGAAGAATCATCGGTTTCCTTGGTTAGACAAGGCATCAGAAGTGGTTTTTCCAAAGGGAGCTGTGTGGTTTTACTTCCCCCATGTAAGGACTGAAAATCATGTTATTTGCTTCATACTAATATATGTAGGTCTACATACGTATAAAACCTCATTGAATCTCCTCTGCCAGCCAGTCGGGTGTTACTTGCCATCGACATCATTTCCATTTCACAGATGAGCATGCCACAGTCTAGAGAGATTTAGCATCAGGTTATAATGTTTGGTGTTTGGACCCAGATAGTGTGGAGTCAGGAGGCTATGCAGATTAATCCAGTGGGCTCTCTATCACCGAAATAGAGCTCACTCGTACATTCCAGAAGTATTTACTGAGATTCTGAGTGCCAGGTGCCATTCCTGGTATGGGGTGTTGGGGAGGAAAGATGGAGGACCCAAATGTGAATAATGCTCAGCTCTGGCCTCTGGGAGCCCACTTGCCGCTGGGGAAAACAGACAATGATAAAATAATGGGTAGGGCAGGGAGATAGGGATAGGATCCCTAGAGATTCTCCTCATTCAGCTTTGGGGTAATGGTATCAAGGAAAGGCTTCCTGAGGGAGGTGGATCTCAAAGGATGAAGGGGTTACTGGTAGGCAAAGCACTGGGGATGAACATGCATATGGTGGAAGATGCGTGTGCATGTATGTGTGTGTGTGTGTGGGGAGTGTATAGTATGTTAGGTATGTGGGTGTTATGTGTGTGTCTCTGAGGAGTGTATGTGAGGTCTGAGAGAGGGTGTGTGTGTAGCTATGAAGAAAGTCTATGAGCACATCTGTATAGCCAGTATAAAGACTTGAACTGTACTAAACATATAGACATGATAAATATTTGGGTGATAGAAACCCTAAATGCCCTGACTTATCATTACCTACTATCCATCTAACAAAATTTCACATGTGCTGTGTAAATACATTCAAATATAATGCATCAATCAATCAATCAATAATAAAAGAGTTGTAAAAAAGCAGGGTTCAGGAGCTTGATTGTGGAGAAGGAGGCTGTATTGTGACATTAACGATTTAGCCTTTATTGGGGCCCGAGGTTCTAAAGGGCTAGTTAGGGAGAACATGCTTAGGCTGTCCTTGCAGCAGGCCTGATTCAGGGGAAGCTCCCAAAGTCCCAGGGTCATGGGCAGCAGGCAAGGTGGCGCTGGTGGCAGCAGTCTTGAGTTTAAATCCTGCTCCCTTCACTTGTGTGATAATGGGACCTGGGGTAAGCTGTTTACCATTCCGGAGCCTCACTTTGCTCACCTGTGAGGCGAAGGTAAAGGCATGGCTTGCAGGCATGTTAGGAAGATAACATGAACTAAAAATATGTGGACCTAGTGCCTTGTGGGCACTCCATGGAGCATCTTTCTTTAGGTTCTTAAGTCAGGGCCATAGGAGGGTGGTTTTTCTTGACACAATCAAATACAGTATCAAACGTGAAATTCCAACACAATGAGCTTTAAAGATCTAATTGGCTATTATAAGCAATTCATAATCCAGGCAGTGTCCAGTCTCTGAAATAGACAGTCAGGAACGGCAGAACAGTGGATTTTTGTAAAGCACCTGAGCAGGAATGAGGAAAACAGCAAAAAGCAGATTGGTCAACATCAGGTGACTTTGGGTTATTTTCCTTGTATTGTAGCAGGACGAGCTGCAGACAAAACTCCTCAGACACCAAGTTAAAGAAGGAAGGGGTTTATTCAGCCGGGGGCATGGGCAAGACTCCTGCCTCAAAAGCCGAGTTCCCCGAGTGAGCAATTCCTGTCCCATTTAAGGGCTCACAATTCTAAGGGGGTCGCGTGAGAGGGTCATGATCAATTGAGCAAGATCGACTGAGCAAGCAGTGGGTACGTGACTGGGGGCTGCATGCACCGGTAATTAGATCGGAACAAAACAGGACAGGGATTTTCGCGGTGCCTTTCTATACAATGTCTGTAATCTATAGATAACAGAACCGATTAGGTCAGGGGTCGATCTTTAACTACCAGGCCCAGGGTGTGGTGCTGGGCTGTCTGCCTGTGGATTTCATTTCTGTCTTTTAGTTTTTACTTTTTCTTTCCTTGGAAGCAGACATTGGGCTTAAGACAATATGAGGGGTGGTCTCCTCCCTTAGTATCGGTGAGAGCAGATGAGACCTTCCTTAGGTTGACTGGGCTCCTTTTGATTAGCTGCTGTGAATCTCCTGAGTTTTTCTGTTTGTTTGTTTTTGTTTTTTGTTTTTTGTTTTTTTGAAAACTGACGTGTTTGGGGATTTTTCTGTTTTTTAAAATTTCTGTTTGATTATGTGGCACTTATCATGAGTGACTGTATTTTGCATTTGGGTTTGGTGTGTTGGGGCTTAGTGCAGGGCTCTCAGTCCAAAACAATGGCCTCTCATAGATTTTATTTAAGGATGGAATAATACAGAGGGAATCTGCCCCCAGGCAAACGGAGACGGTATATGAATTGTTATTTAAAGGAGCACCTAAATATCTTGGTTTGAGTGCTTTCTGTTTGTGGTTAGAATACAATTTCAGAGAGAACTAAATCACAGCACTAGAAGCACCATAGGTGGTCTCCAGTGATCTCTATGGGTGTTAAAACATTCTCAAAACAAATAAATTTTAATTAACTTTAACTTAAATATATCTAGAAATTTCTTTTTTCTTTTTTTTTTGAGACCCCAGACTGGAGTACAGTGACGTGATCTCAGCTTACTGCAACCTCCGCCTCCCGGGTTCACGCCATTCTCCTGCTTCAGCCTCCTGAGTAGCTGGGACTACAGGCGCCCGCCACCAAGCCCGACTAATTTTGTTTTTGTATTTTTAGTAGAGACGGGGTTTCACCGTGTTAGCCAGGATGGTCTCCATCTCCTGACCACGAGATCCACTCGCCTCAGCCTCCCAAAGTGCTGAGATTACAGGCATGAGCCACGGTGCCTGGCCACATCTAGAAATTTCAAAGGACAGTAGGAGTCCAGAGGCACATTGCAAATTTTAATTTTTTTATTTTATTTTATTTTTGAGATGGAGTCTTACTCTATATATTAGGCTGGAGTGCAATGGCGTGATCTCGGCTAACTGCAACCTCCACCTCCCAAGTTCAAGTGGTTCTCCCATCTCAGCCTCCTGAATAGCTGGGATTATAGGCACCCACCATCACACCTGGCTAATGTTTGTATTTTTGTAGACAAATGGGGTTTCACCATGTTGGGCAGGTTGGCCTTGAACTCATGACCTCAGGTGATCCTCCCCTCCTTGGCCTCCCAAAGTGCTGGGATCACAGGGGTGAGATACTGAGCCCAGACTAAATTTTAATTCATTTTAAAATAAAGATCACACACTTGGATATAGAGTATGGAATGATAGACATTGTAAACTTGGAAGGGAGGGAGGGTTGGAGCCCAGTAAGAGATGAGAAATTACTTAGTGTACATTATTCAAGTGATGGCTACACTAAAAGCCCAGACTTCACCGCTAGGTAATATATCCAAGTAACAATAAAAATAGAATAAAATAAAAAGTAAAGATCCACTGTGTCCCCCTCCTCTAAGTCTAAAAAGTGTTCAATAGTTTAGGAATCATTATTCTTTGGTTTTAGGTAATGCAATTTGAGATGTTTTATGCACAACATGAATGAGACTACCCCTTTTCACCTAAGATATATTTAATACAGATCTCTTAAGAAGAACAGCGTTTCTTCTAACCATTTATTTGATTTGTTACTCTGAAGTACCACAGCGAACTATACTTTCCGGGATGGGGTTGAAATTGGCAAATACTGTGGGAATTTTGGTGTGTTTTAAAAGGCTATTTGAAAATGACCTTTTCTCCCAAAGAAAGAACAGCTTAGAGCATCTTGCATGAATTATAGCTTGTGCTGTATAATTGCAAAGGTCATGCTAACTAGAAGAGTGACATTGCTTTACAAGAGGATATGAATGACAATTTAATAGAGAATCAGACTGAGGTATGAGAAACAGTTTGGTATTTCAGCATTCTCAGTTAAACACATTCCCTAGACAAAATTATGAATTAGGCCAAGAAGGTCAAGAAACTGTATTAGTTATCTATTGTTGTGTAACAATTCATTCCGACATTTAGCAGCTTAAAACAACAAACATTTATTATTTTGCGCAATTTTTACAAGTCAGGAGTTTGGGTTTAGCTGGGTGGTTCTGGCCCCGTGTGTGTCATGAGATGTAGTTGAGATACTGATGTCAGCCAGAGCTACAGACATTTGGAGGTCTGCCTGGGGTTGCAAGACCCACTTCTAAACTCATTCAGGTGGCTGTTGGCTGGATGCCTCTCCTACCTTACCACATGGCCCTATCCATAGGGCTGCTAGTAACATCCAACTGGCTAATACGAGAGCAAGTGATCTGAGAGACAGCCACCAGGACAGAAGCCACCATGCCTTTATAACCTAATCTTGGAAGTGATACACCATCACCTGTGCTGTATTCTACCATCACACAGACCAGCCCAACTACTATGGTTAGAAACCTCACAGGGATATGAATACCAGGAGGTGGGGGGGGTGGGGGGGCTTTGCCTCTTGGGAGCAAAAAGTGATGGTCGATCTTGAAGCTTGGCTGAGTCGCTTATTACTTGGCTGGCTTTAGTCAAGTTACTTAAACTCCTTGTGCCTCTGCTGTCTCGTTATAACATGGAAATACTTGTCCTCACCTCTGACTTAATACATGCAGAGCACCTAGAGCAATGCATGATACATTGTAAGTATTAATACCATAGAAATGTCAGCTCTTACTATTAGCTCCCACCCTGCTGGCCTTATATTAGTTCTTCCCCACCTTGGTTGTTCCTGCCCTTCTTCCTTCCTTTTCTCTTGCAAAAAAACCTTATTCTCCTTTACAATGGCTTCATTTGCACTGACTGATGACAGAGTTTTGTTTTTTTCGTTTTTTATAATGGAGTCTGGCTCCGACACAGTTTTAGTATTGTTCCTTCTGAATATATTTTCATTTTAACTGAGAATAATATCTTGAACTTAAAGGTGAAGCTGCCAGCTGTACAGGGAAGGGCTTTGGAGAAGTGGTTGGGCTTTTCTTAGCTCCCTGGAATTTGCTCTTTGAAAGCAATACACATATTTGCATATGTTCCATAATGAATATAGTCCTAGGATTTGATAGTTTGTGGTTAGAAGACATTTTAGAAATGTCTTGGAAATACTAAGACTGAAGTTTCTTAAGTCAGTGTATGCTAAACTACAATTATATGTGTGTGCATGTATGTGTATATATACTCAGTGTATCTTAAATATATATAGTTCCCTTTAAAATAAATAAATACACATCAGGCCAGGTGCAGTGGCTCATGCATGTAATTCCAGCACTTTGGGAGGCCGAGGCCTGTGGATCGCTTAAAGTCAGGAGCTCGAGACTAGCCTAGCCAGCATAGTGAAACCCTGTCTCTACAAAAATACAAAAATTAGTCAGGCATGGTGGTCCACGCTTGTAATCCCAGCTACTTGGGAGGCTGAGGCGGGAGGTTGCAGTGAGCTGAGATGGTGCCGCTGCACTCCGGCCTGGACAACAGAGTACATGCACATCAAAATTAATAACTTCTATGAACCAAAGGACACAACCAGTAGAGTGAAAAGGAAACCTATGGAATTGGGGAAAATATTTGCAAATCATAGTTCTGGTAAGAGGTTAATATCTGGAATATATAAATGCCTACAAATCAACAGCAAAAACAAACCATCCTGATTAAAAATGGGCAAAGAGGCTGGATGCAGTAGCTCACACCTGTAATCCCAGCACTTTGGGGGGCTGAGGTAAAAGGATCACCTGAGCCTGGGAGGTAAAGGCTGCGATGAGCCATGATTGTGCTGCTGCACTTCTCCGGCCTGAGTGTGATAGAGTAAGACCCTGTCTCAAAAAGGAAGGAAGGAAGGAAGGAAGGCAAGGAAGAAAGAAGGAAGGAAGGAGGAAGGAAGGAAGAAGAAAAGGAAGGAAGGAAGAAGGAAGGAACGGAAGGAAGGAGGAGGAGGGAGGGAGGAGGGAGGGAGGGAGGGAGGGAGGGGAGGGAGGGGGGAAGGAGGAAAGGAAGGAAGGAAGGAAAGGAAGGAAGGAAGGAGAAGGAAGGAAAGGACAAGGGAAAGAAAAGGGAAGGAAGAAAAGAGTGAGGAAAGAAAGAAAGAAGAAAGAAAGAAAAGAAAAAAGAAAGAGAAAGAAAGAAAGGAAGAAAGGAAAGGAAGGAAGGAAGGAAGGAAGGAAAAGGGAAGGAAGGAAGGAAGGAAGGAAGGAAGGAGGAATGAAGAAGGGAAGGAAGGAAGAGAAGGAAGAAGGAAGGAAGGAAGGACAGGAAGGAAGGAAGAAAGAAAGAAAGAAAGAAAGAAAGAAAGAAAGAAAGAAGAAAGAAAGAAAGAAAGAAAAGAAGGAAAGAGGCAAAGGACTTGAATAGACTTTTCTTTAAAGATATGCAAATGGCCAAAAAACAAATTGAAAGATGTTTAACATCACTAATCATTAGGGAAATTTTAAAAAGCCACAATGAAACACCACCTTACATCCATTAGGATGGCTACTGTGAAAAAAAAAAACTCCAAAGAGAAAACAAGTGCATGTGAAGATGTGGAGAAATTGGAACTCTTGTACGTGGTGGGAAGGTAAAATGGTATAGCCTCTATGGAATATAATATGGCAGTTCCTTAAGAAGATGAAAAAATAGAATTAACCACACCACCCAACCATTCTGCTTCTGGGTATGCACCCAAAAGAATTGAAAGCAGGGACTGGGTACAGTGGCTCCCACCTGTAATCCCAGCACTTTGGGAGGCTGAGGCAGGTGGATCACTTGGGGTCAGGAGTTCAAGACCAGCCTGGCCAACATGGTGAAACCCTGTCTCTACTAAAAATACAAAAATTAGCTGGGTGTGGTGGTGGACACCTGTAATACCAGCTACTCGTGAGTATGCGGCACAGGAATTGCTTGAACCTGGGAGGTGGAGGTTGCAGTGAGTTGAGATCATGCCACTGCACTCCAGCTTGGGCGACAGACTCTCAAGAAAAAAAAAAAAAAGAATTGAAAGCAGGGTGTCAAAGAGATATTTGTGCATCCATGTTCATAGCAGAATTATTCACAATAGCCAAATGGTAGAAGCAACCCAAATGTCCATTGACGATGAATGGATATTTAAAATGTGGTATATACCCTCAACTATTATTCAGTCTTACAAAGAAAGAAAATTCTGACACATGCTACAAAATGGATGAATCATGTGGATATTACGCTGAGTTAAGTAAGCCAGTCATAAAAGGACAAATATTGTATGATTCTATGAGGTTTCTAGAATAGTAAAATTCATAGAGAAAGCAGGTAGGATGGTGGTTACCAGAGGCTGGGGGAGGGTGAATGGAGAGTTGTTAGAATTCCAGTTTTGTGAGATGAAAACAGTTCTGAAGATTGTTTGCATAGCGTTGTGAACATACTTAACACTACTGAAAAGTACACTTAAATGTTAAGATGGTAAATTTTACAAGTGTTTTACCACAAGAAAAAATAAAAATAATTAAGAAACACCATATAGTTCAAGTTAGACAAATTATCAGGAATTGAAATTAATGTTTGTTTTCAAGAATAAATGTATACGTACTCTACATATTCTGTATATATTTTACACATGTATGTAGAAATAAAAAGACAATTTCACAGAAAAGACTATTTTCTAAATTGTTAGTGATTATGAAAGCAGAATTTTAAAAGTGATTGTTATGGAAAGAGAAATGTGAAGATTTGAACTTGAGTTATGATATATACACTATTTAGGGCAAAAGGCGGGAATTATTTTACTGAGGCCCATAGACTCACAAGGGAAAATTAAAACAAGTAAAGACTACACAGTCATAAAATCAACCTGATTTTCTTAAGAAGAATTTTTCTTAAGGGGAGTATAAATGTTATTTCTTAGTTTTAAATGAAGAATAAGAAACATAAGATTCCACACAATGAGTGCGAATATATAAACACATACCTTCTCCAGCTTACCATTATGAGTAAAGACGAATAAAGAAAGAAGAACAGCAGGGAGGCCACACTGAAGGCAGATGTCATGGACCCAGAGAGCTGGGTAAGTTCTGAAGGGCTGATGGAGCTGTTCCTTAAACCTCTTATCAGAGTTTGGAACTCAGCCAGCACCCTAATCAGCACCGTACCCCCAAATGATAAAGGAATGCAGAGACCTCTGCATTCAGGTATTAGCTGGGAACACCTTATCTTTCCTGGCCTCCCTTCAGGTTCTTTGTGCAGACAGAACATTTATCTTATAAAAACTTTGAAGCAAGAATATGTCTCTTCCTTGCCCCCTCCTCCTGTTTTAAGTGCTATGGACCAAGATAATTTTCTTTTTTTTTCTTCCATAATATACTGTTTCCCGGCCTCAAAATGGGAACCAATGATTGATCAGTGGTTTGAACAGTGACCTGGTTTCATTGCAGTGGCTGTAATTACTTATACATGCCCTGTGTTCAGTGCAATTTGGTGACTTCATAGCTTTTCCAGGGAGGATGGCAGCTGTCAGTCCCATGCCATCTTAAAGGGTTGTTGTAGAGTGAACTCTGACAGCCCTTTGAGATGGCCATGGGTTGCGGCTTCTGTGATATTGTGCTCTCCCTTACCAGGCCTAAGACCTGTATTAGGCCCCAGGCTCCTGTTAGAAAGATTTGAATGTTAAACACAAGAGGCTTTTCTGTTCTGATAAACAGCTTACTCCTGTCCTGACCCCCCGATCTTTCTTGTTACACACAGGACTGAACGACCCATGGAAATCATGGAAATCAAAGCAGGCAATAATGACAATACCATCTTGTGTTCATATAATGTTTGCACATACTGTATAACAGTCGTACCACCTTACTTCATATACAATCTCATTTGAGAACAATAGCAACACAAGTTTGATAGGGCCAGTGTTATTACCGTTTTATAGATAAAGACTGGAAAGGGAGGCTCAACTAGAGCCAAAAAGTTTCAGAAACTTATCTAAGCCCACCCACTGAGTGAGTTACAGAGTAAGAGCTACAACTCTGAACCCTTGACTCCAAAGCCAGAGAGAAGCAGGAGCCTAAGAGAATTTTGCATGATTTATCTTGCCAATAAAATAGGAGAGTTCCCTGACTTCCCTGGCAGGACATGCAACAGGGGTGTGGTTCATCTGATCAATTGCCACCCCTGCTCAAACCCCTTATGGGAGAAGGAGCATGCAGATAGGCAGGTGCAGGAGCCAGGGTACTGGGCTCCAGCCCCATGACAATATCCGGGGGTGGGAGCCTGTGACTCCCAAAGCCCAAATGGGTGTGTGTTACAGTGCACTCTTTTAGCCTTGCTATCCATGGACAGTTTAAGGGTTAACCAGCTCAGTGGACCCTCTGCCTTTTTCCAAGGGCACAGGGTCAGTGTGACAGCTTTCGGTATCCCAAGCTCTTGTTCAGCGTCTCAGAAGAATCAGGTCACACAAGGACCTGAATGAAGGATGAATGCAGGGGTTTTAATGAGTAGTGGAGGTGGCTCCTGGTGGGATGGAGCGGGAGCGGGAAGGGGGATGGAGTGGGAAGATGATCTTCCCCTGGAGTTTGGCCACCCAGCAGCTGATTTCCTCTCCAATCATCCCCAGCTAAACTCCTCTTGGCCTTCAGACACGTCTTTTCTTCTCTCTGCTGCGCTGTTCTGCTCTTCTGTTCACTTACTTGTCTCCTCTTCTTCTGGAGCCTGGGGTCTGGGCTTTATATAGATACAGGATAGGGGGCATGGTGGGCCAAAAGGCAGCTTTTGGGCACAAAAGCAGGAATGACTGTCTTCATTTAAGGCCACAGGTATTCAGGCTTGAAGGCGGGGCCTTTGCTGGAGAATCACCCTCTTCTACCCAGGATTTCCCTGTCTCTTGTTCATATCACCAACATTAGAAGAGAGTGACAATATGCATCAGAAAACAGTTCCATGTCATTAAAAGACCACTTAGCCACTAGGCCTTAAGACCACTAGGTTTGAGGTTGCAATTATTTTCCCTACTGCATGCTGCATGAAACTGGATATATAGGGTCTTCAGTTGCTATGCCAAGTTTTAGGAGTCCTGTACTGTGCTGAGGAACCAGCACCCAAGATCTGAGCTGGGCCCTTTCAAGCCTCAGCAGACCCATTGGTTTCTGGGTGGCATCTTCCCTTTTTTCTCCTCAAAGAGACTCCTTAGTGTTTCCTGGTAACTAGGAAAATGTTGAGTGGCTTATGAAGTATTTGGTGGTCAATCATGTCTCATAAAATAGAGTTGCCAGGTTTTGCAAATAAAAATACGAGATGCCCAGTTACATTTAAATTTCAGATAAACTGCAAATACATTTTTAGTAGGATGTGTCCCCCATATTATATTTTATCTTGCAACCTTACTCAAAAATAAATTAGAACACTAAACAGTTTGAGTTGTTTGGTTATATTTAAAAGCTGCTATGGAAGCCATCCAATATTCTTGTGGTTCTGTCCCCAGGGAATACCTCTTACTTTAAAGATATTAATTTTTTTGTCATCTTAACTCTAATAAGCCATTCTTAAGTTTCAGATAATTACATTGAAATTGAAACTCTGATCTCCTTGTGAATTCGGGTTCCAGCGTGTTAAAGGTGGTTTCTTCTACATCTGAATTAATTGAATATTGGACAGGATGAGGCTAGTAAATTCATCAAGAGAAATTTAATTTCTTTGTTTACTTGAAACACCTGACTCCTTAAGCATGGTGTTCTAAATTCACCTAAAGCTAGATCAAAACTTACAGCAGAAAAGGGGAAAAATGAAACTGTGTATTGATGAGATTAAGATGGACAGAGCTGTATGCTGTTTACACAATTAAATGAGGTGTATGTGAACATCTCCATGGTGACACGTCATATGGAGGCATTCAGAGTATGGGGAGATCAAAGGTTTGGTTTAATAGAAGGTTTGCATATGGAGATTTAAAAAAATTGAATAAAATTGTAATGTCTATGATAGAAGGTATGAAGACTAGTGCATACTCAGAGAAGTATACCACTTAATATTTGCTCATCAATTGAAACCCACGTTTTTCTAGAAATACAAGGTTAAGAAAAGTGCAGGAGGCCGGGCGCGGTGGCTCAAGCCTGTAATCCCAGCACTTTGGGAGGCCGAGACGGGCAGATCACGAGGTCAGGAGATCGAGACCATCCTGGCTAACACGGTGAAACCCTGTCTCTACTAAAAAATACAAAAAACTAGCCGGGCGAGGTGGCGGGCGCCTGTAGTCCCAGCTACTCGGGAGGTTGAGGCAGGAGAATGGCGTAAACCCAGGAGGCGGAGCTTGCAGTGAGCTGAGATCCGGCCACTGCACTCCAGTCTGGGCGACAGAGCAAGACTCCGTCTCAAAAAAAAAAAAAAAAAAAAAAAAGAAAAGTGCAGGAGATCCTGGCAAGCTAAAAGAAGTACCCATAAGATCAGAGTTTGGCTTTAAAGCCTGGTGTTTTCTGTCAAGTGTGCCTGTCAACTCTAGCTCAGTTGTACTCATTCTCACTTTACTATGATTCATATGGGCAGCTGTGTTTTCTTGCTTTGTGCCAAGTTCTAACCTTATACAGTATTGGAACTTTACATTCGGGCCCACGTTCACTCCAAGTTAGGAAAATGTAGTGGATATTTATTAACCACAGCAGAGCTCCACTTCTGGGAAGGGAATCAATGAGTTACTGTAGCCATGGAGATAAAATGCTATGATTGGGCCATCTCCACAGCCACAGGGAATCATTCATTTATCAAAGTCAACAAATACTCATTGAGGGTCCTCTGGGTGCTGGGTGAGACACTATTTGAGGCACTAGGATGTATCTGTTGTCTAGGAAAACAAACAAACAAACAAAAATCAAA
Source organism: Rhinopithecus roxellana (assembly GCF_007565055.1). Taxonomy (NCBI): domain Eukaryota; kingdom Metazoa; phylum Chordata; class Mammalia; order Primates; family Cercopithecidae; genus Rhinopithecus; species Rhinopithecus roxellana. The sequence goes on along the minus strand of NC_044552.1, from coordinate 3,835,940 downwards.
ATCCTGGCCAGCGGTGGTGGCTCATGTCTGTAATCCCAGCACTTTGGGAGGCCAAGGTGAGAGGATAGCTTGAGCCCAGGAGATTGAGACCAGCCTGGGCAACATGGCAAAACCCCATCTGTACAAAAAGTACAAAAAATTAGCCAGGCATGGTGGCCTGTGCCGGTAGTCCCAGCTACTTGGGAGGCTGTGGTGGGAGGATTGCTTGAGCTTGGGAGATTGAGGCTACAGTGAGCCGTGATTGCACAACTGTACTCCAGCCTGAGTGACAGATGAGACCTTGTCTCAACGAAAAGAAAAAAAAAAAAAGTCAAAATCCCTGCTCTAATGGGAGGATTACATTCTAGTGAGAGGAGACTGACCATCAAGACTGTTAATTTCTTTATTCTACCACAAATATTTACTAAGCCCCTGTGTGCCAGGCACTAGGATATGGAGATATATATATATAATTTTTTTTTTTTTTTGAGACATTGTCTTGCTCTGTCGCCCAGACTGGAGTGCAGTGGCACAATCTCAGCTCACTGCAAGCTCCTTCTCCCGGGTTCATGCCATTCTCCTGCCTCAGCCTCCCGAGTAGCTGGGACTACAGGCGCCCGCCACCACGCCTGGCTAATTTTTTTTTTTTTTTTTTGTATTTTTAGTAGAGATGGGGTTTCACCGTGTTAGCCAGGATGACCTCAATCTCCTGACCTCGTGATCCGCCCGCCTCGGCCTCCCAAAGTGCTGGGATTACAGATGTGAGCCACCACGCCCGCCCAATTTTTTTTTTTTTTTTTTTTTTGAGACCGAGTCTCACTCTGTTTCCCAGACTGGAATACAGTGGCGTGATCTCAGTTCACTGCAACCTCTGCCTCCCAGGTTGAGTGATTGTGCTCATGTCTCAGCCTCCTGAATAACTGGGATTATAGGCACATGCCACCACACCGGCTAATTTTTATATGTTTAGTAGAGATGGTGTTTCACCATGTTGATCAGGCTGGTCTCGAACTCCTGACCTCAAGTGATCCCCCCCACCTCACCCTCCCAAAGTGTTCGGATTACAGGTGTGAGCCACCGTGCCTGGCCAACACTAGGGTATATTAATAAGCAAAACAGACAATAATCCTTGCCTTCTGGAGCTTACATTATAGTGGGAGGAGCTAGACAGAAATATTAGCAAGTTAGTATGTCAGAAGATGACAAACGCTATGGGAAAAAATAGAGTAGGATAAAGAGAGACAGGGATTTCTTGGGGGTTGAGGGGTACAATTTAAGTGGGTGGCCAAAGAACGCCTCACTGAGAAGGAGACATAAAGACCCTGGGGCAGGGAGGGGGCATCAGACTATCTGGGTCACAATGGTCCTTTGCCCTACAGGTATGTAATTCAAGCCAGGCCAACCAATGCCTCTACCTGGGATTTTTCAGCCAAAGCAGACTAGAACCCACCATTTTTTCTCTCCCTTCAGGGAGCTGCAGGGAGGTAAGCCGGGGGCTGCTAACAGCCATGCCTGTGCTTCAGAGAAAATGATGATAGAGGAGAGAAAGAACAGGAGACAGGACATGGACATAGAGGTCCAGGGGGCCTGGAGAGCTGGGTTCATGGGGGCCCAGAGCCCACTCTGCCCCTGTCTCTTCAGCAGTTCGATTGTGTGAGCTATTTTCCTTTTTTGGCGTCAGCTAACTCCAGTTGGGTGTCTGTGACTTACAGGCACAGGGGCGACCACACAGAAGGGAAAGGGAATTTCCAGCCATTCTGAGCAGTGCATTTGCTAGAGAAAAGTCACCTGAGTCATCCATTCTCCACGGTGGGTGCCCCACACAGGGAAGGCTGGCCCTGCCCAGAGTCATGCTTCCCAGATGTTTGAATATTTAGGGCTTATACATTTTCAGAAGGAAAAACAAAAAGTAAGTTGGACTGGCAACTTTTTTATTTGGTCCAACGAGGATAAGAGAAAATAAATAATCGGTGATCAACCACTTTCACCACTATTTCACGGCAAATGTGCCATGCTTGAACTCCGAAGGTGGAGGACATGGTTCAGAATAAAGGATAGCATTGCAAATGGAATAAAATAATGTGATGAAAACTCCACTTTATTTTCTTGTTTCCCAAAGGACTGGGGAAAGCGCCTTTGAGAACCGCCCCCGTGCACCACCGCAGTGGGCTCAGAACCATTGCCCTGAAGTGTGTAGGACTCAGAACTTTCAGGAAGACACAGGGCCAAAAGGGCCAGACTCCTCTTTCCAAATCCTGATTGGGTGAGTTGTTTTATTAGACACTAGATCCCCCAGGCAAAAGGATTTTGTAACTAGCAGAGAATTGCCTTGCCTTAGGGAATAATAGACCATTGCTACACTTCCATGGCTGGAAAGAGAGGGAACCTAGCGTCTGCTGACCTGGAATACTTGTTCCCCAAGAATTAGCCTTTGCAGAGCTTGCTCCTCTGCCTATTTGAGGAAGGCAGTACCATCCTCATGAGCTCTATCCAACCCTTCCTGCCAGTCCCCAGGCTTCAGATGCTCCCTCATGGCCATGCTGTGTTAGAATGGCCTTAGAATTTCCCTTTTCTCTAGGATTGTTGTTTTTCTGAGCATTGCCTTGTATTAGTCCAGATGTTGGTAAAGTTTTTCTGTAAAGGACTGGATAGTAAATGTTTTGGGCTTTGTGGGTCACATGGTCTCTATCGCAACAAATCAGCTCTGCTGCTATTGTGCAAAAGCAGCCACAGACAATATGTAAACAAATGGGTGAGGCTGTGTTTCAATAAAACTTTATTGAACAGATGGAGGGCTAGATTTGACCCACAGGCCACAGTTTGCTGACTCTTACACTTAGCCCCTGTTTCAAAATGTGCAGTTTAACCCTCCCTTTTTGTTAAAGACACTGATGATGTTTGTTACCTTTACCCAGGAGTGCAAGGAGGAAGGACTGGGTTGTTCTTTTACTGATACCCTAGAGTCTGTGACTTTCCCTGTATCTTTCTTATTACTAAGACCTTGTGCCACATTTATTCTCTCTTTAAGCAGAACCCCAATTTTTTTATTATGGTGGGTTTATCTTATGAATTTTAAATAATTTCTCAAACCAGGAGATAAATTCAATGTTCTTGTTACAAGTTAAATTTATCCACCCCACCCCACCCCAAACTTGTATGTTGAATTTTCAACCAAAGTTGACTGACCCCCAGTACTGCAGACTGTGACCTTATTTGGGAAAAGGGTCGTTGCAGATGTAATTGGATAAGTTAAGATGAGGTCCTACTGGAGGAGTAGGGTGGGCCCTAAATAGAAAGGGGAAATTTGAACACAAACACATACAAATGGGAACAGTCTTCACCACATGAAGACTGGAGTAATGCTGACACCTGCAGAGGAACTACTCAAAGCTGGGAGAGGTCTGGAACAAATTCAGTCCTGTTCTGGCACCTTCAGAGGGGACAAAGTCCTGACAACGCCTAGAGCTCAGACTTCCAGCCTCCAGAACTATGAGAGAATAAATTTCTGATTTAAGCCACTCAGTATGTGATACTTCACTATGGAAGCCCTAGAAAACAAATACAGTTCGTTATGAAATGGGATGACCCAAGGTAAACCAATGATGAATCTTAACTCTCTCAATGGGGACATGTCAGTAACACCAAGATGGAAGGTTGGGCTTTTGTGGCCTGGGGTTGTAGATTGAAAAAGAGTTGTTGACATATTCCTGGGTTGTTCCAGCTTTGAAGGATATGCCGTTTGGGCCTTCTTGAGAAGGAGAATTTCATTCCTGAGCTCAAGCGCAGAGGCCAGGCCACTTGGAAGGGCCTGCCAGCCACAGAGGTGAAGCCGTACCAGGTCTCCCTGGGAGAATGCAGGGCTGCAGGCCAGCTGGGGCCCCTTCCTTGTGTGTTCTGGTCATCTGGCTTCTATCAGTTCCCCTGATCTGCTGGATCAGGCTTTCTTCTTTAATCCTTAAGGTATTTTTTACATCATTTAAGTGTTTCTGCTTCCTGCTGATACCAACATATACAGAAATCGCCCAGAATGTGGTGGAGTGAACTTAAATGTGAGTCACACAATCAAATCTATTTTTAAAATCAAACAGATTTTTGTCTCTATCCCCCGTATGCATGTGTTCCTCATACCAGCTTTCTGCCCATACCATGGGAAGGAGAGACTCAGAGGGGTCCTTCTCTGAAAAAGTGGACCAGGGACACACCTTTCAGGAATAAAATTCTTCCCTTTCTTTAAGCCTCACTGGACAATGTCCTGGCAACCAACAGAATTCCAAACACACTGTCTATTCCAAGATAAGAACACAAATGGCCCTCTAGATAGGTAAGCCCATGGAACTGATGCTTCGTTGTCATTCTTCCACTGCACAAATGTTGACTGAACTTCCAGCACAGACCCAACTGTTGACACCACTGTTCTGTAAGCATCCCAAAGGGTATGAGAAAAGGGTGTGTTTGCCAACATTTGCATCCCCAGTTGTTAAAGAGGCCCATAGTCCCACAGACACTCAGCATTGATTCTTTTAGACATGACCTCAACTTAGCACAGGCCACTAGGATCTTCATAAAAGGATATTTTGCTACAAGTTTAGCATCATGGCTGGTATCTTATTTTGCTTTGTCAGTTCTCCCATCTCCCCTTCTTGACTTCACCAAGCTCCCTGGCTCTGACATCTGACCGTCTCAAGACTTGCTTGGGAAGTACCTACAGTTGCGCATTAGTGCTCTCTTGCCAATACACTTTCTGTACCCCTGGGTCCTGCCCTGGCCATCTTCCCTTCACCAGCAACCTGCCCGAAGTTCACTGCACTTTGGCATCATTAATGGTGCTTTATAATATGTTCTTATTCCTCCATCCTCTCACCTTCCAAATGCTCCAATCCCATGACCCATTTCTGTAGACATCTGCTCCTTGGCAGCTGGGAGAAAGGAGGGGGGCACGATGACAGGCGGGACGGGAATGGTTGCTGCTGGCTTGGCAATTGAAGAAAGATGGCAGCTGGGGGCTCTCTCTGGGTGACTTCACTTCTATGAACTGAAAGGTCTGGCAGGGTTTGTGTTGCCCACCAAGAGAGTATGAATCACTCCATCCTTTTGTGTTTTATACATGCTTTTATCAGTGTATACATCACAATTAGACTAAACCAATTACTCATTGTCATGCCTGTCTTCCCTGTTAGGAAATGGCAATGACTTTCATTTTTCCATCAACCTAAAGGCCTTTAAAAGTCTTTGTGCCTGCTAGGTGAAAACTGGAGCAATAGACTGTTAAAGCTTTGAGAACCTCTGATAACAACCTTCTCCTGTCATACAAGGAAACTGAGGCTCAAAAAGTTGGCTTGCTCAGCAGAGATAAGGGAATGTCTGCTGGCTTTGAAATCATGTTCATCTGTGTTCAAAACCTTCCTCTTCTGATAGCTGGATGACCTTGTTCAACAATTTTTTTTTTTTTTGAAATGGAGTCTTGCTCTGTCGCCCAGGCTGGAGTACAGTGGAACCATCTCAGCTCATTCCAACCTCCACCTCCCAGGTTCAAGTGATTCTCCTGCCTCAGCCTCCCAAGTAGCTGGGATTATGGGCATGCACCACCATGCCCAGCTAATTTTTGTATTTTTGGTAGAGACATATTTCACCATGTTGTCCAGGCTTGTCTTAAACTTCTGACCTCAGGTAATCTGCCCGCCTCCGCCTCCCAAAGTGCTGGGATTACAGGCATGAACCACCGTGCCCGGCCAAGATATATCTTTCAACTTCTGTTTTCTCATCTGTAGAAAAAGAATACTGCAGTGATAGTCACTTCAAAAGGTTGTTATAAGGAATAAACAAAATAATATCTGATAAGAGCCTAGCACAACCGTTGATACCTTAATGAATGGTAGTTCATTCACTTCCCGCCAATCCTCTCCTATCCTGGGTCTATGCACTCCCCCGTGAAAAGTGAAGAGTTCTGTGCTCTTCTCTCTATTTCATGTGGACTTCCTAATATTTAGTTGCTTAAGCTAGCGGTGAGAGGTTTTGCTTTGCAGTCAGTATTTTCCAGATGGCACAGGGATTACCAGAAGGGCTACCTCCCAGGGGGCAATGGTAGTTTCCCATGTGCTCTGCACCCAGAATGAAATAACAGGACTTAGGCTGTCATAGAAAACTCGGAATCAAGTACTCCTTGCTGAGTGGCCTTTGAAAGTTTTTGTCCATTTGGACATATGGATGGGAAACAGTACAGGGCAGTGGTTCAGAACATGGGCTTCAAGTCAGACAAATATGACCTCGAACCCCATCTCTGCTTTTCATTAATTATGTGGAGTTGGACATGTTACTTAACCTCACTGTGCCTCAATTTATTTATCTGTAAAATGGGAATAACAATAATATCTTCCTTAGAGGTTGTTGTAAAAATTAAATGCAGTAGTATACGTTAAGGACCTGGCATTTGGTGGGCACTCTCATGGTGGCTGTCATTGGTATTACTATCATCTATATTAGAAACTGACTCAGGAATCAGTCACTTGTACTCTAAAACTCAGTGGGAAAAAGTCCCTTTAGGAATGCTTATCCACTGCTGGTGGGAATGTAAATTAGTTTAACCATTGTGGAAAGAAGTTTGCTGATTTCTCAAGGAACTTAAAACAGAGCTATCATTTGACCCAGCAATCCCATTACTGGGTATACCCAAAGGAATATAAATCGTTCTACCCTAAATACGCATTCTGTGTATGTTCATTGCAGTACTATTCACAGATGTGGAATCAACCTAAATGCCCATCAATGGTAGACTAAGAAGAAAATATGGTACATATACACCAGGGAATACTATGCAGCCATAAAAAAGAATGAGATCATGTCCTTTGCAGTAACATGGATGCAGCTGGAGGCCATTATCCGAAGCAAACTTACACAGGAACAGAAAACCAAATACTGCATGTTTTCACTTATAAGTGGGAGTTAAGCACTGAGTACACTTGGTCACAAAGAAGGCAACAATAGACACCAGGGCCTATTTGAGGGTGGAAGGTAGCAGGAGGGTGAGGATCGAAAACCTATCTATCAAGTACTATGCTTATGACCTGGGTGATGAACTAATCTGTATACCAAACTCCCGTAACATGCAATTTACCTATATAACCAATCTGCGCATGTAACCCTGAACCTAAAATAAAAGTTAAGGAAACACAAGTTCTTTCATAATACTCTTAACTATTTGGATTTGTCACTGGTTCAGTGACCCTGAAATTAATATTTTTAAACATCATCTATAATTACTTTGAATTGTGCTGGGTATCATGATTAGAGAGAAATTTGAAACTGTGATTTATGTTCCACAAAATTGTAAAATCCATTTGGATAGAAGATAGAGGATGTTTTACTTGATGGAAGGCTATACTCTGAGTCAGGAAAACTGGTCTCTACTCTCAACTCTGCCATTAACAAATTATGTGATATTTGGCAAACCGTCATTGGCTTAGCCTCAGTTTTCTCAGCTGTAATGTGAGGTGGTTTGAAAAATTTCCAGCAGGAACAATCATTTGTATATTCGTACAACAGATTCAATTGTTTTGGGTGCTAGAGATACAGAAGTGAGCAAAATAGACAAAGCCCTGCCCTCCTGGGGTTCCAGCGTTGAGAAAGAGATAAACAGAACATACAAGAAAACATTTAGAGTGTCGAATGATGACCAAGGCCTCAGAGAAAACGCAGCAGGGAAGGGGGACAGGAAGTACTGGTACAGATTGGGAAGTTGGCTGTCATTTTAAATAGCATGGCCAGAGAAAGCCACACAAAGAAGGTGACATTTCATCAAAGCCTTAAAAGGAAGTAAGGAAACCAGCCATGTGGCTGCCTGGGGAAAATGTCTTCCAGGTTGGTGAAACAGTAAATACATGAGACAGGGGCATGCCCGGCATGGGTGGAGGAACAGCAAAAAGGTGAATGTGACTAGAGTGACTGAAGGAGGGGAGAGGAGGAGATGAAGTGAGAGAATAGATGGCAGGGAGGCCCAATCCTGCAGGGCCCGGAAGTCCCTGGACAGATTCTGGCTTTTGCTCTATGGGAAATGGCTGCCATTGATGAGTTGAGTAGAGGAGCAACACGGTCTGATTATGATCTAAAGGATCTCTCTGACTACTGGGTAAAGAATAGTCTAAGATGGAACGAAGGCAGAGCAATAGTCAAGATGAAGGCTGAGGCGGGAGGGCCACTCCAGCCAGGAGTTCGAGGTTATCATGCATTATGATCACATCTGTGAATAGCTGCTGCACCCAAGCCTGCACAGCATGACATGACCCATCTCTATTAAAAAAAAAAAAAAAAAAGTCAAGATGAGAAATGATGGTAGCTTGGACCAAGATCCCAGCAGTGTGAAGGTGGTAAACAGTGGCAAGTCTCAAGGTACATGATGAAGGTAGACTTGACAGGATTTGCTGTCGGATTGAGAGATAAGAATGAAAAGAAAAATGAATGAAGTGAAGAACTCTTGGCTTGAGCAACTGCAAGGATGCGGTTGATATTAAGATGGGAAATAGTGTAGATGCAGCAGGTTTTGGAGGAAGATCAGGAATTTGATTTTGGGAAAGTTACATTCCAAATGCCTGTTAGGCACTTCAGTGGATGGCTGATATATGAGTCTAGAGTCCAGGCGAGAGCTAGATCTAGAAGGTGGCAGCTTATAGATGGCATTTACAACCGTAAGACTGGATGTAAGGGATTGTTATAGAAAAAGAAGAAGAGAAGTCCAAACCCCACTCCTGAGGTCTCCAATGATAAGGATCGAGGAGGTGTGGAGAAGTCAGCAAAGGTTCCTGAGAAGTACTGGCCCAGGAAGTACAAGGAAATTCAGGAGAGTGTGACGTCTTAGAAGCCAAGTGTGGAAAGTATTCCAGGAAATCTATAAACCTATGACATAAAACAGTCTGAAGAAACGAAGAGATGGCCGTCAGAGATTCATGCATGGATTAGAGTCCATTGTTCCTGAGGTTCCTGAGAGCTTGGGGGCAGGGCTGCTATTAGGCTCAGAACAGGAGGAGGATCTAGGTGGAAGTTGTTTATGCAATTACCTTTCAGCCTTTTCTAAGCAGGTTATACACAAGACTGACAGACTGTGGTTGTGCAACGAAGTAGGACTCAGAGAGTAGGATAGAGTTGGTTGAAAGAAAAAAATTAACATTTTAGATCAAAATTCATCTCAACTACAAACTATTAAATGTCATTCCTGTGTTTCTTTCCATACACTTTAAATTATTTCTTGGTCAGAAACATCCTGCTGGTGAATGCCTAGAAGGGTCAGCCATTCCCCAAATTCTTTTGAAATGCTGAGTTCTAAGTTATGAAAGTTGTTTCTCTTAGAAGGGCATCTGAAGATGAAAGTCAGCCTTTCCCCCGCTCAGCAATGAATTACACTGGCCTCTCTTATTATTCCCTCATTTTTATGAAATGGAAACTCTTTCACAATGTTTAATGGGCTCTTCACATGTTATTTCACGGACCATTAACATAACTGGATAATAAAATTGATGTTTAAAATACCCTACTTATCCCATGTAAGGTGTGAATACACCGTGATTAACCCAAGGCAGAAGAGGGCAAGAGCAAAGCTATCCGACGCAAAGCAAGAGTGGTTCAGAAGCACAAGAAGTGGGTGCCCTGCCTGCCTGTTCGGGAGAAAAAATAATGATCATAATGGCTATCATTTATGTTCTATACTCATCCCCTTTTCCAGTCTGCACACGAATTATATGAGGCAATATTGTTCCCACTTTTTAAAAAAGTAAATTACTGAGGTACCTGGCTGAAGGGGCATGCCATCAAAGGTGCCTGAATAACGGACTACTGCAGCCTAGCCCAAGTGGCACATCAAACTCACCATCATACGTGCCCCCCAGAATTCATGTGTTGAAGCCCTGACCCCCAGTACTTGATGTGTGGCTGTATTTGGAGAGAAGGCTTTTAAAGAGGTAATGAAGATTAAATGAGGCCATTAGGATGGGGCCCTAATCCAGTATGTCCGGTGTCCTTGTAAAGAGAGAAAGAGACCCCAGGAATGCGCATGCATAGAAGAAAGGCCGTGTGAGGACACAGCAAGAAAGTGGCTGTCTGCAAACCAAAAAGAGAGGCCTCAGGAGAATGTGACCCTTCCGGGACCTTGATCTTGGACTTCCAGCCTCCAGAACGGTGAGAAAGAAATTTATGTTTAAGCCACCCTATCTGTGGTATTTGCTACAGCAGCCGCAGCAGACTAAGATAGGGTGGTATCAGGTCTGCAGTAGACATATTTTGGAGCACTCTTTTTGTGAAATGGACACTCTTCCTCATCCTCTACTTAATTAGGGGTGATGGGGAAGGTGGTCATGTTTATGCCACATGACCCTTGGCTGCCTATTGCTGTGGGCAGGGGTATATGACAGGCTCCTGGCAATTAGATCTCTGTCCTGGGAGTTTATAATTGGAGGACTGAGAAATGGAGTCAGTTAGACAATGAAGGTCGAGGTAGCGGTGATGCCACAGAGTCCTAAGGCCATGTTGGTCTGTGGGTGAGCAGAAAAACTTGGCCTTCCATTGGAGAGAACAAGGGATATGTGGAAAGAGAGAGGGACTCTGTAGTCTCAGAACCGAAGAGATGAAAGAGAAGCCACCTGGTGACGTCTGAGTCCTGTGAGACCCTGCTTTGCTTCCTGCCCTTGGATTCTGGGAGCATCTCTGTATCCTTCCAACAAGTCTTCACCTCTGCCTAGTCTGAGTGGATTTCCATTCCTTGTGCTCAAACTGAATCAGACTCCAAGCTCATGATCTTTCCATGTGCATAGTGTGCTCGGCTCATCTAAGGCAAACCCTCACAGCCCAGCAGCACTCCTGAACATTCAGGATCTTTCTCCTTCACTACAGCTTTATTAATTCTACAAAAGCATGTTAGATGCTGTGTTGGTCAGGGTTCTCCAGAGAAACAGAACCAGGAGCTAATATATACAAAGAGACTGATTTCAAGGAATTGGCTTATGTGATTGTGGGGGCTGGAAGGCCAAAATCATGAAGGAACCCAAGGACAGGTTGGAACCTCTGAGGCATGTGGTTTGATGTAAATTAAGGATAGGAGTTGACAAATGTTTTCTGTAAAGGGCCAGATAGTAATTATATTAGTCTCTGTGGGTCACTGTTTCTGTTGCAAGCACTCAACTCTGCCATTGTATTGTGAAAGCAATCACAGACAACATGTAAATAAATGAGCATGGCTGTGTTCCAACAAAACTTTATAAACACTGGATTAGGGATTTCACATAATTTTTTAGTGTGTTAAAATATTATTATTTTATATCTTTTTAATCATTTAAAACTTAAGAAACTTACTAGTTCACAGGCAGTAGAAAAATAGGGTGGGTAGTTTGGCTCACAGGTCATAATTTACTGACCCCTAATTTAGAACAATAATTAAAATATTGCAGTTAAAGAAGATTCACATCAAAATTTCTATGTTGTTCAAAAAGACAATGATTGAGTAAATTAAAGTACAAACGCTTCTGAAAATTTTTGCAATTAAAGTAATATAAAGACTATATAGCAACATTGAAATGCTATGATAAATTGCAAGTGGAAAAAGCAGACTCCAAAATTACGTCTACTCTGATTTTAACTATGTTGAATGAATCTTGAATAAACTATGTGCAAATTATGTATGCACAAGGATTGAAAGGGAAAAATGAAAGCTGTTTGATTTGAATGAAGCTGGGACTGTGGGTAATTTGTTTTTGCTTAAATGGGAGTATCAAGTTTCCTTCTAATTCTCACTTTCTGTGATGTCATTACCCTGGACATTTAGTTTAAATAATTAGGCCATCCCCCTTTGCAGATAAGGAAGGAAGAGGACATAATTCCGCTTGGTCAGAGGTCAGAGTTTTAAGTAGTGTTCCAGTTAACCACTGCTGAGTAACAAACAACCCTACACTTAGTGGCCTCAAACTACCACCATTTTATTAAGTTCGTGGATTCTGTGGGTTGGAAATTCAATCTGGGCACAGTAGCCATGGCTTGCCTCCACCGTAAGATGTCTGTGACTTCAGCTGGAAAGACGTGAATGGCTGCAGGGGACTCAAATGTCTGGATTCTGCAGCATGCTCTTCTGAGGTAAGATCTTCATTTGCACTGGAATCTGGGCAGGAATCACTCCTAGGATGGTGAGTTAGCTTCCTAAGGCTTTCATAATGAAGTACCACAAACTGGGTGGCTTAAAACAACAGAAATTTATTATCCACAGTTCTGGATGCTGGAAGTCTAAGATGAAAGTGTTGGCCAAGTTGATTTCTTCTGAGGTCAGGGAGGAACAGTCTGTTTCTTGCCTCTTTTCTATCTCCTGGTCATTGGCTGGCAACCTTTGGCATTCCTTGGCTTATAGAGGAGTCACCTTGATCTCTGCCTTCAATTTCCACATGATATTCTTTCTCTGTGTGTGTGTTGTCTCTGTGCCTACATCCTCTTTTTTCATAAGGACTCCAGTCATTTTGGATTAGGGCCCACCTTAATGACCTTATCCTCACTTGATCATCTGCAAAGACCCTGTTTCTGAATAAGGTCACATTCACGGATACTGGGGATTAGGTCTTTAACATTTCTAGGGAGATGCAGTTCAACCCATAGAAGCTGGGCTCAGCTGGGACTGCCTACACAGTGCTTCCATGTGGCCTCTCCATCTGGCATGGAGCTGAATTCTGAGAGGAGTATCCCTGAAGCGAGACTAAGTGAACCAGGTAGAAGCTGTGTAGATTTTTATGAACTAGCTTTGGAAGCCAAGGTCTATTGGTAGAAGCAGTCACAAGCTTGCTCAGATTCAAGATGAGGGGCATAGACTTTATCTTTGAATGGGAGGAGTATCAAATAATTTGCCACCACTGTTTTTAAAAACAGACTTCGGCCAGGTGCAGTGGCTCACCTTGTAATCCCAGCACTTTGGGAGGCTGAGGTGGGAGGATCACTTGAGCCCAGGAGTTTGAAACCAGCCTGGTCAAAATAGTGAGGCACTGTCTCTTAAAACAAAACAAAACAAAACAAAACAAAAACCAGACTTTATTATACACATACGTATGTATATGTGTGTGTGTATGTTTGTATATATACATATATTTATTTATTTATTTATTTTTTTGAGACAGAGTCTCACTCTGTCACCCAGGCTAGAGTACAGTAGTGCCATCACAGCTCACTGCAGCCTTAAACTCCTGCGCTTAAATGATCCTGATCCTCTTGCCGCAGCCTCCCAAGTAGCTGGGTCTGTAGTATAGGTGTGCACCAGCACACCTGGCTAAGTTTTTAAAATTTTTTTTGTGAGAGATAAAGTCTCACCTTCTCACTTTGTGGCCCAGGCTGGTCTCAAACTCCTAAGCTCAAGTGATCCTCCTGCCTTGGCCTCCCAAAGTGCTGCGATTACAGGTGTGAACCAACATGCCTGGCTGACTTCATTTTTTAGAGCCCCGTGTTAGGTGCACAGCAAAACTGAGAAGATACAGAGGTTTTCCATGTAATTCCTGCTCCCACACGTGCACAGCCTCCCCTATTATTAACATCCCCCCACCAGAATGGTGCATTTATTACAATTGATACATTTGTTGCAATTTGTTACAATTGTTACAATTGATGAACCCCCCCCCCATGCATCATCACCCAAAGTCTACAGTTGACATCAGCATTCACTGTTGATGTTGTACATTTCATGGGAATGCATAATAACATGTATCCACCGTTACAGCTTCACTGCCCTAAAAATTCCTCTGTTTGCAGACATTTTTAAAAACCACCTCATGTAGGGATGTTTAACCTTGGGTTTGTGGACCCCCTGGGAATCCATAGATGGCTTTTAAAGCATCTGAGAAACTATAGGAGTTATGCAATGTGTCGTATGAGCCCAGGTTCTTTTTTCTGCAGCACTGGTCCACAGTTCAAATGGGGCTATGACCTACAAATGATGAGGAAGTACAGGGATATTGGGCCAATTTGCTGCTTCCGAACAGATCAGGGCACATTTCCCGTTCTCTAACTCAGAGAAAATGTTTTCTATCTCTGGCTTGGCATCAGAAACAGCCTTTCTCCTTCCCTGAGGCAGCCTCCGCCATCTGCCAAATGGCGTTGTTCTGTGACTCCAGTGTCCTTGAAGCCATTCAGAAGTCTTAAAGGGAGGTCCCTAGTGGTCCCAGCATGCTCCAGCTCCTAAGGGGACAGGACTGGAACTGAAAAGCAGCCTGTTTCCCACTCTCCCCAGACCTGGAGGCTCTGTGAGCCCAAACATCCCACAGCAGAACTAGGAGCCCATGGAAGGGTAGGCTTGTCCCCCCATACTCAGCCCCTTCCAATTCCCCTTCCAACCTTACTCATGCTTCTGTTATTTGGGTACCTGCTTATCTCCTCTACTAACTAATAAAATTTTGAGAGCAACGACCTGTCATTTCTCTGTATATTATACATATTTAGCACCATGTTTTTTGCATATTTCTCAAAACGGTTGGTAATTTTAAAACATCAAAGCTGAGTTGCAGAAAGTCAGAGCAGGTCTCCAAGGGCTCTGATGGCAGCTTTGGTCACGAGAGTGCTGGTTATTCATGTGGTTAGAAGCAGGGCCTCAAGAGCTCACCGTGCTAGGAGGGTCTTATCTGGGGAAAGCCAGAGTGGGCTGAGATAAGAAGGGGATTTGAGAAGGGGAATTTGAGGAGAGAAACTTAGAGCTAGCCTGTGTTCTAATCCCAGGTTTACCACCAACAATCTGTGGGACAGGACACCGGTCAAGGCATGTCTGTATGGCATAGTAGAGTTGGAGTATGAAGCTTGGCTCTCCCATGTATTAGCTGTGAGAGAGGCGGCAGCTTCGTGTCCTAGCTCCCTCCTCTTATTATCTGTGTGTCCTTGGGCATTAATAAGCCTCCAAAGCCTCAGCTACCTCTCTCTGAAAATACCTATTCTAGCGTTCCTGATCCTCTGGGTTGAAACCCAGGTGCTGCCAAGATGCTGGCTTACCACTCTTCTCTCATGGGCCCTGACACCAAACTCACTGGAAACATGGCACTGTTACCCATCAGAAGCCAATTCAAAGGACCTGCCCCCAGAGAGACAAAAGATACAGATATTGTGGATGAAGCCATCTGTTACTTCAAGGCCAATGTCTTCTTCAAAAACTATGAAATTAAGAATGAAGCTGATAGGACCTTGATATATATAACTCTCTACATTTCTGAGTGTTTGAAGAAACTCCAAAAGTACAACTCCAAAATCCAAGGTAAGAAAGAAATGTATACATTGGGAATTACTAATTTTCCCATTTCTGGAGAGCCTCATTTTCCACTTAATGCAATTTATGCCAAACCTGAAAACAAACAGGAAAATGAAGTGATGAGAGCCTATTTACGATAGCTAAGGCAAGAGACTGGACTGAGACTTTGTGAGAAAGTTTTTGACCCTCAGAATAGTAAACGCAGCAAGTGGTGGACTTGCTTTGTGAAGAGACAGTTCATGAACAAGAATCTTTCAGGACCTGGACAGTGAAGAGAGCTAGGGCAGCTGCCATCTCCAGAGCGCTGGGCAGCATTTTCCATTAAGATGTACACAACCTTTTGCCTTTATTTCATAAAGTTTTATACAGAAGAGAGAAGAGCATGTCTTTACTTGAAAAACTTTTGATCAAGAATTTGGGTGGGGAAAAGAAAGTGAGTTATCAAGGGTGATCTGAAATTTTCTGCAGTATTAAGCTGGTGCTTAATAAGTAATAATGAAGAAATTTCTTTTTTTTTTTTTTTTTTTTTTTTGGTTGAGACGGAGTCTGGCTCTGCCGCCCAGGCTGGAGTGCAGTGGCCGGATCTCAGCTCACTGCAAGCTCCGCCTCCCGGGTTTACGCCATTCTCCTGCCTCAGCCTTCCGAGTAGCTGGGACTACAGGCGCCCGCCACGTCGCCCGGCTAGTTTTTTGTATTTTTTAGTAGAGATGGGGTTTCACTGTGTTAGCCAGGATGGTCTCGATCTCCTGACCTCGTGATCCGCCCGTCTCGGCCTCCCAAAGTGCTGGGATTACAGGCTTGAGCCACCGCGCCCGGTCCAGAAATTTCTAACATTAAAAAAAATACCTATTCCAGAGATTACTAGTGTCTGCCAAGTGCCCTCCATGGGATAGGTACTGTTGCTTTATATGTACTTACTCCTTTGGTCCTTTTAACAATCCTCTAAACTAGGTAGTATTATTATCCCGTTTCCAACAACTTGACTGAAGCACACGGGGGTAACTCTCCGTAGTTACCCCACTGTCAAGGGGTACAGCTGGGATTTGAACCAGGCAGTCTGGCTTCCTGAGTCTGCTTCCTTAACTACTGCATTACCACACAGGGACCTGACATGATGGACTGAAATTACTTAGCATGCAGTAAGAGCTCAACAAATGGCAGTTGCTCGTGATGGTCATTCTGAGTCTCCCAGCCTCATTTTTAAGGTGGAGATGATACTACCTAATTCGTGGGTAGCGATAACACAGATAAAGCACTGAACGTTACATATAGGACTGGATGCCTGGGTTTGTATTTTTTTTTTTTTTGGTTCTGGCCACATGGCTAGCAGATCAGCTATTTATTTGCACCCATGACACCGACTTAGCGGTTCAACATGCTCTTGTTGGTTGCCGAGTCTATATTGCTTCGTGTTTTCTAGCTTGCCTAGTGCTTTGCTCATAGCAGATGTTAAAAAATATGGTTCATTTGTTTCCCCAAAATCTACAGAATTCCCACCATTCTTATATAGGCTACTTTGGAAGGTGGGGTGGGAGAAAGGGTACTGAGGCTGAAGCAGAACTAATAATTGATCCCACTCCTGATTTCAGTCAGTCCCTATGCCAGGAAAAACTAAAAACTCACTCCTCTCCTTGTGCAATGTATAAGCCTCCCAGAAACTCACTTAAAGGCAATTTCTACTTAATCTGTGCTTTGGGTGTTACAAACACAAGCTTGTAACAGGTCTCCCCTTGTTAATACATGACAGCTATTGCCCTGTTCTTACCATGCCTAGGCAGATCAATCCTGTCTGTCTTAGACTTTGGATTGCTACAGGCTGGGGACCATGTCTGTTTGACTTACTATCAATGGCACAATGCCAAGTGCCAAGTACCAGGTTCAAAAAACGTTTATTTGCTGATTCAGCAATTGTGAGCTTGTTGGAGGTAGATTCCAGCCTTGGTCATTTACCGCCTTGATTTCTGACTCTGTGGCAAGATTCGTATATCAGACTCTACTAGGTCTTCTCACCTCCATTTTTGTGATTTGGTGGGCAGAGCCTGTGTGCTGAAAAGGGGAAGTGGTTGTGAATGTGCTGGAGAAAGACGATCTGGCTCAGCAGATTTTCAGGAATGGGCTTAATCAGGGAGGGCACCTATTATTTATTAAGTACTTACTATGTCAGACATCAGGTTAGGAGTTCTCCAAATGGATATAAATAAACAGAAAACTTTTGGTGCACCAGTGGTTTGTGGGTGGCACTTGGGGGAGCATTCACCGCCTGCTCCTCATATTCCCTGGACTGCAACTAGATCAGCAAGTAACCACAGCCCTCACCTCTTGTCTCTCTCCTTATCCACTCCTCCCCAGGAGGAGATATGAGTTAACGGCTTGTGTTCATGATTTTCAGTGTATGTTGAATAATAGCAATTCAAACATATTAAGTCCTCATCCTTGGCTCTTGTAAATGTTACCTTATGTGGGAAAGGGGTCTTTGCCGTGTGATTAAGGATTCCAAGATAAAGAGGTATTATTTGTCTGTTAGGACTTCTGTAACAAAATACCACAGACTGTGGGACTTAAACAACAGAAATTTTTTTTCTCGCAGTTCTAGAGGCTGGATGTCCAAGATCAAGGGGCTGACAAGGCTGGTTTCTCTGAAGACTTGTCTTTGACTTGAAGATGGCTACATTCTTGCTGTGTCCTCACATGACCATTCCTCTGTACATGGGCACTCCTACTGTCTCTTCTTCTTATAAGGATACCAGTCCTGTCAAAGTAGGGCCCCACTCATATAACCTCATTTAACCTTAGTTACCTTTTAAAATGCCTTATCTTCAAATACAGTCACACTGTGGGTCGGGGATCATCAGGGCTTTAACTTGAATTTTGGGGGATGGAATTCACTCTGTAACAGATTACTTTGGATCATCCAGGTGGGCCCT
Source organism: Rhinopithecus roxellana (assembly GCF_007565055.1). Classification (NCBI taxonomy): domain Eukaryota; kingdom Metazoa; phylum Chordata; class Mammalia; order Primates; family Cercopithecidae; genus Rhinopithecus; species Rhinopithecus roxellana. Next base: position 3,817,805 of record NC_044552.1, on the reverse strand, counting down.
AAACACTATTGCAAGCACCCTTATAAAAGAGAGGCAGAGGGACATTTGAGACACATGCAGAGAGAAGACACACAGAAGGCAGTATGGCCACACAGGCAGATACTGGGGCAATGTAACCGTAAGCCAAAGAATGCTGACAACCACTAGATGCTGAACAAGGAAGTGTGGTCCTGCTAACACCTTGATTTTGGACTTCTGGCTATCAGAGCTATGAGGGAATAAGTTCCTGTTCCTATCAGGTGCCCAGTTTTGTTACAGCAGCCCCCCAAAATGAACACAATTGAATGGTGCTGTTCAAAGACTGAAACCTAACACCTGGAGCTTTGACTTTTTCCTGTCTCTCTCTGTCTCTGTCCAGGATGAAGCAGTAATGCTGGACAAAAGTGTCAGCTCTGCAGACCAGAGTGTTCTTTCATGTGGAGTGTCCCAAAGTCTAGACTGGGGAGCAGAGTCAGGGAGCAGTATGGTTGAAGTATTCACAGGACTGCTTCGTCAGTTATACCATAGCTACATCCTCTAACCTGGAATTCATCAGGATGAAGCTCAAATTTTGATCTCCACCTATTGAATCCTCTCTATCTCTCTATCAGTTCTTGCTATGGTCTGAATGTTTGTGTCCCTCCCCTCCAAGTTCATAGGTCAAATCCTAATCCCCAGTGTCATGCTTTAGGAGGTGGGGCTCTTGGGAAGTGATTAGGTCAGGGAGGAAGATTACTCATAAATGGGACTGTGCCCTTATAAAAAAGGTGCCAGAGACATCCCTTGCCCTTTCCACCATGTTAGTTCATAGTGAGAAAATGGCCATCAATGAACCGAGAAGTGACCCTCACCATGTAATGAATCTGCCTTGCTCTTGGACTTCCCAGCCTCCAAAACTGTGAGAAATAAATTTCTGTTGTTTGCAAGCTACTTGGTGTATGGTATTTTGTTATAGCAGCACAAACAGACTAAGACAGTTCTGAATTGGGATTCTGAAGAGAAGGGTGTTATTTATTAATCCCCTTAAAACCCCAAGAGAATGCATGGGAAATGTATCTGTGGACTGGTTGGAGAAAAAAAGAAGACTTTGTAAACAGGATGTGATCTGTCAGGATCCTCCTGAAAGAAAAGTCAGGGGTGGAAATTAGTAAGGCAAACCAGGGGTAGAGCTTCCCAAGACCATGGGAACCTACCCCTTGCATCAACGTGACCTGGATGCAAAACATGGTATCAAAGAAGATCATTTTGGAGCTTTAAGATTTGACCACCCTGCTGGATTTTGGACTTGCATGAGGCCTGTAAGCCCTTTGTTTTGGGCAATTTCTCCCATACGGAATGGCTATATTTACCCAATGCCTTTACCCCCATTGTATCTAGGAAGTAACTAACGTGCTTTTGATTTTACAAGCTTATAGGTGGAAGGGACTTGCCTTGTCTCAGATGAGACTTTGGACTGTGGACTTTTGAGTTAATGCTGAACTGAGTTAAGACTTTGGGGGACTGTTGGGACGGCAGGACTGGTTTTGAAAATGTGAGGAAATGAGATTTGGGAGGGGTCGGGGTAGAATGATATGGTTTGGCTATGTCCCCACCCAGATCTCACCTTGAATTCCCACATGTTGTGGAAGGGACCTGGTGGGAGGTAATTGAATCATGTGGGCAGGTCTTTCCCGTGCTGTTCTCATGATAGTAAGTATCATGAGATCTGATGGTGTTTATAAGGGTGAGTTTTCCTGCATAAGCTTTCTTTTATTGTCTGCTGCCATGTGAGATGTGCCTTTCCCCTTCCACCATGATTGTGAGGCCTCCCCAGCCACATGGAACTGTAACTCCAATAAACCTCTTTCTTTTGTTTAAAAAGAAAAGAAAAGAAATTAGTAAGGCAAGTTCTGACACAAGACTGCCTGGATTCAGATCTGAGCTCAGACCTTCCCAGCTGCATGACTGTGAGCAAATCAGTTTTTTCTCCCTTACTCAGTTTTCCCATCTGCAAAACAGGGCCAAATAGGAGCCCCTCCGTCACAGATGTGAGGATTAAAAAAACATGCATATAAAGCACTTAGGACAGCTTACGGGCGGGGGGGGGGTGGGGGCACATAGTAAGCCCCCAATAGATGTGAGCTGTTACTCTCTAGAAAAAATAGTTGAGAGAAAGGGAGAAAAAGAAGTTGCCTGTAGATGCAGATATAGACTCTCTTTTTCTAGATGACCATGGGTAAAATTCAGCAGCCTTTAAATGTCTGATCTGACCCACTGTTGAGATAATCAGTAAAAACTCAAGGCCTCAGGAGAGTGGGGGAAAAGGGAGTTGCAGATGTTTGCAGGAGGAAGCCATCATTTCAGTCAATAATGGACTTGGTGCAGCACGGGCATCTGGCAGCACAGCAAAGGTGCTTTGGCAGCTTCATATATGGTACGAGTGAGTGAATTACTGTTATGCTAATTAAACTTATTAATACGGCATCAGGAAAGAGTCTGATCCCTTCATTTCTAATATCGCGGAAATGCAGGGAAGGAGGGGAGGGTCATTGATTCATTAATTCAACACACGTTCATTGAGTTCTTGCTGTGTGCCAGGCACTATTCCAGCCCCTGGAGATATGAGAGTAAATGAAGAAAAGTCCTGGATTCATGGCTTCTATTATAGTGATAGGAAAGAGACAATAAACAAATAAACATGTGAAACATAAAAATAATAGTCAGGGCCGGGCACAGTGGCTCACGCCTGTAATCCCAGCACTTTGGGAGGCCGAGGTGGGTGGATCACAAGGTCAAGAGATCGAGACCATCCTGGCTAACATGGTGAAACCCCGTCTCTACTAAAAATACAAAAATTAGCCAGGCATGGTGGCGTGCGCCTGTAGTCCCAGCTACTCTGGGGGCTGAGCCAGGAGAATCACTTGAACCCAGGAGGCAGAGGTTGTAGCGAGCCGAGATCACGCCACCGCATTCCAGCCTGGTCACAGAGTGAGATTCTGTCTCAAAAAAAAAGATTACAGTCAGATAATGACATGGGCTATGGAGAAAAATGCAATAGGTAAATGAGGAATGAGGAGAGGGTAAGAACGAGATGGTTTTAAATAGAGTGGTAAGTTCACCAGGGCTGCTGAAACAAATGACCATAAACACAGTCCTTAAACAACAAAAATTTATTTTTATCTTTCTGTTCTAAAGGTCAGAAGTCCTAAAATCAAGGGGTCAGCAGGACTGTGTTCCTTTTAGAAGGTTTAGGGGAGAATCCACTTCCTTGACTTTTTCAGCTTGTGAGGCTGCCCCCATCCCTTGGCTCATAGCCCCTTCCTGTATCTTCCAAGCCAGCAGTGTAGCAGATTCATATTTCTCTCTGATGCTGTTTCCACCATCATATCTCCTTCTCTGACTCTATCTCCTGCCTCCCTCCTGTAAAGACTCATGAGTACAATGGGCGCACCTGAATTATCCAGGATCATCTCTCATCTCAAGATCCTTAGCTTAACTATGACTGCAAAGTACCTCTGCCACGTAAGGTAGCAGGTTCTGGGAATTAGGACATGGATATCATTAGAAGGCCATTATTCCACCTAGCATCATGGTGAGAGAAGACCCCAGTGAGAAGGTGACATTGAGAGAAGCAAGGAGGTATGCCATGCAGTTAGCTACGGAAGAGCACACCAAGCCAGAGAGACGAGAGGCAGGTCTGGAGTGTTTGAGGAATAGAAAGGGCCTGATGAGCTGCAGAGGAGGCAGGAGGGGAGAGTAGCAGGTGCTGAGGTCAGAGGTAAAGGGGGACCAAATTCCACAGGGCCTTATAGGTCACTTTGAGATCTTCTCTGCCAACCCCACCATGTTTGTGAAAGACTGAAACAGACTATGGTCTCATTTGGTTTTCACAGTGGTGTGACATCCTCAGTTTACACTTGCTGAGTAAGACTTGAGGCCTTGCCTCACCTACCCAGGCGTGAAGGGATAGAGCTGGATGTTTTTGGCCATTCTTGTGTCACTATAAAGAAATACCTGAGGCCAGGCGTGGTGGCTCACGCCTGTAATCCCAGCACTTTGCAAGGCCGAGGCGGGCAGATTGCCTGAGCTCAGGAGTTCAAGACCAGCCTGGGCAACATGGTGAAAACCCGTCTCTACTAAAATACAAAAAATTAGCTGGGCGTGGTGGCGTGAACCTGTAATCCCAGCTACTCAGGAGGCTGAAGCAGAAGAATTGCTTGAACCAGGGAGGCGGAGGTTTCTGTGAGCCAAGATCATGCCACTGCACTCCAGCCTGGGTGACAGAGCAAGACTTCCTTTCCAAAAAAAAAAAAAAAAGAAAGAAATACCTGAGACTGGGTAATTTGTAATGAAAAGAGGTTTACATTGTGGAAGGCAATGTGGTGATTTCTCAAGGATCTAGATCCAGAAATACCATTTGACCCAGCAATCCCATTATTTGGTAGATACCCAAAGGATTATAAATCATTCTACTATAAAGACACATGCACACAAGTGTTTATTGCAGCACTATTTACAATAGCAAAGACATGGAACCAACCCAAATGTCCACCAATGATAGACTGGATAAAGAAAATGTGGCACATACATACCATGGAATACTATGCAGCCATAAAAAAAGATGAGTTCATGTTCTTTGCAGGGACATGAATAAAGCTAGAAGCCATCGTTCTCTGCAAACTAACACAGGAACAGAAACCAAACACCCCATGTTCTCACTCATAAGTGGGAGTTGAACGATGGAGAACACATGGACACAGGGAGGGGAACATCACATACCAGGGCCTGTCGTGGGGTTGGGGGCAAGGAGAGGGAGAGCATTAGGGCAAATACCTAATGCATGTGAGGCTTAAAACCAATATGATGGGTTGATAGGTGCAGCAAACCACCATGGCACATGTATACCTATGTAACAAACATGTATGTTCAGCACATGTATCCCAGAACTTAAAATTTTAAAAGAAGTGATAAAATTTAAAAATAAATTAAAAAAAAAAAAAGAGGTTTAACGGGCTTACAGTTCTACAGACTGTACCAAACACGGCTCCAGCATCTGCTTCTGGTGAGGGCCTCAGGGAGCTCACAATCATGGCAGAAGGTGAAGCAGAAGCAGGCACGTCACATGGCAGGGGCAGGAGCAAGAGTGTGAGGGAGGAGGTGCCATACACTTTTAAACGGCCAGGTCTCGTGAGAACTCTCTCAATATCACGAGAACAGTGAGGGACAAATCCGCTCCCATGATCCAATCACGTCCCACCAGGGCCCTCTTGCAACACTGGAAATCACATTTCAACATGAGATTTGGAGGGGACAAGCATCCAAACCATATAACTGCGTTTCAAACACACAGCCCATCTGACTCCAAACCTGCCCTGGACTTCTGAGTAGGATCTCTCTGATCAAGTGCTTTAGCTCCTGATTTCAGGGTTACATCCTCTCTGAAGCCTTCCCTTCCCTTCCTAACACTAGGCTAGGTATCCTGCTCATGTGCACTTAACACTGATCACATCCCATACTCATTCCAAGGGGACCCCTTTTCATACTGTATTATAATTCCTGGATTTAGGGTCTGTATCTCACCTTTAAGCCTAGATCATGTTCTATTTATCGATGGATTCTTACAGTAGAGTTTAGAGTAAGTACTCAGTAACTGTTTGTAAACGAATTGATGAAAGTAACAGTAAATACATGAGTAAATGACCTTACCTTAGCAAATTAATAGGTGAGTCCCAGAAAACTAAAAGGTCATCAAATAGCACCTAACTTTAAAAGGATACACACACCTTTTAACTTAAGGTGTTTAGAAGAAATGCATGAGAGTTCTGCTTATGGCACAAGGTTCCCTGCTATAAGAAGTGGAGCAGGGAAGTCATTAAGGATCATGAAGTCCCTTCCCAGCTGCAGGAAGCAGCCCTCTTAGCCAGAAGGAGCAAGCATCCACTGTAGATCATATTAATAAGTATAAAAGCAGGAGATGAGCATCGCTCCTTTGGAATCTTTTGGCATCCTTTAGCTCCTGTGCTTGCTTTCACCTTCTGGAGCAACATCCAACCAAGAGATTGGATTAAGAAGAGATTAAGAAGCAACAGGCTATTGTGAATAGTGCCGCAATAAACATACGTGTGCATGTGTCTTTGTAGTAGAATAATTTATAATCCTTTGGGTATATACCCAGTAGTGGGATGGCTGGGTCATATGGTACATCTAGTTCTAGATCCTTGAGGAATTGCCATACTGTTTTCCATAATGGTTGAACTAGTTTACAATCCCACCAACAGTGTAAAAGTGTTCCTATTTCTCCACATCCTCTCCAACAACTGTTGTTTCCTGATTTTTTAATGATTGCCATTCTAACTGGTGTGAGATGGTATCTCATTGTCAACCCAAATGTCCATCTGTGACAGACTGGATTAAGAAAATGTGGCACATATACACCATGGAATACTATGCAGCCATAAAAAAGGATGAGTTTGCGTCCTTTGTAGGGACATGGATGCAGCTGGAAACCATCATTCTTAGCAAACTATCACAAGAAGAGAAAACCAAACACCGCATGTTCTCACTCATAGGTGGGAACTGAACAATGAGATCACTTGGACTTGGGAAGGGGAACATCACACACTGGGGCCTATCATGGGGAGGGGGGAAGGGGGAGGGATTGCATTGGGGAGTTATACATGATATAAATGAGGAATTGATGGGTGCTGACAAGTTGATGGGTGCAGCACACCAACATGGCACAAATATACATATGTAACAAACTTGCACGTTATGCACATGTACCCTAGAACTTAAAGTATAATAAAAAAAAAAAAAAAAAAAGAAAAAAAGAAACACACACACACACACACACACACACACACACACACACACAAAAGAAGCAACAGGCAGTGGTTTCACACAGGAGCCTGATGAACACCATGAGGACATCTCAGGATCCCTCCCTCCAGGCATCCCGTGGCCCACACATCTGTGTGTGCCTGGTGCTGATGAGGTACTGTTTTGATCATGATGTAAAAGTAAGAATTCTTAGAACAAAGTTGCCATTTGCTTCTGAAGCCTGTTCACAGCCTGTTTATTCCTCCAGGGACATTCTGAGTCTGATTCCAACAATGTGCTTTGGGATTATTAAAAGACTTTCCAAAAAACACTGTCAGAGAGAAACTGCCACCATAGTACATAGCTGTCTGGGGCTGGAGGAATCCTGGCTCTAAGCGAAATTTAGAGATACGGAGCACAAGTTTCATATGAAAACAGCTTGTGGGAGGAAGGAGAGCATTTTATAACAGAAGCATTAAATTAATCCTCACTCATACAGTGCAAGTTTTCACACAGAAATCCCTGGTTTCCAGGGGAGCAGGGCCAATAGGAGGGCCCTGTAGGTTTCCACTAGGTTGCAAGAAAGTGGATATTAAATAAGAAGGGGTAGGAGAGGGGAGAGAAAAGAGGCCAAGTAGTGTGGAAAAGGGAAGAGCATAAGGGCTGGGTGTGGTGGCTCCCGCCTGTAATCCCAGCACTTTGGGAGGCCAAGGTGGGTGGATTGCTTGAGCGCAGGAGTTCAAGACCAGCCTGGGCAACACAGCGAAACCCCTTCTCTACAAAAATTAGCCAAGCATGGTGGCACATTCCTGTGGTCCCAGCTACTCGGGAAGCTGAGATGGGAGTATTGCTTGAGCCCGGGAGGTTGAGGCTGCAGTGAGCTGTGATCATGCCACTGTACTCCAGCCTGGGTGACAGAGTGAGACGGAAGGAAGGAAGGAAGGAAGAAAGGAAGGAAGGAAGGAAGGAAGGAAGGAAGGAAGGAAGGAAGGAAGGAAGGAAGGAAGGAAGGAAGGAAGGAAGGAAGGAAGGAAGGGAGGAAGGAAGGAAGGGAAAAGAAGGAGGAAGGAAGGAAGCAAGGAAGGAAAGAAGGAAGGAAGGAAGGGAGGGAAGGAAAAGAAGGAGGAAGGAAGGAAGGAAGGAAGGAAGGAAGGAAGGAAGGAAGGAAGGAAGGAAGGAAGGAAGGAAATACGTTCATTTCTAAGAGGCAACTTTATCTTGGGAAATTAACTTCACACAACAAGGATGCAGTCTGACTCACAGTGTTAATCGCTGCACTTCTCTTGCTAAGCGACTGCTTACAACCATACAGTAAGAAACCTTGCAGATTACCAGATGTAGATGGAGTTGTTTGGCTAGAAAAGGGCAAAACCTTTTGCCACAAAAACAATAATATTTACTCTGTGCCAGGTACCGCGTTAGGCTCAGGGGTTGCATGTGGCTATCAGTGAGACTTAGTCCCTGCCTGCACGGAGGACACATGTTAAATGAGCCCTTGAGGTTCAAAACCTCAGAGAAGTGTTATGTTCATATTTATTTTTCCTAAGATTTCTCTGGCTATGTTGTGGAGAATGCATTAGAAAAGGGCAAAGATGGATGCAGAAAGACTGGCTGAGATGCTGTTATTGTCGTTCAGGTGAGAGATGATGGAGATGTGGAACAGGTAAATGATAAGGAATCAAAACATATTTAGGTGTGGAACTGGCACAACCTGGGTGTGCTCTGAGGAGAATAGAGCAGGGGCATCACTTCCAGTTTCAGACTTGACCAACTGGTGGAGGGGCGCACTCTACAGAAACAGAGGATGTTAGGAGTGAAGGTATCTGTTGGGGAAACCATGAGCTCTTAGATGTTGGGAGGGACACTGCAGACTACTCACTTGACCTCTATTCTATGCTCCTTCTCATGATCCACCTCACACTATGGAGTCTGGCAAGCCAAAACAACATTCCCCACACCCTCTTACAATTCAGGACTCAAATGTGGTTCAGGTCCTCAATCAGCTACACAGGCATGTGTCTTGAATCCAGAAGTGAGTCAGGTGGAGAAAGAGGCAGCACAGCCTGGGGCGTCCATTCTGCTGATGCAAATCTAGAGTTAAATGACTCTGGGTCCAACACTTCAGGCCATAGCTGCCTGACGTCTGCATCAGAGCTAGGCCTACATTTGGAACAACAGGTTTCTAATTCCTTAGCTTCCTGCCTGTGGCAAAGATAGAACTTCCCTAGAGGGTTAATTCTGCAGTGGTATTCTGGGTGCCATTCCTGGAAGCCTAGGGTCTTCCTCCATCCTTCCTACAACTTCTAAGCAGGCAATTTCCTGCAGAAGCCCCTTTCTGCTTACAATGTCTATAATGCATTACGCTCTCAGCAACTGAAAATTAACCAGTATGGAAGTAGTGAGTTTGTAGAGCCTACAATAAATGCAGGTGCAAATACATGCATGGCACTCAGATGATACAGGTCTGGGGTCAAGGAGAGAGGACTGGGCTGGCAATTTATGAGTAATGTTAGCATGAAGATATAGAATGAGATCATCCTGGGAGATATCTCCAAGAAAGTATTTGAAGGATGAGAGGAAAGGAGGCCCTGGGGCAAAAGCTTTAGAAACACCAGTTTTTGAGAGGTGATTAGAAATGCAAGCTGGCCATCACGGGAAGATGGAAAGAGGGTAGGAGGAAACCAGGAGGTGTTGGTGTTACAGAAGCCAGAGGTAGAAAGTGGTTCTTTAAGAAGGGATGAACCTGGCAAGTGCTGCCAGGAGGTCAGGCAAACTGAGGACTGAATGTGCCTGTGGAGTCTGGTCTTGGTAACTTTGGAAAGAGCAGGTTTGGTTGCAGTGATGACAATAGGGTCAGCTTAGGGAGGTCCAGGGGTGAGGGAGAGATAAGAAAATAGACACCATGAGAGGAGGCAGTCTTAAAAGAGGCTTAACCATCTCTGGAAGTGATGAAGGATTAAAAGAGGGGAGTTTATAAAAAATCTTTAGTCAGGCTAAGTCACTCCTCATCATGAAACATTAGTGAGGTGTTATGTGAGGTAGTATTGCATATTTTATCTAAATGATGAATTTTTGCGTGTTTTTTTTTTCTTTTTCTTTTTCTTTTTCTTTTTTTTTTTTTTTTTTTTTTGGCAGAGTCTCGCTCTGTCATCCAGGTTGGAGTGCATTGGCGCTATCATGGTTCACTGGCACCTCTGCCTCTGGGCTCAAGTGATCCTCCCACTTTAGCCCCCCAAGTAGTTGGGACTACAGGTGCATGCCACCATGCCCAGCTAACTTTTGTGTTTTTTGTAGAGATGGGATTTCACTATGTTGCCCAGGCTTGTTTCAAACTCCTGGACTCAAGTGATCCGCCTGCCTCAGCCTCCCAAAGTGCTGGGATGACAGGGGTGAGGCACCACGCTTGGTGAATTTTTTTTATGTGGGAGAAAGAAGCACATGTTTGAATGGTCAGGAGGTGAAATTAGAAGACTTAGGGGAGAGAGAAGATAGAGGAGAGGGAATGCTTACACACTTCAATGGCTGTGCAAATGCAGCAGGGAGTGGGCTCCAGATGGGGGAGATGGTTCTAGAGAGAAGAGAGAACACCTCTTCCACTGCCCTGGGAGGGAAGGATGAGGCAGAGACAGCAGATGCATTAGGGATTAGCTGTTGTGGGCAGGAATGGGAGGACAGATGGGCTGTGGTATTTAGTCTGTGCAGTAACAGACAAAATTTCTAGGTTTGTAGGGGGTGAGGGTTGGAGATTTGGGGAGAGTGGAGAAGGTCTTAATGGTCATCCTGGAGAATGAAAGGTCAAGCTCTCTAGATTGCCGTCAGCACTGGGGCCCTGTTTGGGATTAGTGACCGGTAACTGACAGTGGGATCAATCTGTACAACTGTAAGATTGTGCTTGGCAGTTCTTGGGCTCACAGCCAGGGAGCAGTTGGTCAGCTCTAGTCATGTAGGCTTGGGGTGTTTTCAGGTTGCTATGATGGAAGGACAATAGGCAAGGGAAACAGACAAGAGAATAAATTAGGGGTTCTCAGTGACGGAAGGGGTGGTAGCACCCTGCTGTGGTGTCTGGAAGTAGGCAAGGCTGTGTTGGGTTCTCACAATGAAGGGGAGCATACTGGAATTTAGTGGGCAGGACCCAGGGATGCTAAATGCCCTCAAAGTGCAAGAGGGTGTCTAACAACCAATAATCATTCCCCACAAATTGTCAATCATACCTAATGATAAATGATGAAACTGAGGGACTGTGGGCTTAGCTAACTAAGCCAAACAGATAGGGAGGTAAAGACAGGTGGAGGCAGTTAAGAGTAGGAAGACCTGAGCAGGTGAAGAATCAGGAGAGATTGAGCATGCAAGCTGGCAGGATGAGCGTCTGTGGTCAGACAGTGGGTGTCTGAATCCCTGATTTCAGAAGCAGGCAGCTCCCAGTGATGCAGCGTGAAAGACGACTCCAGTTTGAGTCTTCTGAAAAGCAAATGTCAAGATGGAGTTTGACGTGTAAGAGATTTATTGGGGTAACATTGTAGAGGGTAAAGGGGAGAGTAGCAGGAGTGGGTGGGGAAGGTCTGCAGACCAGGATACAGGGCTGACACCTGTGACAGGAGAGATGCAGGAAAGAGGGTTGGGTGGGAGAAACTTCAGAGAGCAGCCCCAGACTGATGGGGGAGCTTCAGAGCAAAGATGGCCCATTGGGGGATCCCAAGGAGGTCAGGAATGGTTGGCCTCTGGTACCCTGCAGTGTTCATCATGGCCTTGCACAAAACTGCAGCCAATCCGAAGATGCAGCTGATGGAGGCTGTCCACCACCCCCTCCACCAAGCAGATTGTTCTGAAGTGAGACTGAGCAACGCACCACCTGGGCCACCACATGGGGGTAGCAGATATAGTGCGTGGGTAATGGAAGCTCCAAAAGAGCAGGACTAGTTTTTTGTTTTTTTGTTTTTTTTTTTTAAGACAGAGTCTCACTCTGTCACCCAGACTGAAGTGCAGTGGCGTGATCTTGGCTCACTGCAACCTCCACCTCCCAGGTTCAAGCAATTCTCCTGCCTCAGCCTTCCCAGTAGCTGGGATTACAGGTGCACGCCACTACCACTCAGCTAATTCTTGTATTTTTGGTAGAGACAGGGTTTCATCATGTTGGCCAGGCTGGTGTTGAACTCCTGACCTCAAATGATCCACCCACCTTGGCCTCCCAAAGTGCTGGGATTACAGGTGTGTGCCACCACGCCCCATGTTATTTTTAAAATTTTGCTTTTTCTAATGTTTTAGCCCTAATGCCTTGACACATTCAAACTTTCATTCAAAAGTTTGTCAAATGAACTAATGAATGTATGTCAAGAAACTGAGAGAGTAGAGTATAGAGATAAAGTCTTCCTGTCAGGGTTCCAGTCCAGCTCCACCACTTACCAACTCATCTTAGGAAAACTATCACTGAAGGGGAATGGTGATAAATAGCTCCCACTCTATGGGTCTCGATGAGGATTTAAAGAGACACTTTAGGATGAAGGCCCAGCACAGTGTCTGGAAAATGCTATGCAATAAATGATAACTACTAGTAGTATGATTATTTCTGCCCCTTTCCATTATCTTTTGCAAGAAAACCTTTTAACACCAAATAGAAATGTGTTCAGGCAGTTGGACTATGTTACTTCTTCCTACATTAGACTTTTTTTCACTTTCTATATTAGACTCAGTGCCCCTGTAAAGTGCTGAATCCATGTTTTCTTGCTTTGTAAATCTTCATAGTGCCCCGAACAATGTTCTAAACACAGTTATTATTTACATCACATAGGTAGAATGAAGATGAAACAATGGGAGAGTCACCCCGCAGACATCATCAGAGACTTCATGGGTCCTTGGGTGAGACAATAAGAATGTGAGTACTCTGTGTGTGTGTCAGAGCTGGAGAAGGGTGGGTTTCCCCAGTCCTAGATAAACATCACCCTGGATCCGTGTCTTCTCAGCCAGCGAAAGGAAGCAGCTTCCTTTTCCTTTTGAACAAAGCCTGTGTCTGAATGAACATCTCTAGAGAGAAATGTGTTTGTACATTAGACTGGTAATTAAAGGTTCCCAAAAAACCAAGTCTCATTACTCAGCTTAAGGAGCTGCCTAGATACCGTCTGGCATAGTGTCAAGTGTCTGCTTGGTGCAAAACTGAGCCCGGAGTCGTCCCATAGGCTGGGGGCCCTTGAAGACCTGCCTCCCCGGGCTCTCCTGCACCGGACTCAAGTTTGCATTGGCTGGTCATAAACCAAGCAGGTCCTCACACTTCTCAAGATTCATTATTCTCTTTTCTAAATATTTAAACAGGCTGTTAAGAAGAGGGCCAGGTCAACTGCCTCATTCGGTGAACATTACAATGGTTAATTGTCGGGATCACAACAGACGTCACAAATTCCATGCAGGTTAAAATCTCTCAGCCTTGAGGAAAGCTGCTGCCAGTCATTCTTCTCTAGACTGCAAGAGTCTGTTAGAATCAAAGTTCAGATAAGGTAACACTGATCACGTCAATTTCTTCTGCACAAAATAGAGCACGTGGTTTGTACTTTACAAACATTTGTCTAATCACTTTCACTGAGGCAGGGAGATAATAATACCTTATTTTTGTAAAATGCTATTTGCAGAGCACTTTCACCCATATCATCTAATCTGCTCTTTATCGTTGGGTGTTATTTCTTAGCCAGACTAGGGATTATCCTAGTTATTAATATTAATATTAAAAGCAACCACCACCCCAACCATAGCAGCTGACTTACTGACAGCTTTCTATGTTCCAGGCACTGTTTTAAGTACATTACAAGTAGGATGATCCGTGGAAACAGACACCAAAAGAATAAAAAAGATCATGCATTTGCTTTGCACATATTGAATTTTATGTGCTTGCTGGGAGGATGCTATCCTTGGAATGTTTTTCCCCTCCAAACCTCATGTTGAAATTTGATCCCCATTGTTGGAGGTGGGGCCTAATAGAAGGTGTTTGGGTCACAGGTTGGATTCCTTATGAATGACTTGGTGGTGTTCTCAAGGTAGTGAGTTCTTGCTCTATTAGTTCCCTCGGCAGCTGGTTATTAAAAAGAAGAAGAAGAAGAAGAAAAAAAAAAAAGCCTGCCCCAGCTCCTGGCTCTCCCTTTCTTCTTCTATTGTCATATGATCTCTGCACAAGCCAACTCTGGCTCCTGTTCATCTTCCACCATAAATGAAAGCAGCCTAGGGCCTTCACCAGGAGCAGATGCTGGCACGTGTTTCTTGCGCAGCCTGCAGAGCTATAAGCGAAGTCAATCTCTTTTTCACAAATTCCCCAGTCTCAGGTATTCCTTTATAGCAATATAAACCTGATTAAGACAGAGGTACTCGGGGTGGCACATTTTGGACAATTTCTCCCAGGAAAAACCTTGCTCCCTACAACTAACTTCAGTTTTCTCCATTATCCTTTCCATGGCTTCCAAGACGTTCCAGGATCTAGCTCCTTTTCTGTAGTATTCTGAATAAGCCAAGTAACTATAATTAATAATAAGACAACACTAATGGGGCATGCCTATATGCTAGGCTTTGTTGTAAGCAGTTTCAAGGCATTCTCTCATTTAATCCTCACAATAGCACCATGAGGTGGGTAGAGTTATTGTCTCTGTTTTCAGATCAGGAAACTGAGGCCCAAAGAGGTTAAGCAATGTGCCTGAGGTCACACAGCTATTAAGTGGTGTGCTGGGACTCTAGCTCACGTGGCCTGGCTCTAGTGTCTGTGGTCTTAATTACCACACTGTCTTTCATGGCTGGTAGACTGTGGCGTCCCTTTCTACCAAGATTGGACCTAACTTGAGAAACATGGGGTCATTGAACCCAGCTGACACCTCTTTGCTCTAGATGAAACAATGAAGGCTCAAAGAGGTCAAGTGACCTTCTGAGGAAGTCCCTTCTCAATCTTCAATGTCCAAGTTCATTGCTATTTTTACTATGTCATGCTGTCCTCCTGATGTGGTTTGGATTTGTGTCACTGCCCAAATCTCATGTTGACTTAGAGGAGGGGCCTACTAGGAGGTGATTGGATCATAAGGATGGATTTCTCCCTTTCTGTTCTCCTGATAGTGAGTGAATTCTCGTGAAATATGATGGTTTAAAAGTGTATGGCACTTCCCCCTTTGCTGTCTCTGTCTCCTGCCACCATGTGAAAAAGATGCTTGCTTCCTCTTCACCTTCTGCCATGATTGTAAGTTACCTGAGGCCTTCCAGTCATGCTTCCTGTTAAGCCTGTGGAACTGTAAGTCAATTAAGCCTTTTTTCTTCATAAATTACCAAGTCGTAGGTAGTTCCTTATTGCAGCGTGAGAACAGGCTAACACACCTGCCAAGTTTTAGCATCCCAAACTGAGATACCAAAGCATAAGAGGCAGGTGTCAACTACTTTTTTAAATTAAGCTCTTGGGAGTTGGATAGCCACCCCGCCCCCGCCAATTAAAATTCATTTTTCACTTTCTTCCATAGAAATGCTTATTTTTTGTAATTAATCAGAGAGGAAGAAACCACCAGGAGCCTTCATTTGCTTGGCCTTTCTGATTGGCCAGCTGTTCTTTGGACATTTGTATGTTAAACTCCTGGGGGTAGAGTCTGCGTTTCCAAGCTCTGCTGTCTATGTGCTGACTGCCTGCACTTTTGCTGCCCCACGTTCCTGTTGGCTTGAGTTTCCAGAGGGGTGCTGATCTGGGGTATGTCCAGCCTATTCTGGACAATAGGATGCAACACACTATTACGCATGTTGTGCACACACCAATTAGGCAAATAGTCTACTTCTGCAGGAATGAGACATTTCTTACTTTGAGGAAAAGTTGTCCTGGCTAAGGTCTCCTGGTTTGCTCCAATGGGAATCAAATTATTGGTTTGTAAGAGAACATTTCTGCAATTATCCCTGAAAGAGCACCATCTACCATCTTGTGGGCTGTATATATATACACACATTTTTTTCTTGCCCACTTGACTGTCTCTGTAGTTTTATTTGTTTTTAGTTTAGATTTTTTTAAACACAGCTTATTACCACTTTTTAAATCTGCATGAAAGTGGAAAATGGTTTTTCCTTATAAAAGACTGTGAGTATCACCCAGGGTGACCTCTACTCTGCCTTCAAACAGGACTGAGATTACTGGCCGCACCCACTGCTGACCACTTTTGAAGTGCTTAGTGAGTTACGCATGTGAACCTGTTAGCGCCACATTCCATGAGGGCCATTTTCTAATGATCATAATGTGGTTGCTAAAGACACAGCCTCTGTGACACTTGAAATGTCACAATTGTTTAAATAGTCCTGAGAAAATGACCCTGAAATCACATGCACCTGGGAAAAGCCCATTTCCCCTCCACTTGAAAGCACTGCGGTGCGCGCGCACACGTACACACACACACACCCGCCTCCAACATATACAGATGTTATGAGAATTCCAGAAAGTACCAAAACACTGCACGGCACACCCCTTCAATTAATTTAAAAACCACTAGTTCTCAACCTCGGCTTCACATTACAATCCCCGGGGGAGCGGGGGGGCCTTTTGAACATTCTGATGTCCAGGACTGACCCCCAGGGGTTCTGATTTAATTGTTTTGGATAGGGCATGGTGACCAACTGTCCCTATATGCCTGGGACTGAGAAGTTTCCAGGATGTAGGACTTTCGGTGCTAAAACACAGAAGAGCCCAGGAATCTGGGACTAGCTAGTCACCCTGGTGGAGACAGGCTGTTTTTGTAAATGACCCTGGTGATTCTATTCTGCAGTAAGCATTGAGAACCATTGGGCTAAACTTGCTCAACTTTAACCCACACACTGAGGACAAGTAACTTAAGACTTGAGAAAATATTGTTCTTTTGTAGAGGATTTCTTTTTTCATAATGACAATAATAAAGAGACCCTCTGTAAATGAGTCCTGGCCAACTGGTGCCTTGCCTTCCCTTCAAGGGCCCCAAAAGAGTCACTGTTCCTGGGAGCAGCTTGCTATTTCCTCCCCTCACTGGGCTGAAATCCACACAATGAGCCCCTCTGTTGAAGTGAGGAGGGACTACGGAGTTGATTATTTTATAATTAAAGAAGACTCTGGGGGGGATGTTTGCTCGGGAGCCCAGCATTCCAAACTGGGTCACTGTGAGCTGGAGTTGTCATCAGCCCTAACCAGCAGGAAATACCAAGCACAGCAGATATTCTTTCTTTACTTTCCAGTTGACTTTCAGATGACTTGTTTACATCCAGCGAGGCTTGTAATAATGCCTTGTTTATATCCATCCATCTTCCTCCTGAGTTGCCAAGCTGGGAATGGGAGAAGAGCATGTATACCTGGGAAACTTCTAGACATGCTGTGGCTCTCAACCCTGGTGTCATATTAAATCACCTGGGAAGCTTTTAAGAATCCAGATGGGCCGGGCGCGGTGGCTCAAGCCTGTAATCCCAGCACTTTGGGAGGCTGAGGCGGGCGGATCACAAGGTCAGGAGATCGAGACCATCCTGGCTAACACGGTGAAACCCCGTCTCTACTAAAAATACAAAACAATTAGCCGGGTGTGGTGGCGGGCACCTGTAGTCCCAGCTACTCGGGAGGCTGAGGCAGGAGGATGGCGTGAACCCGGGAGGAGGAGCTTGCAGTGAGCCAAGATCGCGCCACTGCACTCCAGCCTGGGGGACACAGCAAGATCCCGTCTCAAAAAAAAAAAAAAAAAAAAAAAGAATCCAGATGCCCAGGCCCATCCCCCATTCAATTAGGTCAGAATCTCTAGGAGTGGGAACCAGGAAATGCTTTCTGAAATCTCCCCCAGGGGATTATATTATATAGCCAGGGCTGAGAATCGCTGCTTTAGAGTACTGGTTCTCAAAGTGTGGACTCAGAACCAGCTGCATCAGCATCACCTGGCAACTTGTTAGAAATGCACATTCTCTGGCCCCATCCTGGACCTGCTGAATCAGAGACCAGGAGGATAGGCCTTGGCAATCGATTTTAACAAGCCTGAGGTAATTCTCATGCGAGATAAAGTTGAGAACCAGTCTGGATGACAAGGCTGTAACGTTATTTTTTTAATCTGCTGGGATACTTCCACTGTGAGCTGTTGCCTCTAATTTTCTTGTCTGCGGCAAAACCCAAATGTCTCTCTTTGATGACAGAAATAACATGGTTATTCCTGGCTCACCTGGGATGAGAAAATACAGACGACACACCTGGGTCTCTATGCTTATTTCTGGTCTGGGAACCAACAAAGCAACCTTATGAATAATCATATGAAGTGGGGGAGGCAAATTATTTGGTTTCCCCTAATTAAGTCATCTGCTTTAGCATTGTCTTATAGGGTACAACTTTCTAGTCTTCTGCTGTCTCTTCATCTATCAAGCTAAGAGCTGCCAGGAAACAAAAAAATGTGGCCCAAACGGGTTTAATTAGGGAGATACTGAGTTAAAGTTCCCTAGGGAAATCTATGATACCATAGATTGGGGTGCTTATTGTGTAGAATTGGGGGTAGAGAGCCTAAATTTACTCTAATTAAGCAGGGTTTGTATAAACACTGGAGGATGAGGAAGCCAGGCAGAGAAGAGGGTGATCAGCAGCAATCTGAGCCAAGAGAAGTGAAAGCAAAGATGACGTGTTCTCCCATCTGGAGAGTTACTTGAATTTGAGGATGTAAAATCTTTTGACCCAAGAGTTACTGAGAGGCACCAATGAGTATTTTTGTATTAGGGAAGCTTGAAGATTGTCGTCTCCTGTCCTTTCCTTCAATATAGAGGACCAAATCACAGGAAAAGGCAGCTGACTTTGTACGTCTTTATAAGTCTCTTAAAATTTGGGAATCCAAAATGTTATTTTTTATTTTTAAATATTTTTTTGAGGCAGAGTCTTGCTCTGTTGCCCAGGCTGGAGTGCAGCAGCGTGATCTTGGCTTGCTGCAGCATTCATCTCCTGGGTTTAAGCGATTCTCATGCTTCATGCTTCAGCCTCCTGAGTAGCTGGGACTACAGGTGCATGCCACCACACCCAGCTAATTTTTTTTTTTTTTTTTTTTTCCCTGTACAGACAGGTTTTCATCATGTTGCCCAGACTGGTCTTGAACTACTGGCCTCAAGTGCTCTGCCTTCCTCAGTCTCCCAAAGTGCTGGGATTACAGGCATGAGCCACCATGCCCAGGCCCCAAAATGTCATTTTTTAAAGTAAAAATCAAATATTAGGTGGTGAACTAACATGTATTCAGTTACACATATATTTTAATCCTTATGACAACACTATGAGGTAAGTATCATTGGCTTGATTTTACAAATTAGAACACTGAGGATCAGAGACACTGAGCAAATAACTTATCTGTTAAATGACAGAGGTAAGATTCTAATCCAGGTTTGTCCAAACCTAAGGCCTTTGTTTGCTTCCTTGGTCCAAAGAATATTAACTGGAGCTTAGAATTGTGTAGCCAGCTGGCTGTTCTATATCCAACCACGACACAAATAGATTAGTCCAGACTTCACCCATATAAGGAGACATTGTTGGGGGCAATTCTCTATGGTGCTTCTACATATCTTGTGATAGATTCTATCCCAGACTATCTTTCCAAGGATGTTTATAGAGCAAAGAGCAGTAGACGATAGAAGTCTCTCCAGGGAAGAGGACAGATTGGTTTTCTGACTACGATAAAAAATATAACATATCTCTCCGGGACAAAGGTTGGGTAAGCTTACTAAGGCCGCTCCCTTATAAGTTTGGGCACTTCTGCTTCCGTTTTCTCAGACCCACTATGTGTACAACACCCATCCACCTGGGCTTGCCTCCACATTGCCCCCACAGGACTTAAGGAGCAAGGGAAACCAGTGTGGCCATGAGTAATAAAGCCCTTTATCTCTAACCTAGGAGTCTCATGTCTTCTGCCAATATCAGTGAAACGGTGGCAGGCTCACTTGTTAGCCTGCAAACAGGGTAAAATCTCAGACCCTTCACAGTCCTTGATAGACATGGATTCCTCCTCCTTGGTGCACATAGCAGCACATGGAATTCCTTCAGACTTCCTTGGTTCTGAGTGAGCGCAACTAGCTGACTGGAGTTGGTGTGTTAGAATCGTCTCACTATTCCCTTTCTTCCTCGGTCCCTCTTGCTGCCATTACTGAAGCTGAGCAGTCACTAGAATGGACAATACGGATTTAGGAAGATAGTGTTAGCAGATGTTAACATCAAAAAGACCTGAGGCTCATGTGTATACCAAGTTGAAACCTCACTGTCGTTGAATCAGGTGGAAAGTGACTTTAGTCATTTAGGCCACTTTCCACTCAAAGTGGCAAACTTAATAGAACCTCTTATCATTAACTTCTCCATGATGGAAGCTCATACCTAAAAAGGAAAGTGAAATTGACTCAATATCTACCTCTCTATGGTATCTTCTCTTTGATCTTTGTCCTGTTAGCAGCAGCAAATCACACGAGTCTGCAGCAACCTCAATTCTTGCCTCTTCAGAAGAAATAGTTCAATGAGGGGCATAAGGCAGAGGGAGAGAGGAAGGCAAGTTTGAGAGCAGGAGTGGAAGTTTATTAAAAGGTTTAGAACAGGAACGAAAGGAAGTAAAGTACACTTGGAAGAGGGCCAGGCAGGTGACTTGAGAGATTCAAGTGCATGGCGATTTGACCTTTGGCTTGGGGTTGTATACATTGGCATGCTTCCGGGAGTTGCATTACTTCTCTCCTGATTCTTCCCTTGGGGTGGGCTGTCAGTGTAGGCGGTGGCCTGCCAGCACCTGGGAGGGGCTGCATGTGCAGTGTGTTTACTGAAGCTGTGCTCATGCTCACTTGAGGTTCTTCCTTTACCAGCAGAGTGTTCCTAGAGGAACACTAGAGGTCATACACCAGGTAAACGCCGCCATTTTGCCTCCTAGTGTGCATGCTTAAGCCTACTTGCTCAACTCCTGAGATCTTACTGGGAAGCTGCTGATCACCAGTTTCAGGTGTTTTGTGTGTGTTGGGAGACTGCCTTTCCCTGACACTGGCTGCAACCCATTATTATTTTAGAGAGGCAGTTTAACAACTGCCTAACCATCACCTGATGGTCACCTGAAAATCCTGGTTCAGGGGACCCTCTCCTGCCATGCTCATGTCTGCCTAACTACCTACTGTGACAGTCCTGTCTTCTAAATAAGCATAGACTAAGGTGGATCTTCAAATAGCCTCCATCTATCACCCATTTTTCCCATCCCCACACCCCCAAGTCTAGGCTAACATTTTCCAATCTATCAACCACTCCTTCTTAACATAAGGTTCAGACCCTGTGCCCTTCCAGTCTTTCTCCTCTGAAGAGGAGAAAGATTTTCATCCATCTTTTCATCTAAGTCCTTTAAAAAAAAAAATTATTTGGTTCTTGAATAGGCAATACCTGCATACAGTACAGAATTCAAAAGATACAAGTGTGTTTCCTTCCCTTTCAGACTCCAGCCACCCACTCCCCTCCTCCAATCACTCTTACTGGTGTCTTATTGTCTTATTCTTCCTCCTATTCTGTATATAGTCAAGGTTCACTGAATAGGCTGAACATATAGGGCACAACCAGAAAACAGCTTTGGGTTGTTTTTTTCCTCGTTACTATCTTTAAACTCAGCAGACGGTTTTTGTTTTTTGTTTTTTCTTTTTTCCAGCATATCAGCCAAAATCTTTTAAGCGTTCAAAGGCCTGTTTTAGTATGAGATCTAAGTTTCAGTCTTACATTTGATTCAATGCTTCTCTCTCCTCCACAGCTCAGACTGCACCTTCAGACCAGGGACCAGCAGCAGAGAAGTAGAGGGTGGTTTGTTACTTTCCTATCTCCTCTCCACTATTTCTGATGCCTCCAGGATTAGGGTTGTAAGAAGCGTGATTAGAGGGGAAGGCAAGAGTCTTCCTTCATAAATACTATTGTTATTCATCCTTGGTGCCCTCTGTGGCCATGTGCTAACATATCAACACAGTCTCAAGGCAGAGCACATAATAGAAGCTCAACAAGTGTTAAATGAATGAATGAATTTATGAGTAAATGGATGACTCGAACTCAGCAAGTTAACAGGTGTGTCCCAATTGACAAAAGACCAGAAAACACCAGCGTATACCATTAAAAAGAACAAACAAAAAATATGCATGCACAGCTCTGCGTGCTACACCAAGGTCCAGGAGGGAGAAGAGATGAACATGTGCATTCAAGTCATCACTCTGAACCAACAATGACCTTTTAGAAAATGTAATATCCAGGACTGTGTTAACGTGATACTAGCATAGAGGATAGTGGAAGTCTGTATTTATATTGCTTATTTTGAATGTTAAGAGTTCTCAGGCAGGTTCTCTCAACTTGCAAACAAGCAGTAGTCATTTTTTAGCCCTAAGCCAGACTTCATATTTATCCTTATGAAATTTTATCTTTTTAGTTTTGACCCATGTTTCCCCTCTCTTGTGATCTCTTTTTAATACTTACCTATTATTTAAAATATAATTGTGCCTCCAAGATTTTTCGTCTGCAAATATAGCAACATCTTTCATGTGTTTATTAAGTGAACTAATAAAAATATTGGCCAAATGCAAAGTCATTGGAAATCCTCCTCTAGTCTGAGACATACTTTTTAACACAATAGCATCGTTTACATTCAGTATCAGGGTTAAGTTCAGCTGCATATAACATAAAATCAATCAATCAATAAATGAGATAAAATTTAGTTCTTTCTTACTTAAAGTAAACCTGCAAACCAGCAGTACAAAACTGGTATAGCAACTGTGACAGGTACTAAGGACCCAAGGGTTTACTTTCTTTCAGCTTCATAACGTGATCTTAAGACCACTCAATGGGTTAAGATAGCTGCTGGAGCTCCAGCTGTTAACATCCCTAATCTAACCAATAGGAAGGAGAAGGATAGAGGCAAAGGGTGTAACTGCTCAATGGATTCTTCCTGCCTAGTGTACAGATAAAATCAGACCATGGCATTGCAATAAAGAAAATGTTTAATAGACATGAAGCTGGCCACACCCCTTGGGAGACTGAGTTTTTACTCAAATCAATCTCTCTGAAAATTTAGGGGCCAGGGTTTTTCAAAGATAGTTTGGGCTGAGGGGTGGGGATGGCTAGGCAATGGGTGCTTGCTCTGATTAGTTGGGGGTGCAATCATAGGGGTGTGGGAAAAGGTCCTCCTATGCACTCAGTCATTCTGGTGGGGTCACAGGAGTGGTTAGTGGATCCAGGTGGAGCCAATGACTGTCAGACCTGCAAAAAACCTGAAAAGATATCTTAAAGGGCCAATCTTAGGTTCTACAATAGTGATGTTATCTGCAGGAGTAATAGGGGAATTTGCATAGCCTGTGATCTCCAGAATAATGGCTGGCAATCATTCATGTCTACACCTTAGCAGAATTCAGGCTCCTCTATCTTCCTAGACTGGTAGTCTCTCATTAGCTTTACAAAGGCAGTTGAATTTTGGGGAAGGGCAATTATCGTTAAAACTGAAAACTAAATGTCACCCAAAGTTAGCTTGGCCTAAGCCCAGGAATAACTAAGGGCAGCTTGAAGGCAAAAGGCAAGATGGGGTTGGCTAGGTCAGATCTCCCCACTGCCATAATTTTCTCACCATTACAATTTTTGCAAAGGCAGTTTCAATGGGACCCCTTCCTTTTAGGAAGACTTGAAAACATTGGGATTCTGTTATGAAGGGAGTAGAAGATAATAGATGTCAGCTTGAGCATCTGGCAGCTTCTTCTCACATCATGCTATACATTTTTTTTTTTTTTTTTTTTTTGAGATGGAGTCTCATTCTGTCACCTGGGCTGAAGTGCAGTGGTGTGATCTTGGCTAACTGCAACCCCCGCCTCCCAGGTTCAAGCAATTCTCCTGCCTCAGCCTCCTCAATAACTCGGACTACAGGCATGTGCCACCACGCCCAGCTAATTTTTGTATTTTTAGTAGAGATGGAGTTTCACCATGTTGGCCAGGCTGGTCTTGAACTCCTGACCTTGTAATCCACCTGCCTTGCCTTCCCAAAGTGCTGGGATTACAGGCACGAGCCACTGCATCCAGTCCATGCTATACATTTTACATAACTAGAATCTAGTCTATATTTAAGAAGAATGTGAGAAAATTTTTGTTAAATTCCTTGTGGGTATTATGGTTATAGTAATAACTATCTAATTCTTCTGATATACTATCTTAATACTCTTACCCCAAATCAAATGAGTTAGACAAAATTTATCTGTAGTAAATCCATGTTTGTGTCTAATTATCATCATGTTAATTTTTTCCTTTTTTCATAATCTATGGGTTTAAATTCTATTTGAGAATTTGGGGGGACTAAAATCTGTAAAACAAAAATAAAATCTTAAGCCCCCTAACTGATTATGAATCCCCCTCTGGGCCAAGGGAATCCCAGAGAAGTCTGAAAACCAAATTCCTGGCCACGATGGAAACAGAGGTTGGACACACTTCATCATACTCCCTCCCTTTAGGAGCTCAGGCACCACTGACCAGCATTAACATTAAAACAGACATCATAAGACTGACACAACAGACTCCTTGTGGCAATAAAATTCCAAATTCCAACCTGACTCTAGTGTAGCATCACATGGCAGAGAGCAGACACTGAAGGAAATAAAAATATTTTACTACCAAATATATTTATTGGACATATTTTGAAATGGCCCTGCGAAGCTATCTTTTGTGGGGAACTGCAGAGAACTGCAGACAATCTTGCTTAATACGGTCCAGCCTTTCCCAGATATAGAGGAGATTAAGAATCTGACCTCTTGAAGGGTCTAAAAGGAGACATTTACCACCTATTCTCTCTGAAAGCAGTTACCTGGAGGCTTCACCTACATAACAAGAACCTTGGTCTCCACAACTCCCCTTGGAACTCAAGCATTCTTTCTACTGATTTCAAGGCTTTACAAAGCTTAACTCTTAACCCAGTGCCAATCAGAAAATCTTTGAATCTGCTTATGCCCTGTCAGCCTCACTTCACCCTCAAAACATCCCACCTCTTTAGGCTGAACCAATGTACACCTTTAATGCATTGATTTATGATTTTACTTACAATTCCTGTATCCCTAAAACATAAAAACCAAACTGTTACCTGACCACCTCAGGTATACTTTCTCAGAACCTGTTGATACTGTTCTCCGTGCCATGGTCACTCATATTTGCTCAGAATAAACCTCTAAATAGTTTACAGACTTGTTGTTTTTGTTGTTTTCTTACTGACCCATCAAAATAAGTAGTTTTCTGAATCCACTTCCTCTTTTGGAAAGTAGTACACATGCTCATCTCTTCTATGCTGAGCTGACTTCTGAAATAAAATCAAAAGAAGTTCATCATTACAATTGCAACTTCTCTAGTTCCTTGGGTTATAATCTATATCCATTGGGGTTCAAACTGAAACACAAATAGGTGGAATCAAGAATTCATTCTAGGGATTTGACTTCAGGCACTTATGGACCCTTGTCTTGCATCTGGTGTTTGAGTCTGAATTCTGCAAGGCAGCAGGGCAGGGTGGCAAGGCAGATGCAGAGCAGGGAAGTGAGGACAGGCTGGAGCCCCCTTCTGCCTCACACTGTCTCCATGTCTGGCCCCTTTGGCTCATGGACCTAACCATGCCCTAACTGGGTCTGAGAGCTGGAGGAGTGGACCATCTGGCTGCTTCTGCAGGCCCACAACATGAGCCAGCAGATCAGTGACATGACTCAGCTGCCCTGGTGATCCTGCTTCCACCTTCGGAGTGGGGAAAGAACGTGGCTCCTACTTCCCTTTCTGCTTCCAACTGTGGTGCAAATGTCTCTTTGCAGTGCCCTTGCCTGGAACCATGCAGGGCAGGGGATTCTGGGAAATGTAGTTCCAGCTGAGCTAAAAGGCCCCACAAAGCTGACAATTTGAAGTCTTTAAGGCTGAAATCCTCCTTCTATCGTGTGACCTATTTTTTCTTAATAATGCTCATCTTATCCTTTCTACTTTGAAGTTTATTTCCCTTGGTAGAGAAAATAGAAAGTTAATAGATAGAGTAATCCTGCTTTCTTTCCGTTACTCACTAGTGTTGTGCTGTATGCACCCAGCAGTGAGCTACACCCCTCTTGCTCCCTGTGACTCTGATGAGAGCTAAAGTGTCCTCTGTGTCCTTGGTAGGTCCCATGAGCCTCTGCTCTTCTGAAATGTCCCCTTCTCAAGCTATTGGATCAGATCCATTGTTGTTCTGAATGAAATGCATTGTTTCCTTATTTTTTTGTCTGTGATAAAATCTAAGAGGGTGTGGGCTCATTGTCTCAAGGTTTATATATTCACACTTCTCTTGCTTTAGAGTCAAAAGGAAGTCTAATGTAGGAATTCCCCTTCTTTCTCAACAATGGGGCACCGCACCACCAAGGCCACGTAACAGGGCAGACATACCCTTCTGTGATCATTTTTCCCTTTGAGACTGCCCTTTATGCAATAAAAAAATAAATAATTTGTACAAAACTGTGTATGTGTATGCAAACATGTGTGTGTGTACAGTTTATAATTTGCCCTGGTAAGACGGACCTACCCAGTAGTTTAACTTCGCAAACGCTGCATCTCCTGGTGGTGGCTTGGAGCAGTCTGTAGGGAGTATGGAGGTGAAGAGCAGAATTGACCAAAACCTCTAAAAAGTATGGGTAGTCTGGAGCAAACCAAGGCTGGAATGGAGTCCTCATAAGATGCAGGTACCTACTCTCTGGGAGGTGGCCTCCTTCAGAACCCAAGTGCAGATCCTGATGTAGTCATAGGCAGCATTCTATGGCAGGTGAATTTTGTCTTTGGGATCTTGTCTCCCTGCCTCCCACCCAAACCTTGTTTCAGGAAATCTGTCTACGACCATACCACCCTGAACACACCCGATGTCGTCTGATCTCAGAAGCTAAGAAGGGCTGGGCCAGGTTAGTACTTGGATGGGAGACCATCTGGGAATACTAGGTACTGTAGGGGCTGGGCATGGTGGCTTACACCTGTCATCCCAGCATTTTAAGAGGCTGAGGCAAGCAGATTACCTTGAGGTCAGGAGTTTGAGATCAGCCTGGCCAACATGGTGAAACCCTGTCTCTAATAAAAATGCAAAAAAATTAGCTGTGCATGGTGGCATGTGTCTGTAATCCCAGCTACTCAGAGGAGAGGCAGGAGACTCACTTGAATCCAGGAGGCGGAGGTTGCAGTGAGCTGAGGTGACAGAGTGAGACTCTGTCAAAAAAAAAAAAAAAAAAAAGAAAGAAAGAAATCCAAGATGCTCTCATCCCTTTTTCCTGTCACAGAGGAAACAGCCGAAAATTTTTATTCACCTTAAGGGATTCTCCATGCTTTTAAATTTCAAAGGAAGGAGAGAAGACTCTGTAATAGCAGGATTTGGGATATCCACATTAGATGGATGACTTTTGGTGTGCGAGTGGGTCTTCCTGGATTTCCCCAAAATGACATTAGTATTAACTGTCCAGTCCTCTCCAAGCTTTCATGACTGACAAACACTGAATTACTAAAGAGATTTAATCTGCGTGGCACCTGTATCAGGACAATGGTTGTGATGAGACAGGTGTGGAGGACTCCTTAGCTCCATGATCCTACTGCTCACACCCACTTTCTTTTAAAAGCCTCACCCACCCCAGGACCCAGTGACTGCCCCTGTCACTGCAGTTTCGTCCTTGGAGCCGGTGGGTCTGTGAATACACTCTCATCTCCCTTCTGCCCTCATCTCCCCTCTGCCCTTTTCATGCCCCTCTTGGGTCCTGAAAGGAAGGAGCCCCTGAAGTACCAGCCTCTTGCTCAACCAGTGGGAGTAGACTGAAATTTTAGGTAAGATTTATCAGGAGTTCTTGCTGCAACTAGCTCAACATTAATTTTGATTGTTTTTCATAGAATAAATCCTCGGAGGATAAAGGAAAGGGGAGGAGGGTGATAGTCTGCAAAAGGAGGATGAGCACTGAGTGGATAGCAGTAGAGTCACTCCAGACTTTTCACCTTGAATCCTCAAATTCAATAGCTAAGAGGGATTTTGTTTGATTGTTTGTTTGAGACAAGGTCTTGCTCTGTCACTCAGGCTGAGTGCAGTGGTGTGATCAAGGCTCACTGCAGCTTTGACCTCCAGAGCTCAAGTGATCCTCTCACCTCAGCCTCCCGAGTACCTGGGACTCCCAAGTACCTGGATGCACGCCATGCCCAATTAATTTTTTATTTTTTGTAGAGATGGGGTCTCATTATGTTGCCCATGCTGGCCTTGAAGTCCTGGGTTCAAGTGATTCTCGTGTCTCAGCCTCCCAAATTTCTGGGATTACAGGCGCAAGCCACTGTGCCTGGCCAGCCAGGAGATTTATTTTCCATTGCCCACAAAGCTGAGAAACCTTGGGACCTCCTTTGAGATCCAGGAAACAGGTTTCAGCAGACTAATCTACTAAAGTTTCTGAGAATCAGAAGAGGTGCTAGGACTGAAGAAAGTCCATTGCATTGCTTCTCACACGTTAATGCACAAACCTATCACAGGGGGATCATGTGAAAATGCAAATTCTAGCACAGTAGGCCCGGCTGGGTTGGGACCCAACATTCTGCATTTCTATCAAGCTCACAGAGAACACAATTGCTGCTGGTCACCAGCCACGCTATGGGTAGCAGGAACATATGCCGCCTACATTAACTTGATTGGCCAGAGATTCTGTTAGGTCTGTGGCTATTGTTAGGGACTGAATGTTTGCATCTTCCAGATTCACATATTGAAATCCTAACTCCCAGTGTGGCTGTCTTTAAAAATGGGACCTCTAAGGAAGGATTTAAGCTTAAATGAGGTCATAAAAGTGGGACCCTGACTTGATCGGTCCCATAAGAAAACCTATAAGATGAGATGCTAGACAAGGTAAGAAGGTATCCATCTGTAAACCAGGAAAAGAACCCCACATCAGAAACTCATCATGCTGGTACCTTGATCTCAAACTTCCAGCTTACAGAATTCTGAGGAAGTACATTTCTGTTGTGACCCAGTCTGTGGTATTTGTTATGGCAGTCCAAGTGGACTAATATATTCACTATGGTGCCCACCCAAGATGTTCTGGCCCCATAACAGGAGTTCTGGAGAACCAAAAAGACTCCTGTGCTCTAAGGACTGGCCATCGACAATCTCTAAGCCCAGACAGGCTGGCTGTTCCCTGTGCTATAGTTTACTAGGACCTCAACCTTGCCTGCACATTGGAGTCATCTGTGAGCTTTAAAAAACAACCATGCCTGGGTCTCACACCTAGGGACTCTGATTTAATTGGTCTGGAATGTGCCCTGGAAATAAGGATTTTTAAAAGCTGATTTTCAATCACCAAGTGATTCTAAGGTGTAGCCAAGATTGAGAACAACTGCTCCAAGTAAACATTTTAGAGTTGAGGGAGGGGTTAAAGTCAGTCAGTCAGTCTCTCTCTCTCTCTCTCCCTCAGTCTTTCATCCACAAAATCTAAATGTGAGTCCTTTTGTTTTAGAATGAAACTAGGGTCTGTTTGCCCAGTGCAGTAAGACAAGATATCCACACCAAGTTTTGCAGCAGGAGAAAGAAAGGTGTTTGTTTATTGGGCACCAAGCAAGGAGGACTATGCAGCTAATTTCTCTCTCTCTCTCTCTCTCTCTCTCTCTCTCTCTCTCTCTCTCTCTCTGTATTCTTTCCCTCAACAAAGAGTAGGGGCTGACTTTAAGCCCTTAGAGAGAGAGACTGTGTGTGTGTGTCTGTGTGTGTCTGTGTGTCTGTGTGTGTAAGGGCTGCCAATGGCAGGAAAAGTTACGGAAACAAAAGCCTTCATTGCAGAGTCAAAAAATGAACAGGAAATGGTCATTAACGTCCTGCAAATGTTCTGATCTGCTCTAGAGGTCCTGACTCCTAGGTGATTAAATGTGAAAGAATTTTCAAAATCAGGCTGTGAAATGAGTCTTTTTAGTAAGGTGAGAAGGGAAGCCCTATTGGGTAATTCTAAACCTTGAAAAGTAAAGGAGAGTCCCCAAATTTCAGTGCCAGCATCCTATTTAATGCAGATCTCCTCTGCTGCTTTCTTCAGACATAATTCCAAATTTCCCCCTAAAAGCACGGAGTTAGTAACTAAGTATTTTGGTAGCCAATGCCTCACGAGGCAACAAGGCTCTTCTGTGTCCTCTTGGAGCTCTCTGAGTTGTCCCTTCTACCCTAAGTCACCAGAGTCAGAAGACCCTCAAAAAATTTGGAACTAAAGCACAAAAGGGAAAACAAAAAGAACAAAGGTTATTTTCTCCTCTTTCTTTATTTACTTGTTTTAATTGGTATTTACATTTACCTATGTGAAACCATATTGCTCTGACCTTGTCACGTGGCATGCATTCATATCTGGAATGAGGTTAAGTCTTTTGGAGCTGTGCTACCTTTTTATTCTTAACCTGAGGAATATGAGAATTCCGACACCCATTGGTGATGAGCCTCCATTTACTTCTAGATTTAACCTAATACCCTGCAACAATCTCAGATCCACAGTGCTCAAGCTAACTGTACTGGACAAGGCAACTGTGTTTCCAGGTGGTAGACATGTCTATGAGCTGGATTAAAGATGCAACAGATACAAACATTTCTAATTCAGAGGTGCTTTATCTTGCACATGGCGGGAACAGCAACTGCATATCTAGCATGTGGTATATACATAATAGTAAACATTTAGCATATTGTACCCCCATTTAATTCTTACAGCAATCCTATGAGAATACATATTGTGATATTAATAATTTCATCTTATAGATGAGAGAACTAGGTTCTGAGATATTAAGTAATTTCTTTGCCCAAGGTCTGGGCAGTTTTAGAACTGGGATTTTTGATCTGGCCATTACACTCCACTGCTCCTCGGAAAGGTCTGAAACAGCTCCACTTTATGAGAGACGGAATTATGCTCCAACTCTGGTTAACCTGCAGGAGGTTTCTGAACAGGAACCATTCACAGTTTGCTCAGCTGCCATACTTCTCTCTATGGTGTTTGTTTGTGCTGTGTTTTGGTTTTCAAGACAATCATGAACCTTGCCACAAATGGAAGACATCTCATCTTTGATGGGCTCTGACAGGGCTGATGAGTTGGTTCCTGGACTCTCCACGGTTACTGTTGGGCTTTAGGCTAGAATTCTTCTGTACTTTCATCTCTTTGAATACTTTTTAGGCAGTAGTTAAGCAGGTCTGAAATTACACGTGAAATCAAATTTAAAAACAACTGATTATTTTCTCTTCCTCAGTCTTTCATCTACAAAATATAAATGTGAGTCCTTTTTTTTTTTTTAGAACTAAACTAGGGTCTGTTTGCCCGGTGCAGTAAGACCAGATATCCACACCAAGTTTTGCAGCAGGAGAAAGAAAGATGTTTATTTATTGGGAACCAAGCAAGGAGGACTATGCAGCTAACGCTTAAATCCTGACCTCCTTGACGGCTTGTAGGTTAGGGTCACATTTCAGGAAAGCAGAAGTTACAGGTACAATTATACATCAATACATGGAGCTTACTCCTTGGTTTCGGCCTAAAGGGGTGGGATATTTGGGGGGGTAGCTACAAGTCATAGGTAGATTCAAGGATTTTCTGATTTGCAAAAACTTTGTTTAAAAATTTGGGGTCAGCAGAAAAGAACGTTGACTCCAGCCCGTGAGTGTGACTTTCTTCAGGTCCCTCAGGAAGAAATTTAGAACAAAGAATGGGGCTCGGAGTTCAATCCCTAGGTCCCCCTTATCTGAGGTCTATGGTGGGCAGATTCCTTTGATCGGGGTCAGGTTTCTGAAAAGCAACTCTGGAAACATGTGTTAAGATATTATCTTTAGTTTCTATAGGGGAACCAAACATCCCACGTTTCTAGCTTCCATGGCTATCGTTTTAGGCTACAATTACCTTCTTGCTTATCAAGTTGCTTATTTACTTCTCTGGGCTAGCTAGGTACCTAGAATTTCACTGGAAGAAACTCAAGATTTTCCTTCATTTCCATGCTTGGGGGGTGGGCACAGGTCCCTAAGAGGGGAGTCCCTGCTCTGTTTCACGTTTTCACTTTTTCTGAAATCTACAGCACCCCTCATCAACCTCTAGTGTCAGTTTCACAGTGGTTCCTATTAAGGCGTGGTTGGCTGGAGTCGCTCATCATCATTTCTATTTAAAAACATAAAAATGTGACAGTGTTAAAGTTAGACTGCTGAGGACAGGATGAAATCCTTCATCAATATGGAGGCTTCTGTGACCCAATCTCATCAGAAGATCCTTGGCTTGGTTGATTCAGTGGCGAGGATGGGTTTTGCACTGGCCTCTTCGAGCAGTTTTCTCTTTGTGACAAGGCCAGTGAGGGTTAGGCTTGTAGTCTAGGAATGGTAGTTCTGAATCAAGGTCAAATCTTGGTCTAATTAGTGATATAATCTGTTCAACCAGTAAAATTAATAAATGGAATTTGCCCAAGAATAGGTGAAGCTGGTACCTTTTATTGGAGAGACTCCACTGAGACCCCAGATATCTCAAAATACCTTTCCTTTTCTTTCACCTTGGCTTATCTTGGTCCTATTACCTGCAGTAAGATTATTCCCAATGCCTATTTATACAACAGATCTCAGAAGTTGAGCCACAGGATTTTGATTTTTTGCTAAAGTATAAAAATGAAGACATTACGCTGAGAAGCTCTGAAGAAATTGTCAAGATTTCTACTAGTACATGCTAGTGAATTAGAGTAGGCAGCATAGACTTAGATAATGTATGAGTTAAAGTGTTCCCCCCAAAAGATACGTTGAAGTCCTAATCCCTAGTACTTGTGAAT
Organism: Rhinopithecus roxellana; assembly: GCF_007565055.1. Classification (NCBI taxonomy): domain Eukaryota; kingdom Metazoa; phylum Chordata; class Mammalia; order Primates; family Cercopithecidae; genus Rhinopithecus; species Rhinopithecus roxellana. The sequence continues at coordinate 3,785,308 of NC_044552.1, read as the reverse complement.
GTGACCTTATTTGGAAATAGGATCTTTGCAGATATCATCAAGTTAAGACGAGATCATACTGAAGTATGGTGGGTCCTACTTAGCATAATCATTGTCTTTAGAAGAGAAGAAGAGATGTGGAGACAGGGAGAATGCCTTGTGACAATGAATGCAGACATCGGAGTGCCACGTTCATAAGCCAAGGAATGCCAAGGACTGCCATCAATGCCAGCAGCTAAGAGAACAGCATGGAAAAGATTCTCCCCTAGAGCCTTTCAAGAGAGCATGGCCCCCCGCCACCTTGATCTTGGACTTCTGACCTCCAGTATTGTGACAGAGTACATTGCTGTTATTTGAAGCCATCTGGTTTGGGGTAATTTGTTACGGCAGTTCTGGGAAACTCCTACAGACAGGAAGGAGAGGCTGGCCCTGGTGTAGGGGTTATGGGTTTCCATGGAATTAGAAACCAGGCACTGTCTTCCTTGATGGCTGTAAGTTAGAGGCAGGAGCCACCAGCAGCACTGTGTGGGTAACTTTTCATGCTCGTGGTTCATTCCATGTGGGAGAAGCTCCTGTAAGCCAACCACAGTTCTGCTAAAGCTCTGGGGCTGTTACCTTCAGGAGGAACCCAGGCTCACTGAGCAGCACAGCTTAGTTTACAAAGGATCAGGTGCTTGGCTGGGTGCCAAAAGAAATAGCCGCTTGCCCTACAATGTCTATTTCACAACTGTGCTCAGGGCCAGTTTCCCTGATGAAAGACAGAGCACATCAACTTGCTTCTGTGAAATCTAGGAGTTAATGCACCCAGTGTTTGTTCCTGGTCTATTTGATTCTGTGTCACCTTTCTTAGGGTTAACTGACAATCCCCATTCTGATTTTTCCAACCTAAGCATTGCCTATCTCTGTGTTTATGGCCTTCCAGCAAGACATTTTAGGGAGCTGATTTAGTTACCTTTAGTCTGCTAATTCCACTAGGTACTTAATAACTATTGGCCAATAAATGTTTATTTTTGCATCCAGAAAAGGATGTCCTTTGACATGAATGCTGTGGTGCATTATGCAGAATTCTGCTCAGGACTGAAGCACTTACTTTTCCAGCTGCTGGGAGTGTTGGCTGCTGAGAGCTCATGGCAAGTCTCTCCTTAAGCTTTGCCTGAAGCAGGCTGCCTGGTCCACAGTTAGGTCCTTTGCTGGGCACTTTCTCCATTTAATGACTGGCCAATGCAGGAGTATAAAGGCCCAGTCCCCTTGCCTCAAGTAAGACATCGCTCAAGGGTCATCCCTCCTCCAGAGCGCCGCATAGGATGGGCTGAGATCTTTATTGCGGCTACATCACAGTTTGATTTCTGCCCAATTCTCCTTCCCTTGCTTTCCTACAGGTCTTGTTCCTAAGAACATTGACTCCTCAGTGTGCACTCACTCCCTCACACAAATCTCAGTCTCGGGGACTGTTTTCCAGGGACACTGATCTAAAAGATCCTTCTACTTGATCCTATGTGAGTGAGAAATACACTAACCACACTTATTAGATACAGAACCTGAAATGTAAGAGCTACAGGAAATAAAATAAAATGCCACGCTGTCTCTGCAATGTCTCTGTCCCCAACCTAATGGCTGGGCCTTTAAGATTCTACAGCTCATCAGGGTTCTCATGGCTTCTGAGCACAGCACAGCTCTCGGGAGACATCCATTGAATAAGGTAATGGACAAGTGTTCACGGAATTTACCTTGGCCCTGGAATCAACTAAATGGGCTTTTAACAAGGTTTTATACCTTTCGAGGCTGGGCACAGTGCTTCACACCTATAATCCCAGCACTTTGGGAGGCCAAGGTGGGCAGATCACTTGATGTCAGGAGTTCAAGACCAGCCTGTCTCTACTAAAAAAAAAAAAAAAAGCCAGGTGTGGTGGAGTGCACCTATAGTCCCAGCTACTTGGGAGGCTGAGGCATGAGAGTCGCTTGAACCCAGGAGGTGGAGGTTGCAGTGAGCTGAGATTGTGCCACTGTACTCCAGCCTGGGTGAAAGAATAAGACTGTAACTCAAAAAAAAAAAAAGTTTTATATCCCTTTGTAATGGGGAGGAAGGTCTTTGGAGTCAGTTTCCTATGGTTATATTATTATTAAGGCCAAATAAAGACAAGAGAAATTTATTCTCTCACAGCTCTGGAGGCCAGAGTCCAAAATCAAGGTGGCCCAAACCATGCTCCCTCTGAAGACTCCAGAGAAGGTCTGTCCAGGCCTCTTCCCCGCTTCGGTGGTTTGCTAGTCCTCTTTAGCGTTCTTTAGCTTGTAGATGCATCATGCTGAGCTCTGTCTTCATGTTCCCATGGCATTCTCCCTATGTGTGTGTCTCTATGCCTGAATTTCCCCTTTTTATAAGGACACCAGTTATATTGGAATGAGGTCCCATCCTACTCTAGTATGACTTCATCTTAACTAATTACGTCTTCAACAACCCTCCTTCCAAATAAGATCACGTTCAGAGGTACTGGGAGTCAAAAACGTCAACATATAATTTTGGTAAGGACATAATTCAATCCATGACGTGGTGCCTCCCACCATTTTCTATGGTGTTTTCATTTTTGGGTTCTGAATCCCAGATTCTCCACCTTGCCCTGTGGTGAGAATGCTGGGGCTGCAGAAGGAAGGTGACAGAAAAAATGGGACCCACAGCAGCGCGTCCGAGTCAGAGGTGGTCAGGTTCTAGTTGTTAGAGGATTAATAATATTGCAGAGCCCGACCTCAACCACAGGGCCTGGCTGGATTGGGAAAAGGTTCTGTGCATTTGGTTGGTGGCTACAAACACAACTATGTATCATTCTTTAATTGAAGTAGATACTCCTCCCTCAAGAACAAGGAACTTAACTCCTCATTTCTTAAGTGGACACTATGCATGTAATTTCCTTCCAAAGTTTGGAAAGGGGAAAAAAAGAGTAATTTTACAGTAGAGAAACCTGACAAACATCCCTTCGGCCAGGAGATCAAGGTCAATGTCAACAGTGATAAGTCGTGTTGGTAGTGCGTGGCCTTGATATGATGCAATGAAAATGGCACTTCACCTCTGTGGTCTTCCTCCCCAAAATTCACCACCACATATAACCATCAGGGGAAAGATCAGACATGTCCCGACTGAGGGACGGCCTACAAAATACCTAGCACTTCTCAAAACCATCAAGGCCATCAAAACCAAGAAGGGTCGGAGAAGATGTCATAGCCATGAAGAGCCTAAGGAGACACAATGACCAAATGTAACGTGGCATTCTGGAGAGGACCCTGGAACAGAAAATAGACATTAACTATAAACTAAGGAAATCTGAATAAAATATGGACTTTAGTTAACATGAATGCATCAGTATCAGTTCATGGAGTGTAGCAAATGAACCACAGTGATATGTTAATAACAGGAAACTGGGAAAGGAATATGTGCAAACTGTAGCTCCCCAATTTTGCTGTAAATCTAAAACCCTTTAAAGATGAAAGAGTTTTTAAGAATATAATTTTAAAAGTACCCTTTGATTATTTTCTTTAAGTACTGATCATTCCACCTTGTGTTGAAAGGATTTATCTTTGCTTTCACTGGACTTCCTTGGCTTCCTTTTATCATAGCCTTAACCACAGGCTACAGTATAATTATTGAAAAGGCACCCATGCCCTTGTCATGAATCTGTGTCTCTAAGGCATTGCTGCCTACGTGTTTGAGATTTCTTTGGTCAGACATGTCTTTATACGTCTATTCTAATTTGTGGTTCTCAATCTTCCCTCTGCCAAGATACCTCTGCAGAGTAGTTCTCCACCTGGGCAGCACATGGAAACACCTGGGAAAGTTTTCCAAATCCTGTTGCCCAGGCCCCAGCCAGCTTCAGGTGATCCAATGTGCAACCCAGGTCGAGAACCACTGCTGTGTCCTACTCCCCCATGGCTATCCTCTGTGTTTCAGGGACTTCCTACCAGCCCCACTCACTCCAGATCTGCTTTATTATACTCCTACTTTGGTAAGCTAGGTGATTTTTCATTTCAAAAACTTCAGTAAAGAGTTCTCTCCTTTATTTCTTAGCGAACAGTTTTATCTCACAGCTACTCAAGAACAGAAGGCTGGCTGGGTGTGGTGGCACATGCCTGTGATCCTAGCACTTTGGGAGGCAGAGGGAGGGGGGATTGCTTGAGCTCAGGAGTTCCAGACCAGCCGAGGCAACATGGCAAAACCCTGTCTATACAAAGATGAAAAAAACCCATTAGCCCAGTGTGGGTTTTTTCTCAGCTACACAGGAGGCTGAGGTGGGAGGATCACTTGAGCCCGGGAGGTTGAAGCTACCGTGAGCTGTGATCGTTCCACTGCACTCCAGCATGGGCAACAGAGTGAGACCCTGTCTCAAAAAAAAAAAAAAAAAAAAAAAAAAAACCCAGAAAACAAAAAAAAAAAACAAAACAAAAAAACAAAAAACAGAAGGCAGAGAAGAGTGGCCACTGTAAAAGGTTGTTTATTCCCAGGGATAATATTTAAAAAGTACATAACAGGGAGGACATTGACCAATCTGACCACTGGTGGGAGGTAAACAATTGATAGGGAAGCGCTTGTTGGTTGAATACCAGCCCTGCTTATTCCTCCCCTACCTCCATTTAACCAGAGAACTTAAAGGAGTAGATATGGAGAGGGAAAGAGAAAATTCTTCATTCTTACTGTGCCTGGCATGCTGGGAGTAATGGGGACACTGAGGCACCCAAGAGGCAAAATTAGAGTTCCCATCAGCTGCTCAGCCCCCTCAGAACTTTGAGAGGGAAACAAGATAGAAGCTCCTCCGCCTTGGATTAATTTGCTCAAGCTGTTCTCCTAAGATTATGACTTATACTCCTTGGAAATTTTTGTGTAATTGATGCCTTTGGAAAATATGTCCAAGACTCACCTTTCACCCTGTTCCAGAATGAAGGCTGAATCCAGAGAAGCTTCACCCCGCTCCCTTCTCCAACATGACACAGAATAAAGAGGGTCAGAGTACAGGTATTTTACTGTTTTAACCTGAAACCGGGAAGCCAAAGGACAGACCTGCACAGGCTTATCTTCCACAAGTATGGGTCAATCACTTTGACCTATTGACTCTGCATCTGGTCAAGCACTCCAGAATGCCATGGACAGCTATAGGATTCCTCACTGAGCAAATGTTGACTTAGCCTGTGGTTCCCCTGACACTATTATAAAGTCTAATCCATCAGAGACTAAGTTGTTAAAAAATGAAGAACTTGGTTTTAGTTTATTATCTGTTGTTCAAGGAGTATTTATGGAAAACTGCAATATTACTATTCCACATGAACCAATCAATATACTGCCACTTTCACAAGTTAAAAGTGGGAAAAAAGATGGTCTTTGTTTTAGAAAGTGCTAATATCTTATTCTTTTTTTCAATTTTCTGTTATATGCTTAAGAAGCTTCTTGTACTGTCCCTTAATTTTGCTATAAAATATTCTTTACATTAAATATTATAACAAAGACAAAAATTAATTTGGTCTGCATAATACCTTCTCTCTCAACCTAAGTGTCCATCAACAGATGATTGGATAAAGAAAATGTTACATATATGTATACATATATATACATATTTTTGACTTTCAATGTCCTTGTTATGCATACACACACATATATGCGCACACACACAGACACACATATATACAAACCATGGAGTACTACTCAGTCATAAAAAAGAATGAATCATGTCTTTTGCAGTAACATGGGTAGAACTGGAGGACATTATCTTAAGTGAAATGACTCAGAAACAGAAAGTCAAACACCATGTGTTCTTACTTATAAGCAGAAGCCAAATAATGTTTACAGATGAACACAGAGTATGGAATAATAATTATTGGAGACTCTGAAAGGTGGGAGGGTAGGGGGTGAGGGATGAGAAATTTCTTAATGAGTACAGTATACATTATTCAGGTGAAGGTTACACCGCAAGTCCAGACTTCATCACTACATAATATATCCATGTAACAAAACTACACTTGTACCTTTTACGTTTATACAAATTTAAAAAAAAAATGATTTCAAATGATTTTTAAATGAATTACATATATACCCTAACTTGTTTTGTTCATTTTCTTTTTCCTTCCAATCTTTGAAAAAAAGTTTTTATACAATACAAACACATTTCCAGCATTAAATATCCTTAAATCTTTAAAGTTGAAGGCAAAAACATAATAACGATAAGCAAAGACAATGTTTGATCCAAATAACACATCTTACATTTTCTTTTTTTTTTTTTTTTTTTTTAAGAATTTGATTTAATTTTATTAATGAATGAGAAAACCAGTAAACTGCTACAACTGGATCAAAGGCAAATAGAAAGGATGGATACATGCTTAGGCAATCAGGAGGACTGAGAATAATTTACATAATAGATACAAAATTAGTGAATAACCAGAGAAAAATAATCAACAGTATTTTATAGGACACAGTTTGCATTGCTAGGAACAAAAATCACTTGCAGTGCTATGTTTTCTATAATCTACAGAGTTGTAGCACAAAGATAATAAAAGGTAGTAATAACCTGGAAGAACATGCTAGACAGGACACCCAGTAGTCTTTTTTGCCACTGTAATGTCATTCACATATTTTCTTGATGAATATTTCTATAATACCGTTTATACTAACACTGCATTTGTTATTACATAATTTTATGGTTACATAATATATGTGTATTCCTGAAAGGTCATTTCATTACATGGCTACATGTACACTCTCATAGATTTCAGAATATTACAAATAAAATTTTGAGAGTTCCAAATTTTAATGCCATAACTATATAAAACAATTGGACTATTTCATATTTGTTGTGATAAAGTTAGAGATAAAATTATTGGTAGTGTGAAATCAATTTTTTTATTTTTTATTTTTTATTTTTTTTTCTTTTTTTTTTTTTTATTATACTTTAAGTTCTAGGGCACATGTGCATAACGTGCAGGTTTGTTACATATGTATACTTATGCCATGTTGGTGTGCTGCACCCATCAACTCGTCAGCACCCATCAATTCATCATTTATATCATGTATAACTCCCCAGTGCAATCCCTCCCTCCTCCCCCCTCCCCATGATAGGCCCCAGTGTGTGATGTTCCCCTTCCCGAGTCCATGTGATCTCATTGTTCAGTTCCCACCTATGAGTGAGAACATGCGGTGTTTGGTTTTCTTTTCTTGTGATAGTTTGCTAAGAATGATGGTTTCCAGCTGCATCCATGTCCCTACAAAGGATGCAAACTCATCCTTTTTTATGGCTGCATAGTATTCCATGGTGTATATGTGCCAGATTTTCTTAATCCAGTCTGTCACAGATGGACATTTGGGTTGATTCCAAGTCTTTGCTATTGTGAATAGTGCCGCAATAAACATACGTGTGCATGTGTCTTTGTAGTAGAATAATTTATAATCCTTTGGGTATATACCCAGTAGTGGGATGGCTGGGTCATATGGTACATCTAGTGCTAGATCCTTGAGGAATTGCCATACTGTTTTCCATAATGGTTGAACTAGTTTACAATCCCACCAACAGTGTAAAAGTGTTCCTATTTCTCCACATCCTCTCCAACAACTGTTGTTTCCTGACTTCTTAATGATTGCCATTCTAACTGGTGTGAGATGGTATCTCATTGTGGTTTTGATTTGCATTTCTCTGATGGCCAGTGATGATGAGCATTTTTTCATGTGTCTGTTGGCTGTATGAATGTCTTCTTTTGAGAAATGTCTGTTCATATCCTTTGCCCACTTTTTGATGGGGTTGTTTGTTTTTTTCTTGTATATTTGTTTGAGTTCTTTGTAGATTCTGGATATTAGCCCTTTGTCAGATGAGTAGATTGCAAAAATTTTCTCCCATTCTCTAGGTTGCCTGTTCACTCTGATGGTAGTTTCTTTTGCTGTGCAGAAGCTCTTTAGTTTAATTAGATCCCATTTGTCAATTTTGGCTTTTGCTGCCGTTGCTTTTGGTGTTTTAGACATGAAGTCCTTGCCCATGCCTATGTCCTGAATGGTACTACCTAGATTTTCTTCTAGGGTTTTTATGGTATTAGGTCTAACATTTAAGTCTCTAATCCATCTTGAATTAATCTTCGTATAAGGGGTAAGGAAAGGATCCAGTTTCAGCTTTCTACTTATGGTTAGCCAATTTTCCCAGCACCATTTATTAAATAGGGAATCCTTTCCCCATTTCTTGTTTCTCTCAGGTTTGTCAAAGATCAGATGGTTGTAGATGTGCGGTATTATTTCTGAGGACTCTGTTCTGTCCCATTGGTCTATATCTCTGTTTTGGTACCAGTACCATGCTGTTTTGGTTACTGTAGCCTTGTAGTATAGTTTGAAGTCAGGTAGCGTGACACCTCCAGCTTTGTCCTTTTGACTTAGGATTGTCTTGGCAATGCGGGCTCTTTTTTGGTTCCATATGAACTTTAAAGCAGTTTTTTCCAATTCTGTGAAGAAACTCATTGGTAGCTTGATGGGATGGCATTAAATCTGTAAATAACCTTGGGCAGTATGGCCATTTTCACGATATTGATTCTTCCTATCCATGAGCATGGTATGTTCTTCCATTTGTTTGTGTCCTCTTTTATTTCACTGAGCAGTGGTTTGTAGTTCTCCTTGAAGAGGTCCTTTACATCCCTTGTAAGCTGGATTCCTAGGTATTTTATTCTCTTTGAAGCAATTGTGAATGGAAGTTCATTCCTGATTTGGCTCTCTGCTTGTCTGTTACTGGTGTATAAGAATGCTTGTGATTTTTGCACATTAATTTTGTATCCTGAAACTTTGCTGAAGTTGCTTATCAGCTTAAGGAGATTTTGGGCTGAGACAATGGGGTTTTCTAAATATACAATCATGTCATCTGCAAACAGGGACAATTTGACTTCTTCTTTTTCTAACTGGATACCCTTTATTTCTTTCTCTTGCCTGATTGCCCTGGCCAGAACTTCCAAGACTATGTTGAATAGGAGTGGTGAGAGAGGGCATCCCTGTCTTGTGCCAGTTTTCAAAGGGAATTTTTCCAGTTTTTGCCCATTCAGAATGATATTAGCTGTGGGTTTGTCATAAATAGCTCTTATTATTTTGAGGTACGTTCCATCAATACCGAATTTATTGAGCGTTTTTAGCATGAAGGGCTGTTGAATTTTGTCAAAAGCCTTTTCTGCATCTATTGAGATAATCATGTGGTTCTTGTCTTTGGTTCTGTTTATATGCTGGATTACGTTTATTGATTTGCGAATGTTGAACCAGCCTTGCATCCCAGGGATGAAGCCCACTTGATCATGGTGGATAAGCTTTTTGATGTGCTGCTGAATCCGGTTTGCCAGTATTTTATTGAGAATTTTTGCGTCGATGTTCATCAGGGATATTGGTCTAAAATTCTCTTTTTTTGTTGTGTCTCTGCCAGGCTTTGGTATCAGGATGATGTTGGCCTCATAAAATGAGTTAGGGAGGATTCCCTCTTTTTCTATTGATTGGAATAGTTTCAGAAGAAATGGTACCAGCTCCTCCTTGTACCTCTGGTAGAATTCAGCTGTGAATCCATCTGGTCCTGGACTTTTTTTGGTGGGTAGGCTATTAATTGTTGCCTCAATTTCATAGCCTGCTATTGGTCTATTCAGGGATTCCACTTCTTCCTGGTTTAGTCTTGGGAGAGTGTAAGTGTCCAGGAAATTATCCATTTCTTGTAGATTTTCTAGTTGATTTGCGTAAAGGCGTTTATAGTATTCTCTGATGGTTGTTTGTATTTCTGTGGGGTCGGTGGTGATACACCCTTTATCATTTTTTATTGCGTCTATTTGATTCCTCTCTCTTTTCTTCTTTATTAGTCTTGCTAGCGGTCTGTCAATTTTGTTGATCTTTTCAAAGATCCAACTCCTGGATTCATTGATTTTTTGGAGGGTTTTTTGTGTCTCTATCTCCTTCAGTTCTGCTCTGATCTTAGTTATTTCTTGCCTTCTGCTAGTTTTTGAATGTGTTTGCTCTTGCCTCTCTAGTTCTTTTAATTGTGATGTTAGAGTGTCAATTTTAGATCTTTCCTGCTTTCTCTTGTGGGCATTTAGTGCTATAAATTTCCCTCTACACACTGCTTTAAATGTGTCCCAGAGATTCTGGTATGTTGTATCTTTGTTCTCACTGGTTTCAAAGAACATCTTTATTTCTGCTTTCATTTCGTTATGTCCCCAGTAGTCATTCAGGAGCAGGTTGTTCAGTTTCCATGTAGTCGAGCGGTTTTGATTGAGTTTCTTAGTCCTGAGTTCTAGTTTGATTGCACTGTGGTCTGAGAGACAGTTTGTTATAATTTCTGTTCTTTTACATTTGCTGAGGAGTGCTTTACTTCCAATTATGTGGTCAATTTTGGAATAAGTGCGATGTGGTGCTGAGAAGAATGTATATTCTTTTGATTTGGGGTGGAGAGTTCTATAGATGTCTATTAGGTCCGCTTGGTGCAGAGATGAGTTCAATTCCTGGATATCCTTGTTAACTTTCTGTCTCGTTGATCTGTCTAATGTTGACAGTGGAGTGTTGAAGTCTCCCATTATTATTGTATGGGAGTCTAAGTCTCTTTGTAAGTCTCTAAGGACTTGCTTTATGAATCTGGGTGCTCCTGTATTGGGTGCATATATATTTAGGAGAGTTAGCTCTTCCTGTTGAATTGATCCCTTTACCATTATGTAATGTCCTTCTTTGTCTCTTTTGATCTTTGATGGTTTAAAGTCTGTTTTATCAGAGACTAGGATTGCAACCCCTGCTTTTTTTTGTTCTCCATTTGCTTGGTAGATCTTCCTCCATCCCTTTATTTTGAGCCTATGTATGTCTCTGCATGTGAGATGGGTCTCCTAAATACAGCAGACTGATGGGTCTTGACTCTTTATCCAGTTTGCCAGTCTGTGTCTTTTAATTGGAGCATTTAGTCCATTTACATTTAAGGTTAATATTGTTATGTGTGAACTTGATCCTGTCATTATGATATTAACTGGTTATTTTGCTCGTTAGTTGATGCAGTTTCTTCCTAGCCTCGATGGTCTTTACATTTTGGCATGTTTTTGCAATGGCTGGTACCGGTTGTTCCTTTCCATGTTTAGGGCTTCCTTCAGGGTCTCTTGTAAGGCAGGCCTGGTGGTGACAAAATCTCTAAGCATTTGCTTATCTGTAAAGGATTTTATTTCTCCTTCACTTACGAAACTTAGTTTGGCTGGATATGAAATTCTGGGTTTAAAATTCTTTTCTTTAAGAATGTTGAATATTGGCCTCCACTCTCTTCTGGCTTGTAGAGTTTCTGCCGAGAGATCTGCTGTTAGTCTGATGGGCTTCCCTTTGTGGGTAACCCGACCTTTCTCTCTGGCTGCCCTTAAGATTTTTTCCTTCATTTCAACTTTGGTGAATCTGGCAATTATGTGTCTTGGAGTTGCTCTTCTGGAGGAGTATCTTTGTGGCGTTCTCTGTATTTCCTGAATTTGAATGTTGGCCTGCCCTACTAGGTTAGGGAAGTTCTCCTGGATGATATCCTGAAGAGTGTTTTCCAACTTGGTTCCATTTTCCTCCTCACTTTCAGGCACCCCAATCAGACGTAGATTTGGTCTTTTTACATAATCCCATACTTCTTGCAGGCTTTGTTCATTTCTTTTTCTTCTTTTTTCTTTTGGTTTCTCTTCTCGCTTCATTTCATTCATTTGATCCTCAATCGCTGATACTCTTTCTTCCAGTTGATCGAGTCGGTTACTGAAGCTTGTGCATTTGTCACGTATTTCTCGTGTCATGGTTTTCATCTCTGTCATTTCTTTTATGATCTTCTCTGCATTAATTAGTCTAGCTGTCAATTCTTCCACTCTTTTCTCAAGATTTTTAGTTTCTTTGCGCTGGGTACGTAATTCCTCCTTTAGCTCTGAGCAGTTTGATGGACTGAAGCCTTCTTCTCTCATCTCGTCAAAGTCATTCTCTGACCAGCTTTGATCCGTTGCTGGCGATGGGCTGCGCTCCTTTGCAGGGGGAGATGCGCTCTTATTTTTTGAATTTCCAGCTTTTCTGCCCTGCTTCTTCCCCATCTTTGTGGTTTTATCTGTCTCTGGTCTTTGATGATGGGGACGTAGTGATGGGGTTTTGGTAGAGGTGTCCTTCCTGTTTGATAGTTTTCCTTCTGACTGTCAGAAGGACTGTCTGTTGGTCTGTTGGAGATTGCTTGAGGTCCACTCCAGACCCTGTTTGCCTGGGTATCAGCAGCAGAGGTTGCCAAAGATAGAATATTGCTGAACAGTGAGTGTACCTGTCTGATTCTTCCTTTGGAAGTTTCCTCTCAGGGGTGTACTCCACCCTGTGAGGTGTGGGGTGTCAGACTGCCCCTAGTGGGGGATGTCTCCCAGCTAGGCTACTCAGGGGTCAGGGACCCACCTGAGCAGGCAGTCTGTCCGTTCTCAGATCTCAACCTCCGCGTTGGGAGATCCACGGCTCTCCCCAAAGCTGTCAGACAGAGTCGTTCGCGTCTGCACCGGCCCCCACTGCTTCCCCTGTTGGTCTTCAGCTGTGCGCTGTCCCCAGAGGTGGAGACTACAGAGACAGGCAGGCTTCCTTGAGCTGCTGTGAGCTCCACCCAGTTCGAGCTTCCCAGCGGCTTTGTTTACCTTCTTAAGCCTCAGCAATGGCGGGCGCCCCTCCCCCAGCCTCGCTGCTGCCTTGCGGATAGATCGCCGCAGACTGCTGTGTTAGCAGTGAGGGAGGCTCCGTGGGCGTGGGACCCTCCCGGCCAGGTGTGGGATATATTTTCCTGGTGTGCCTGTCTGCTTAAAGCGCAGTATTGGGGTGGGAGTTACCCGATTTTCCAGGTGTTGTGTGTCTCAGTTCCCCTGGCTAGGAAAACGGATTCCCTTCCCCCTTGGCTTCCAGGTGAGGCGATGCCTCGCCCTGCTTCAGCTCTCGCTTGTCAGGCTGCAGCAGCTGACCAGCACCGATTGTCCGGCACTCCCTAGTGAGATGACCCCAGTACCTCAGTTGAAAATGCAGAAATCACCGGTCTTCTGTGTCGCTCGCGCTGGGAGTTGGAGACTGGAGCTGTTCCTATTCGGCCATCTTGCTCCGCCCCCGAAATCCACATCTTACATTTTCTAAATGAAGGTGTTTATCATTGTAATTTGCACAACTGGTTTACTGCATTTTCCAGTATTTCTGCTGCTTGACTGTATCTGCTGACTAAAGTTAATTCTGTTAACGGTTATTATCCTAAAGGTTTTTTTTTTTTTTTTGTAGTTTCTAAATTGGTTTAATTTGGAGAAAGAACATATGCTGTAGATAAAATAACAATGAAAGAACATATTTTAGTAAAATTTACGTACTTGTCACCCTATGTTATAATAAATGTTTCATCTAATTTTCAGATTGTTGTAATCTTTTCACTATCACTTGTTCATGAGTTTATGCAAAGCAGTAATACTTTGATAAATGATTCTTTACACACTTGAAAATTTTTTGTGCTTTCTGAATGTCTATCATAATCCATCTTTTGAATAACTATTTTATTAAAGGCAAATTCAACTGAAGAATAGTTTTGCTTATGTTGAGTTGCATTTTGCGATATTGTCATGATAATGACCTAATGAGGCTTTGCTTTTCTGATTATTTCTTGAATTAGAAAAGTAATATTTGCTCATGTTTTAAAAACTGCTCCTGAATTACTGTCTTTTAATCAAGTTTTTAAAAACTTTTTATTAAAGTATTGTCCATACAGAAAATGCACAAATCATAAGAGTACAGCTCAGTAATTATTATAAATAATTATAACAAATTGAATGCCCCAGTGAACCACCACGAAGGTCCAGGTAAAAAATATTACCAGCACATCCAAATTTCTCTTTATGCCCATTCCAACGACTACATTCTCTTTCCTCAAATTACCAGCACATCCAAATTTCTCTTCATGCCCATTCCAACGACTACATTCTCTTTCCTCAAAACTTCCCTTCTCCTCAAAAAACAAAACAACAACAAAAACCCACAACTGTCCTGACTTGTGACACTTTAGTTTTTCTGTCTGTACTTTATATGAATGGAATCATACTATGTAATCTCTTTCATGTCTGGCTTCTTCACCGGTCCTAATGTTTGTAAAATGCATTTGTATCACGAGTGCAGGTAATTGCATTTATTATCTTTATTTCAATTTCATTGTATGACTGTACCACAACTAAGCTGTCTATTCTACTATTGATAGAAATTTTGGTTATTTTCAGGTTGGGGCTTGTGATGGTTAATTTTATGTGTCAACTTGACTGAGCTATGGGGTGCCCAGATATTTTGTTAAACACTATTCTGGGCATTCCTGGATGAGATTAACATTGCATCATTAGACTGAGTAAAGCAGATTGCCTTCCCTAATGTGGGTGGCCCTCAGGCAATCACTTGAACGCCTGAATAATAATTTTTAAAAAAAGGTGATCCTCCCCGGCTAAGTGATAGTTCCTCCTGCCTACTGGTCTTTAAATCGAGACATTGGCTTTTTCCTGCCTTTGGACTTGAAACAAAACATCAGTTCTTCCTGGGTCTGGAGCTGCCTTATTGGCTCTCTGGGTCCCAGGCCTTCAGACTGAGACTGGAACTTATACCATTGGCTCTTCTGAGTCTCCAGCTTGCCTAGGGCAGATTTGGGACTTGTCAGCCTCCATAATTGCATGAGCCAATTCCTTATAATAAAACTCCTTCTACATATACAAATCCTATTGGTTCTATTTCCCTGGAGAACTCTAATTCAGGGCTCTTAATAATAGTACTGTGAGCATTTTTTTTTTTTTTTTTTTTTTTTTTTTTTGAGATGGAGTCTCACTCTGTTGCACGGGCTGGAGTGCAATGCTATGATCTTGGCTCACTGCAACCCCTGCTTCCCCAGTTCAAGTGATCCTCCTGCCTCAGCCTCCTCAGTAGCTGGGACTACAGGTGCATGCTACCATGCCTAGTTAATTTTTATATTTTTAGCAGAGACGAGTTTTCACCAGGTTGGCCAGGCTGGTCTCAAACTCTTGACCTCAGGTGATCCACCCACTTTGGCCTCCCAAAGTGCTGGGATTACAGGTGTGAGCCACCATGCCCAGCCCTGTGAGCATTTTTGAACCTGTCTTTTGGTGTATTTGAGGCATTTCTCTTAGCTATATGTCTAGGACGGGATTTCTAGGTTAAAAAGTAAGCATATGCTTAACTTTAGTATATACTAATAGTTTTCCAAAGTGGTTACTATGCCAGCTCTTTACCATCCCTACCTTGCTCACCAGGAGAGTATGAGTGTCTTCCTTGCTCCACATTCAGACCAGCTTTGTGTTGGTTTGGTTTGTCAGTCTTTCAAGTTTTATCCATTCTGTGAGGTGTGTACAGGTACTGCATTTTGGGTTTAATTTGCATTTCTCTGGTGACTAATGAGGTTGAGACATTTGTCTATCTCCTGTGAAGTGTCTGTTCAAATCTTGTTTTCTCTTTACCTTTACCTTGATATGTATAATAAATTTTAAAAATCACTTACTGATTTCCTCTTCTCTAAATTATTTAAATTCTTCACTTGTTAAAGGCAGTGTTTTTGTCTACTCATTATCAAAGATGAAAATTTTATCTCACCTATTCTATCTCTAGAATTTCTCTACCTCACAATTTGTGTTAGTTATAATTCTTCTAGGCTTTGTCTTAAAATTTTAAGTGATAGACTTAAACTTCTGTTTTGTGATAAAATATAGAATCTGTTGATTCCTCACTATATAAAAGAAGTCATCTGGAAAAGTCCTTGGCATGTAGCAGGGCTTCAGCAAATACTTGCTGAAGAAAGAGAGGAAGAGAAAGGATAAGAGAGAAAGGATAAGAGACAAGTAGTAGATAAGGAGTACATCCATATTTTTCTCCCCCGTTCCCATACATTTATGTCAGTAATATAATTTTGTTTATATTTTGAAGGTTTGTAAAATTTACATTTTGATCTATATTATGGTTGCCTTCCACATTTTATCTATAGGCTGGTTTTAAAAATTCAAACTAATAAACAGTATATGATCATGTGATCACGATGACCGATTGTATCCCCCAAAATGGCTACAGCAGTATTTTCAGTCCCACGTGATCTTCCAAAGCCTTGCCACTCTCCCATCAAGAGCTAGAATCTAACTCCCCTTCCTTCGAGCCTCAGTGGGTTTCTGTTGACTACCTGGCCTAATAAAGTCCAGTGCCACTGATGCTCTGTGACTTAGTCCAGATATAACAGGCAACATAGCTTCAGCCTGATTCTTTCTTGGAGACCTGAGCCATGTCTGGCTACACTGAAGCTGCATGCTGGAAGGCCACATGGTCACAGAGAAATGCCAATGAATTCCCAGCTGTCCTAGCCCTCAGCTGTCCAGCTCTCTTCTTCCCAGTCCAGGCACCAGACATGTGCACACAGAAGCCTTCAAGATGACTCTAGGACCAGCCTCCATTGCACTGCAACCTCACAAGACACTTTGCGCCAGAATCATCACCCAGTTGAGCTACTTTCAAATTTCTTACCCACAGAAACCATGAGAGAGAATAAATGATTGTTGTCTTAAGCCATTAAGTTCTGAGGCAATGTGTTATGTAGCAGTAGATAACTAGAACAATCACTTACTGTAAAACCAGTTAGCATGGTTGAACCCATAGAGAAAAAGGAATATTGTTCTATTTTATTAAACTTGTGCCACTCACAGAAAAATATTTTAAACTCAAAATCAAATTAATGCTCTCTTCTTACTCTACTCAAAACTATGCCACATTTTCATTTACTTCATATCTGAAAACAACTGCTTTGTACAGCTTTAAAAAATTTTTTTTTCCATTTTTATCTGGCTTTCATTTTCTTTGTAAACAGGAAAGATAGTTGCTTTATATTTCGTATTAGAATCTATCTTCTTCTTGAAGGCATTCTTCACAGAGTTCTCTGGTCTATTCACACTGATTGCCACATAGCTGCTATCAAACTGGGATTTTATTTCAGTACTGTCTAGATTAGCACCCAATATTTTTGGGTCTCTTTCTTGGATTCCTTTGTTCTATTAGAACATACACTAAGGGCTGGGCTTGGTGGCTCATGCCTGTAATCTCAGCACCTTGGAAGGCTGAGGCTGGAGGATTTCTTGAGGCCAGGATTTTGAGACCAGCCTGGGCAACATAGCAAGACCCTGTCTGTAAAAAAAAAAAAAATTGCAAGGCATAGTGGTGCACACTTGTCCTAGCTACTCAGGAGGCTGAGATGAGAGGATCACTTGAGCCCAAAAATTGGAGGCTGCAGGGAGCCATCTTTGTACCACTGCACTCCAGCCTGAGCAACAGAGCAAGACCTTGTTTCTAAAAATAGATTTTTAAATTTAAAAATAAAAATAGATAAAAAACAAATAACACTAATTTTTAAGGATGCATAAATCATAAAGTTTCTGAATCATTGCATATCTTGCAGTCTTCTCAATTTTGCCCTCACTCTTCATTGTTTAGTCTCCAATCATCTAGTCCCCAGTCATTCTACCTCAATATTTTAAAGACATGACTCCACTGTCTACTAACTTTCAGTGTTGCAGGACAAGCTCTATTGTCCATCTTGTATTTGTTCTTTGGAGGTAATCTATTTCTCTCTCTGAAAAACTCTGGGATTTTCTCTTTAGCTTTAGTGTTCCAAAATTTATACAGACATGTCTAAGTATGGGCGACTGTCATTTTATTCAAATGCTTGACATTTGTTGGGCTTTTTCAAATCAAAGACCTGAGTCTTTTTTCAGAGCAAAGCAATTTTCTTTATTGTGTCTTGGGTTACATTCTCCCTTGCATTGTTTCTAGAACCCCTTTAAGATAAACACTGGGCCTCTGTATCTATTTTCACCAATGTAATTTTTCTTTTCTATTTTTCATGTCTTTTTCTTTTTATATCTGGTCTTCTGGGAAATGCCCTTTTTCAACCATGTCCCTAATTTGGTCTTCAGCTTTCTTTCTATTTAGATTTATCATTGATTTCAAAACAAAATTTGACCATCATTTTAAATTTGCAATAACTTTTTCTTGTTCTCTAATTGATCCCCTTTGCCTTCAAAGCAGCCAGTACTTGTTTTATAGATGCAATAACTTCTCAAATCTCTCTGAGGATAAACATAAGTTTAATCTTATTGTCCTTTGTGTTTCTTCAGAAATGATCTGTGTTCAGCTCCATATTTCTCTTGCCTCTCATTCGTCAAATGCCTGGAGATCCTTTGTAGATCATTCACATATATAATTGAAGAATTCTGTTGATTACATAGGTCATATAAGATGTGTTTCATGAAGAGCTGTGTTTATTTGAAAGGCTATTTTCTGAATGGGAAGGCTGATCATGATTCTGTGTAAGCGGATGACTCTGCCACAGTCAAGCTTCATCTAGCCAGCAAGTTCAGTGCTATTACAATTGTCCAAAGGGGAAGGACTTTATCTATATGCAGGGTGGAACTACACTTTGGACTGGAGCTGGGTTTCTGTTTATTGTAGAGGCTCTAAAGCCTTTCAGGCTGGACAATACTTCTGTCGCTACTCAAGCCCCACATCCCTCCTATAGAAAGTCTACTTTCTACAGAATATACTCATTGGTGCTCCAGCTGGGGGAAAACAGCTTCTCTATATATGGAGTGGGGAGGGTGGCCCAGCTATTCTGTGGTTGGTCTCTTCTGTGGTTACCTAACCTGATCACTGCTCTAGGTCCATGTTTGTTCTTTTTTACTTATTGGCTCCAAGCTTGGAGCCTCTCTAGGTAAGGACTATGAGTGAAGCCATCTCACTTACATGTTGATGGCTTGTATATTACTCTGCTTTGGTATATCTATATGGATCACATGCTTTCTGACTCCTGGAAATTTATCCAAGTCATTAACATTTCTGCTGATGATACTCTTTCTGTTTCAGCATTCTAATAGACTTATTCATCCTTTATACATCTTTATTCTTATTTCAATAGGCTCTTGGAAGAAAGAGTAGGCAAATATGCATGCTCTGTGTGCCTTCTTGAACTGGGATAGTCCAAAAAATTCCTAAATTTTTTAATTACCTAAAAATATTTTATTTAGGCAATAAAGCATTTCTATATTTCCCTGAATCAGAGAAGATAGAATTATGTTACTGTTTCTAATGGAAAAACTCTGGATTCAGAAAGTCAGATGAATAATCTTGTCCACTATTGATGTGGCTTGGACTTGTGTCCCCATCCAAATCTCACGTCGAATTGTAATTCCCCAATGTTGCAGGAGGGGCTCAGTGGGAGGTGATTGGATCAGGGAGGTGGATTTCCCCCTTGCTGTTCTCATGATAGTGAGTGAGTTCTTACAAAATCTGGTTGTTTAAGTGTGTGGCACCTCGCTCTTTGCTCTCTTCCTCTTGCTTCAGACATGTAGGATGTGCCTGCTTCCCTTTTGTCTTCCACTATGATTGTAAGGTTCCTGAGGCCTCGCCAGTCATACTTCCTGTACAGCCTACAGAACTGTGCGTCAATTAAACCTCTTTTTTTCCTTAATAAATTAACCAGTCTCAGGTAATTCTTTATAGCAATGTGAGAATGAACTATTACAACTATCATCTTTCTAATAATTAGAGTAGCATAGTTATTTAAGGCTTGGTCTTTGAGTCAGACAACCTAGAATAGATTCTTGGTCACTTTACTTACTAGCTAGGTGACAATGAGCTTGAACTGTCTGGGCCTCAGTTTTCTCATCTGTAAAATGGAGATTATGATACCTTCCTTGCAGGGTGATATAAAGATCAGAGTACTCAACAGAGTGCCTGGCATGAAGTAATCTAATGGTATGCAGTAGCAGCAGCTGCTGCAATACTAGCACTATCATCACAGTTACGAGACATTCTCCCTGTTATTATTCTGCCGTCTGCTTGATATTATTTTTCTAATTCACCAGAGCTGTAAGACCTTTATGGGTTTCAGTCTTGTTTGGATGACCTTCAATCCCTGCCTCTGCTTTAATTTCCAGATTGCAGAAAGTATTTCAAAGATAAGGGAGTACAAATTAAATACAGATGATGGAATAGGATAAATATTATAATAACACCTGTTGTTTTACAGCAAAGATTTTCCAGCACTTATCTCACTTATTCTTTCAAAACATTATGACGTATGTAGTTTAGGTATTTATTGGACATTTATCCAATGAACTTTTTTGAGCAAGTTAACTTTCTGGGCACCTGTTGTGGGGGACAGCAATTGTTTTTGCAATTAACACAGGATTTTTAAAAGAAACATTTAAATCAAATGTATTTCTCATAATACAGGGGCCCATATTCTAAATTATAGAGAGACTCAGTTTTAATAACTGGTAGGTGTGCCTTGGAAACTGGAGAGTGGAAAAGCACTGCCCTGTGCTAAGAGTTTCTTTTCAAAAATCTCTTTCTTTTAAAAATGGGGCAGTCCAACACAGAATTTCAATATATAAAATAGACAAAAAAGGAGCTGCTCTGGTTGAGAAGGGGGTTTGGGGACGTGGAACTCTGCCCACTAGGTATCCCCTTTCCTTTCAGCAGCTGCCAATGGGAAGGTTGCAGAACCACAACTTTATCCCTCTAGAGCAGCAATCTCTGAACCCTGGCCTTGGATGAGAACCGTGCCTCATAGCAGGAGGTTAGTGGCATGCGGTTGAGCATTACTCCCTGAGCTCTGCCTCCTGTCAGATCAGCGGCAGCATTGGATTCTCATAGGAGTGCAAACTCCATTGTGAACTGTGCATCCAAGGGATCTAGGCTGTGCTCTCCTTATGAGAATCTAACTAATAATGGCTGATGATCATAGGTGGAACAGTTTCATTCCCAAACCACTCCCCATATGGAAAAATTGTCTTCCATGACACTGGCCCTTAGGGACAAAAAGTTGGGGACCACTGCTCTAGAGTTCTAAGGAGCAGCATTTAAAAACCATTGATCTGACTTTATTCCAAGGATGATTTCTCCAGTTTCCATCAAAAAGCTACTAGATTTAAGTGTCTTCTTTATATGCCAGACAAATGTCTACAATATCTTTCTTTCTTTCTTTCTTTTTTTTTTTTTTTTTTTTTTTGAGATGGAGTCTCTCTCTGTGGTCAGGCTGGAGGGTAGTGGTGCGATCTTGGCTCACCGTAACCTTTGTCTACCGGGGTCAAGCGATTCTCTTGCCTCAGCGAGTTCGGACTACAGGCATGTGCCACCACACCTGCCTAATTTTAGATATGGGGTTTCACCATGTTGGCCAGGATGGTCTTGATCTCCTGACCTCCTGATCCATCCGCTTCAGCCTCTCAAAGTGCTGGGATTACAGGCATGAGCCACCGTGCCCAGCCCTACAATAGTTTTAATCTTCCTGGTTACCACTCCTGGAAGGCATTACTATTCTATTGTTATAGTAAGGAAACCATAGTTCAAAGAGGTGGGTATCTTACCCAAAGTCCCACAGCTCATAAACAGAGGATTGGTTCCCTCACAAATGTCTGACTCCAAATTCTTTGTCTTTCTATTGCCTCAAAATGAATGAGAAAATCTCTAGGCACCTTTCTGGCAATACAATTCTATAATTTCAAAGTACTTTTTAAAGAGAGGAGTATAAATCATTGATCAAAACATACACACTGCTAGGTATAGTGACTCACACCTGTAATCCCAGCACTTTGGGAGGCCAAGGCCAGAGGGTCACCTGAGGTCAGGAGTTCAAAACCAGCCTGGCCAACATGGTGAAACTCCGTCTCTACTAAAAATACAAAAACTAGCCTGGCATGGTGGCAGGCGCCTGTAATCCCAGCTACTCAGGAGGCTGAGGCAGGGAGAATCGCTTGAACCTGGGAGATGGAGGTTGCAGTGAGCCAAGATCGTGCTACTGCACTCCAGCCTGGGTGACAGAGTGAGACTCCATCTCAAAACAAACAAACAAACAAACACCCTGAGCCAAAACTGAGATAGAGAAGGGAATCTACTAACAAAAAAAAAAAAAGAGGGAGAGAGAAAGAAAATTTGAATGCAGCCAGGGATGGATTTTGACTAGTCCATTTTCTAAAGTGATTGGCTCCTTCTAAATTTATTGTAGAGAGACATAATTTTTTAGGTGCTTCCCTCCCAGGTAGTTTTGCTTGGTTCCATCATTCTCAACAGAAACCCTGGTTACTTACTCTGCTGTTCATGGCCTTTGGGGTCTTGTTTAGTTTGTGATGATCTCCTTCTGGACCTGTTCTGTCAATGATTCTGTTGCTGAATTTCCTGGGCTCTCACTACGTGCACTGCATTGCACTAAGTGCCCAGAGGCAGAATCCCTGCCCTTAAGGCAGGTACATACAGGTTAGGACAAGAGAGACATATTTGGGAGGATAACAAGGAAGTCATACTACACATGTCAGTGAGAATCACAGAAAAGAGTATTCTAGAATGCAGAGGTGGGAGCGCTCACTCACTGTGCTCTTGTCCGGTTAGGAAAGGCCTTGGGGAGGAAGAAGAGGTTGAATTGAGGCTCCAGGATAGACGGAACTTCAAGTAAGAGAGGAGAGGTGAGGTTAATTTCGGATAGAGAAACAGGCAATGGATAGAACGATCTGGCTGGAGAAGAGGGCTTGCGTCTGCCAGCACCATTATCTACTGGCAATACTGAAGACACTTTCTGTCCACCCCACCTCACCACAGGAATATAGGCTCAGTAAAAGCACCTTTTTCCATATGAGCCAATCTTGAGTCTTTGAAAAAATAAAAATAGTGTCTCACCAAAAGGGAGAAGAGATCACTTCTACATATGTCTTCCCTTGTGTCAGCACCTTGGGGCCGGAATTCTGTGGCTCTAAATCCTTATGAAATAAAACTCTGGGTCGGGATTGTATTAGTTTTCTAGGGTGGTCATAACAAAGTACCACAAACTGGGTGGCTTAAAACAACAAACATTTATTCTCTCACAGTCTGGAGTCTAGATGTCTGAAATCAGGGCATTGGCAGGGCCACATTCCCTCTGTCACCTGCAGGGGAGAATCCTTCCTTGTGTCCTCTGGCTCTGGTGTCTTACTAGCAGTCCTTGGCATTCCTTGTCTTTGCATCTGTAGCACTTCAGTTGCCGCCTTTGTGGACCCATGGCTGTCCTCTCCCTGTGTGTCTCTCTCCACTTCTTTTTATTTATTTATTTATTTTTTGAGACAGTCTTGCTCTATCACCCAGGCTGGAGTACAGTGGTGCAATCTTGGCTCACTGCAACCTCCGCCTCCTGGGTTCAAGCGATTCTCATGTCTCAGCCTCCTGAGTGGCTGGGATTACAGGCATGAACCACCATGCCTGGCTAATTTTTTTTTTTTTTTTTTTTTTTTTTGCATTTTTTGTAGAGATGGGATTTCGCCATGTTGCCCAGGCTGGTCTCGAACTCCTGAGCTCAGTCAATCCACCTGCCTTGGCCTCCCAAAGTGCTAGGATTACAGGCATGAGCCACTGTGCCCAGCTATTCTCTCTCCAGTTCTTATAATGACACCAGCCCCATTGGATTAGGAGTCCACCCAGCTCCAGGATGGACCCAACTAGTTACATCTGCAATGACCCTGCTTCCAAACAAGGTCACATTCTGAAGTATAGAGCGTTATGTTTTGTAGGGTGATATAGTTTGAGTATTTGTCACCTCCAAATCTCATGTTAACATGTGATCTGCAGTGTTGAAGATCAGCCCAATAGAAGGCATTTGGGTGATGAAGGTAGATCCCTCATGAATGACTTGGTGCTGTTCTTGCAGCAATGTGTGAGTTCTCACTCTGTTAGTTCACGTGAGAGTGGGATGTTTAAAGGAGCATGGCACCTCTCTCTCTTGTTCCCTCTTTCATCGTGTGACATGCCTGCTTCTCCTTTACCTTTTGCCATGATTGTAAGCTTCCTGAGGACTCACCAGAAGCAAATGAGGCACCATGCTTCCTGTACAGTCTGCAGAACCATTAGCCAAATAATCTCTTTTCTTTATAGATTACCCAGCCTCAGGTGTTTCTTTATAGCAACACAAAATGGACTAACACAGGGGGATGCAAGTCAACCCATCAAAGGAGTGAACAGGATGATTACAGGACCTGAGGAGAAGGGGTTTGGCTGGGGAGGAGAGGGCAGTAAGATTTTGAAGACCAGTTAGCATCTACCTTAGAGATTGATCTTCTGGATGCCCCCTCTTACCCCTATGAACTTCTGTTTGGACTCTTGAAGAACATTTTTCAAGTGAAACTATGAGTAATTTCCTCACAAATTTCTGTGAAACTTTGGGGTCGTGAGTCAATGAATAAAGCATAAAAGCTGGGAGAAAGAGAGGAAGGGAGAAGGGAGAGAAGAGGAGGGAAGCAACTTCCAAGAAGCTAGAAGCACTTGTTTGGAGGTACTCAAGAGTGTCACTAGTAGGACTCTGTGGCCACAGAGCAAGATGGAGACTTGAAGCCTCATAAGATCTGGCCCAGGCAAATGGGAAGAAGCTGGAAAGAGTACACAAATCAAATCATACGAAGGAGCATATTTGAAAAAAGTTCACTGTCACTTGGAGTAAGAGTAACAGACTTCTGCCACGATACTAGATAACATTATCTGAAGCTTGCTCAACTTGAATCCAAAGGGAAAGTAGCAAAATCAGCCCTGATAGAAAGATGCCTTATTATCAGGGTGTCCACCAAAAGAGCTTAGTAGGAAAATTATCCTGAACATCTGCAGATATGTGTCCTAGTCAAAAATTTCTAGTGGATAAAAAACATGAACTCAATTAAGACCATAATTGCTATGAAGAAATGAGCCTGTGAAAGACAACCTGTGTGTCTCAGCCCCTGGGCACTGAGCTCCTCAAGCATCTCTGCTTTGCCTGCCATGGTATTTGGAGCATGTTACGTCCTTATTGCTTGCCAAATACGTGAAATCTAACTTCAATAAAAATAAAGCAGAGTGTATGCAGAAAGGCAACAAAATGAGAAAAATTAGTAAAGACTGGCGCTTCATCCACAAATGTAGATAATTATTGAACTTACATTAAGAATGTCATAAGAATGAATATAAAGACAAATAGAACAAAATTAAAAGTCCACAAAGTGACACAAGAACACCTTTGCACAATAAAGATGATATCTCAAATAACTGGGGAAAGTTGGACTTCTTAATAAAATGTATTGGGACAACTAAAAAGTCATTTGGAAAAATATAAAATTGTATCCAAACTTCACACAGAATATCAGGAAAAACTCCAAATGGATTAGCAGTCTCAATGTACAATTGAACCTGTTCATTTTTCCAAGAAAACGTGGGTGAATTTCCAACCTAGCAGTTGGAAAGCCTTTCTGTGACTCCGTATGCAGAAGAAATAAAGAAAAAAAATCAATATACCTGTCCAAGTATAAATAAAATCTTTTTTGTGACAAAATAGACCACAAGCAGAGTCAAAAGAGAAATGACAAACTGGGAGAAAGTTTTGCAACTTATATCAGTAAGGACTAAGCTCCCTAATAGTTGAAGCACTCTAAAAAAATCAAGAACAACAACAAAACAAATAGAAAAATATGGGCAAAATGCATGAATAGACAATTCACAGGATAAGAAAGGAAATGGCTTTGAAGACGCAAAAAATAATCAACCAGGCTTACAAGAAAGAGAGATTCAGACTAAAATATAGTGAAATATTATTCACCTACAGATTGGTGAATACTCCAAGAGTTGAACAATGTGTTCTGCTGGCTGCACTTGGAGCCTCTGGCACTTTACGCATTGCAGGTGGAAGAGCAAAATGCTGCAACCTCTGTGGAGGGGAATTTAGCAACAACCGCCATAGTTACATACACATTTATCCTTTGACACAGCTTCTAGGGAGCCCCCTAAAACACATCTCTGCCAGTACAAAACAAGTTTGCTCAACTCCATTAATTGCAGAATTATTTGAAATAGCAAAGGATTGGAAATACAAATGCCTATCAGTGAGGCATAAGCAAATACTAAGGCCCTAGCACACAATGGAGTCCTCAGCCACATGAAAAGAATGAGGAAGAGTTGGGTAAACAGAGTGTCCTCCAGGATACACTGCTAAGTGGAAAAAGGTGGGAAACAGTGATATGGTATGCTGTATCTGCATATGAAAGCAGAGAAAATAAGCAAGTAAATACACACATATAAATATATTACTTATTCATGCATATGCTTCTATGTATATGTTCTAGTTCTTTTGTAGAAAGAAACACAGGAAGAATAAACCAGAAACTGGAGTCACCTCTAACAGATTTGAGGAGATGTGAGGCTGAGGTGATAGGAACAAAAGTGAGATATTTCTGAGAAAGTTTTTTATGTAGTTTTGATTTTGAACCACAAAAATGTTTTATATCTTAAAAAAATAATGAAACATAAAAGAAGAAGAAGAAAGTGACCATGCTAACTAGATCTTTAGACAACCATCGGAAATCAGGAGATTTTTGAGTCAAACTTTTCTCCAAAAACTTATCACCACCACCCAACCCCTGTGGCACCCAGCAAACTTTGGAAAGACTGATAAAAATGGAGAATGAGAACTAAGTCTGGGTGCCCAATGACAGGCTCACAGCCAGCTCTGGGGATCATCTGAGAAGCAGGATGGTAAGGACTGCCAGCTCCAGAGACAAGCAGACTTGGGTTAAACTGGCCACTTGTGGCTCCTTGAGAGGTGAGCTCAAGAAAGCAACCTCTCTGGGCCTGTTTCCTCGTCTGTAAAGGAGCACAGTAACACCTTCCATGCTAGGTACTATAAAGCTGAAATGAAATAGTGAACAGTCTAGTACCTGGCCTGTGGAAAATTAGTCTCATCCAACCTTGTTGCAGAAGGACCTACCAATTCCAGGAACAAGAGGTGACCATGAGGTCAGGTGACCTAGACTTCGGAAGAAGAGAGGCTCAGGTGGGAAGCACACTTTTCTTTGTGGCATATGTAACTCTTTAGGTTCTCCTAGACTTGAGAGCAGTAGAAACAGAGAGGTCCCAGAGAGGGCATGGATGTGCATTTCCAAGGGGTGTGCTGTGCATAGTGGGCCCTACAAACACTTGTCTGGGACCCAGAATTTAAACTCCTGTCTGCTTCCTTTTCCTTTTCAGTGTGGTTTCCCTTCTTCTCCAGAAATCTCCAGAATTCTCCAGAAACTGCGGTGAAGGAATTTAAATTACTTTGTTTTCTTTTTATTTTTGTCAAAGAAAAATGATTCCATGAAGAAATGAGCTTTGAAAAATGCCTGAAGGAGATTGTTAAATCAAGCTCAGTGTGCCTGTTAGTGGGGACCAGAACTGGAATTATTTTTTTCATTAATGTAATTTTGTCTCCGGAAGAAGCAGAGACAAAGAGGCACCTCTGGGTTCCTGAGACTGTCAAAGATGTCTGCAACTGAGGTACAACAAGGAATGGGCGGGGATACGGGCAAGAAGCAAAAGGGAGTGCTTGGGTCTGGGTTCCAAACTCACTTCCAATACATACTGATCTGGGTGTGACACTTTATTTCTAAGTCTGACTGATTAAGGTGAAAAAACAACGCAACTATAACATTTAGGTAAATCAGTCTTAAAATCAGATTCATTCATTCATTCATTCAATTTGTTATATAAACATATATTGAATACCTGTTACACCAGCATGCATTCTAGCTGGGGAAGGTAGAGCCTAAGAAACCTGATTAAGGTAGCTGCTGTGATTGAGAGGAGAACTAAAATGAAAATCAGGATGGGTTCCTTGGTTTGGAAGGAATCTTAGAGGGCAGCTCACATTACCCTTCATGTTGCAGATCAAGAAACTGGGACCCAGGGCAGTGCCACCTAAAACCATTCAGTTAATTAAGGGCAGAATCTCCTAACTCCAAGTCCAGCACAACCTTCATCACAACCTGCTGGTTCACAGAACAACTCGCAAGTGCGTGAAAGAGAAAAAAGCCTACATATACTTAGTTGGTAAAATATTTATTTATTTATTTATTTATTTAGTGAGTTGATGACTTAATTTTTCTCCTCAAAATTCTGGAAGAGAATTCCTGAAGGGCAGGTGCTGGGCAGGTAGGGAAAATGTATTTAATTAATTGTTTCATAATTCCCTCACAATTATGGGCTTCTTGGGATAACATCCATTAAGATCCTGAAGGAAGGCTTCGCTGTGCTAATGAAGGATGAGTCACCTTACTATCTTACACACTGGTTTGCTCTTCAAAATATGTGCCTTTGAATAAAAGGGCTTCGCTATCGTGGCTGAACTTGGATTCACTTTGTCTCTATGGCAACCACAGCAAATCCCCACAAGTCACAGGAAAAGGGCACTTGACATCTTGAAGCACAATAGACAGACCCTTTATATCATAGCCATTCCTCTCACTGCTAGAAGGTAGAATAAAGGGAGAAGACACCATCAAACGTGCATTCCAGAGCTGCAGAATCAAAACCTTTCTGCACCCAGCCTGCTTCTTTAAGCTGTTGCTGAGTTCAAGAGTCACTCATGAATATTGCTACTTAACAAGTGACAACTTCAACTTGCTCTCTGATAGTCTCCTCAACTACCCTGGCCCAAAACCCATGCAGAGTTGGACCTAGTTATAATTTACATACACGAGAAATTGATTTGGCTGCATAAGACAGATGAGCCAAATGAACAGTAGCTGAAACCCACAAGGTTGTATTCCTCTACACAGAAAGTCGAGAGGAAGGCAGCCCAGTGCACCTATGGCTCTCAACAAAGCCTTTAAAAAAACAAGATTCCTTACAGGAAACTACTCCACTCTCTTCCTCATGGTCCCAAAGCCATCACAGCCTCATTTTAGGTAGCAGAGAAGGGAGGGATGATGAAGAAGGAGCAATGTGTGTATGATCTCTTTTAAAGAGATTTTACTGAAGTTGCCATACAGCTCATTGACGAGTACTTAATTACTTGGCTATACCTGGTTTCAGAAGAGGTAGGGAAATATAGTTTTTATTTCTGATAGTCTTATGGTTCTTTAAAAAGCAGGGGTTCTATTGTAAGGCTGGAAGGATGGAAGAGAGTACAGATATCTAGATACTTAGGTAGCCCACAGTCCTAGTGACCTTGAAGAGCTGAACTAACCCCTTAATGCCTCTTGATTCAAATTATAGCTCAATTTTTGCTCCCAGCTTTAGTCCACAAGCCCATTGGTTGAAATGATCTTGTTATAATTATGGGTCAATGATCCTAAGGTTGCAATATTTGTGGAGGTGTTACCTGTTGGTGTAGAAGAAGTTGTATAATGAAGTTATCAGGCAGAGGGATATGGAGGCCTCTATGGCCTGGCGTGGTGCTGGCTGGACCTTGTGGTGGGACATATCTCCTGGAGGATGTCAGCTCCTGATCTCAGCATTTTGAAGAGAAGCATGGTCAGGCTGGGTAATAACTGGACATAATATGAAGCAGAGGGATGTCTTCTCCACCCTTGTGACACAGTGACTGCTAAAAGTCCAAGCTTGGGTGTCAGCTTTGGGGTGGGGGGAGACTGAGAAAGCTGGAGCCAGCACCTGGAGGCCTCAGCAGCCCCAGAGGCTCAGGTGCATGAAAGGTTGGATTCAGGCATAGCGTTTTGTGCTGAGTTATTTATGGGAAAACCTCACTTGTCTCTTTCCATGATTGGCAAGGGTCATATTTTCAGGGAGCCTGGACTTATTGCTTCAATGAAGGAAGGCCATAACAGAACAACTTAGATTCAGAATATCACTTTTTCACTTTTGAGGTTCAGTAGAAACTTTCAAACTCCCAGAAGATATAATGAGTTGTCAGAAAGGGATTTTGTGTCTCAAGGCCTGGCTCTTGGGTATCAAAAGCAAATATTTCTGCCATAAGTGACAGATTTGGGGAAAATGCTTGATCATAAGGATGTAAGAGCCAATTTTCTTAGCCCATAAGTTTTGAGTCTATCTAGGGACAGGAAGAAGAGTCAGGGAAGAGAATAAGAGAGAAGGGCAGTGACGGGGCTCTGTATCCTGCTGCCTCAGGCTCAGTCTGGAAAGAAGGGTGTCAGGGAAGACCCAGACTGGTTTGGGGATTTTGTGCTCTGAATTTCCCTTGGGGCTCTGAGTGGAACTAAGAATCCCTAATGTCTCCTGCTCCACTGTGATATAGGCAACAAAAGAAGAGATGACAGCATGGGAGACAGGTTTGAGGTGGTATTATATGAACCCTATGCAAACCACCAATTGTGCTGATGGAGATCAGAATAAGCCACCCAAAAATATGCCACATTGGCATAAGGATTATTTTGAGTTGAAGGCAAATGAAAAACAGCAGATGCAGGAAAAGCTCCCTACCCTTCCCCTTTCTGCCTAAAAGCAGAGTATAAATTTCCCTCTATCAAGGTGTCACCACTCTCCTCTCCCATAAAGAAAGAGAACTCTTATCATGGGGGTTGGTGCCAGCTCAGATCTGCATAAACAAACCTTACTGAACAGAACAGATCTTCCATTTGTTTCCTCTCATATGTTTGCCTTCCCACAATTTGTCACCCCTAGAAGCCCAAAACCTCTGCCTTTGTCTTGTCACTTCTCAAATGTATTGCTCTTTGTTAAAATGGTCTATAAGCTCTGAGGCCTCACAGCTTCTTTGGGTTTTCACTGTGTTTTCTGTGAGACTGCCATGCACATATAACCAAAATTAAAATACTAACCTCAAACTAAGTATGTATGCTTTTTTTCTGTTAATCTATCTTTTGTCAGTTTAATTTGCAGGGCCCAAGTCACTGAACATAAGAGGATAAAGGAAATAAGTTTCCCCTCCCCTATAGGAACAAGAGCAGCAGTGTTTTCCCCAGAGTCCTAGAGATTGGTAAAGGCAAGAGGTTGAGTGACAGAGTGTTTAAGCACACTGCAGTGCGGCAAGGGGACACATCACAATCAGCAAATGTGGGTGGACTAGCACATGATGGCATTTACACGAGCCCGCACTGTCTTGATTTTTCATCAGCTTCTCAGAATTTAGACGGCACCCCAAGGAGTGGGAGGAACAAGTTCTGAATGGGCAGAGTTTAAAGCTAAAAGGGCTAAGAATACTGAATTAATCAGATCGAGTCATTTCTGCCATCAGAAAACATATAGGCTCAAGACAAACACTAAATTCAGGACAAAACAAAGAATGCCCCATATTTGGCAGTCCTGAGTTAAGAGCACGAGAAATTTGAATTTGCTACCGAATTGTATATCATCCAGCTTATTAAAAAACACTGGGCTTTACATCTACCTGAATGAAATAGTAAAAGGAAGATGCTATTATTTCTGACAGGGTCAAACACTATTCAATCAGGTATTATTCATATTTACAAATAGACAATTGCATAAAAACCTAATGAAACAAGGATCCTCTAAGGAGGAAATAGTTGACTTATCAAGGACTGCCCAAGAGAAGAGGTCCCTCACTGCTAGACCTTCACTATCTTCCAGCAAAATCTCACTGGCTGTTCTTCAAGTTGCTTCTCTGCTCAGCAGCTCCCAGAGGCTCTCACAATTTTATTCTGCCTCCCACTTCATGACATTCTCTGGGGAAGCTAGGTGCCATTGTTCTAGGATAATTACGGGCAAAGTACTGGATGGAGAGTCTTAGCAGTGGTGCCCTTACATGTGTGTTTTATCACCTCCTCCCTTCATTGAATTTCATTCTTTAGCCATGAAAAAGAAGCTATCTGTGAATGTCTTCAGTGGAGGTGACCAGATGGTCTCCCCTGGGTTTGTTGGGTTCCTGTCTCTGGTCACTTCATTGGGAATGATTCCGTCCATCTTCTGGTTGTCAAGTTTTGGCTCATTATATCACCTCTCTTGATTTTGACTTTCTCACGCATATAACTTGGATATTCACTTTCCACACACAAATGTTTAAGAATCAATATCAATCTCTGTGCCTGGCACACCGTGGGTGATCATTAGTGTTTCTTCTCTTTCTTTTTTTTTGAAACAGGGTTTCACTGTGTCATCTAGGCTGGAGTGCAGTGGCATGATCATAGCTCACTGTAACCTTGAACTCTTGGTCTCAAGTGATCCTCCTGCCTCAGCCTCCTGAGTAGCTAGAATGACAGGTAGTCACCTCCTTATGAGTCCCAGATTTCTGTGTGTTTGCCTGCATCTTCTTTTTTATTTTTTGTAGAGACAGCATCTTATTATGATGCTAAGGCTGGTCTTGAACTCCTAGACTCAAGCGATCCTCCCTCCTCGGCCTCCCAAAGTGCTGGGATTACAGGAGTGAGCCACTGCCTCCCGGTTCTTCCCTTTCTTGATACCTTTTCTGGAGTGAAGAATGTCTGAGCATTTCTTCACATTCAGCTTGTATTGGAATGTTTGAATAGAATTTGCTGAACGTATTCCGTAACCAGTGCCGCATTTTGAAGCCATCTACAAAACTGTGTACTCATATGTTGCTCTTTATTTTTAACAGATCTGAATATTTCACATCTGTTTAGTAGGAATACTGGGAAAACTTGATTTTCTCAAAGGGAAAAGTTATTTTGTCAGTTGGATAAGTGTATCCAAGCAATAGGAAATCTAACTGACATACAAGAGCCCACTCTTTCTATGGTAAGTATTGAATTATGTTAGACAAAGACCTGAGAACTGTTGCTAAGTTCCGAATGGATGCTAAAAATAGGTAGGATACTGTGGTTTCATTATCTGGAGCAGGGGTGAGGAGACTTTAAAAATATCTAGTTAAGGGCCATTCATAGTCAATCAAGGTTTATTTAAATAAATAGCAATTAAATGTAGAGCATTTATACAAAAATAGAGGAAAAATAGAAATCATGTTCTATATTGGCTATTAAGATAAACAGAACATAAAACTCTACTAAACAAATACAGTGAAAAATAAAACCATATACTACAAATTTTTGATTATCTGGAGCTCTTTAGAAAGGAGCTGATTGCTGACTTTTCTATGTGGCTCAGGGTTTCTATCTTCAAGACATGATTTTTTAAAAGACTTCAAATGGAAAGCTCTCTAAAATGCACCCCGTGCTTCCAAGCATTCTTAAACATAGTATGAAGAATACAATCTAACCTCTTCCTCATAGGGTTTGCATGTGTGCTCCTCCAAATCTCATGTTGAAATGTGACCTCCAATGTGAGAGATGGGCTTAGTGGGAGGTGTCTGAGTGACAGGGGCAGATCCCTCATGATACAGCTTGGTGCTGTCCTTGCAATAATGAGTGAGTTCTCACGCTAGTAATTCACGCCAGATCCGGCTGTTTAAAAGAGCCTGGGAACTCCTCCCCTGTCTCTTGCTCCCTCCCTCACCATGTGACATGCTGGCTCCCCTTCACCTTCCAGCAGGACAACCTTCCCGAGGCCTTCACCAGAAGCACAGCAAGATACTGGTGCCACGCTTGTAGAGCCTGCAGAACTGTGGGCCAAATAAACCTCTTTCCTTTATAAAATACCCAGTCTCTGGTATTCCTTTAAAGCAACGCAAAACAGATTACTACAGGGTCTCAATTCATTCATATTAATATCTATTATTCTAGAGTCCTGTGTTAATACAACAATGTTCTCAATATCAGCTTAAGTACATGGAGCTGTTTCTATTTTTTCTTTTCTCTTTTTTTGGAGACAGGGTCTCACTCTGTTGTCCAGTCTGGAGTGCAACAGTGTGATCATAGCTCACTACAGCCTCCACATCCTGGGCTCAAGCGATTCTCCTGCCTCAGCCTCTCAAGTGACTGGGACCATAGGTGCTTACCTCCCAGATTTCTGCGTGTTTGTCTGCATCTTCTCTCTTTGCCTGGCTGTGACTTCTTACTGCAGCCATATGTCCATTTCTCATACCCCTTATCTCTGTTAGTGATTGGAAAGTTGGGTCCAAGTTTGTGAAAATTTTTTATTTGTAAACTAAAAATATCTTCCTTCTGGTGAACATCTGACACTTTAAGAGGAATGGATATGAGTCTTTTTATTTTTTGTTTTTCGCTCTGCCTGTTCCAGATTATATTTTATTATCAATTGATGTATAATACAATAAAAGCTTTTTATAAACCATAAAGCACTAATACAACTATAAAGTAGTGTGAGTATCTTTAGGGATTTTTTGTGCAACCTACATTTCCCAGCTAGCTAGCCATGCCCAGCCCTTCTAGGCCCTGAACCGAAGGCACTTGTCCACCTACTGGTTATCTTTATTAAGTGACTGGGCAAGAGATGGTGCCAGTAGTGTAGAAATAGATTGTACCAGGATCTTGGATTTTAAGTTCAGGAGTCACAGCTGGCTCATTTTTACAAGTTCAACTGAGCATCCTGGCCACTATGCTATTCCAGGCCGCAGGCTTGCTGGAAGCATTGGAGTGGGTGTCCACCCCAGTATAATTTCCCTAGAGGCCGGTGGGGCTTGGGGCACCTGGAACCCTCCGGGCAGTCTCCTCCTGCCGAGAGCAGCCTTTGTGGTTTATCCCAGTTTGCTGTACAGATTTCATTTGCTGTGTATGTCATGGTGTGAAAAATGCTGAGAAGGCCGGATGTTAGGTGGTTATACTGAATTGCAAGTCGTTGCATTTAAGAGTATGGATGGTGTGTTCTCTACCCTGCTTGGCAGGCTTTGCTGCGAATGCATTTTTTGTCCTTGTCACAGTAAACAGAGACATCTATATTTGAGAGTTCACTCTCACTAAGCTACTGATTCAGTTTTGTGGAAGACAACCAGGGTGGTCCTAATATATGAAAGTGTTTTAAAAGTTAAATTCATTCAGGCCGGGCTTAGTGGCTCATGCCTGTAATCCCAGCACTCTGGGATGTAGAGGTAGGGAAATCACCTGAGGTCAGGAGTTCAAGACTAGCCTGGCCAACATGGTGAAACCCTGTCTTTACTAAAAATACAAAAATTAGCCAGGCATGGTGGCACATGCCTGTAATCCCAGCTACTTGGGAGGCTGAGGCAGGAGGCAGGCTGAGGCAGGAGGCTGGGCTTGAGCCCAGAAGGCGGAGGCTGCAGTGAGCCAAGATCGCTCCACTGAACTCCAGCCTGGGTGACAACGAGACTCTGTCTCAAATAATAATAATAATAATAATAAAATTCATTCACTGGACATGTATTTCTTGAGCACAGACACTGTAATAAACTCTGGAGACACGGGATGAATAACATAAGACTCTTCCTCCAGTGGGCTCTGGAGGGAGATGGCTGGGTACACAAATCATCACCATCTGATATGATGAAAGCCCCGCACAATTCTGGCCTTCGTAAGGGGACACTTACCCTGCCCTTTCTCTCCTGTTCCAAACACGACATGAACATAACATGACAACAAGATTCTCAATCTCGCTAAACACCTCATGGTATGTTTCACCTCCTAGGTCATAGTTCTTTGTGGTATAACAGCTTATTACATGATTGAAGATTCGTGGGTTCATTACATTGCTTATCCCCACATCCTATCTGCAGCCTCTAGTCCAAGACTCCCAAGGGCCCCACGACATCTGATGCATCTTAGCACAGAGCACGCTAATGTCGACTCATGCCACATCCCTGTTACACACAAGCAGTCCGAGAGGAAGCACGGCAGAGCAGTTTTCCTCTCAGCCAGACCTCAGAGGTGGGCGTGGTATTTCTGTTTTTCCTTCCACCAAACAAAAGGTTTGTTAAGCCTACAAACTTTCCACTGTGAATGAAGTTGAGACTTTTGTTGAGAAAGATCTGGAATGGAACAGATTAGGTTTTTAAAACCGAATTAAGCTTTAAAAAAAATTGAGTCAACTATGATGATAATAACATTTGACCTACAAGAATGAAAGCAAACCACACAAGTAAACAAAGCCACATTTAATGATGGAGGCCTAATTGCTTTGTTTTGAAAATACAGGATTATTTTGAGCTTCAAAAGGAAATGTGCTTACGCACAATTTGAAGGTTGCAGTTTCCTTCTCAAAGAAAAATGATTGAAGATTTCACTTGGGTAAAATTTAAGAGGGCTTTGTCCTTTGAGCACCTAAAATCTTCAGAGTTAAGTTGTGATTTGTCCTTTTTGTCTGATAACGACTACAACTAATGTTAACTGAGCATTTGCCAGGGACTATGCCAATGAATTATCTCTTACTAACCTGAAATACAGGACAGTAGTGGTGAGCCAAATTTTATGTTGCTTTTGTTGCATGATAAAAGATTCAAGAGATATAAAAGACAGAAAAATACGGTTATCTCTGAATACAGCATGTGGCATCGCTGTTGTACTGGTGATTATGTGAAGGGCAAGACCACTTTTGAAAACACGCTCATTACTCCTCCAAGACCACATTTAGAGTCTGTACGATCCAAGAACAGCAGCTGTGTTTGTTATCAATTCAGATTCTACTTCGTACTTTGTGGACCCCAATAATGTACCAGCAAGAAACTTGAGTCTCCTATGTTGAGAAAAATGTGACTCTGGCTGTAAGAAGGTTTCATGAGGTAAAGATTTTTAGCCTCCCTGAGCAAAAGTGTGTGTGTGTGTGTGTATGTGTGTGTGTGTGTGTGTGTGTGTGTGTGTTTTCCAGCAGGGGTTCACATCAATGCTCGGAATATCTGAAGTACAGGCATTCTGGAATTAACGAATATACCACCCATTCAAGCAAGTCAGGGAGTTGTGTTGAAAACGGGAAGGCTTCTCATGGGCCTGGAAACCAGAAGGCAATTGCAGACCCCTCTTCCCAGGGCAGCCAGCTCACCAAGCTTCTGTCACACTGGTTTCTTTCTGTTTATCCAACACATGAGTCATCTTTTGCATTGAGTCAGGCCTTTGCATCTGCTGTGCCTTCTGCCTGGAAGGCTCCTTGAACTCAGCTCTTTTTTTTTTCTTAGCTCAAAAATCAAGATTTTTTTCCCTGACTGTCTTGTCTAAAGTAGACTCCCTCAAGTTAGGGCATCTATTCTAGTCTATAATTGTATGTGTATTGCAGGTCATTATTATCTGGCTCCCTTCACCTCCATGTAAGATCCATGACAGCAGGACCTGTGTCACTCTTGCTCACCACTGGACCCCACTGTCCAGCACGGTGCTTGACATATAGTTGTTGCTCAATGCACACGTGTGTGTATGTATGTGTGTATGTATGTATGTGTGTATGTGTGTGTATATATATACATATATATATATATATTTAGAGACAGTGTCTCACTCTGTTGTCCTGGTTGGAGTGAAGTGGCACGATCATAGCTCACTGCAGCCTTGACCTCCTGGGCTTGAGAAATCCTCTTGCTTCAGCCTCTCGAGTAGCTGAGACTACAGATGTGTACTGCCACACCTGGTTTCTTCTTATTATTATTATTCTGTAAAGACAGGGTCTTGCTATGCTGCCCAGGCTAGTCTTGAACTTCAGGCCTCAAGGGAACCTCCCACCTCAGCCTCCCAAAGTACTGGGATTATAGACATGAGCCATTGCATTGGCTCAATGCATATTTATTAAGTGAATGAATGAATAAGTGAATTCGTGAATACATGAATAATATTGAATTTAGCTATATTAGCAAAATGGGATATTACAGGATAGCACACAAACCTTATTACTGTTGTTTCTCTGAAAAATATGCCCCCTGAGAATGCAACTTGTGAGTGGGTGAGAGACTACATATAAGGGTTAAAACGGGCTAGGGCATAAAAAGTAGAAATAACAATATAGAGACATTAAATTTGCCTCTGCAGAAGCATAAAGGAAGTCTGCTTGACCTGAATAATCTTTAAGTCTGAAAATATTTCATCTATCAAAATCCAAAATCTTGTCACTCATCACTAGTTCCCACTCCCAATAACAGTTTTCTTGAAGAGATAGAAATGTCCACTCACATTCTTTTTTCTTTTTCTTTTTTTTTTTTTTTTGAGACGGAGTCTCACTCTGTCGCCCAGGCTGGAGTGCAGTGGCGCAATCTCGGCTCACTGCAAGCTCCACCTCCCAAGTTCACCACCCACATTCTTGACTGCATCACGCTTCCTGCAAAAATTGCAGATGGAGAGGCAGGGGAGAAAAAGCATCAGGGAGGTGTTGAAATAACTCATATTAGAAACCCCTAATTCCACAGTCAGTTTTAAGTGGGCAACTCTGTCTTCAGAAGGCTTAGGCTTTTGAGTCTGTAGAAATCTACAGCTCACAATGTAAGCTGTTGGCTACCAGAAAATGAAATGATGAAATACTAATCTGATGAGTAGAGGAGGGAGGATGTTTGCTCATAGAGTTGTCTGCAGGTTGTGAGAGAGTGCCAGAATCTGGGCTTCTGGAGGAGGGAAAGAAGGCTGGAGGAGTTTGAAAGAGAAAAACAAAGTCCTCTGGTCCTGAGACCTTCCTCCAGGGATTGAGAGGCTGGGGTAGAGGTTAGGGGCTGGAGGGAGAGAAGTGGGAGCTGCAATTTGGGGCAGTTCTGGGATCTTCTGCTTCTATCCCTGCACGTAGCAAGCCATTGGGATTTTCCAAAGCTTCAGGATAGATGAGACAGTGCGGCCCAGTCTGAAATGGCCTCAGCTCTGTAGGTGGAAAGATGTTGGTGATGCCTGAAGGTTCTTGTGCCTCTTCTTGTCTTAGGGTTACAGTTTTGGGTTACAGTGTAACTGACATAATCTCCAAAGATCTGATCATGTCTTCTAATGTGTCCTAAGTACCACTTGAGAGGTACCAAGTCCTGTAGAGATTCAGAGAAGGAAAAGTGCACTTCTGGCTGGGGGTCAGGAAAAGGCTCCGGGAAAAAGCTGGCTCAGAAGGATAAGGAGACTTTTAGTGGATGGGGAAAGAAAAGCATTCAAAGATGAAACAGCAAGAGCAAAGTACAGAGGGAACGCAGAGGTGTTGTCAAAGACTGACGTGGAGACCTGCTGCATGTGGTTGGGAAGAGAGGGAGGGGTTAACAGCCACTGGAAACTATGGATGGAGGCAGTGTTCTCAAGAAGAATAAAGAGGTAAAAAAAAGAAAAAAAAAAAAAAAAAAAAAACAGAGGCTGATGACAAAGGAGGCACTTGAAAAACACCACTTTTGCCAGAGATTGATTGGCGCCACCTTCTCCTGAGTGAGGTAATCGTTTCTTTGACAATAGATATTTATTAAATTCCCACTACATTGCCAGGTGCCATCCTGACTTTGGAAATAAAGCAAAGGCTAGTAAAAATGAAAACAAAAGTCCCTTCATTTGTGGAGTTTACATTCCAGCGGGGCAGATAGGAAGTAAACAAATAACAAAGTCAGTCAGATGGTGGTAAATCCTATGGAGAAGAACACAGCCCAGCCAGGGAGCAAGGGCACTGTCAGTGGTGCAGGAGCCGTGTTGTGTGGGACCCGCGAAAGCAGACACTCTGCCTCCCAAGGTTTCATGCACATGCTCGTTCATTCATTCATGCTCTTTGCTTATATTTTTTTGCCAGGCACCGGAGCAGAGCTATAAATGAGATAAGTAAAATCCTCATGGAGCTCAGGGTCTCATAAGCAAGTAACAGATAAATAAATAATATCATGTTAAGTAGTGGTAGTGGTCATTGTGACAAAGAAAAATAGCAGAGCAAGGGGATAAGAAGGGACAGGGGCGTAGTATGGAGATGATATTGGAGCACAGAAGGAGTGAACTACGAGTATCCCAGAAGGAGAAAAGCAAGGACAAATGCCCTGAGAGGAAATGAGTTTTGAGTGTCACGGAACGGGTAAATTCATGCATGACAATGTCTTCTCTCTCCTCTTCTCTTCTTTCTTTTATATTAAACACATCTGCTTCTCAGCAAAGGACCTGTGTAAAGCAAGGCATCATCTTACTGCAAGGGGAGACATCGCTGGGGTCTGGTTAGAAGATCCGGCTCTGTTTTCTCTAATGAAGGTCTTTATAGGAAATCTGCATTAGTGCCTTGTTTGTGTTCATCGACCCTCTGCTTCATGGCAGAAGGGCGCTTACTTGAAGGCCCCTAAGCAGGGAAGGAAGGGGAGTTTCTGTCCCCTCCCTAGCTGGCTTCCCTGGCACATGCTGATTTCCCTCCAATTCTGTAGTGCATGTCATGACCAGGGGAGGAAAGAATTCAGCTGGACCACCTCAAGGACTGTGTGATGGAGTCGAAAACTTTGCTGATGTACATGTTGGTGGTCAAGGAAGGCCTTCTGAACACTTACCTGGTGCCCACAGAGGTTCTGAGAGCTGGAAGCTGGAAACAGTCAGTCTGGGGTCCTAAAAGTTGTCTTCTCTTCAGTGCCGACATCAGGGGCATATTGGTGGTAGAAACAGGGTCTCCACGTGGCCACAGGCACCATTAATTGGTTCAGTTTTCTTGCATTTCTCCTGAGCTCATCCTGACCCTGTGCACTGCTGACCAGGAGTTCTAACCTGCAGCATCGTGGGTGGGTCCAGCTTGCAACCTCATCAGGGTTGACTTTGTTACTCTTACTGATGAAGAAACTGAGACTCAGAAGGATAAAGGCCCTGACCCAGGGTAACACAGTGGTGGGGCAAGGACATGAGCCCGGCTTCTCTCACTTATGAGGAAATCTGCAAGGATGATCACTGTGCTGAAAAAGGAGGGGGAGGGGGTCTGAACTTCTGAGGCAGCCTCGCTTCTGCAGCGTTGTCTGTGGGAAGGACACACCACCCTGGCTGCACATTAGAATCACCTGGGCAGCTTTTAAAACTCCCGGGGCCCAAGTCTTACCTCGGGCCAATTAAAAGAGAATCTCTGGAGGGGAGACCTAGGCATTGGGATTTTTTTTCCCAAAACTGCCCAAATAGTTCCAATGTGTAGCCCAGGTTAAGAACCACTGTTTAAGGGCGAATTCTGTTGCAGCTGTTGAAAAAATTTTTTAATGCAATAATCTTGGAATTCTCTTGTTTTAAAAAGGACAAATAGCTTGCTACTTCTTCCTTCTCTGGTCACTCCAGAGTAGTCATTTTTCAAGATAAGGACCTGGGTTAAGTGAGCATAAAAACACGAATAAAAATTAAAATAAATTACTAAGTGAGAAATAAAAGTCATGAATAATGTAACAAGGGGAAGAGCTGGAAGAACTAGGGCAGAAAGCAAAGCTGAGAAAATATAAAAGAAGAGGGTCACTGCGGAAGCCTCTGTGAGGTCAGAGTACAAATGGAGGAAGGAAAGCTGGTGTGTAAATCCTGTCTTTTTGATACTTGGGCCCAGTAAGTACCTTGGAGACCTGAGGGATTTCAGTTCTTGCAGATGACTGACAAGCTCCAGCCATGGGCTGCCAGCATCCCCCAGAAAGAGCAGCCACGCCCAGGTCTGTAGAGCGTGTTCTAGACTGAGCAGGACATGGTGAAGAGCAGTAGAACTGCAGTCACTTGGCCACGCATAGTGGCTCATGCCTGTAATCCCAGCACTTTGGGAGGCCGAGGCGGGCAGATCATGAGGTCAGGAGTTTGAGACCAGACTGGCCAACATAGTGAAACCCCGTCTCTACTAAAAATACAAAAATTAGCTGGGCACGGTGGCACGTGCCTGCAGTCCCAGCTACTTGGGAGGCTGGGGCAGGAGAATTGCTTGAATCTGGGAGGCAGGGGTTGTGGTAAGCCAAGATTGCACCACTGCACTCCAGCCTGGGCAACAGAGTGAGACTCTGTCTCAAAAGAAAAAAAAAAAGACCACACACCCATACAGGTGTCAAAAAAAAAAAAAAAAGAATTGCAGTCACATGATCACATGAGCCCCAGGCCTTTGAATTGGAATCCAGGAGGGATGATGAGGAGGAAGAGGCCTTGTTCTGTTTGAAAAAGCCCCAGTGATTTGGTCACACTCCTTCCCTCTCCCTTCCCTTTTCTCCTCCACCCCTACATGGAGAATTACTGTCCCCACAAGGACTCACCCGTGTGACCAGCTCTCCTGCAGGTCCAAAACAATCCAAAACTTTGTGACTAGCATGTCATTTGCACCTTCCAGGCAGCTCCTGAAGGAACACACTCCCACTGGGAAGGGTGATGGGTAATGATTCCCAGAACCTGTCACTCAATGATTGACATTAGTCTTAGTCATGGTTACCACCAAAACTTCCCCAAAGGAGGGACATCTGGGTCCTTTGATTGACCAATAGTATGTTCTCCAGGAAGATTTGCTTCCAACCAATTCCCAGAAAGTTCAAGCAATAGATGACAAAATGTTATAAACCCAAATATTTTATCAAATGGTAACCAAGTTTTGGGTCTTCAGATTAACACATTCTTTCTTAGACACAGTCCACTAAATACAGACCTCACCATGAACGATCTGTTTGTTTGAACTGGTGATTCTTCGTCATCAGGTTACTATGGTTGAAAGTTGAGAAGGCACATACAATTGCCAGATATTTGGGGGACAACTGGAAGGCACTGAGTTTCCTAAATGACCTCTATGAAATTGTAGTTGAACTGGGGCAAGACAGGAGCATATTTCGATGAATTTTGTTCTCAGGTATTGTAAAGAGTTACATATATGTATATTTTTACTCCAACCTATTTGACCTGCAAAAACCTTCTTGAGGTATGGGAGTTTTGATTAACAAGTACTCATTACATTATCTGAAGACCTTGTCTGTAAGTCTAGAATACATAAACAGTTACTATGAACATAGCTGAAAAGGAAAAGTTGCCCTTGCAGGGCATTCTTGCCTCCTGGATACACTCCAAGTGGCACCTTTCCCTGCTTTATAAAATGGCATATTCCAGAATGTTATCAAAGTGTATCTTAAAAGATATCAATACCCTCAATGATTTACAGTGTCACTATGGTTTCTTGTAAGAAAGAAAAAAAAATCCAAGTTGGCAAACTGGTATAAATGGTGCATAATAATTTTTTTTGATGACCTGGGACAGCCAATGGGTGCCTTTAATGTGAATGGCTGCAAAGGTGCTTTTGATACCTGTGTGTAAAGGTGGAAACCCAAAGCTTTCACACCACATGGTGTAGGCCCAGCAGAAGTGGCCGTAGATGCAGAAACTCCCAAACAAACATGTAACCTAACAACTCTATCAAACTAATCAAAATGTTCCCATTGAATCATCTAAAATAAGATGAGATCTCTCTCGCCTTCACAGAATTAGTCAAGTTCCTCTCCCATGTGATTATATCTCTGGCAAAAGCTTCCTTCAGGCCTAACCCACTTTTTAAAGCATGACTGGTATTGTACATTTGTTAGTGGGAAAGGGACACCTCTTATCTCTTAGAAATATAATCAGGTTGGGAAAAGGAGAAATAGTCACAGACCATTTGACTGGTGGCCAGGAGAAGAACGAGCCATAGGCTCAGCATTTGGGTGTTTGACCAATCCCTGGGCTCAGCTAGAGTAGCACGGAGAGAAACATGCTTGTTGATCAGATATTCAGAATCCCCAAAGCTACCCAACCCAAAGTCAAGCCATGTTCTGGGAGTCTCACTGATATATTTTAAATAGATTCCAGCTGGGAAAGATCACGCCCTACTGAGAAATAGTATGAGTTGGCAAACGTTTTGTGAATAAGGGCCAGATAGTAAACTTTTTTCTTTTTTTGAGATGGAGTCTCACTCTGCAGTGGCACGATCTTAGTACCATATTGTGGCAGAACATGGAAGGCGCGATCTCAGCTCACTGCAACCTCCGCCTCCTGAGTTCAAGGGATTCTCCTGCCTCAGCCTCCTGAAGAGCTGGGACTGCAGGCGCCCACCATCACGCCCAGCTAACTTTTTTGTATTTTTAGTAAAGATGGGTTTCACCGTGTTAGCCAGGATGGTCTCGATCTCCTGACCTCATGATCCACCCACCTCAGCCTCCCAAAGTGCTGGGATTACAGGCATGAGCCACTGCACCTGGCTGAGAGTAAACATTTTAGGTTTTGCAGGCCACATGGTCTCTATCAAAACTACTCAATTCTACTATTGCAGTGCAAAAGCAGCCACAGACTATGTGGAAACAAATGGATGTGGCTGTAGTCTAATAAAACTTTATTTACAAAGACAGGCCATGTGCCAGATTTGGCTGCGGGCTGTAGTTTGCCAAATTCCTCTCCCTATTTATATTATTGAGAATGATCTGTGTAGGTGGAAGACAGACGTGTTCACCAAATTATAGAGTATGATTTTTAGAGGCCAGTATAGGGGTAGCAAAGAACATGGACTCTGAAGCCTGAATTCAGATCCTTACTCCATGAGCTGGATAACCTTGAGCAAATTATTATACCACTCTGTGCCTCATCTATATGAGGCACATACTTTGGTCTATACGATGAGGTTTTATTCATCTATAAAATGAGGATTATAATAGAACTTAGTGTTGCAATTTGGGTTCATCCCAAAGTGGACCCAGATGAAAGGACTTAGATATAAGTGATTTTTTCAGAGGTGATTCCAGGAAGTACAAGTGAAGGAATAAGGGTGGGTGAGAGCACAGGGAGAGAAGCTCTTGAAGGGGCTGTAAAGGAGCAGTCATTCTCTAGGGCAATGGGGGCACCATCATGTGAGGACCTTCACAGTACTGCAGAGGGCACGGAACTGGGATGTTTACCTATGCACACATGTTCCTCAATGTCATTTCATGTCAAACTGTCCACTGTGACTGCAGGTGTAATTGGGAAGTGGACTGAGGGCACATGGATGGGCAATAGTGACTGCCACACGATTTCACAGGGCTGTTATAAAGATGACATGAATTTGTATTTTCAAGGCACATGGGGGAAAAATGCCTGGTCTTCAGGAAATGCCATTTAAGTGACTGCCAAATACAGAGTGGGCATCCTTTGAAGCAGTAGGAAAGAATATTAGACATAACAAAAATTAAATTGTTGAAATTTCATATCTGTAAAGGTAATATGGATTGA
The DNA here is from genome assembly GCF_007565055.1 of Rhinopithecus roxellana. Lineage (NCBI taxonomy): Eukaryota > Metazoa > Chordata > Mammalia > Primates > Cercopithecidae > Rhinopithecus > Rhinopithecus roxellana. Next base: position 3,740,689 of record NC_044552.1, on the reverse strand, counting down.
ACACTGAAACAAGTTCCACAGTAGATTATGAAGGAACACTAGAAATGCCAGGAAACATGTAGGTAGATTATAGGCAGTGGCCTCTTCAACTCTGTCAAGTTGTGAGTCAATATCATGTACTACATTAGCTGATGACAGTGATCTGGAGTGACCCTAGGAAGGCGGGGACACAGGAAAGCAAATAAAATGTATGCTATGTTTAATCCATGCCTAGTTGTTAAAATTTGGCACTGTAATTAGGCACAAATGACATATTCTTTACTTGAATTATTATAATTTGAATTACTTTTATGTAACCTTATAAAAGTTTTTTTTTTTTTTTTTTTTTTTTTTTTTTTTTTTTTTTGGAGACGGAGTCTCGCTCAATTGCCCAGGCTGGAGTGCAGTTGCAGGATCTCGACTCACTGCAACCTCTGCCTCCCGGGTTCAAGCAGTTCTTCTGCCTCAGCCTCCCAAATAGCTGGGATTATAGACATGTGCCACCATGCCTGGCTTACTTTTGTATTTTTAGTAGAGATGGGGCTTCGCCATGTTGGCCAGGCTAGTCTCGAACTCCTGACCTCAGGTGATCCACCCACCACAGTCTCCCAAAGTACTGAAAATACAGGAATGAGCCACCACACATGGCCCCATGAAAAGTTTTTCTCTTATTTGGTTAATCCTTCAGTATCTAAAATTAGGAAAAGATTGTCCATTTTTCCTAACACAGTTTAATCATTTCAACCACCTATGTATATGAATTAAAGTGTAGAAACGTAACCCACATACTCTGGCCTTTTGTTTACAACCTTCCTGACTCCATTCCATTCATTCTCACCCTGTGGGGTCTCTCCCACATACCCCCATCCGTCCCCCGTTTTTCATGTGATTTTAAGGCATATGCACATACTTCCCCTGAGAGGTCTGCCTGCTGGTATACTCTGGGGAAGGGTGCTCTTATTGAGAGGTGACAACATGCTAGCAGCCCTTGCTTGCTCTCGGCGCCTCCTCAGCCTCCGCTTCCACTCCGGCGGGCAGCGCTAGAGGAGCCCTTCAGCCCGCCGCTGCACCGTGGGAGCCCATCTCTGGGCTGACCGAGGCTGGAGCTGGCTCCCTCTGCTTGCGGAGAGGTGTAGAGGGGGAGGTGTGGAGGAGGAGGTGCGGTTGGGAACCAGGGCTGCCCGCGGTGCTCGTGGGGCAGCACGAGTTCCGGGTGGGCGCGGTCTAGGCGGACCCCACACTCTGAGGTGCCGGCCCACCTGGCTGCCCTGGGCAGTGAGCGGCTTAGTACCTGAGCTAGCAACTGTGGAGGGTGCGCCGGTTGCCCTATCACTGACAGTCTGCCAGCGCCGGCTGAAATTCTCGCCCGGCTGCAGCCTTCCCTGTGGGGCAGGGCTGGGGACCATGCCCCAGCCGTGCCACGCCCCCGTGGGCTCCCGCGCGGCAGGAGCCTCCCTGACTGGTGCCACCCCATGTGCCGCGGCACCCGGTCCCATCAACCACCAAAGGGCTGAGGAGTGCGGGCACTAAGCGAGGGACTGGCGGGCAGCTCCCTCCGCGGTCCCTGGCGCCGCATCCTCTAGGTGAAGCCAACTGGGTTCCTGAGTCAGGTGAGGACTTGAAGAAATTTTATGTCTACCTGGAGGATTGTATATGCACCAATCAGCACCCTGTGTCTAGCTCAAGGTTTGTAAACGCACCGATCAGTGCTCTGTGTCTACCTATTCTAGTGGGGACTTGGAGAACTTTTGTGTCTAGCTAAAGGATTGTAAATGCACCAATTAGCACTCTGTGTCTAGCTCAAGGTTTGTAAATGCACCAATCAACTCTCTGTAAAATGGGCCAATCAGCTCTGTAAAATGAACTAATCAGCAGGATGTGTGTGTGGGGGTGTGGGGGGGTGGGGGGGTGGGGGGGTGGGGGGGTGGGGGGGTGGGGGGGTGGAAGGCGGGGTCAGACAAGGGAATAAAGGTAGGCCGCCCAAGCCGGCAGTGGCAACGTGGTCTGGTTTTTCTTCACAGTGTGGAAGCTTTGTTCTTAGCCCTTTCCAATAAATCTTGCTGTTGCTTATTCTTTGGGCCCGGGCCACCTTTAAGAGCTGTAACACTCACCACAAAGGTCTGCATCTTCACTTCTGAAGTCAGTGAGACCAGGAACCCACGGAGGGAAGAACAACTCCAGACGGGAGGACCCAACAACTGTGCATGTGCTACTCTTATGAACTGTAACACTTACCTTGAAGGTATACGGTTTCAGTCCTGAGGGCAGTAAGACCACACGAACCCACCAGAAGGAACAAACAGCTCCAGACGCGCTGCTTTTAAGAGCTGTAAAACCATGAAGGTCTGCAGCTTCACTCCTGAAGTCAGTGAGACCATGAACCCACCAGAAGGAACAAACAACTCCAGACGTGCTGCTTTTAAGAGCTGTAAAACCACGAAGGTCTGCAGTTTCACTCCTGAAGTCAGTGGGACCACGAACCCACCAGAAGGAACAAACTCTGGATACACTATGTTTAAGAACTGTAACACATACTGTGAGGGTCCACGGCTTCATTCTTGAAGTCAGCAAGACCAAGAACCCACCGATTCTGTACACATTATCTTAGTACTATATTGTGGGAGAGATGTGAGGGAGACATCCTTGACCCCGGTGGGCGATAGGAGGAGCACAGTAGATAGGAGCCCTGGCTCTTTTGTATTTAACAGTTCCAGGTAGATGGAAAGTGAAGGGTTGGGCTTAATGAGAAATAAGGCTCTGAGAAGAAAGTGTGCCAAAGAGTTGGTTCTTGTTTCCAGAATTTTACTACAAAAGCATAGACAACAATCTTTGGCATGGGTCAGTAGCTATAAGAATAAACCTAAAACCACTTTCAAGAACCAGGGGAATAATCTTGAGTGGGAAGAGGAAGAAACAGCCATGCCTCTCTATCGAGCCTCGCCAGGCTCTTGACGTTACTGAAATAGAATAATCTTCAGAGACGCTTCCAGCATGTGTCGCAGGAAAATGCTTTTGGCTGCAAGAAACAAAACCGACTGAAAGTGGCTTAAAGTATAAGGAAATTTAGTATTACACAAAAGAAAATGTCCAAGGTTGCTAAATTCATTGGTTCAAAAAATGTAATCCAGGATCCAGGCTCTATTCTGCCAACCTTCATGTATCATCCTTGTTCTCCTGCTGGCTCTCCCTGTGGTTGAAGGTGGCTACTGCCTCTCTGTGTATCACAACAAACACAACCACATCCAGAGGAAAAAGAAACTGTCTTTATGTGTGCCTCTTTTAGGAGTGAGGAAACCTTTCCCAAAAGTCACCCAGCCGACTTTCTGCCAGAACTGTTTGGTCACAATAGACTGCAAGGTCAGTCCTAAACAAGCTATGGGCAAGACCAGGACCATCATGTCTGGCTCAGATGGGTAAGAATTGATTGCTGGAGCTAGGCTGGAGTTGGTGACTCCTTTGAGTCACATCAAGGAGAAACAGGTTCCAAAGCAACTTTGCAACTCTGCCAACAAAGAAGGGGGTGGATTGAATGTTGACTACCAACAGTAGGGTTATGAAGATGTCCTGGAGCTCCACTGATACTGTTTCTTTTTTCCAGCTTTTCCTGCTTATTAGCAAATGGCTAAAACTCCTTTGAAAAAATAAGAGCTCTTTGATTCTACAATTTCAAATGAAAAGCACAAAAGTATGAATGTGACTAGGAAGAGTGTGAGTTGGATGAGTTTCCCTTTAATTGGAAAAGTCTAATATGCAGTCTTTTCTTCTTTGGAAAGAGGAAGAGTACTAGAAATCAGAAATGTACTTGGTACCTCAAGAGGTTGGCATAACCCTTTGTATACAAATTTATTGTAGTATTTACCGTCTAATGTGGTTATTTACTTATATATGTCAGCCCTACCACTCTGTGAGTTCTTGATGGGCAGGGGACTCCACTATTCTTCATCACATCCCAGAAACCAGTGCAGGCCAGCACATATTTCCTGTCATGCCAGGCTTCACTCATGCTCACCTTGGTAGAAACTGTGATGAGACACACTCAGCTCCGTCATGTAACCCAGACATACATTATAAGTCTGGCTCATGCTGGTCAGATGGTTCCAGCTGACTAAGTACCTTTTCTTGCGCCCAGTTCCTGATGACATTTTCTTGAAAGAATTCGTGCAAATCTAATTACCCTCTCCCCACACATATTCCTGCCCCTTACATTTTGAGTTACTGCTTCTCTCCTGCGTTTTTAGTTATTGCTTCTCAATTCTTCTCCCTTTTAGGTCCCCAGCCAGCTTCAAGCTCCAGAAGACACTCCTCTGCTTTATCTTTAACTAAATACGAGTCTATCGGTTATTTAAACATCTATTAACTACTGTAATACCACTATGGTTTTTGTCTTGGCTGCATTTGTTATTTCCTCTGATACCTTTTTTCTTAGGTTCATGGTTTCCTATTTTCCCCATCAATCTTCTCCTCTCCTGAGACCTATAGTCCCCACTGTTCTATTTCTGCCAATCACCATCTTATCTATTATACAGGAGCAGCCACCAAACTCTGATTTCCATCAACATGCAAAAGATGAATTACGTGTCCACAAAAAGGGGAACAAACACAAAAGAGGCAGTCCTGGATTTCCAAATGCCTCATACAAATCGGCAGTTGTACATGATCCCCCTGCACCCATCCCATCACCCTCTTCAGTGCATATAAACTAGGAGGCTGCAACATGCATAAATTCAATAAGTGCTTTCAGAAGCCTACCAGGAAGAAATCTAATGTTCTTTCCCTTCTACAGTTGATCCTAGTTTGTACCCATGCAAATGATGCTGATATTTAGACAACTTTAAAGGGCTTATAAAGTCCACAAAGGACTCTGACACCCAAATTAAAGTTGTATCCTTAGTTCACCTCACTGTGCAAAAATATTGCAAAATATTTGGTGAAGTTAATCCCCATCTGACCACCTCCACAATCACTAACCACAACAGGAGAAGTTAAAAAAAATGAATTCCGGGAGTGCTTTATGATTTATTTGCTGTGTCAGTTTTAAGCTAAAGCCTTAACTTTTGATATATATTTGATTTTCAGAATAGGCTGCAGAAGAACAACCTTAATGTAACTGCTTCCCTGTAATGTGAAAGACTGTCTCAGGCTCCTCTGAATCTGCTGTCATTTCTGTTGATTCATGAGGTTGGATTATATTTTGCAAATTTTCTTTAATGAGTGTATATGTGTATTGTGTATATGTTGCAGGTTCTTCTTTACTCCATTGTGGAGGTGACTGTATAGGCTGTCAATGTGTATTCCCAGTGGTACATGCTCTCTATTCGGCAACCAAGGAGAGAAAAAGTTGATCAGAGATGTGGTGGTAATGCATACGTAAGGGCCTAGAAACCGGTGGTAACAACATGAGTTTATGGAATTACTGCATACCAGCCCCTAAGGGAGTAATTACAGATAGACTTTGAAGCTGCTTAATAACTGGCAGCATCACAGATTTTTGTAATCACCTGAGAAGCTGCAGATTAGCCTAATTCAGTGCCAAGTACACAGAGGGTGTGCAACAACCACTTGTTGAGCTGGCTTGAAGCTTAAGAAGAAAGGCTGAAGCCTGTGCACGTGGGAGGGGAGGAGCACCTAACTCATTCTCAGAAATGAATGAAATCTCAGTCCTCTGTCTTCTACCCCCTTTTGAGTTTGAAGTCAATTTTCCTAAGGTCAGTGTTTGAAGAGGAAGGAGTGGATTGGGGAAAAAGATCAAGGATGAGGTTATAAAGCTAATAACTTGAATTTACTAGGAACTTACTATAGACCAAATACTATCATGATGAATAAAAGGAAACTCTGGATTCAGGAGCTTTAAACTAACTCTGCTATGTAATTATGAAATTAATCTATAATATGTCTTCATAGTGTTCAGTCTACTCTGGCATTTTAAAATAAAGCAAAGTCATTTTAATTTGCTTTTATACTCAAAAACTGACAATGAAACAATAATAAAGGATTTCATTATGCCAAAAAGAAAGAAGACTGTGGATACAACCAGAATTAATGTTGATTTATGAAGAAAAGAAAATTGGCCAAAGTTTAGTACAGTTGTGAACATTAATCAATTTTTTTTTTTTTTTTGAGACAGAGTTTCACTCTTGTTGCCCAGGCTGGAGTGCAATGGCGTGATCTCAGCTCACTGCAACCTCAGCCTCCTGGATTCAAGTGATTCTCCTGCCTCAGCCTCCCGAGTAGCTAGGATTACAGGCATGCACCACCACACCCAGCTAATTTTGTATTTTTAGTAGAGACAGGGTTTCTCCATGTTGGTCTCAAACTCCCAACCTCAAGTGATCCACCTCGGTCTCCCAAAGTGCTGGGATTACAGGTGTGAGTAACTGTGTCCGGCCTTATCACAATATTCTTGAAAATGACTTATTCCAACCAGACTGTCCTTCTCTTCTGTGGCAGGAAGAAGCAATGTGCTGTGGGCCTAACAGCAGAGCAGGACTTGCTCTTTCATGTATTCCTTCAACAAATATTTATTGGGTCTTATTAAGTGCCGTGCACTGTGCTAAACATGGAGGATATGACAATGAATAAAATGAAGTCACTATGCCCAAGAAGGTCATTGTCTGGAAGGGAACAATGTAATGTCAATGTCAATAGAATATGAACATTTTAAGATAGGGAAAATATCAAGTGTAAGAAGCATATTAAAGGAGCATCTAGTCCACTTTTAGGGAGAAAAGGAGAAGAAGAGGGCCATCTAAAGCAAAGACCTGGAAGAGCAGCAGAAAGCAAAGATTGGGGCAGAAAAGTTTCAGAGAGAGGGAAGGAACCATTGTGCAAGGCCCCAAGTTCAGGGCGGTAGCCAGGAAGGAATGAAAACAATGGTGGAGTCACGCTGGGAACTGGGATGTTGCTCTGGGCATTCAGACCATGTTCCTAAGGGCAATAGGACAATAACCATTGTTCTAAGTGGTGTAAATAATTGAAAAGTCTGCCAAAAGAAGGAAGACATTGAGCATACAAAATGCATCTCATGTGCTTTGGGGCATTAATCTCACTACTTGAGGCTCATAATTTGCATTTGGACAGTTCACTAAGAGAACCAAATAAAATGTACACTGGCATCTAATATTTAACAATACATGCACATGTATATAAGCATAAGCCTATTTACTATTGAGTTGCATGGTAATTGAGCTTCAATAACCATAATCAATACTACTGTTAGAGAGTTAAGCCAATTTTCTTTTCTCATTCTGTTAGCCTCTAAATGTGTATTATCATTGAAATATCATCGACTGTTCTTCACCTCATGGTCAAGTGATTAAATGCAAATTAAAAGGCAAAAATCCACAATTGTATTTCCTGGGACATGGGGCACCTCCCATCACTCCACACACTCCATGTTGAAATAACCTACATGCGAATGAATCAAATAAGCGAAGTACTGTGTGCTCAAACAGTAATAGCCTAATAAGGTGGCAAGCAGATAGATTCTGAAACTGTAATTGCTTTGGGAGAGGAGCGTTTTTGTGGTGTGGCATAAGAAACAATCACCAAATAAAGGCTTCTAAGAAAAGTGCAGACACCATCCTAATTGCATAAAAACAGGAGGGCTTACATGGTCAATAGTAGACTTTTTGTTGCAGTCATTTCCTATCAGGCGTATTCCTTTCTTTTTGTGAGTATTTTTATACTAAAGGAGAGGTGTACCTTTCGCAATGGAATAAATTGTGCCGTGAACAATTATGAACAGAAATAGTAAGTCAATATAAATAAAGTTGGTGAAACCTTTATTTCAGAGAATGCAATCTCAATGATTGCAAGCATGAAAAGAAAAATCTTTGTGACTTGTATATCGAGTCACACAAGCTTGATTAGGCCAACAGGAGCCACCATGAGACACGCACTGGAGGGAATGCAGAAGCTCAGGGCCCAGACCAAAGCCAGAATGAACTTTCACCCACCATCATCCTACTGATTGGGAAGGGACAGAGGTGCATGAATCATGGTAGAACAACACAATCATTGTACTTGAACATATTTCAAGTGTGCCATATGTCTCTCTGTGTGTGGCAGGATGGTGTTCTCATTCTTCTTCCTTCCTTTTGTTTCTTTCCATAGCATGGTGATCTAAAGTTATGCAGTAAGTGGCAGTCAGTATCAGCAAGAGACAATTTTCCTTCTTTTTGATGACTTTTGCTCAAAGTGTGGACAACAGACCAGCAACATTGGCATCACATGGCTGCTTGATAGAAATGTAGGCCCTTGAGCCCTACCCCAAACCTACTGAATCAAAGTCTGTATCTTAATAAGATCCCAAATGATTCCTATGCTGTGGATAAACCACTCTGAAGAATATGGGCTGGACACGGTGGCTCATGCCTGTAATCCCAGCACTTGTGGGGGCCGAGGCGGATCATGAGGTCAGGAGTTCAAGACAAGCCTGGCCAGCATGGTGAAACCCCGTCTCTACTAAAAACATTACGAAAAATTAGCCAGGTATGGTGGTGCGTGCCTGTAATCCCAGCTACTCAGGAGGCTGAGGCAGGGCAATCACTTGAACCCAGGAGGTGGAGGTTGCAGTGAGCTGACATCGTGCCACTGTACTCCAGCCCGGGTGATAGAGCGAGACTCTGTCTTAAAAAAAAAAAAAAAAAAAGCACCTTTTGAGGCTCTCAGAAGCCACCATCTCCTCTAGGATGGATCTAGGAGTGAAGTCTTCACAACCTTCACGACATGAGGCACCTGCTGGTTGGAGCTAGGACACTGGGATGAGAGAAGCAGGGAGGAAAGAGAAACGGAGGGAGACAAATGTAGATGGGCCTCTCAGGTGCACACTGAGGCCAGCTCTGAATGCACTGATTGGTGACCCATGAGATAGATAACACATTGCACTATTCTCTGGACTCTTCTAAAAGTGCGTTGACTTGCCGTGTGCTATTTTTTGTTGTTAGGAGGCACAATGACTTCTCTTTCGAGTTTTCAGAGAATAACTTAGCTTTGTTTAAAAATGGTAGTTTGGCACTAAGTGCCCATGTTTTGCTGACTCTCACTGCAGCCTGTAGGGACAAGACCCAAGCCCCCTGCAATGGCTCCCCCAAGACTATTTGGGGGAGTTCTGCAAGCAACTTATACATGTGCTCCCAAACAATTACCGTGTGGCGTCTGGACGACATCATGGCCTCTTCTGGGTAGATCCATAGTTTCTAGGGAGAGTTGCCCATGTTGGGCATGGCCGTCACTTTTTTGGGGTTCCACTGTGCCTGAAGGCCCTGTAGCCCCTGCTGACCAGACTCTCCACCACCAATGCCAGAGCCCCTAGGGGTCCAGAGCCAGGCAGAGAGGGCATACACTCTGTCAGAGAGCTACCAAAGCTTGGCTATGGCCAAGTCACTCACTGCTTTGAGACTTGTTTTCCCATTTATAGTAAAGAGCAGAACTTCCACCTTGCGGCATGGGTATATAGATAAGCAAAGGACCTGGCTCACAGTGGGCACATTAGCTTACTGGTGTGGTCATGCTTTTCACCTTGAATACATTTGCAATGGACTTTATTTGACTAGGCTCTCGGAAGCTATTCCAGGGCCCTTTTTTTACTATCAAGAGCATGTGGATTTCTACGGGCTGCAGGATGTAGGCTGTGAAGACAATCTGAGAGTGACTTCTAGTAACCCCACTGATCACCAGCATGAATGGGGTTGATCTGACTGGCTTCCATCTCATGCCCCCCATGAGACCATTCCTACCTGAGAAAAGAAGGCAATGAAGGAAATGGGGGACCTTGCCCAGGTGATCCCCTCCTGATCTTGCTGTGCCCTCCCCCTGCGTTACATCTGTCCTCCCTGATTCAATTGCCTGCCTTTGAAAACTGGAGCTGCCACTGTTCACATCCTATAGGCATCATCCGACCACCTCCTCCCTTCTGGCCCAAGTGTTCCCAGTACACCAACCTCATACATAGACACACACTACCACACACACACCACCTTCATACACAGGCACACACACAGTATACTTACACCACCCTCACCCACAGATCCACAGATACACGCATGCACTCATGCCCAAGCTGTAAAAGGAGAATAAATCTCAGGACCCCCAAATCACTAAGCCAAAGGGAAAAGTCAAGCTGAAAACTATGTCAGGCAAACCTGACTCTCATTTTTTTCCTAAATAAGACATCTACAAAGGTAAAAAGTCACATACCTCCCTCACAATTTCCCCACAAGAAAATTCCTTGTGGACCAAGGACAGACAGAACTCAAAGTCACCCCTCTGCTCACCTGGGACAAATGCATACCCAGTGGCTTCCTCTGCCCTACCGTTTCACTAAGCCAGATTAAGGCATAAGTGACTATTCCTGTATATTGTGTATTCAGTGAAAGGCTAATCAGAGACTCAAAAGAATGCAAACCTTTGTCTCTTACCTACCTATGACCCAGAAGCTCCCTCTTCTGCCTTGAGTTGTCCTGCCTTTCCCAGCCAAACCAATGTACATCTTACATATATTGATTGATGTCTCATGTCTCTCTAAAATGTATAAAACCAAGGTGTGCCCTGACCACCTTGTGCACATGTCGTCAGGACCTCCTCCTGAGGCTGTGTCACCAGCGTGTCCTTAACCTTGGCAAAATAAGCTTTCTAAATTGTTTGAGATCTGTCTCAGGTACTTTTGGGTTCACAAGACACACACATACCACATCATGGGCATACACATACCACCTTCACACGTGGACACACACACATGCACTTACAAACACACACTCTCAAACACAGGCACACACACGTACACCACAGTGCACACACACACACTCTCATACATACACGAATTGCCTTTCATTGACACAGTTGACCTCCCTTTTATTATTACCAGTCAACCATGGAAATTTGAACATAATGCTTCAGAAAGCTCATAAATAACAGTAATGTAGTTTTTTTTTTTTTACTGGTTTCAAATCCCAATTTTCAAACTTCACATCATAACTTAAAAGAAAAAGAATCAATCTCGTGATCAAATATAAGACAAATGTGTTTCCCTTAAAAGGCTAGCTCCCGGGCCCCATGATATTGAGAACAATGTTCCATCACAGAGTATTTTCCCTTCCACGTTTCCAGGGCTCCTCCCGACCCCTTCTCTCTCTGGCTTCTGTTCTGTTCCATCATCCATTGGGCAGAAACAACACTACTATTTGTCTACGGGTCATTTGTCTCAAGTTCTTCCATCATGTCCACAAAAGTAAGGCAGGAGAAAACTAGGAAGAAAAACAGTTGATTTTTTTTTTTTTTTTTTTTTTTGAGATGGAGCCTAGCTCTGTCGCCCAGGCTGGAGTGCAGTGGTGTGATCTCAGTTTACTGCAACCTCCATCTTCCCGGTTCAAGCAATTCTCCTGCCTCCACCTCCTAAGTAGCTGGGATTACAGGCATGTGTCACCACTCCTGGCTAATTTTTGTATTTTTAGTAGAGACAAGGTTTCACCATGTTGGCCAGGCTGGTCTCACACTCCTGACCTCAGGTGAACCACCTGCCTCAGCCTCCCAAAGTGCTGGGATTACAGGCATGAGCCACAGTGCCCAGCCACATGAAGCTGATTTTATTTAAGTTATGCCACTTAGAATTTGAAGTCTTGGGTTCAAGACAGATCTGCTATGGACTAGTTGGAAGATTTGACAAATATGCTTAATCTCTCTGAGCCTCAGTTTTTTCAACCAGCAAAGAGGGTTAGTAATATCTACTTGACAAGGTTTGGGATAGGAAAAATGAAATACTATTTCTTGTTCTTTTTTTTTTTTTTTCCTTCAGACAAGGTCTCACTCTGTCGTCCAAGCTGGAGTGCAGTAGCACGATCTCAGCTCACTGCAGCCTCGACCTCCCGGGCTCAGGTGATCCTCCCACCTCAGCCTCCCGAGTAGCTGGGAACACAGGCATGCACCACCACACCTGACCAAGTTTTGCATGTTTTTTTTTTTGTAGAGATGGGGTTTTGCCATGTTGCCCAGGCTGTTCTCAAACTCCTGAGCTCAAGCGAGCCACCCACCTTGGCTTCCCAAAGTGTTGGGATTATAGGTGTGAGCCATTGTGTCCAGCCATGAGATACTATGTCTACTTGACTATTCCCTGGCATAGGTGATGTATTATTTGTGAAAGTTCTTTGTCACCTTTAAGCCAACATTATACATATACACACACACACACACGTATATAATATACAGTATACTACATATTTTAGGTATAAAAATATATAAATATATAATTTATATAAATATATAAATTATAATAAAATATATACTGTATAGTATATAGCATTTTACCATAACATATTTTTGCTATTTACTATATTTTACTATTATAATATATAATCTATAAGAGTAGTGTGTGTGTATGTATCTATATATACACACACTACCCATTTCTTACACACACATCTCTAAGGGTCTAAGTCCACAGTCTAATAATTGTTTGTAGTTTGTAAGTTTGCAAAATAAATAACAGTATTTATTTTAACAAAAAGTCCTTTTTATAACTGGAAGCTAAATAGCCCTGAAATGAGAAACTGGGAATATGCTGCTAGGACTATTCAAACCTTTTTTTTTTTCCAAGACAGAGTCTTGGTCTGTCACCAGGCTGGAGTGCAGTGGCTTGACCTCGGCTCGCTGCAACCTCTGCCTCCCGGGTACAAGAGATTCTCCTGCCTCAGCCTTCCAAGTAGCTGGGACTACAGGCACGTGCCACCACGCCCAGCTAATTTTTTTTGTATTTTTAGTAGAGACAGGGCTTCACCATGTTGGCCAGGATGGTCTCGATTTCTTGACCTCGTGATCTGCCTGCCACGGCCTCCCAAAGTGCTGGGATTACAGGCGTGAGCCACCGTGCCCAGCCTCAATTCTTACATATAATAAAACCCTTTAAAAATCATTTAAAACTAATGCAACTAGAAAAATTCTGCAACTAGAAGTGATTCCTGCCCCTGAATTTCTTCCAATCAGGTCAATGAACTACTATTAAAGTAGATTTCATTCAAACAAATTAAAATTTAAAATTGTAAAAAGATCAACATACATTTTGGTTTATTTTTTGGTAATCACATTATAAATTGAACTTCATTCACAAGTAATTTTTTTTTCTCAAACTTCAAGAGTGAGCACAAACATCTATTTTCTTTTGGTTTTTTCTCTTGAATATCTTATGGAAGTAAAATCAATTTGATATAAAGTTCACCCTTTCTGCCACCTCTAGTCTTATAGTCTGATAGACAAGTCATACGTTTCTTCTCTCAGTTTTAAAAATATTAAACCCCAAGATCCGAGAGTTAATTATACATATTTGATTAGAGTTTTCAGAGAAAGCGTCTCAACTCAGAATTGGTGATTTGGCCATAAAATTAGGTGGAAGGAGAAAACACCCTCAGTGGCTCCATACAGGTGGACCCACCCCCCTCCCCTGCTGAGGTCTCTTTGGCTTCCTAGGAGCAAAATATCCCTAGGTCCCTGACCAGTTCACATTGGAACATCCTCCCATGACCTTTTTCTTTCCTTCTTTCTTTTTATTTTTTATTTTTTGAGACGGAGTTTCTCTGTTGCCTAGGCCGGAGTGCAGTGGCACGATCTCGGCTCACCGCAACCTCTGCCTCCTGGGTTCAAGTGATTCTCCTGCCTCATCGAGTAGCTGGAATTACAGGCATGCACCACCACGCCTAGCTAAGTTGTTGTACTTTTATTAGAGATGAGGTTTCTCCATGTTGGCCAGGTTCCTCTCAAACTCCCGACCTCAGGTGATCCACCTGCCTCTGCCTCCCAAAGTGCTGGGATTACAGGCGAGAACCACCACACCCGGCCCCATGACCTTTTTCTAAGACTGTGCATCTGGAAGGCCAGGAGGATGGGTCTTTTAAGCCGCAAGCTGTCATTTACATGAGTGGAAATCCACGGCATAGAGTTCCTTGGTTGTCTCACAGCCTAAGGAGGATTGTTTGGCTTTCTACCATCTTTCTATGCTAAGTGCAGAACTGTAACTCGATTAGCATTTTAATTTCAATTGAATTAGTGAGCCTGTTTTTGACCTTGTACTCAGAGACCTGTATAATGAGGGGTTAATTTAGCTGGGAGGTATAGGTTTTTGCCATAGTCGTGACTAAGCTATTAGCAGTGTTAGGGGAAAAATATTAAAAGTCGAAGGCATGTAGAATTCATGTTCAGGTACCTAGAGAAGGCTAGAATTAGAGATAACTTGGGGGAATGGGCTGGGTCTTTTGAAATATATCTGATGTTTCTCAGTTAGAAGGTGAGTTGGAGGGCAAGGCTTCGGCGGTCCTTCATTCTCGCTGACCAGCGTGCTTAGGTTTCACTGAGCATGGATGTCTCCTGTCTTCACCAGTCTTTCTTTCTATCCCAGTGATCCTCGAGACTACACATCCCATTGTATAAAAGCCATCTCTCCGGCCAGGCATGGTGGCTCATGCCTGTAATCTCAGCACTTTGGAAGGCCAAGGGGGGCAGATCACTTGAGGTCAGGAGTTCGAGACCAGCCTGGCCAACATGATGGTGAAACCTCGTCTACTAAAAATACAAAAATTAGAGGGGCGTGGTGGCGCATGTCTGTAATTCCAGCAACTTGGGAGGCTGAGGCACAAGAATCTCTTGAATCTGGGAGGCAGAGGTTTCAGTGAGCTGAGATCACACCGCTACACTCCAGCCTGGGCAACACAGCAAGACTCCATCTCAAAAAAACAAAAAACAAAAAACATCTATTCAGCATCAACATTATGATACATTCTCCATTATTTATGGTATGTGGATTTTTCCATGTTGGTAAAAGCTCTTTTTGATAATCCCTTGCAGATTTTTAATATAAAAAACATTGAAATTTTCTTGAAATAATAAAAAGTTAGAAGTTGAATGTGAAGAATACCCATGGCACAATATAGTGTTGCCATTTTTTGCACTATGAAGGGAAATATATTGTAGTATAGGATGTTGGCTCTGGACTTCAGAGATCATCTCAACCCTCTCACTTTACAAGTAAGAAACTGGGTCCAGGAAACTGTTCATGAGGTGCCAGAAGTACTTCCTTGTCTCGAATTCTTCTGACAATTTAATAATTTCATGTGCCATAATTATATAATACAATAATTGCTCATGTAAACATTATTTAATAAATATAAACAAATTTACTGTAAGTAGTACTTATTTGATGATATGATTTGCCTTATACACTTTCGACAAGGATAAAAACTGAAAAATGTACTGTTACACAAAATGTCTTTCCTCCACCCAGAAATCAGACTTGACTGAATGGGTCCTGAGTTGTTGGTTTTCTCCCCAGGTTCAAAGCAATAGGAAATGTCCCACTGCTTAGAATAATAAAGCATCTGATTTTTTTAAGAAAAAAATTATTGAGCTCACTAGAAACCTTTTCAGAACTGAGATATCATTGATGTAAATAGTTTGTTGAATAATAAATATTTAAAATAAGAGATTGTTGGATTTCCACTTATCACTGCAGTATGGTTCGCAGAACTCCGGAAAAAGAAAATATATCTTTCTCCCAAAATCTGGAGATAAAATTTCACTTGCAGTTTTTATGAAAGTTACAAGGTCCTTTAAAAGTTTTGATCAATCCCCCCATTTCCCCTCTGCTATGAGAGACAGTTTACTGAAGGACAACTAGAGGATGATATCCCTGGGGTGAGGGGAGGGAACAGAAGGGCTGAACATGGAGCCTGGCTGGCACTAGCCTGAGGAGCCACAGCCTGATCCCCTTTAGAGGAAGTAGGGTCAGGGGCTGCAGAGACAGGAAATGGAGGTTCCTTGCAGACGAGGGACAGGACCCTCAAGTCTGGAGAGCTCCGTTTTGTTCCTAGTTCCACCACTACCCACCTACTAACCTTAGGTAAACACCCTCCGTGGACCACAGGCTGCAGTGACCTACAGGAAAGGGCAGACTGAATGATCTGCCATTTGCCTCCCACCTCTCAAATTGTATGACTCTGTCTCCCAGTCACCCATTTCTTTCAAGAATGGGGCTCTCTGAAAGCAAGTCTGTCTGAAGGCAGCTGGAAAACTGGAAGATAGAACAAAGATATTCATTCTATCTTTATTATTTAAAAACAAAAACAAAACAGACACGGCCAAGATTGCAGAAACTTCGAGGAGGACCTACATACAGATTCCTGTCAAACTCCTCATTGAGGAATTCTGCCTAGTTCATGGTCCCCATTTGTAAAATAAGAACCTGCACTAGTTGTGAGTTGATAACTGTTAAAATTAGATGATGACTATATGGTACTCATTACATTATGCTGTCCACATTTGTATGTTTTGAAATTTACTAATTAGGTTGCTTAGCTAAATTTGTCATAATTTTGTCTTTTGATAGAAGCAAAACTAATCTAATAAAGCTTTTAGAAAATGAAGTGCTGTCTGGAGAGGTTTCTTAAACAGAATGCAAATAGCATAACTGTAAACAAAAAGCTGGACAAGCTGGACCACATCACAAAGAGGAACTTACGTGCATCAAACGATACAACTGAGAGTGGCAAGGCATATGACAAAGTGGAAGGAAATAGGTGCTTCATTTAGAATAGACACAGAATTTCTACAACTCAATCAGGAAGAAAGAAACAATTGTGCATACATATTCAGCTATCTGCGTTTCATTTTGAGAATAAATCCACATCTGCTCAGAATCATTTGAGCTTCCCGGTCACAGTTTGTGTTTCTTACCCAAAGGATATTCCCTACTCCTGAATTCTCCCAGGAGCTTCGAAATACAGAATTTGATAGCACAGTGATAGTAAAGACAAAGAAACAGAAGCTCAGGTCACTTCTGTTCTATTATCCCTATCATCTAATAGAATAACTCTATTAGAGTTATTCTTTGTGCTTAAAATGTAAAACAATGAAAGAGAGTGCAAACTATAGGGTGTAATTTTGCTTGGTAAGTGTAAATTTTACCTCTGCACAAATGATTTTTACTGAATTTTAATACTATTTTAATTGTTAGTTTATTTTAAAACTGAAGGACAAATCAAGAAAATTATTGATAATTATGCAATTACTTCAGAAACTCATTTTGTCACATAAAGTGTCATATGATCCTCTCTAAGTGTCAGATATTCTAGGTATTCTATTGCTTTGGTATCAAAAGACTTCTACTTAAAAAATAAAAAATGTTATTGAGACATTAAAGACCTAGACAAGTGGAAGTTAAAGAAGTGAAAGGCAATTATTATAAATATATTAATTCTCCCCAAGTCAGTTTGTAAAGTCAAAAAAACCTCTCTTTCTTTAATGAAACATAAAAGAATATAAATACATTTCAATACTTTAAAAGATTACATGTTTACCAAAAGTCACTTAAGAAATTTAAAACATCAGCCATAGAATTAGACAAGTATTTGAAACATGTATAATTGACAACTAACTCATAACCGGAATATAATAATAAATCAAGAAAGAAAATGTTGAATAAAATAATCCAAAAAGCTAGACACAAAATAATGCATACTGCATGATTCCATTTATATGAAGTACAAAAATAGAAGCAAATGTAAACTCTAGTTTTTTAGGGATGCCTTCTTAAGTGGTAAAACCATAAAGAAAAGGAAAGAAGCTGTTACTCTGGGAGTCAGAAAGCCCACGTCTTTGTTAGCGCACAGGCTGGGCTTCTGGGAGCTGGCAACGGTCCATTCCCGACCTTTGTGGTGGTTGCACTGGTGTGTGCTTTGTGATCATTTATTGAACTGCACATACGTATGCACTCCTCTGGTTCTTTGTTCACAGTCATAACTTTTTTTTTTTGCATTAATGGAAGATATAAAAGGGGTGAAAGTGAGTTTATCCAGACTTCCCTTTCAAGAAACTTGGCTAAAGAGTCTGCCATAGCTCCTTGAATGAATCAACCACTCCACGGAAACTTATGCCAATGCCCTGTTGTAGGCCTGTTTAGTCATGTGTGGTTCTTTTTGGTAGACATCAATAGTATGACAGTGAAAAATATTACCCCTCCTGTGATTATGTGTTTTCAGGTAAATTATCTATCATGTAACAATCCTTCAAACACCACTCACCACCACCATATCCTCCCCAGAATTCTTCCAGGCCAGGCTTGTTCTCTCTCTGCTCCTCATTCCCCATCTCTCTTGGTTTCTCTGCACATGTTGGACTTATACATTGGTTATTTTCCACCCAGACCTTTAGACAGACCAGGATTTGAGCTGTCTATCTACTCTTTGGCTCTGCGTCCTCTCTCATATGACAGTTCTGCTTGTGAACCCTCCCAGTGCTCTCCATCTTAGGTGGAAGTGTTTATACTACCCACCAAAGAGAAGTGTGGAAATTGTGCTCAATGGGATTGAAACCTTGCAACAGCACAGATGTTTTAGATATATAGGTCTAACATTGTATATGAATTATGCCCAAGATGGAAGTATTCTAGTCTAATGGAGATTCTGGTCTTGACTATGTGTTCTTTAAACCTATTAGCTCACAAATTTAAACAAAGCAAACATTTTATTTAAAAGTAGTCAAATCCCATTGCTAAAGCATTTTGGAGATTAATTTTTATTTCCAGCAGTTGAGTGTATAAACAGGTTTCATTTAGTATTCATTAAGTATATGATCTACTGTTATTATTTATGCTCAAGAAGAGGTAGTGGAAGCAATATCTCCTTCTAAAAATGTGCATGCTTCAGTAAAAGCCTATATAAAACATCTTAAATACTCCACAACAGTTTTTAGTTTATTTTATTGGAAATTTTTGCTTTTCCCTTTAAATTAAAAATAAAGTAGCCTTCGCATTTTATTTCCACCTCAAAATCACTTCCTCAGTATGGATAGAATGACTGATTCCAAAACAAGTACTTTAAAATCCTGAAATTGTCAATGTTTATGTTTTTGTAAATGACAAATGACCACAGTGTTCTAGGCACATATAACTCATTGTTTGATGTTTTGTTTTAATCCAGTTTTCGGTTGACATAAGCTCTCTATAAGGGAAAAAATGAAAGAATCTTTCTCTCTGGAAAGCTAAATATTTTAGTCAGGTTTAAAAAGTATGTGTGTGAGCCCCACAGCAGTCGTAAGAAATGATAAAGGCCGTTCTCCAAGGATTTGGTGTACAGGGGTCATTTTTCATCTCTATTGTTTTCTTGTCATTTCTTTAAAAAATCCAGCCCATTGTCTTTTCTTGTTATTAGGTGTCCCCTTTTTTTCTCAAGATTTCTGGGCTGTTGCTATAGCAAAAATAATGATGAAAATTAGCCTAATGTCCTTTTGCTCCTGAATTTCAAGTGGGGAACTACATAGCACTGCCCATGTCTCTCACGTCAACTACCTTGGGCCTTGTTTTTTTATGCCTGAAAGGAGGGTCTCGGCCGGGCGCGGTGGCTCAAGCCTGTAATCCCAGCACTTTGGGAGGCCGAGACGGGCGAATCACAAGGTCAGGAGGTCGAGACCATCCTGGCTAACACGGTGAAACCCCGTCTCTACTAAAAAAAAAAAAAAAAATACAAAAAACTAGCCGGGTGAGGTGGCGGGCTCCTGTAGTCCCAGCTACTCGGGAGGCTGAGGCAGGAGAATGGCGTAAACCCCGGAGGTGGAGCTTGCAGTGAGCTGAGATCTGGCCACTGCACTCCAGCCTGGGCGACAGAGCGAGACTCCGTCTCAAAAAAAAAAAAAAAAAAAAAAAAGAAAGGAGGGTCTCCTCTGTACTTTGGTCAACCTACTTATCTTGGACATTGCTGATTTCATCAATGAGTGTCCATTTCTCCATTCCTATAATCCATTTCCATTGGAATGAAGACCAAAGTTGTGAACTGAATTGGTATGGCACCACTTAATTACCTTCCTTCCAAACTCAGTCAGTGATGCTAGCAGAGTGCTTAGGGATGCTGTAACATAACTAGCAAGGGTATATTTTATTGATTTATTCATTGATTCCTCAACTATTTATTGTTACCTACCATTTCGCAGGCACTGGACTGGATACCAAGGATACAACATGGAAAAGACGAACATGGTCCCTGCCCTCGAAGGAAAACCAGCTTGTTTCAGACCCAGAAAAGTTCATACAACATCTCAAGCATGATAAATGTGGAAGTACAGGATATTACTGGAGCACCAGGAGGGTTACTGGATCCAGTGTTAGGGAATCTAAGAAGGCTTCCTGAAAGAAGTAATAGCTAAATAAAGATGTAAACATGAGTAGAAATTAAGTAGGCAATGGCCAGGCATGATGGCTCACGTTTGTAATCCCAACACTTTGGGAAGCCAAGGAGGGCACATTGCTTGAGTCAAGGAGTTTTAGAGCAGCCTGGGCAACATGATAAAATCCCTGAGGGAGATGAGAGGAAGGAACCGGTTAGGCAGATAGTTAGGACAAGGTTCTTGGTAGCAGTACTTCCAACAAAAGAGCAGCTTGGAAGAAATCAAGCTGCAAGTGTAGATAAGGAAGCAAGGTCCAACACCTTTGTCTCTTATGCAACCAGTGTGCTCTGCCTAAACACGGTGGGCTTCAGTGAGCACATTCCTTTCCTTTTCAGGCATACTCAGATAAGGGAACTTGCACAGGGGGCTTGCCTAAGACAGACCTGCAGGTGTATAGATAAGGAAAGTTCCACAGAACCAGACACATCTGCAGTGGAAAATTCCATCTCCTGACACATGCACAGTAAGGAAAATAAAACAACATAGAGTAATTCAGGCTAAGGACCTGCATGAACACTAGAGGGATGGGGTGGAGCTGATAAGAATTTGCACCGTTTTTTTCGTGCCTTATGCAAATGAAACAGCCTGCTCCATTAGCTTGTTTATAAAAGCCTTTGCATTCAACTGTGAAACGGCAACCCTCTCAGGCCCCCTCTCTGCTGCAGAGAGCCTTCCTCTTTCACTTATTAAACTTTCACTCTGACCTCACCCTTGGTGGCCACACTCCTTAATTTTCTTGGTTGTGAGACAAAGAACTCCAGGTAACACCTCAGACAACAAAACCGCTTCAGTGACCCTAGACTACTTCACCCCATCTCTACAAAAAGTACAAAAATTAATCAGGCATGGTGGCACCGCCTATAGTCCCAGCTACTTGGGTGGCTGAGATGGGAAGATGGCTTAAGTCCAGGAGGTGGAGGCTGCAGTGAGCCAAGATTGGACCACTGCACTCCAGCCTGGGTGACAGAATGAGACCCTGTCTCAAAAAAATAAATTAATTAAGAAGGCAAAACAAGGTGACCAAAGGGATCCGTCTGTTCAAAGGCCTAGAACCAAAAAGAGAATATTAGCTACTTCAACAAGAATGTGTCTATAAGGGGAGACATGGTGTAAGAGCAGCACCAAGGGCCAGATTTTGAAAGACAGAATATGTAGGATTTTGTAAGCTGAGTTGAAATCTGGGATTGATTCTCCTTGTGATAGGAAGCCATGGGAGTGTTTTCAGCATGTGAACCCAAGCTACATCTGGTACTGGAAGTGGTTTCAGAGGAACAGAATCTCAACCGACGGGTCTCTCAATTGGTGATGATTCCATGTCAATCTCACTGGAGTCCTCTGGGGCTGTCATTAGAAAGCTGCTTGATGAATTTTAGTTGCTAGAAGATCCTGTGGTACCTTCTGAGCTGATGATTGGCACAAAGTATGGGATGGGTGGAGGCTGAGCTTTGGGATTATCGCTGTTTCACTCAGCTGGGCACTTTCCTCTTGGGCACTCATGTTTACAGTGAATTTGGAGGACAGAAACTAGTGATTAGGCTGTGTCTGTGCTGGAAATGTTCAGTACATTGGACAAGTTGTTCTTTCTGAAGCATCACTAGTAGCTGCTGAAAATATCACATTACTGACTAGAGAAAGGATTGTTTGTGAGGCTTGTTGTTTTCCAGCCTCCTGGTTTTCTGTGCCCTGAAGTTTTGGGAGGCAGGTCTCTGTTCAGGACGCAGGGGTGCAGGACCTCTAGGGTATGCAGTGAGCACAATCACAGAATATTTTGTTCTTCACCAAATTTCTAGGCTTCAATTGAGCACAAACTCCAGTGCAGACCCTCATCACACTGTCATTACTATACAGTTGAGGGACAGTCCTAACTAGTGTCCTGCCTCAAGACCACCCCAACTTTGAGGGGTCAGCTCCCTAGAACATCAGTTCTATTCTACTTTAAAAAGTATTGAATGGTTCCTCAGCATTGGGAATAGTAGGTCTCAGCTCCACCTGCATGTTAGAGTCACCTGGGGAGATTTAAAAGTATCAATGACCCATGTTCACTATACGGGAGATGAGATTGATAGAAGCCCAAACTCAGCATCACAAAACATACCCTTGTAACAAACATTCACATGTAGCCCCTGAATCTAAAATAAAAATTAAAAACAAAAATTCTTACTGCCCATATGGAGTTCTGACATGACAAGTAAGCAACAATGAGGAAGACGCCCTAGGTGGGGGAAGGGCCCCAGGTGGGGAAGAACAATGAATAATTGTTCTGAGAGACGGCTAATCACAAACAACTTGCAGGCACAAAGATTTCTGTGGACACAATGACCTTGTTCTGCACACAGCCCCCTCCAGCATGACCCTATAAAACTTCCCTCCAGCTTCTGCCTCTTTGCAGACAGCCCCTTCTCTGCTGTCCTGCCTGTTGCAACCTTGCAACGTATTATCATTCCTTTTCTAATAATTCTGCCTTTCTTTACCTATGACTGTCTTGGTAAATTCCTTAACCGCCTGCGCCATCAGCTCCAGATATTCACTACCTGCCACACAGACCACTTGAATCAGCATCTCTGTATATTTTTTATATCTCCTCAAGTTATTTTAATGTGTAGCAGAGTTGAGAATTATTAACCTACCAAACAATAGAATCCAAACTTCTTAGTTTGGTATTCAGAATCCTCCAGAATCTGGTCGTGACATGGATCTCATAACCTATCTCAGTGACCTTGCATGCACCTCAAGAGGCCCTCCTACTTCTGAGCTATGGGTCATAACAGAATCCCACCCAGAATGCCCCTCACTCTGGTCTGCTATGTCTCTTTGTCCAAATCTGCCTGCTCTCCAAGTCCTTCATCAAGGCTCAACTCCTCTCAGGTCCTCCAGCCTATCATGACCTTCCTTTCTGACTTTCTAACACTTCATTTTCCAAAAATACAACTTTATGGTAAGTCATAATGGTGACTTGCATTATGACTGATCTTTTGTATTCTTACTTTTTTTGCTTGCATGTGTGTCTCTTCTCCCCAGCACAATTCTTGAACATTCCCTCAGGGCGCAAGATCTTGCATACGGTAGGTGGTTGGTGAAAATGTATAGAATAAAAGAATGAATGAACACAATAACAGCAACTTTTTAAAAGTCTGTCAAATCAATTGGGGGTAGGGAGAGTGTGAGGAAAGAGTTAACACAGCAGGTCTGATTGCTTAGTTTTGCCATCTCCAAAGGTACCTGGAGCCATGATTTACCATCCTCTGGGAATGTGGCCCTCAAAGTGTTCTTTATGCTAGTGACAGATTACTTTGTTAGAAACACCTGGATCAATGAACCATGCCACACCAGCTTGTCAGCTTGCTTTGCACAAACATCCAAGATTAATAATGTGTAGCTGCTTTTACTGTTGGAGTCTTGAGTTTTCTGTTGCCATGGCTGCATACATTCTAGGAGATGCCTATGTAACCAGCCCCCTACCCACCACATCCCCACCCAGACTCACAGAGGCTTCCCTGGGTGGAGATACACCATATGCGTCCCTGTATTTCATTGCTAGAGAGAACATTTCAATGTAGTCTCAGAAGGGAAATGACATGAAAGTTTGTGTCTGGGCTTTCTGGACTGTACTAGTGCATATCTTTTTCTTGTTGCTTTTCTTCCATGTCATTTGCTGTAATAAACCAGACCTATGAGTATCAGATATTTTTTAAAAATGAATGAATGGAATAAGTGAAATGAAATGGCCAGAGGATCATGCGTTTCCTATTTTCCAGTGCAGAATGAGTGAATCTGTGTTAAGATGCATTTACCTTCAACTGTAAAACCCACTCTGGCAAAGATGGGCTTTGCTTGGAAAAATATTTAACATATATGATTAAAATAGAATTTAATGAGTGCCTGAGTGTTTTAATGCTTGGATACCTCTTCTCTCACTTAGTTCCAGAGACACTTCTTGGACACAAATTCTTCTCACCAAATTGTTTGCCAAGCAAGCCTACCCCCCTGTTGCCTGTCATACTTACCTGGTATAGTATGTTCAGAACACGTTCCTACCCAGGCAAAAAGAATGCTGCAGTTTCATTCAGCATCTCCCCTAAAGGCAAGTTGAACATATGCCAGCATGTGGGTCATCTGTCTGCACACACAGGTAGTAGAGAATGGCTCAAATAAGAAAGAAAAGAGCAGGCAGGAGTGGTGGCTTATGCCTGTAATCCCAGCACTTTAGCAGGCAGAGGCAGGTGGACCGTTTGAGCCCAGGACTGCAAGACCAGCCTGGGCAACACGGTGAGACCCCATCTCTACAAAAAATAAAAAAATTAACTGAGCATGGTGGTACCTGCCTATAGTCCCAGCTACTCAGAAGGCTAAGGTGGGAGGATCACTTGAACCCAGGAGGTCAAGGTTGCAGTGAGCCTAGATAATGCCACTGCACTCCAGTCTGGGTGACAGAACAAGACCCTGTCTGAAAGAAAAAGTAACGAAGGAAGGAAGGAAGGAGAGAGAGAGAAGAAAGAAAAAAGAAAAGAAGAAAGAAGAAAGAAAGAAGAAAAAAAGACAGGAAGGAATAAGAGATGAAGAAGGAAGGACGGAAGGAAGAAGGAAGAAGAGGAAAGAAGAGAAGGCAAGAAAAAAAAGGAAGATAAAAAAGAAAGAGAAAAGGAATGAGAGCAGAAAGAAAAACACGAGCCAAGATAAAAACTCAGAAAGGGTGAGGAGACAACCTCCAAGGAGGAAGGACGGGCGGGAGGGAGGGGAAGGAAGAAGTAGACGTTGGAAGGATCCGCCTCCGGAAGGAACTTCCGCTTCCCGCCTCTTCCTTCCCTTCCGCCTCCCTCCCCCCCCCTCCTCCCCCCCCCCCCCCCCCCCCCCTCCCTCAAACCAGAAGAAAGAAAGCAAAGAAAGAACGAAGAAAGCAAAGAAGAAGAAACGAACAAGCAAAGAAAAGCTGAAGCAGATAAACAGGACGAAGAAAGAAGAATTCAGTTTGACAGTGTCTGCTAAGGAAGGCTAATGACACCAGTGGTGGGAAAAAGCAAGACAGCCATAGTTTGGAATCTGAATTCTGTTCACATTATGCACACTTTTGATAGAGAGAACATGGCAGGAACAGAAAAGAAGCTGGTGATAACTTGATTGGTAAGACCTCTGAGAGTGAAGGGCAAGAAAGGTGAGAGAACAAGTGTTACAACAGCCCCTAGACCTTTGCAAGTTCCTTACTAATGCTCATAATCAATTATCTAAAAATAATTTTGATTTTTAAAAAATCTTCCTTTGACTTCCTTTGTCCTCTGTGTTTCAATAAGCTGTGGCAGACGTGTTTCCTGACGTTGACATTTTCATCGGTAGAGAAAGCCTGGGGACTTTGGTAATAGATGATCGCAGGAATCCTGGATGACCGGCATGGGCTTTGTCTCTTTGTTTCTACTCTAATTAGATGATCACAGCCAACTCTCTTGACATATCCACAAGGGGCTGAAGAGCCTTGGCAATGAATCCATCAGTCAAGCAGAGAGCACAAATGGGCTGGGTCAAAGAGGTAGCCAGAAACCGCACCTTGATGTCACATCGTTTGTCTGGAAATTAGTCCACAGGCTTGAAAAGGAGGGTATAAAACTTTGTAGATACATAATATAGATGAATCTTGCCATATTTTTTTGTAGGTTAAAAGATCTGAAATTTGAGTTATTTGACAGTAATTTTTTAAAAAAGAAAATTTTCACATAAACCCAGAAATGCTAAGGCAAGCTATAAATAATAAATTTGAGTAAGTCAATCATATTTTGATATGCTAGAATCACTTGATATTTAAAGGAATTCTACAATGGACATTTTTGCAGTATGAAAAAACATCCCATATGTTTCTCTGCATTTTAAACTGTTTTATGATCTGGATTATTCTGAAAGCTGTGTCCACTGAGTAAGATAAAAGATACTGTATTTTTGGTTGTGGTTGCTGCTTCTTTGTCCATTGTCCCCGAGCTTATTTAGCCATGATGACAGAGCGGCATGACTGCAAATCAAGGAATTTTTTTTTTTTTTTTTTTTTTTGTATTTAGCTATAACCACATGGGACTCCATTATATTCCATCAGTTCACTCTGCAGGAGAGGCACAGATAGAAGGCCACCTGAGCATTCACGTCCAGAGCTGTGAGGTGTGGAAGGCAGTCAGATGCCCCTGCCAGACAGACATGAATCATTGACTCCGCTCTTCTTCCTACGTCTTTCAACATATAAATAAAGTTGTGTTTATTTCAGGGCTTCAGGTTAAGGAACCCGGGAATGTTTCTTCCCTGGGAACCCTACTGGAGAGTGCAGATTTTTTGACAGCCAAGACACCTTGGGTTCTAAAGCACACGTCTTACAATGAGATCAACTCTTTTCAGAAATTCAGGAACAGGGCACCCAACTGCAAACCCAAACCCTGCACAGCTTGAGCTTTTCAAAGTAAGTAAGTAATTATGGAGGGCCTGCAATCTGAGACTGTGCTGTGTAAACTGGATTACCTCCATTAGCCCACGGAATATCACTATGGGCAGATGTTATTTATATCTCCTTATTACAAACAAGGAAGCTGAGAGTCTCAGAGATTAAACTTCTTGCACAGTCATAGCTAGCAAGTGGCAACATTCGAATTTTAACCTAGGAGGTCAGGTTCCAGAGTCAGTGCCCTAAAATGTTGTAACTTTACTGGTCACATCCAGTGAAGAGCTGCCACCTCCATTTCAGCTTAGCACTGAGCTGTTATTTCCTATTGAATCCCTTTTCAGCTTTCTGGGTCCTTTTTACATAAGGACCCTAGGCTTGCTGATTTTCTGTATACATATCTGCAAGTGTGTGTGTGTGTGTATCTATCTCCTTGCATCCTTCTAGAGTGCATTGCAAAGGAATGGTAATGGGTGCTGCTCATTTGTTTGCCTATTTGTGACCCCTGGTTTGGGGCACCATTTTTAGTACTGATACAGTCTTCATTTCCATCCGTCTGAAGCAACAAGCTGTAGAAAGAGACTCCCCGCCGATCCCTGTCATAACTGTTAAGCTCCACCGGGACAGAAAGCCCTTGCTGGTTTCTCAAATGATTTGTTTTTTCTAAGACCAGCAGAGCCGGCACAAAAGAACCAGCGAGTAGGCAAGGGTAGGAGCAAAACTGCAAATTTATTTTTGGTCACCTAGCTTCAGGGGAAGAAGGTGGGTAGGGAGAGGTCTGTCAGCCTCCGGCAAAGGAGGCCAAGAGAGTCCCCTGGTGAGCGCTCGGACGGAGTTCCTACAGTCCCGACAGGAGTGGGGGGCTGGGAAGTCCGTGCGGGGCGCTGGCCGGGAGCGGCTTTTCTGGGAGTGGGAGGGCAATAGGCGGGGCACGGGCATGTCGGGGGCGTTCCGCAGGTGCGACCAGGTAAATCTTAGTCTCTTTGGATTGACGTCACCTGGCGCATGCCCGGTTGGTCTGCACCTTCCCGGGCGCCGGCTGCATTTTCGTGCGCGTGAGAAAAGTTGGTGAAGAAGAACCCGGAAGTGCACCATCTTGCCTCCGTTCATCCAAACAGTCCAACCTTTTATTGATAATAGTGACAAGGGGCGCCATGGTCTGTCTGGCTACTTCCTGCTGTTAAGGGGCGTCGTTAAGGTTGGGGCCCATGGTTGGCATTTGGACCTACGGAATCTTGGCATGGAGAAATTTGATCAAAATGGGGACAAAACATAAAATAAGGCACAGTATTAGTACAGGAATGAGGAATGGAAGCATTTGTTGGAATATGGGCAAAACCCAGAAGGATGGTCCCGGCAAGGTTGAGGAGTATGAGATAGTTAAGAAAATTTAGTAAGTTTGAGGTGAGTGGGGGAAAGCCAAACTGATTTCCACTGATTGCTTTCGGTAGGGGCCCTTTTTAGCTGGGAATGAGGAACGAGTGCGCAAAGTAGTTGTTGGCCAGGCAGCAATTAAGGAGTGGAGTTTTTCGTGAAGTGGATGGCTTTCCGCTTACTCCTACTACAGAGATATTGGATGGAAGGCTAGGTCCAGAGAAGGACGGCAAAACAGAATAGGTAGCCTCGCTGTTGATTAAAAAATTGTCTTACTCGCTACCAGGAGAGTTACCCGCGGCTCGGCGAGGGTGATGGGGGTCCCCGAGTCTCGGCACCTTCAGTTGTCGTCGTCCAGATGTAGGAGCTGGAAGGAGCTCCCAGGATCCTGGGAAAGGGGGTCACATGGAGACACAGCACCTGTTCTCAGGGTGGGGCAATCAGACTTCCAGTGTCCTCCCTGCTGGCAAGCAGGGCAGGGGGTTGCTGGTGGACGAGGGTTAGGACATTCACTGGCCCAATGTCCTGATGCCTTGCACTTATAGCAAGGCTGTGTTGGGGTTCGGGGACCCTGCGGACACCTGTTGGCATAGTGTCCTGCCTTGCCGCACTTATAGCAGGCTTCTTTTGTAGCCTTGGAGTCTGTGGGGTGTGTACTCTCTGGCCTGGGGTTACGACTGGGCTGTAAAGCCACTGCTAGGAGCTGTGCTTTCTGTTTAAGGCGAGCTTGTCACTATGCTTCAGCCGTCTCCTCTCTGGAGTTATAGACCTTAAAGGCTAATTTAACTAGGTCTTGTATTGGTGTCTGAGGACCATCCTCTACCTTTTGAAGTTTTTTACTAATGTCAGGAGCTGATTGAGAAATGAAATAAGACGCCAAAATGGTGGCCCCTGTGGGGGAGGCCGGATCTAACCAGGTATACTGGGTTAGAACCTCAGTCAGTTTAGGGTAGAGGTTAGGATAACCTGGAGGTCATGCCAAGTTAAGTCATAGGCCTGACAAAGGTATCTAAATTCCTTTATGTATGTGGTAGGATTAGCTGAGAAATCACCTAAACGCTTCTCAATTTTGGAAAGATCGGCCAGTGAAAAAGGGACATGTACTCTGACTAGCCCCTCCACCCCAGCTACCTCTCACAAAGGTGCTAACACTGTAGGAGGGTGTGGGCAGGAGTGAGGGTGTCAGCAGGGCACTTAGAGTGGGTGTGTGCAGAGATAGGGGACCCTAGGTGGCCGGCTGAGGACGTGGAAGGGGGCACGGGTGCGAGCGGGCTACTAGTCGATGAGGAGCAAGGAGGAGGAGTCTGGGCAGGAAGGGAGGGGGTGGAGAGAGCGGGGAGAGAAGGAGGAGTATAGGGCAGGTTGGGAAGAGAGCGTAAGGCCCAAAAGCCTTGTATGTAATTAATTTCAGACCACTTGCCTAGCCGCTGGCAGAAATTGCTGAGGTCGATCACGCCACAGTGGAAAGGAAAATTAACCACTTCCTCCTAAGGTCTTGTTCGAGCTGTAATGTTTTTAAATTGGCTAGGAGGCACCCTAAGGGGGTGCTCTTTGGAAATTTGGACTGGGGGTTTCCCATTTGTTTCCTCTTTACTTACACAATGGACACAATGGAAATGGAAGTGGATCTCTGCCTGGCTTCTAAGCGTCCTTTGGAACCACCAGAGACAGACTGGAGGCTCATGGAGCCAAAGTGGAGATTACCTTCAGGTGGACGTCTCCGTCCTGAACGGGTCTCCCGAGCCACTTGGTGGCTCAAAAGTGGGCCTCGGACCTGCACAGGATTTTTGGCCGAGGGAGGTAAAGAGGAGACAAGGGCACTTACCCCAGAGAGGCCGTGAGAGTGAGGGAAGCGGGTCTCAGGTCCTGGTCTGTCTGCAGCGTGGGAGCAGGAGGAGTTTCCTCAACCCTTAGAGGCCTAAGGAGGGGTCTCCTCCCGGGTCTTTGGCACCAACTGATTTGTTTTTCTCTAAAGACCAGCCGAGCGGGCACAAAAGAACCAGCGAGTAGGCAAGGGTAGGAGCAAAACTGCAAATTTATTTTTGGTCACCTAAGGTGTGGGGGAGAGGTCTGTCGGCCTCCAGCAAAGGAGGCCGGCAGAGTCGCCCTGTAGAGCTCTCGGACGGGGTTCCTAGAGTCCTGACAGGAGTGAGGGGCTGGGAAGTCCATGCGGGGCGCTGGCCCAGAGCGGCTTTTCTGGGAGTGGGAGGGCAATAGACGGGGCACAGGCGTGTCGGGGGCGTTCCGCAGGTGCGACCAGGTAAATCTTAGTCTCTTCGGATTGTGGTCACCTGGTGCATGCCTGGTTGGTCTGCACCTTCCCGGGTGCCGGCTGCATTATCGTGTGCGCGGGAAAAGTTGGTGAAGAAGAACCCGGAAGTGCACCATCTTGCCTCCGTTCGTCCAAACATCAAACCTCTGAATTAGGCTTTAAAAAGAGCACAGGATTCCAAGCACAAACAACAAATCTTCCTTCTAATCTGTTTTTAGATCAAATAATTGTACAGTACCAGAGCATAGTAATACGCAAACCTGAAATTTATCCTTAATAATACTCTCAGTAATACTCAGTAGATCTCATTATTTCAGTCTGCACAGGGTAATGCAGACTGGGTAATGCACAGTGGATGTAAACAAAAGTTATATGAAAGTACACAGCAAGTGGTCTCAAAATGCCTACTGTGTGTCACTCAATAGAGATGTAGAGATGGATGGGATATTGACCTTCACAACGTAACAGAGAAATGAGACAATAACTATATAAGTTATATATAATGGTAAGTGCAAAAGAAGTTCTCAAAAATTTTTTCTCAATATTTCATTTCCTTTTTTCTTCCCTTTCCCCTTACCACCTACCCTCCCACACCATATGATGCCGCTCTCTGCTGGCTTTTCTGGGCCACCCACTGTGACTTCTTATGAAGACCTAAATTTTTCCCTAGCAGCAAAGTTTCTGACCTATGTCAGCCTTTCAAAACTTAATCTTACTGTGTTCTACTTCCTCAAAACAACGAATAGACTCATCCAAAGATGTCAATTACGAATAAAGATTTGACAGTCATTTATATGTTAACAATAGCCTGTAATACCTTGACCCCTAGGGGTAAGACACTGAGCAAGAGCTGAAAAGACAAGACATATTAATAGACATAAACATATTGTTAAGAAGCTAAAATTTGTAAAATTGTTTCTGCTTGGGCTTTTTAACATGAGGTTTCCATCGTGCCACCATAGAAATACCCATTATTTATCTGGGCCTTCCAAAGTCTTCCCTGATCTGTATACAGTTTAAAAGAAGAATTTTATTTTCCTCCATAATGATTGATGTTCAAGTCAAAGGCATCAGCAGTGAGTGTAAATTTGCATTTTAAATTTAGAATGATTTATTTTTAATGAAAAGTATCACTGCTGCAGTTAGTCTCGCTGTGATAGGGATTAAAGATTGACATTGAAAGAATATTAGAAATATGAGCATCCCTATGAAGGAAAAGATTGGCACACTTGACTTCATAATAAAACCTCTGTACGAGAAAAGATTCCATAAACAAAATTACATGACAAACAACAGACCTGGAGAAAATACTTGCAACATACATAATCAAAGGGTTATTTAGCATTAAGACTCTGTGAGAAGTGCCTGGCACTCAATAAGCAAAAGGCAGGCAACCTAATTTATATGAAGAAAAAAAATAAAGTCTACTCAGAGAAAACCACAAATGATTAAAAAGCGCATGAGATTCAAACCTTTAGAAAACTGAAGGAATTCCATTTCTTGAACCTCTGTTTGTCAATTTTTCATAAATCCTTAAAATGCTTTGTAAGGCAGTTTTTCTTCTCTTTTCCCAAAGAATTGCTTGGGAAGGGCTGTGTTAATTTCAGTTTCCTTCACAGTAGGTTTCTGACGTTCTACTTCATTAGTCTTCACTGTCTTCAAGTCATCTTGTTTACTCCTGATCTTCCACAGCTCTTCTCTCAGCAGCGCAGTGAAACCCTAAGCCAGCAGCAACTTCAATCCTCTGGAATCCCCCGGCTTTCTCACTTAAGCTTAAAAATCTTCTTTTTTCTCAACCATCTAATTACCATCTGCATCCAGCATTTTGAAGTAATGTTTTGAAGTAATGGTAAGATGGACAACCTAGTTATTCACTGATTTCTTAGACACAATAGCATGATACGCTCTCTGGAAAAGTAAACAAGTTTTATGAGGGGAAACATGTACTGATACACAGAGCCAGTATCAATTCTAGAAGTCCTGATGTTCCTAATAGGGTAAAGGAAGTTAAAAACTTATTTAAGATTTTCCCATCTGTAGCTTAGATCCCATAAACTTATTATATGTATTATTTCAGTTAGTTTAGCTGTATATTAGTTGTCTTTAAAATAACACATAAATTTTAATATCCTATTTGGAAATAGAAGAAAGTATTTATATAGATACAAAAAAAAGTGCTTGAGAAGAAGCTTAACCTGATGAATTAAAGATGTGCGAGCTCTCTGCTTATCCGACTGGCGAGGCTGGAAAAGATTAATATTTAGTGTTAATGTTGGCAAACAGTGCTGAGTGAGAGCATTAACTGGCCTCACTTCTCTGTACAGCAACACAGCAACATTTATCAAAAATATAAATAAATGTTTGTTTTATTCAGCAAATCTTCCAAGGATCTTTATGGCATAAATATTTGCAAAAGTGGATGAATGTGCATGTTCGAAATTCTTGATTGTAGCCTTGTAATAATGAAGTCGTGATAACCATTTCAATGTTGGCCAACAGAGGAATGGATACACGCATTAAAATACATTCACAGGCCAGGTGCAGTGGCTCACACCTGTAATGTCAGCATTTTGGGAGGCCGATGCGGGCAGATCACTCAAGGTCGGGAGTTTGAGACCAGCCTGGCCTACGTGGTGAGACCTCCGCCTCTACTAAAAATACAAAAATTAGCTGGACGTGGTAGCACACACCTGTAATCCCAGCTACTTGGGAGGCTGAGGTGGGAGGATTGAGTGAACCCGGGAGGCAGAGGTTGCAGCGAGCTGAGATCGTACCACTGCACTCCAGCCTGGGTGACAGAGCAAGACTCCATCTCAAAAAATAATAATAAATGAAATAAAATGCATTCACACCACACATGCAAAGCAGCTAAAACATGAGTAAGAGTGTTCTCCTATGCAAGGATGTCACTTTCTTTATTTTTTACAGTTCCAGGACAATGTACACACTATATACACTTTTGTAATTAGCAACAAACACCGTAATCATACATCTAGATGTCAGTGTGGGTATGTGTTCGTAGAAAACTGGGTGACTCTAACTGCTGGTAGTGACCTCTGGGGAGGAGCTTGGGATTGGAACAAGGGAATATTTAAAATTTTTATTTTAATTTCTAACTTGCATTAAAAAACAACTTTCATTATTAACATACTAAAAAAAAAGAAGAGAAGAAGAGTTTTAACATTTTCTTGTAAAATAGTGTGCCAAATTACCCAGATTCCATTATAGTGCTACTGCATTCTAGAAGAATTCTTCTGTCTCTTCAAATGCCTCCATTGATAATGCACATTTACCTGTATTTCCCAGTTATTTGAAAGTCTGGAACGAGCACTACCCTGAAAGTCAGGATGTGTGAGTTCAAGTTCCTGTTGACCTAGCTGTCTGTTTGCAGATCAGTACTTTCACTTCTCTGAATCTCTAAAAATGGACATTAGTAAGATGAGTGATTTTCTAAGTCTGCTCCCTGCAGACACAAGGAACTCTTCTCCACAACCACCTACCACCCACCACCCTGCTTTTCAGCCAGAGCTGCTCTGGTTCTCTCTGTTTTATTCATTTTCATATCCACCTATGATTTTGTCTGATTCTGAGCAACAGTCATTTGAAAATATTCAGCAGAGATTATTGTAAAGCTCCTTCTAGAACCAATACTTCTTGCATCTCTGAAACCCAGGTGCTGATTAGGGGAGGAAGTCAACCCTTAAGTTTACCCCAGCTAGGAAGCTGCCTGTCTTCCTCATACATCAGGCCAGAAGCATAGATCTTCTTTATTTTTTCCAGAACATAAAGTTGGGCTGTCGAGGCTGCAATGAAGATGAATGAGAAGAAACAAAGTGGGTGTGTCACAACACAAGAGGCAAAGAGGGCTGCTGGGGAAACAAGAAATTCTTGATCTCCCCTTTCTTCAAATGACCACTGAGCCAGTTGGCATTAGTCTTGGCGTAATGATTTTGCTTGTTGTCTATGAACATGCTCTATTCAGAAATAATAGTTGGCAGAATGCCTTGAGAATACATTCACTAGGGAATTGTAATTCATGCCTTACTGTTAAAGGTCATACTGGAAACTAGCACCAGCTCTTAATCAACAGCTGAATGGGGGAGGGCCAGGGCCTTATCTTCACTTCCAGAGCCATTGAAATTCAGTGCCTGTGTTCAGGGGCAGCACCATTCAGCCCAGTAAATTGTGTACAATTTAATAATTTGGCCTCCCAGGAAGCCGACAGGCCAAAGAAAGAGGCAGACATATCCAGTTTCTCAGCAAGAAACTTTTAGTAGGGACTTAGGAATAGAAGCCATGTCTGTGTCTTGGGTGGTGGGAAGACAAGATGGTAGGCCCTGTGCCATTATCCCCCAGACCAGGGGCTTACGTACCATAGAGGAGGAGTGATTCAGAAGGAATATGTAGGACAATTGAAGTATGATAACGTCAACATTGTTGGACCCAAGGACAAGATTTGTGGTAAGTACCTGCTCTCACGAGGAACAGTAGATAAACTGGAAATTTTACAGGCCTTCCCAGAACTGGGGTTAATAAGGAGCCAACATGGCAGATTAGCAATCTAAGATGGAGTTGCTTTGGCCTCCATGGCATCCTTTCAAGACACTAAATATGTCATAGTGAACTCATCTCTAACAACACTGTCTGCATCATGAGTGGCATCCAGTGGCCATGGAACTATTTGCCAAAGTAGGAAGTAAAAAACAGTATAAGATAGAGCATTCATGTGTCACATTCTCATTTCACAGACCAGACATAATGACATAGATTGGTCATTTATTCTATCATTCTATTTTTTCCATAGGAAAGTCTTAATACTGTGTTTAAAATGTCACCAACTGAACCTACTTGACTTTAACTCATTGAATTCCCTAGTTGCCTCTTAACACTTCTATATATACCACATATCACTGAAATTCTTATCCTTTGAATTTGTGTTATTAAAGGAAGGTTCTGTCTCCTATTTCTCTTATATTCCCTCTGAGATCCAAATAAAATGCTAACAGCCAGAAGACTAAATGTGACTAATTTGTTTTTTTGCCATTAAAGAGACAAGAAACAGGAGAGAAGCAATTTGAGATATGTTACACTGACAAATAAGCATATTAAATGTCACAGTGTGCCTGGGCTGGACACTTTAAAGAGTAAGCTACAAAGGAAGGGAAGAGTGGATAAATAGGAAGCTGTCTCTGTTATTTAAATTAAAAAAAAAAGTTGAATCACCAAAGGGCTGCCATATAAACAATTTTTAAGCACCTTTTACATGTCATTTTGTGTAAGTTATTTACTGACACAATAATGCTGAGAATCCAACCACCCCAAAACTCAGTGGCTTAAAACAATAAGCATGTATTTAGCTCAACACTGTAGATTAGTGATTTAGATTGGGTTCAGTTGCAGGATTTTTCTCATCTGGGCTTGGCCCACTCACACTTCTGGAGATGAGTTAGTTGTCAGCTGTTAGCTGGGTCACATGATTCTCATCTTCCAGCAGGCTAGCCCAGGCAGGCGTTCATGGCAGTGTCAGAAGGCAAGAGCAAGAACAAGTCTCAATATGCAGGTCCTTTACAAGCCTCTATTTGCATCATGTTTGCTAACAGCCCGTTGGGCAAAGTAAGTTGCATGGCTAAGACCAGAGGCAGAGAGGGAGGGCATCACACAGTTACAAAATAAAGAATATGAACACTTGAAGAAATAAAGAATTAGGGCCCCGAATACCATCTCCCCACAGACTCTGTGCTCCCTTAACTGATGCCACCTCATTTAACTTCACAATAACTCTAAAGACATTTTTACTCTTACTTCCGTTCAATAGATATAAATATTAAGGATAAGAGAAAGACCAACCAGCCGGTGATGAATAGAGTCACTACCTCTTCCCCTCTTTTATAGGGTCTTCTGTCTGCATATATTTTAGAATTTCTCAAATTTTGATTATTTCAGAAAAGATTGGAAAATTATGGCAGAGAGAGTGAGAGAGATAGCTTTCAAATAGAATGGTGTTTGGCAGAGAATGGCAAAGTTAGGAGCCAAAGAACCTAGTCTATATATTCCACTTAACTCGGATCATATTTCCTTTCCAAAAGGAATGAATCTATTG
Source organism: Rhinopithecus roxellana (assembly GCF_007565055.1). NCBI lineage: Eukaryota > Metazoa > Chordata > Mammalia > Primates > Cercopithecidae > Rhinopithecus > Rhinopithecus roxellana. Next base: position 3,704,365 of record NC_044552.1, on the reverse strand, counting down.
TATGTAAATTATATCTAAATTTAAAAAGAAAAGAAAATGAATCTTACTGAGCTAATCTATACACAAAAAGAATACCAGATGGAATTGGGGAAAGAGGGAGAAACTAGTCAAGACGATGGTAAAAAACGTGTGGAGCCAAGCGCAGTGCCTTGAGCCTGTAATCCCAACTATTTGGGAGTCTGAAGTGGGAGAATCACCTGAGGCCAGGAGTTTGAGACCACCCTGGGCAACATAGCAAGACTTTATCTTTAAAAATTTTTTTTTTAATTAAAGAAAACATATGAGAAAATGAACAAATAATAGCCAAGAATATTCTGAAAAAATTAGAGCATTGGAAAGTCACTTGCCTTTCCATATATTACCATACATTATAAAGCTACAATAATTAAAGCAGTACTGCCACATGAGTAGGCGGATCAACAGACAGACTAGAAAGTAGAGAAATGGGGCAGATTCATGTAGGAATTTAGAATATGACAAAGGTGCAATCCAAATAATTAAAAAATGACAGATTATTTAATAAATGATGCTGAGATAACTGGATAGTCATCTGAAAGGTTTATTGTATTTCTACCATAACGTACAATAAAAATCTTAGATCTGTCAAATATGTAAAAGCGAATGAAACAAAAAACCATGAGAAAAAAATGATAATATTTTTAAAATATAATTTCAAAATGGAGGAAGACTTTTTGGGTTTAACACAAACTTAGATCCCACTGAGAACTAGCTGGGAGACTGTGGGACACTCCTCAGAATTATCCCTCTGATGGGTGAAGAGACCAAGTTATTTATCCAGAACTCCTGTTGGTTGAGGGTACTATTGGGGCATTAGCTCTCAGAACTTCTGGCTGTTGCAGACGATCTTTACCAGTAGGCCAATGGGATGTGAGAGGGCACCAGTGGCATCTGATAGTATAAGAAGCAAAAATCGTGTGTGTGTCATTAGGTGAAATAGTGAGGGGTGACTCTTCCACTTTTTGCCTTGGTTCTGTATTCATGAATATGGTTTTGGGAGAAATAACATTGTATATTTGTCACTTGTTCAAAAGCATGTGGAACATCTTGTAAGGCAGACCTCCAAATTGTGAAAGCTACAGTCTCTCGGATTCCACCATAATTGATTCTTCTGCAGGCCATTCTACCATTTTTAAGGTCAGCTTTTCCTAGGTGGTGGTATTCAGGGTAAGACTAGTGAATCCCACATGTATGAGCTAATTGCCTGTCTTCTTCTGCAGTAAAATTAATTTCTTGTTTGGAAGCAATACTCTGTGGGACACCCAACTACTTTTGGATCTCTCAGGCCATAAGCCCCAAGTAGAAAAGCTGCTTGAATGTCAATTTGACCCAGCTGAATAACCTTCTCCAGCTTTGGGCTACAGTCATGACCAGAAGCCTTGAGAGTTACTTGGCAATAGGTTGGAATACTGTGCCTCTTTCTTAATAGCAGATAATGCAATGTGATGCAAATTGTCTTTCACTTGGAAGGCATATCTTGAAATTCTCAGTTTACTAAGCCCCTAGAATCTTCACTGAGATTCACTGAGGTCTCTAAACTTTCATGGGATTTATTACTCACCCTTGGACACATACATATTTTACCAAGACATCCAGGGTACTTGCTACTCTTGCTCAATCAACAAGATCTAATCAATAGGGTGGAACAGAATAGAGCCCTATGGGATGGTGAAGTGACCAAATTTCTACAGACTAGATTAAAGCAGTTAGCTGGATGTTGGTAAAGATGTATTGCTGGAGAATGAAAGTCAACTGCATTGTGTTGTATCTGCTTATTGGTATAGGAAAAAAAAAGTTTGCAATATTACCATCTGCATATCAAACACCAGGCATTGTGTTGACTTGCTCCACAAAAAAAGACCACATCTGTACAGCATCTGCAATTGGAGTCACTACCCAGTTAAGTTCCCTAAAGTCCAGCTATTCTCCCCATTTCTGCACAGGTCAAAGACATCAGGTTTAAGAGAGATATGATTGGAATCAATTCTCACATACTCTCCAGGTCCTTGATGTTGACATGAATTCTGCATTTCCTCCTGGAGTGTGGTATTGTTTTGGCTCACAATTTGGAGGGGAGGAGATTTCATACTGCCTTTCTTCCCATAGTAGCCCTGACTCCATGAGTCAGAGAAAAAATGAGGGATTCCTTCAATTGCTAAATTATGCATTCAGGAACTGGATAAATAAATACAGCATATATACATAGAATCCACTGAACTCTCTGTGAGACAAACTCTGGTCAAAACTGTCTTTATCACTAGAACCCCAGAGCCCCAATCTGAATGGAATACCTGTCCCCAAGGTTCCAGGAACTCTGGATACAAAAAATGCTTGAAACCCCCAACTGACCATTGTTTCTGTCCAAGGAACTCATTTTACTTCAAGAAGAGAAGTAATGAGCCTACATGCATGGGGTTCAGTGAAGACAGTATCCAGAACGGCCCCCAAAATCTGGTATCTTTCCCCAGTGCACAGGTACCCTGTAAATGGCTACAGAACTCTGTAGGGAAGACTAAGATGATTTATAGTATGTACATGTAGGGAACTCTGAGCATCTTCTCTTGAGCAGTCACCGGACTTAAAGTTTCATCGGATATATAAGCCAACCTTAGTAGTAACCTATCTATTTCAGTGCTAGAGATATATGATCAATAATCTGCTGGAAAAAAACATCCCCAAAGGAAAAACCATTCTGGTCATGGCTCCAGCCCTGTGGCCTGCTACAATAACCACACCCACCTTGTTTCTAATGGTTAACTTGGCTTCTGTCACTCTGGAATCTCACCATCCCCACTGAAATCAGGAATCCTATTCCAATGGCAGCATCTCCCTGATTCATCCTCAGCCTCATTGCCAGGGTCATGTTTGTATCCAGAATGCTAGCTGCAAAACAGTCTGGAAAATGTAATTGTTAGCCTTCAAGCTCCTGAGATACATGAAAAGGCTGAAAATGGTTGATGAGTGTCAATAGAAAAGACCCTCACAATGAGAGAAAGAACATTTTCTATGATTTAGGAAAAAAGACTGACCTGATGCTAATGAACAGGGTAGATAAATGGATTAGGGATGCCTGTGGGGTATACAAAGAAGCTTATTGAATTTGAAGGAGCGTGAAACATGTCCTTTTGTAAACATAGCCCTTTGATTGCTCCAAAAATAGGCATAAGAGGAAACACATGACCCCAAAAAGCAGAGAGCTAGCAAATATGAATGTTTGCAATTAATAAAAATGATGTTTGCAAAGAACAATTATGCTGTGAGGAAATGGTGATTATATCCCATTGAGTGAAAACAGAAATGTATGATACCACACTAATATGGTTTGACTGTGACTTCACCCAAATCTTATCTCGAATTGTAGCTGGGAAGGACTCAGTGGGAGATAATTGGGAATCATGGGGGTGGTTTTCCCCTTACAGTTCTTTTTTTTACTATTATTATCATACTTTATGTTCTAGGGTACCTGTGCACAATGTGCAAGTTTGTTACATATGTATACATGTGCCATGTTGGTGTGCTGCACCCATTAACTCATCATTTACATTAGGTGTATCTCCTAATGCTATCCCTCCCCCCACCCCCACCCCACAATAGGCCCCCATGTGTGATGTTCCCCTTCCTGTGTCCAAGTGTTCTCATTGTTCAGTTCCCACCTATGAGTCAGAACATGTGGTATTTGGTTTTCTGTTCTTGCAATAGTTTGCTGAGAATGATGGTTTCCAGCTGCATCCATGTCCCTACAAAGGACATGAACTCATCCTTTTTTATGGCTGCATAGTATTCCATGGTGTATATGTGCCACATTTTCTTAATCCCGTCTATCCTTGTTGGACATTTGGGTTGGTTCCAAGTCTTTGCTATTGTGAATAGTGTAGCAATAAACATACGTGTGCATCTGTCTTTGTAGCAGCATGATTTATAATCCTTTGGGTATATACCCAGTAATGGGATGGCTGGCTCAAATGGTATTTCTAGTTCTAGATCCTTGAGGAATCACCACACTGTCTTCCACAACAGTGAACTAGTTTATAGTTCCACCAGAAGTGTAAAAGTGTTCCTATTTCTCCACATCCTCTCCAGCACCTATTGTTTCCTGACTTTTCCCATACAGTTCTTGTAGTAGTGACTAAGTCTCATGAGACCTGATGGTTTTGAGAGGAAACCCCTTTCACTTGATTCTTATTCTCTCTTTGCCTGCTGCCATGTAAGATGTGCCTTTTGCTTTCCATCATGATTGTGAGGTGTCCTCAACCACATGGGACTGAGTCCATTAAATTTCTTTTCCTTTATAAGTTACCGACCTTCAGCTTTATCAGCAGCAGTAATTAGTAAATGAACTAATTAGTAAATTAGTAAACAAACTAATACAGTAAGTTGGTACAGGAAGTAGGGTGCTGTGTTAAAAATACCCAAAAATATGGAAGCAACTTTGAAACTGATAACAGGCAGAGGTTGGAACAGTTTGGAGGACTCAGAAGAAAACGGGAAAATGTGGGAAAGTTTGGAACTTCGTAGAGACTTGTTGAATGGCTTTGGCCAAAATGCTGATACGATATGGACAATGAAATCCAGGCTGAGGTGGTCGCAGATGGAGATGAGAAACTTGTTGGAACTGGAGTAAAGGTGACTCTTGCTATGTTTTAGCAAAGAGACTGGTGGCATTTTGCCTCTGCCTTAGAGACTTGTGGAACTTTGAACTTGAGGGAGATGATTTACGATATCTGGCAGAAGTTTCTAAGCAGCAAAGCATTCAAGAGGTGACTTGGGTGCTGTTAAAAGCATTCAGTTTCAAAAGGGAAAGAGAGCATAGAAGTTCAGAAAATGTGCAACCTGACAACACGATAGAAAAGAAAAACTCATTTTTTAAGGAGAAATTCAAGTTGGCTGCAGAAATTTGCATGAGTAAGCAGAAGCCAAATGTTCATCATCAAGACAATGGGGAAAATGTCTCCAGGGCATGTCAGAGACCTTTACAGCAGACCTTCCCATCACAAGCCCATAGGGCTGGAAGCAAAAAATGGTTTCATGGGCCTCCCTGAAGTATGCAGCTTAGGTACTTGCTGCTCTGCATCCCAGCTGCTCTAGCCATGGCTAAAAGGGGCTGAGGTGCAGCTTGAGCTGTGGCTTCAGAGGATGCAAGCCCAAAGCCTTCACAGCTTCCGTGTGGTGAGCCTGCAGGTGCACAGAAGTTAAGAACTGAGGTTTGGGAACCTCTGCCTAGATTTCAGAGGACGTGTGGAAATGCCTGGATGTCCAGGCAGGAGTTTGCCACAGGGGTGGGGCCCTCATGGAGAACCTCTGCTAGGGCAGCATGGAAGGGAAATGTGGAGCTGTGAGAAGAGGAACTGGAAGAAAAGGGCCACCTTCCTCCAGATCCCAGAACAGTCAACTTGCACTGGCAGTTCACACCAGGCACCTGGAAAAGTTATAGACACTCAATGCCAGCCCATGAAAGGAGCCTGGAGGGTGGCTGTGCCCTGTAAAGCCACAGGGATGGAGCTGCCCAAGACCATGGTAACCCACCTCTTGCATCAGCATGACCTGGATGTGAGACATGGAGTTGAAGGAGATCATTTTGGAGCTTTAAGATTTGACTGCCCCACTGGATTTCGGACTTGCATGTAACCTGGAGCCCCTTTGTTTTGGCCACTTTCTCCAATTTGGAATAACTGTATTTACTCAGTACCTGTACCCTCATTGTATCTAGGAAGTAACTAACTTGCTTTTGATTTTACAGACTCATAGGTGGAAGGACTTGCCTTGTCTCAGATGAGATTTTGGACTGTGGACTTTTGAGTTAATGCTGAAATGAGTTAAGACTTTGAGGGACTGTTGGGAAGGCATGATTGGTTTTGAAATGTGAGAACATAACATTTAGGAGGGGTCAGAGACAGAATGATATGGTTTGGTTGTGTCCCCACCCAAATATCATCTTGAATTATAGCTCCCACAATTGCCACATGTTGTGGGAGGGACCTGGTGGAAGATAATTGAATCACGGGGGTAGTTTCCCCCATACTCTCCTTGTGGTAGTGAATAAGTCTCACGAAATCTGATGATTTTATAAGAGGAAACCCCTTTCACTTGATTCTTATTCTCTCTTTGCCTGCCGCCATGTAAGATGTGCCTTTTGCCTTCAGCCATGATTATGAGGACTCCACAGCCACATGGAACTGTGAGTCCGTTAAATCTCTTTTCCTTTATAAATTACCAAGTCTCGGGTATGTCTTTATCAGCAGCATGAAAATGAACTAATGTACATACATCATGTTCAACTTGTGTGCATGTGTACACACACATATAATGGAAGGAGGCATTTCAAACTGTTAAAAGCTGTAGGACTATAAACAACATAAGTTTTTATCTCTCATTTTTCAAAATTTTTGCAATTACTTGTATGCTAAAAGTTAACATTATTTTAATAAAGCATTATACAAAAGAAAATGTAATAGTTGATGAATGTTGTATTAGTCCATTCTCATGCTGCTATAAAGATACTACCAGAGACTGGGTAATTTATAAAGAAAGAAGATTCAATTGACTCACAGTTCCACATAGCTGGGGAGGCCTCAGAAAACTTACAATCATGGTGAAAGATGAAGTGGAAGCAAAGCACGTCTTCCATGGCAGCAACTGAGAGAGAAAGCGCAAGGGAAATTGCCACTTTTAGACCATCAGATCTCATGAACACTCCCTCACTATGACAAGAACATCACGGGGAAAACCACCCCATAATCCAATCACCTCCCACAAAGTCCCTCCCTAGGCACATGGGGATTACAATCTGAGATGAGATTTGGGTAAGGACACAGAGCCAAGCTGTATCAAATGTGTTCTAATTAAGGTCTAAAAAAGACTAGTGTTATCATTATTCAAAATCTCTAAAATTTGTATCTAATACAGTATGCAGAAGGAAACATCATAAGAACTAGACACGGGGTTAGAAGAAAAATGTTGTGTTCCCAAAATCCTCAGTGTGGGTTTGATAAAAAATTCTGGAAGTAAAACCAAGCTCTAGACATCAACAAGTTCACTGACTTTTCATACTTGATTTTCCTAACAGAAATCCCTGTTGCTTTTACAAGAAAATGTAGATGAACTCAAACAATAAAAATTAAACTGCGTCATTTGAAACCAAACCCTCCAGCAGTATGCTTGAACTCTATAGTAACCTGTTTGGAATCCACTGACCTAGTCCAACCCACGACTTTCCAGATGAACAGATCCCCAGATGGAAGGGGCTGATCTTCCTCTCCTTTAATCCAGGGTCAGATAAGAGGAGCCCCCATGCTACCTCTCAGCAGTCCAGGGCCAGGTGACTCTTATCATCATTGCAAGTCAAAGGTAGAGAAGAAAATCATGTCCCACAGGACTGTGAAAGGGAAAAGCCAAAGGTACAAACCATGTTGTCCTTGAAGGGCCAGAAGGCAGAGACTAAATCTAAGAGCCAGTGCCTGCTTTTCTGACACTCCAGTGATGGCTTGCACAACTACTCCAGGTTAGTGTAGGGAGTCAGGATGGGGCAGATATTGAATGTCTTGCTGATGAGGGTCACATGGCCAACTAGTGAAACTCTAGGACTGAAAGTCAGGTGTTTCAACTCAGTAAGATAGCCTGGCTAATTCACACACACACACACACACACACACACACACGTAAACCTATGTAAACCACATAAACTTCATATTCCAGTGTTCACCTTATTGAAAATGTCCTTCTTGAGATCCTCAACGATCAACCTCAATGCCAATCCAATGAATAATTTCATTCATTTTCCTATGTAATCTCTCCTTTGTCCTTTTCTTTGGCCATCTTCTCACTATATATTTTCTCAGAACTCTATCACCCTCTCCCATTGCATCAATTAGCATCTAGTTTTAGTGATCAGACTCCAGTATGCTTAAGAGTCATCTGAAAAGTAGGATTAAAATGACGATCTAGGGCCCATTCCCAGAGGAGTTGGCTGCCAGGGTTTTGGGGGTGGGTGCAATGTACACAGATGGTCTTCGAGAAACACTGAACAATATGGTAATGATTCTCAAAGTGAATCTCCAGTCCAGATCTTTCTCCTGGGCTCAAGGCCTAAAATTTCAACTGCTCGATACATTTGGAGAAATTCTGTCACTTTAAATTCATCATGCTCTTATCCACCCACCCTCAAATCCACTGTGTCTTTTCCTACATGTCCACTGTGGTCCTGCCATCTCTTCAGACTCTGCCACAAGGCTGTATCCAGGTCCTCAATAATGGCGAGCTCCCACCTAGTTTCCCCCTTTGCTGGCCTCTGCTTTCTCTTTCCCTCCCTTACTTATTTCTAATGGCTGAATCTCAACCAAAGATAGGAAAAGCCACTGACTACACAACATTCAGTATTTCCCAAATCTCCGAGTTCAGTCATTGCAATGACTGCTACCAGTTTCCATGAAAAAAAGGAGAAAATATAGGAATAAACATATTAATATTTCCATGCCCATACAATTTTTCCAAAACATTATTCATAAAAAGGATATCTAGTCGTCAACGTTGATGGAAGCTTCAAGACTAGTTAGGGGACAGGAAGTAAGAGCAGTTTGCCAGGTTGCTATGGAACTGATGGCTTACAGCTGAACGTTAAGCAGACTTATTCTCAGAAGTCCTCTAATCATGATCCCCTCCTCACCTCCCCATCTATTCAAGCCCACCCTCCCTTCATCTGACCTTGGCTCCTCTACTTAGCTTTCTTCCTCTCCTCCACACTCACTCACTGAGAATCCCCAACTTTCTGGGCATTGCTTCTGCAGAGCAGTTGAACTCTTCCTGTATGTCACTCTAAGCCCATTCCAACTACGTCTAGAGATCAACCTCACCAACTAGAATGAACCACCAATGGGTTTTTTAATATAGAGATGTTTCTCCTTCAAGAAAAAAAAAATTCCCTTACCAGCCCTTTCACATTTCTTTTTCCCTATGGCATAAGTAGGATCTTTTGAAATTGCTTTGATATTAGTCACAGTCTGACCACCATGATTTTTTTTTATCTCTTCCTCTTGTGAGAACATTTGAGCAGAGTCATTATAGTAAATTGCTAGTGAGGCCAGTGTCTCTGGCTCAGTCCTCCTGAGGGTTAGTTAGCTTTGTGCTGTTGCCAGATCACAGCACTCCTCCTCCCTCCAGCTAGGCGTCTTGCCAGGGCAGGTTTATTACTAGAAAGGCCAGTTTGAGGGCGGCAGTTTGGAGAAAGAAAGGAAAAGGGTGTGGGGGAAGAGAGCACCTTTTCTTTTTTCTTTTTTTTTTTTTTTTGAGACAAAGTCTCACTCTGTCATCCAGGCTGGAGTGCAATGGCACAATCTTGGCTCACTGCAACCCCTGCCTCCTGGGTTCAGATGATTCTCATGCCTCAACCTCCTGAGTAGCTGGGATTACAGGCACACACCACCATACCCAACTAATTTTTTTGTATTTTTTGGTAGAGATGGAGTTTCACCATGTTGGCCAGGCCGTAGCACTTTTTCTTATTAACCTCAAAATATCCAGAAACTTGGAACCAGAATCAGTCTTTCACTGTGTTTGAGTTAATGGATTATATGACAATATTCACCAGCCCTGCCCATTTCCCCAGGAGTTCCTTGGTAAGATTAGGTTGCTTCCTCGTGAAATCTCTTCTTAGACAAGAAAACAGACTCTGATTTTATCCTTGGCCATAGTTAGCATCTTCCAATTTCTGTTGATGGTAGCTTTGAAGTTTTCAATTCTGAAACTTTACATGCATCCTAAGTGAGTAGGTCAATGGCAGAACCCAGCCCTTGCTTCAGATGGAACAACATTCGATGGACATGTTTATTTTTCACTTATTTATTTATTTATGAGTCAGGGTCTCACTCTGTTGCCCAGGCTGGGGTGCAGTGGTGCAATTATAGCTCACTATAACCTTAAACTACTGGATTCAAGAGATCCTCTGGCCTCAGCCCATTGAGTAGCTGGGGCTACAGGTGCACATGCCTAGCTAATTTTTTTTTAAATAGAGACAAGGTCTCATTATATTTCCAAGGCTGGTCTCGACTCCTGAGCTCAAGTGATCCTCCTGCCTCGGCCTCCCAAAGTGCTGGGATTGCAGGCATGAGCCACTGTGCCCAGTCATGATATGTTTATTTTTAAAGAAAAAAAAGTTTTAAATGTCATTCAACAATAGTGTAATTATGAATAGAGGTGGAAAAGGCTGATGACCCACTGGTTATTTTAACAGTGAACTAATTACAGAAGAAAAATTTATTGATGTGACTTATAGAAATAATTTTAAAGAGATTTAAAAACTTCAGAAATTTATGTGGTTTTTTTGTTTGTTTGGGGTTTTTTTGTTTTTTTTTTTTTTGAGACGGAGTCTTGCTCGGTCGCCCAGGCTGGAGTGCAGTGGCGCGATCTCAGCTCACTGCAAGCTCCACCTCCCGGGTTCATGCCATTCTCCTGCCTCAGCCTCCCCAGTAGCTGGGACTACAGACGCCCGCCACCACGCCCGGCTAATTTTTTTTGTATTTTTAGTAGAGACAGGGTTTCACCATGTTAGCCAGGATGGTCTCGATATCCTGGCCTCGTGATCCGCCCGTCTCGGCCTCCCAAAGTGCTGGGATTACAGGCGTGAGCCACTGCACCCGGCCCAGAAATTTATGTTTTTATAATCAGATATAGAAACTAATAACTTGATGCTTTAAAAAACATCCAACAATATAACTAATAGTAACTCAGTAGCACTAATTACAACTATTGCTGTTCTCTATCAGTAATTTTTAATTGTAAATTTTGTGGGTTTTTTGATGATGGCAATACAAGACGAGATATGGTCTGTGTATTTCAGTAAAGATTTTCCTTAGTTCCAGAACCATCCAGGTGATCTTGAACAGCACACTATGTAATAGAATCCCTGGTTTCAACTTCTGTTAAATAAGAGAAGTAATATTTCTAGATCCATTCATCTTAATACTCTATGATCTCGGACAAAAAAAAAAAAGAAAGAAAAACATTTAGTAGGATTAGCAATACAGCCTATTCCAATGACTATTATACACATCTTAACCCACAGTGCCATCCTTACATAGGGCAATTTCAAAATTGTTCTCCTACTTCCATTAAGCTTTAAGCAGCAATTCTTTTGTGGCTCACGGACCCTTTAGAGAAGCTGATGGAAACTATGGCCCTTCTCAATTTGAGAAAAAGAGAGAAATCCATACACAATATAGTATTATAATTTTAGGAGAGCTATTGACCTCTTCAACCCTGTAAATGGACTTTGCAAAGAACCATAGATCCCAGTTTTTAAAACTCTGGATAAGTATTTACTTTTAGTGTCTAGCCTTAAGAACTAAACTCAGACAAGATGTTGAATGAATATAAAACAAGGTTAAGACTGCAAAAAATAATCTTCCCTACCTAACTCATATTTTACACTACCATCAATATATCTCAAAGCTTAGCACAGGGGCATTTCTCCCTGTTTCTAGCCCTCTGTGACCCCATTACCCCTCGAAGTGAGAGCACAGGCCCCCACGTGGCCTGCCAGGCTCACATCCACTCCAGCCTGTTGCCCAGGACTCCCTAAAGACCATGCCTGTCAAAACAGACATGACCCATTCCCCTGTGATACTCACCCGTGTGCCTTTTCTCACATTTTCCTCATTGCCTGCACTGCTACCTTCTTTCCTAGGTTTATCTGTTAACATCTTTCCACTTATTTGCATGTAAGATAGAATGTCACCTCCTCCGTAAAGATTTCCCTGAGCTTTTTTGCTGTGTAGAAAGGCCTGCCTTAAAACCCTGTGGCAATTTATTATTACATATCACCTAGTTCCTTAAATTGATTCACACGGCCTGCCTTGCCCAGGTGACACATTAAAGGCTCCTGAATTATCAAATGAATGAATGGTAATGGTTATTGAATGAATAAATGAATGAATGAATACCTGAATTATAATAATGAAAGTCTGACTGGGTCGGAAGTTTACAAATTTGAGACACTGGGAAGTGAGAAGAGAGTAAACAACTGGATGGGAAAAATTAGCACTGGCCTAGGAGCCAGAATTCCAGGGTTCTAGCCCCCTCTCAAACATTTCTTTAGTGTGTCACCTTGAGTAAGTCATTCAATTTCTTTAATGCTCACTTTTCTTGTATAAATTAAATGAAATATAAAATATATAGGTATGTGTGTGTGAACGTGCTTTGTAAACTAACTGACATCAAATTTCATATCACTATCATCATTATATTTAATTATCATCATTCATCACATGATTGTCAAGAAGTGGAAAATTGTACAATCCAAATAAAGGTAACCCAAGTAACTCAACTGTTTCAACTACCTTGATTTTATTCAAGTTTTGTAGACATTTACAAATTAAATCAAAAGTACAGGAAACTGGTGTTTCTCAATGTGATGATACTGCCCAACCTTCACTTTCTGTGATTTTTTTTAATCCAAGTATTTAAACACAGTCAAAATTTATTACACAATAATTGTTCTAAGCAAGCTTTATTGCAGGGGTTCTCAGTGTGGAGTCCATGGATCACAGGGTTGTCAATGTACTTTAGTAGGTTCCAAGAAATCTCTTAATTTTATGCAAAATTTTATGAATCTGTGTTCAAAAAAAGGATCTGAGGCTGGGTGCAGTTGCTCACAACTGTAATCCCAGGACTTTGGGAGGCCAAGGTGGGCAGACAACTTGAATCCAGAAGTTTGAGACCAGCCTGGGAACATAGCAAGACCTTGTCTCTACAAATAGTAAAAAAATTAGCTGGGTGTGGGCTGGGTGCGGTGGCTCACACCTGTAATCCCAGCATTTTGGGAGGCTGAGGTGGGCGGATCACAAGGTCAGGAGATCAGACCATCCTGACTAACACGGTGAAACCCTGTCTCTCCTAAAAACACAAAAACATAGCCGTGTGTGGTGGGGGGCACCGGTAGTCCCAGCTACTCGGGAGCCTGAGGCAGGAGAATGTCATGAACCCAGGAAGTGGAGTTTGCAGGGAGCCGAGATTGCACCACTGCACTCCAGGCTGGGCAACAGAGCAAGACTCCATCTCAAAAAAAAAATTAGCTGCATGTGGTGGCACACACCTGTAGTCCCAGTTACTCAGGAGACTGAGATGGGAGGATGAAACAGGAGGATCACCTGAGCCAGGAAAGTTGAGGCTGCAGTAAGCCCTAATCGCACCTCTGCACCCTAGCCTGGGTGATGGGAGTGAGATGCTGTCTGAAAAAAAAAAAAAAAAAAAGCCGGATCTGTACTTCTTATCAAACCCTCGAAGAGACCCATGACCACAAAAAGTTTAGGAACATCTATTAAAGTTTAATGAAACCTGGAAACCCCCTTGGATTTGTACTTGCCTCACACAATGATAGGAGTAGGACTCCAAAATGTATGGTCATGGGAATCTAGCTAGAAAGTTGTTAAGAGCTGGCCATGGAAGGATTAAGAGGGCCTGATGTGGGGATTACAGTGGAGATAGAAAGGACAAAGCAGATGCAAGGAACATCTTTTAGACAGCCAATCCACCCTTGTGTAATCTGTCAGTTTTCACAGATGAGAGATTCTCTTCCATCACAAGGTGTTCTTAGCTCTGTCTGAAAGTTACCTCTGTTTTGGTCTAGGGATTCCATCTTCCTTCTAGTCTTATATATTTCCAAAACTTAATGCATCAATAATTTATCCCTAATTTTGAAAGGATACCTTGAGGCTCTTGATGTATGAGTGAGGAATGAACGATGTTTCGCTGAGTTTGATTTGAGAAAAAGGGCCCCGCTGTGGGGAAACGTGGCTGGAGATGACACTGAAACAAAAAGGATTTCTGGGAAAGAGACAGGATAGATATAAATCTTTAGTCAAAGGAACTTTGGAAAAAGCACAGATGTTAAAAAAGGAATATTTAAGAAGCTTTGCTGTGTGGTGTGCAATGGGACCTTTTATACCCCTTTTGTGCCACGGATGTATCAGTAAAATCCATATTGTGCAGTTTGGCATAAACTCATAAATCTAGACTGACCAGTGATTTTCAGCTTTGACTGTCTGTTATAATCACCTGAAGAACTTCCAGTAAACAGTCAATGTTTGACTCTGTTCCCAGATATTCTGATATATTTGGTCTTAAGTGGGGTCTCAGTATAGTACTTTGAAAAAGTGCTGCAAGTGATCTAAAGTGATCTTCAAACCAACAGTTTAGGGTCTGGAATGGTGATTTGTAGTCTTCCTCTGATTCATCGGAATCATCCTAGGAGTTTTAAACAGTACAGATGTACTGGCTCCACCTTACCCCATTTAATCTGAATCACTGGACATTACAAGTTTTTGTAAAGTTTCCCAGGTGATTCTGATGCAAGATGAAGTTTGAAAACTGCTGGCTCTAGAAGAGAAATATACCAGGTCCTAGAAGACAAGATGAATCCATTTAGAAGCCATATAGACTGCTTCTTAATGGCACTAAGTAACTAATTCCAAGATGTCTCCCTCTCAAAAGGTACTTATCAACATTTTATTTCTATGCTAAATGAATGAAAACGATTGTAAGATCTATCCAAGGTTGATCCCACCCTCTAGACATAAAAGAAGCGAGATGATTAGGATGAAAGCAAACTTCGAAGGCAACTCTTATTGCGCTTTAAGAATTCGTGCTTTCATACTGCTTTCTCATTAACAGCAATTTGAAGTAGTAACTCATAGAAACTCTAATGTAAAGTCGTATGAGGGAAAAGGAAAAGAAAACCATCTTAGAAGGACAGAGGTCTTTTCAATATTAATCTGGTTTCATTCAGCTTTGAAGAGAAAGAAAGATACACAGCTTGATCCATTTTCAGGGACCAGGAGGGACACGAGGGGCCAAGTAGAATGGGATGGGACAGTGGTGTCCTGTCAGAGGTGGTAGGTGGCCAAGATGTCCCCAATCCTTTCCTGTTCTGGAACATTCTGTGCAGGCAAGCTGGTGGCCTTTCAGGGTGTTCTGGATGGTGGCACCCCCTACACGCACAGTTATTTATTAAACAACCACTTCCGTTTGCCAAAAATAATAAAAAATTGGTCTGGTGTAAAATCATGAGGCTTATTATTCCACAGCAAGAAAACCACCTCACAATTCCTCATAATTTACTACTTTGTAGTGTGGGCCATTTTTCTTTTCTCTCTCTTTTTTTTTTTTTTCTGAGACAGAGCCTTGCTCTGTCACCCAGGCTGGAGTGCAGCGGCATGATCGCAGCTCACTGCAACCACGACCTCCTGGGTTCAAGAGTTTCTCCTGTCTCAGCCTCCCGAGTAGCTCGGATTACAGGTGCATGCCCACGCGTCCAGCTAATTTTTGTATTTTTAGTACAGACAGGGTTTAACTATGTTGGCCAGGCTGGTCTCGAACTCCTGACCTCAGATGATCCGCCTGCCTCGGCCTCCCAAAATGCCGGAATTACAGGTGTGAGCCACCATGCCCAGTCAGTGTGGGGTATTTTTTACTACTGAAGTATTTGGGGCTTAAATTTATAAACAAGCATACACACACGCACGCACGCGCGCGCACACACACGCACACACACATGCACATGCACACGCACACGCGCACACGCACATGCGCACACACACCCACACACGCGCGCACACACGCGCACACACGCGTGCACACGCACACGCGCGCACACACGCATATGCACACACAGTTTCTGGGACATATTCACAGGCATACACACATGCACACACAGACATTCACTCATATGATTTCTTTCAGCTGATCCTGCGTGTTCTGCTCTTGTTCATAACATGGGAGCAGTTGACTGTTACTGCAGTGACTATTCCAATTATTAGGGCAATGAAATAGGTTGCCAGTAGCCATAGAAAGCTCATTAGTTTTAAAAAATGCCAGCATTTTGTTTTTTGGTGAGATTAGTTCCTTCCTTGCAGAGGACAGACTGTAATTACTCAATAAAGCTGCATTTTGTCACTCTGAAAGCTGCTGGCATACCACGTGTTTAAGAAAGCAACACTATGATTTTCCTCGTAACACCTGAATTCTAATCAAGAATGTTTAGTGCTGTAGTTTCCATATGAAAAAGAAAGCAGAAAGACAAAAGCCAAATCAAGAGTCTAACTGAGAACTGGCTAGAGCTGGTGAGAGGCCGTGGGCCGGCGCTGGAGGAATGAAGATGGTCTGTAATCATCCTGGATCATCCTAGATCAGCTCAGAGCCAGTCCAGAGTCCAAGGGAACAATGCCATTGAGTTAAGACAAGGCTGATTATGAAAGATCCACAAAGCATGAAGTGTACTGATATGAAAAAAGTCTTTCTACTGACACATGGAAGATGATTCAGGCAGGATTTGTTTTTTTTTGTTTTTGTTTTTGTTTTTTTTTTACCATAACAAAGTACCAAATAAAATGAAAATCTTAATAATGATACCAATTGCTGTTACAGAATTTAAAAAAAAAAATTGCCCTTATGAATACAATGGTAGAGTTTTCTGCAATTTTTTCAAAGCACTACTCACATCAATTGAGTGCTTATATTTGCCTTCAGGACCACGTTTACTTTCGCTTTGCTTCTGTGAGTCAAGACTGGAAAGCATAAATTCAGAGACAAGGTCCATTCCAGCCACGGAACTTCATGATGCAAGGCTTGGAGTAGGAATGAACAGTCGTGGGGAAATCAGTATGACAGATGACTCAAGAAAGACCTGGGTTGAAATTCTGACTCCCGTTAGCTCTGCTAACCTGAAAATGTTATGTAATCGCTGTGCCTCAGTCATCTATAAAATGGCAACACAAATACTGTCTACTTCATGGAGTCATTAGAAGAATCAAATGAATTAAGCATTTTATGCATTAATTCTTGTAAGCACTTAATTCAGGAGCATCACATGCATTAATTCAAGAGTGCTTAGCACAGCCCTCAGTAAGTCTTAGCTTCTATTAGTCGTCTTTGACTCATTTTTGTACCTCCTGCATCCAGCTCATTGCCAAGACTTACCGATTCTATCTCTATCTCTTATATCACCTCCACTTTTGTTTTTTTTGTTTTTGTTTCTTTGACATGGAGTTTCGCTCTTGTTGCCCAGGCTGGAGTGCAATGGCATAATCTCGGCTCACTGCAACCTCCACCTCCAAGGTTCAAATGATTCTCCTGCCTCAGCCTTCCGAGTAGCTGGGATTACAGGCATGAGCCACGCCTAGCTAATTTTGTATTTTCAGTAGAAGCAGGGTTTCTCCATGTTGGTCAGGCTGCTCTCCAACTCCCCACCTCAGGTGATCCACCCACCTCAGCCTCCCAAAGTGCTGGGATTACAGGCTTGAGTCACTGTGCCCGGCCCATTTTTTTTTTTTTTTTTTTTTCAATTCCTACTGTGCTCTCCCGGTTCAGGCAGATCCTCATTATTTCTGATCTGAATTCCTATAGCACCTTCCACATTGGCCTCCTCACCCTTTATTTTCTCTCTCTCCAGTCCATTCTGTATACTGAGACTAAATTAATCTTCTAGAACTGCAGTTCACGTCACAGCCCTCTCTTGGGCAAAACCCTGTGAGTGCCCAGTGTCTGTAGAATGAAGCTCCTGGCATCAAAGCTGTCCGGCATAGGCCCAACAGACTCTGACTCCCACGATTCTCCTGAATGTCCTCTGTACCTCCAGCCCAAGCATGAGGCATGCATTTGAACAGAACATCGTGGGTGCCTCCACACCATCCCCTTCTTCCACACGGGATACCTCCCTTTCCCTCCTCCTCTTCCCTCTCCTTCACTTCCTTACTATGGACTCACCTGAACATTTCTGCTTGCTACAATTACAGGTATTCTTTATGTCTGAGCTTAAATGCCATCTCTATGAATCAGCCTGCTTCCATCTCATCAAACAGATTCTAGTTCTCATCCTTTGAATCCCTACAGCACATTCTGGATATTTATATAAAGTAATTTTCCCTCTGTGGTACAGCCACGTGTATTTGTGTAATCTTCCCCTCACCGCTGTGAGTTTTCTGGGTCCTGGCCCTGTGTCTTACCCATCGTTGTCTCCACTACAGTCCCTAAGTGCTGTTGTAGAATTTAGCCTAGATTGAGAACTCAATACATGTTTATTGAGTGAAAGATGTTCATTGATATTAAAAATGTTGATGTTTCAATATCCAATGTAAACACAAAAACAAAAGATGGTTGGAATAAAGTCTTAAGACGTGAGAGGCCAAGACTAAGAATTCAAGAATATGTTTCCAGCACTGAGCTGTGCCTACCTGGCAAGTATAATATATAATTATTGTGGAGGTAGTGTCATGTAGCCTCTCAAGGCATGGAGAAGATATTCCTTAAATCCCTTGCTCTTTGTCCTGATTATGAATGACTTTTCCCAGGCACCTGTGTTCCTAGAAGGGAGTAGACTCCCTGGTAGTGGCACCCTGAAGTGCTTATTTTCCTCAGTAAATTAATCAACCGGGGCTTTGGTTTGCAAATCAGACCAGTGTGGAATCTTCTTTCAGGGCCTGACTCTTGCTGGCAGAGTGCCAAAGGCTTCTAGGTGTGCAGCCAGCCAAGACCTTAGTTCTCTACTTAGATGCCACAGAAGAGTGAAAGACCAAGACAAAAACCAAACCAGCGGAAATATCATCCTTTAATAATCTTCCTTTCCTTTTCTTTTTTTTTTTTTTTTTTTTTTTTTGAGGCGGAGTCTTGCTCTGTCGCCCGGACTGGAGTGCAGTGGCCAGATCTCAGCTCACTGCAAGCTCCGCCTCCTGGGTTTACGCCATTCTCCTGCCTCAGCCTCCCGAGTAGCTGGGACTACAGGCGCCCGCCACCTCGCCCGGCTAGTTTTTGTATTTTTAGTAGAGACGGGGTTTCACCGTGTTAGCCAGGATGGTCTCGATCTCCTAACCTCGTGATCCGCCCGTCTCGGCCTCCCAAAGTGCTGGGATTACAGGCTTGAGCCACCGCGCCCGGCCTCTCCTTTTCTTAAAACAAGGCTAAATGCTCCTTTGGGACTCTAGTACTTCAAGATCTTCTGACTCATGCCAAACCGACGTAAATAATCTCTCCTGCCCTCTGCTCAGGACCGAAAGGAAAGTTTCAAGGACAGGCTATGGGATTGGGGGCATAGGACCAGAAGGTTACATAAAGCAAGAGCTGGGGAGAACCCTCTGCCCACCCAGGCCCTCCATCTTTCCCTTAAAAACCTGTATTCCTTCCAATTCTCCTTGCTCCTGTTGAGCCATCCCCACTTTTTCCTTGGGCTGTTTGTCTCTGCCTGGGAGTCTCTGAATGTCAGGCTGTGTGTGTCTGTGTGCATCTGTCTCTGCTAATCTGTGATGCTATTAAAGTCGTTGGGATTGTATATATCAATATGCAAATTTATGCAACAACTAATGCGTAACTTAGCATTTTACTTTTGAGCCAAAAGACTACACACGACTACTTACAATGATTTTATCTCCCCCAGGAACTTTTGGTTATGAAAAAACAAATCTCTGCAGCTTATCTGGTTTAGCATTGTCTCTGTTGTTGTTTCAGCCACCAGGAGAAAGCAGTCAGGCAGTGTTAGCAAAAGGGCTGAAGACTGTGGAATCCGCCCTAAAAAAGAAAGCAAAAAAGAGAAGTGTACAAACTGCTAGCATATGGAAGCCAAGAAGGGAAACTTCATGCTGAAGACACTGAGCATAATCATTTTTAAATGGCAATGTGAGCTGGAAAATGTTTTGCTAACCAGTCTTTGGAGAATTGAGCTCTACACTAGAGAAGGAGGAATCAATAATCTTAAATGACCTGAGAAGAAAGCAAATAGCTGGAAATACTCATACACACCATAGAATTAATGAGTAAAGCAAGCTCCAGTTTGCTATATGGGTCTACGTACTTAGAAGAATAGATTTTTTATGCACATAAAGTCCTGGTACTTCCTATTTATTTTATTATTCGATAAATCAAGAGACTTAAAGGATCTAGCTATTTTGAGACCTTTGTTATATTTTTAAAAATCAAAAAAGTTTTATTCTCAATTTTCTGCCCTTGCCATCCAAGGACAGTCAAGGTCACTTCTCACTGCTAGAACAGACCCATTCTGTAATGCCAGATACTCAAGCTAATGATTCAGGGATTGAATTTCTTGTCAACTAGCTTCAAATTCGTATGTTAAACAATTCTCAAAGGAAGCCTGACTATTCAAGCAGGTGCTCCAAGCCCCCAAGGGAAGGGGAAAGCGGCTTGGACGGGCCTGTAGGTGAAGTGGAAAGCTTGGGCTGCTCAGCTGCTCATGAGTAAACAAAAATGAGAAAGGACAGGAGAGGCAGCTCTGCCCAGCATTTTACGTACAGAGATGTTTTGCTGTGCAGTTGCCTCTGTGACACAGCCAATTTTTTGTCTTCTCCACCTCCTTTTCTCTCCTTAGGTTCAGTTGGCTCTAGAATCCCCTCTGACAGGGCGTTTTATGGTGTCCACAATGTGTCAGTTAGGATCACTTTGGGCTACATCTAACAAAAAGCCAACTGCAGAGGCCTCACCAAAGGGGCCTTTAGTTTTCCTAGCTGAATAAAAAGTCCACATGTTGGCAGAGCAGGGCAGAGACTTGAGGAAGCCATGGAGGGTCCTTCAACCAGGGTCCTTCTAGTTTCTTGCTCTGCTGTCCTGACTGTGGTTTTTGTCTTCGTGGTGCAGGCTGGGTACTACAGGTGAGGCAGCCAGGTGGGAGGGAGTCCTTGGAGAAACTCCAACCGGCCTGCCCACTGGGGTGGAGCCATGGGAGGTTCACAATGTTTGCAACAGGGAGGAGGCTGGCCCCTCCTCTTCCTGTGTGGAACCTGGGATTCAAACGACATCAGCAGGAGACTCTGGCCTTCTGGAGAGTCCCTGTTTCCCCCTTTTCTTCCTTTTCACCCAATAAAACCCTGCTTTACTCACCCTTCAAATTGTCTGTGAATGTAAATTTTCATGACCATGGGACAGACAAGGATCCTGTCTTTAGCTGGGCTAAGGAAAAGTCCTGCAACACAGGTACAGAAATGGTGTATGAAGAAGTGGGAACAGAAGAAGGAAAGGGAGTATGCTAGCTGAGCCTGTCCCTTTTCATGAGATAAACAATAGATTCCCAGAAGCCCCTCCCTATAGACTTCAATTTTGTCACCAATCCGGGTCACATGGCTACTCCTACCCATAAGAGGGCCCAAGGGAGTAAGCGTTTTTAACTGAGCCCATCATCATCCTGAATGAATTTACCTTCTCTTTGTAAAAAAGGAGTCGACATTGGGTAAGCAATGAATTAATCAAGACTGTTTCCTGAGCAGTTATCAAATGCGAGGGGTGGTGCAGGGTGTCATCTGTATGAGAAGATGTGTGTCTTACACCTTTCTATTATACAATGAACAAAGTGTTACTTAACAAATATGTGTTGATTTAGGTTAAATTCAAATAGGTCAGACGGAGGAGCCATAATTTCAATCAGACCCTGAAATCTAAGTGAAATGCAGGTAGGGAAGAATGTATGGAAGGATATTTCAACCTGAGACAATCATCTGAAGCTGTGGGCTCAAGTTTTTTTCTACCAAACACACTAGACCAATGATATATTTAAGTGTGATGCATGTCACCCATTTTTAAGAAAGTGCATATGAAGGCAAATGAAGGTAACATCACAAGGAAACCCTGGAATTCTCTTTGCTTTCTCTAAGACCCTGACAAGTATCTGTATTTATTTTTATTTTTTTATTTTTTTTACTCTTTGAGACCGAGTCTCGCTCTGTCACCCAGGCTGGAGTGCAGTGGCACAATCTTGGCTCACTGCAACCTCCACTTCCTGGGTTCAAGCAATTCTCCTGCCTCAGCCTTCCAGGTAGCTGGGACTACAGGTGCGCACCACCACGCCCAGCTAATTTTTGTATTTTTAGTAGAGACAGGGTTTCACCATGTTAGCCAGGATGGTCTCGATCTCTTGATCTCGTGATCTGCCCACCTCAGCCTCCCAAAGTGAAGTATCTGTATTTTAAGTACTACCAGTGACTCACTCTATTAATTGTAGCAAAAAATGTCTACTTCTAGTTGTTATGGTCCCTTTCAATACCAAGGGAACTGCCTCTTGGAGATGCTTAAGCTTTATGGTAGCATAAAGAAAATGTGTCCCTTTATAAGTAGCACCTCACTGAGACTTGTTTCTCTGTCAAATGAGTCCACTGAACTAATCTCTGCTTTTCTTTCTAACTCAAAACTAGAGTGGATGTCAGCCATCCTAAAATGAGGATGAAAGAAATTGCAATGTCTTCCCCTCAATTGCTATAGCAGGGGATGTACATTGACTAGTTTTGGACTGGCTTCATGAACACGTCCCGTGCAGTTACACAGGGCCCTGCACTTTGTTTAAAGCTCTGTTGCCACCATGTTGAAACTTGAGGAGTTTTTTGACAAGGAACCCTGTGTTTTCCTTTGTCATTGGGCCTACACATTATGTAGCTACTGTTATAGGCCATTATAGGAGAGTGACTAAGAAGTCAGGCATGGGGTAGGCATGTCTAGCCTAAATCTCTGGTCTAATTTCTACTAACTGAGCAATTTTCACAAATGATTTCACCTCTCTAAACCTCAGCTTTACCACATGTAAAGTAATGATGATAATTGTACCAACATCACAAAGTTGTTGGAAGAATCAAACATGATAATGTGTTTTAAAAAATACTGAGTACTGGCCGGGTGCAGTGACTCACGCCTGTAATCCCAGCACTTTGGGAGGCCGAAGCCAGTGGATCACAAGGTCAGGAGATTGAGACCATCCTGGCTAACACGGTGAAACCCCATCTCTACTAAAAATACAAAAAAATTCTTTGGGCGTGGTGGTGGGCTCCTGTAGTCCCAGCTACTCAGGAGGCTGAGGCAGGCGAATGGCGTGAACCCAGGAGGCGGAGCTTACAGTGAGCCGAGATCACACCACTGCTCTCCCGCCTGGATGACAGAACAAGGCTCTGTCTAAAAAAAAACAAAATTAAAAAAAAAATACTAAGTACAGCACCTGAAACATATCAGGTACACAATAAAAAACAGCAATTATGATTTGCTACATTTCATATATTAAATTTATTCAGCAAAATATTTATTGAGCACCTACTATGTGCCAGGCACTGTTCTAGACACTTGGGATAAGTCTGTGAATAAAATAGACCAAGATTTCCACCCTAGGCCTGGGAGAGGACCTTCACCACAAGCCCAGTGAATATAAGTGAATGCAATTGGAGGGAAGAGGTAAATGGGTCAAGAAAAAACAAGGCAGGATAAACAGGGTAAGGGAGATGGGGAGGACAGTTCGCAGCATCAAATGAGGAGCTTCAATGAAAAGACTTAAAGAGGTCAGAGAACTCATCTGGGAGAAAAGTATTCGAGAAGAGGTTTCCTCAGTAAGGGAGGGCAATGCTTAACAGAGCCTCCACTAAAAGTTATATTCTTCCCAGTAAAGGCCAGATAAGTCCATCCACCAGCAATCCCTCTCCACAGTACAGAAGAAATACTGTGTAATTAGTCATTGCTAAAATATTTTATAGAGTTGGAGGTTGCAACTCAAGCATTTGCATACATTTATAGCACCCAATTAGGGAAACAGTTCATTTTATTAAAGTGTAGTTTTGAGGAATAAAAACAGAGAAAGAACATTTGTTATTTTTATTTTTTATTTCTTTTTGAGATGGAGTTTCACTCTTTTACCCAGGATGGAGTACAGTGGGGCGATCTCGGCTCAATGAAACGCTCGCCTTCCGGTTTTAAGTGATTCTCTTGCCTCAGCCTCCCGAGTAGCTGGGATTACAGGCACCCACCATCACACCCAGCTAATTTCTGTACTTTTAGTAGAGACGGAGTTTCATCACGTTGCCCAAGCTAGTCTTGAACTCCTGATCCGCCCACCTTAGCCTCCCAAAGTTCTGGGATTACAGGCATGAGCCACCATTCATATAAGTATTTAAAATAACCAAGAGAAGAGTTTCTTCTGAACTGACAAGTCCAGGATGTGAACAACTGGGCCAGCATGGATGATGAAAGATCAAAGGCCCAGTAGGCATTAATGAAGAGAGAAGACCAAGACCAAGCCAGGACCATGTTGCTCCTCTCAGCCACACCTGGCAAAGCTTTGTCATGGGGAGGAATTGTTAGAAAGCACCAGAGCCACTCTGTATCCATCCTGTGGGCTATCGGTGGTAGGTTTTGCATAGCAAACAGTTTAGAATATTCTATTATATGTCATTTCAGAATATGTTCTGCTTAAGGTATAATTAAGTAGATGACCAAATGGCAATTACCACCATAATCCTGGTATCTAGGCTGAAAAGAATAACAAAGCAACCTCTTTTATAGAATAGATTCTAAACAAGATCTGCTGTTATGTGAGAGTGCCAAATTACCAAGTTAACCAGAAGAGGCAGAGGAAGAAGGCAAGCACGGCTAGAAGGAGGAGGAGAAGGAAGGAAGGAAGGAAGGAAGGAAGGAAGGAAGGAAGGAAGGAAGGAAGGAAGGAAGGAAGGAAGGAAGGAAGGAAGGAAGGAAGGAAGGAAGGAAGGAAGGAAAGAAGGAAGGAGGGAGGGAGGGACAGAGGGAGGGAGGGGAGAGGAAGAGAGGGAGGAGAAAAGCCACACAAAAATTTTGAGTTCCTAGTCATACCATTTGAGGCTTGTGTGTCCTGTTAGGGAAACCTCCTACTTTGATATAAAGAAGATGAGCCACAGACAAATTGTCAACTTATAGAGTGTTTAAAATATAAGTCCAAAACCTAAATATAATGGAGTCTATTTTAAATCTTTCACTGAACAAAAGTAAAAGAAACCATGAAGTGAGTATAATTTGACATTCCAAAGACAATATTCCTGCAACTGGTGTATGGGATCATTAGATGTTCACCATAGAAATTTCAACCTGGCATGGTGGTTCAGTCTCTGCAGTAAAATCTTAATAATTTAAATTCCACTAATGCACATAAGAACTGAGCTAAACTTTACCTTTGTACCATCTATGAGGAAACAGATTGCTTAGCAAATTAAATATGAATAAGGATTTAGATGGGTTATTTAACTTACCAAGAAAGCAAAACACTCCTTAGCAGCACCACTCACATTTAATGTATTAATTAAGGTAAAAATTAGAAAATTGTGTCAGTGTATATTACTGGCTAAAACTTCACTTATTTTAAATACAGTATTGAGTAATGTAGATCACACTTCTTTATTTTAAATTAGTGAACTTTATATCTTTTTAGGCAGATTCTAGGTCTGGCTAAGGCCCGTAGGAAAGAGCATCGAATTGCTTAGTCCTGGAGTTAATACAAACGGTGATTCTGTCTAGTAATTTCTTCTCAAGCTAACTTGCCGTGAGAATGGAGTCTCTGTTTTCCAACACATCTTTGAAAACAGCCTCTAAAAGGCTGACATGTGGCAACTGTCAAGCTCCCACCTGAGTTCTAGTTCCCTGGACATGGAAACTATTTTTAACCAGCTTTGCACATTTTTCACTAACAAATGATTTCTCCAGCTCCAGCATTGTGCCGTGACTCATCTGCTTTCCTAAGCACAGTCCACATGCAGGCAGTTGTTCTTGTCATAAATCCGCTGTGCCGTTTGGTCTCCTGTGTGATACTGTCTGTGACACATTAGGTGCCTTCCCTCTGCAGTAATACCCTCATTCACCAGGCTCAGCCACAGGGTTTGTTTGAGCTGAGCACTGGGGTTAATTGCCCACCTGTCCTTAGAGACTAGTCAGCTCTTCTCAGACGTCTTTCATGCTGACTGAACTTAGGGGACGACTACCCTAAGGGCAGTGCTCAAAGGGAAAGAACAAAGGGAAGGAAATGGCTGGCACTTCATTTTCTTTGGGAATGAAGGGAAGTGGATGATGTAGCCACAAGCTTAGTCACTTCCTCGAATCTGTTCAAGGATAATTGAGATGCATTAAATTTTTCTGAAAAGAAATGGGAGAGTGCTGAATTTTACCTGTTCCCCGAGTCAAAGTCATCCCTAGCAAGATAGTCTCTTCCCAAAACAAACACACACGTAAGAACACACCAAGTGCAAAAACATAGAGAGCGACAATATCACTAACCATCAGAGAACTGCAAATGAAAACCACAGTGAGATACCATTTCATACCCATGGGATGATGACTATCAAAAAAAAAAAAAAAAAAAACCGACGATAATGATTGGTGAGGATGTAGATAAATTGGAGCCCTTTTGCATTGCTGGTAGGAATGAAAAATGGAGCAGCCACTGTGGAAAAGAGGATGGCAGTTCCTCAAAAATTAAATTCCACTTCTAGATATAAACCCAAAAACATTGAAGGCAGCATCCCAATAGATAGTTGCATCCTCATGATCATAGCACCATTACACACAATAACCAAAGGATAGAAACAACCAACTGTGTTCAACTGATGACTAGATAAAACAAAAATATGGTACGTCCACACAGTGGAATGATATTCAGCCACATAATGGAATGGAAGTGTGATGCGTGTTACAACATGTATGTTGTACATACATGTTGTACATAAATGTTAAGGACATTATGCTCTGTGAAATAAGCCAGTCACGAAAGGGCAAATACTGTACGATTCTGCTGTATGATTGTGCTGTATGATTCTGCTCATATGAGATATCTAGAATAGTCAAATTCATAGGGACATAAAGTAGTGGTGGTTGCCAGGAGGTGTTGGTGGGGGGGATATGGGAGTCTTTGTTTAAAGGGTACAGAGTTTCGGTTTGAGATAATGAAGAGTAATTTAGAGGTGGATCGTGGTGATGCTTTCAGAACAATTTTTTTTTTTCTTTTTGAGTCTCGCTCTGTCACCCAGGCTGGAGTGCAGTGGTGCAATCTCAGCTTACTGCAACCGCTGCCTCCCAGGTGCAAGCGATTCTCCTGCCTTAGTCTCCCAAAGTGCTGGGATTACAGGTGTGAGTCATCATGCCCGGCCTTGCAGAACAATTTTGATATACCTAATGCCAGTGAACTGTACACTTTAAAGTGTTTAAAATGGCACATTTAACGATATGTATATTTTACCACACGTACACACACACGCACACACACACAAACCCATGAAGAAGAAATGTGAGCAACAGGGCAGAGGGCTTCAGTAAGACTCATTTCTTTCGCAAAAGGGGAACTTACACGAAAAATTGCTTTTGCCTATTCCTTACAAAGTCAAAATGGAACTTACCCTTCATTCTTACTGGTTGAAAAATCTTTCACAGTGTATTTGGTGAATTGAATCTTATCATAAAATCAGATAAGAATGTTTAGAAATCCTGTCCATTAAAGGAAATTATACAATTTTACAGGTCAACTAGATAAAATGTTTTCCTTCTTTTTTTTTTTTTTTTTTTTTTTTGAGACAGAGTCTCGCTCTGTCGCCTGGGCTGTAGTGCAGTGGCCGGATCTCAGCTCACTGCAAGCTCCGCCTCCTGGGTTCACGCCATTCTCCTGCCTCAGCCTCCTGAGTAGCTGGGACTACAGGCGCCCGCCACCGCGCCCAGCTAATTTTTTGTATTTTTAGTAGAGACGGGGTTTCACTGTGGTCTCGATCTCTTGACCTTGTGATCCACCTGCCTCGGCCTCCCAAAGTGCTAGGATTACAGGCGTGAGCCACCGCGCCCGGCCTTTCCTTCTATTTTCATAGTCCATATCAACTGTTTCCCTGAGGAAGGTGGGTGCATGGAAGGAACACCCTGGGGGCCATCTCATGTGTCAAGGCTACATTGGCAGGGGCGGGGGAGCCACTGCCAGAGGCACCAAGCAGGAGGATGACCCAACACAGAACATGCCACCACTGATGCCAAGAGAAGCAGAACAGGGCCATGCCAGGGTCAAGGTGTACCTGGGCTAAGTTCAGACTTGTTAGGTGAGCACCTTGGGGCTGGGCTTGTTGTTTTTAACTAGTTGTGCCCTGCCTTCTTTGTGGCTACCTCTTGTCCATTTTATTTTTATATTTTATTTTATTTATTTTATTTTATTTTTTGGGACAGAGTCTCACTGTGTCACCCAGGCTGGAGTGCAGTAGTGTCATCTTGGCTTACTGCCATCTCTGCCTCCTGAGCTCAAGTCATCCTCCTGCCTCAGCCTTCCGAGAGGCTGGGACTGCAGGCATGCGCCACTATGTCTGGCTAATTTTTTGCATTTTTTGTGGAGATGAGGTTTCACCATGTTGCCCAGGCTGGTCTCAAACTCCTGAGCTTAAGCGATTCTCCCACCGCGGCCTCCCAAATTGCTGGGATTACAGGTGTCAGCCACTACATCTGGCCCTATTGTTCATTTTACAAAGGCCAGTCCAGTTAATGTTTGTCAAATCAGGTTAAATAAGGTGACTTTATCTCTTTATTTTCTATAAATAATTAATGACTTTTAAAACTATGAAAGAAAATTAAACCTGTAGTAACGACTCTTGTCAAAAACCTCTGTCGTTGAAAAACCTCCATAGTAACATTAGTCAGAAAGAGAAAGCTTTGAAGTAGGATGATTCATTTCTTTTATGCATATAACTGTAGCATGTTACATAATAGGTCTAGAGCACGTTTTATCTTGTTCAAAGAACATATAGTTCTAATCTCATGATGTAAAAACACGAACCATTTCATATATAATCACAGACCTCTCTATGGCTGTCTGTGTATTTGAGATGGAAAGTCTTTAAATTGTCATGTTTGGGCCTGAGAAACTAAGGGAATTAAAAATATATATATTGGCATGACAGCAGCTTGATAAAATTGGAGCAATTATTTTTGGTGAGTAGTATCACTGTCCTCTGTTGGGTGGTTTTTCAAGTTTTCATTATTAGGGCTCAGCAAACTTAAATGATTTTTCATCTTTGTGATGCGCAGCAGAATTTCACACTCAGCTTTCTGTCAACGTCTAAATCAACATGAAGATAGGATTATTGCTTCTGCTTTCGCTTGGTCCTCTAGCTCAGGGAGATTTCTGCTGTTTTTGCAGAGATTTGAATGGCTAACATTCCCTAGAAAGCAAAGAACTTCACAAATTTTGTTTTGTCTTTTCTTTAAAACAACACTTTGAATAATGGTGACAGGGTATACGTTTAAATATTGGTTCTTTGAGTAAGTTTCACTGTTCTTAAAGTTATCTTCATTGTGTAACTTCCCTTCCTGAGCCTTGAAAGCCCACAAAGAATTTGCTAGGATAGAAACTACTGAGGTCTTCCGTTTCTGGAAATATTGTGGATAAGCTACTCTGGACAACCTGCCTTCTGAAATAACTTGAAATGCTGGATAAGCTTTATAAAAATCACTGAAAGTGCATCACTGAGCTGGCAATAAAGTAAGAAATCCAGAGAGGCCAAACATGCAGAGATGTCAGCAAGCAGCCAAGCTGGCTGTCACCCTGGCAGCAGGGCCAAGCCCCAGCAACTTGAAGCTTCGGTTTTGACAGATGCGTGGGGATACAGGGACAGAAAAGCAAAGACACCTGCCCACCCAAGGTGGCATCCTGATAACAGACTCTAATAAAGCTGGAATGCCACAGGACTATTCTCATTGTAAGAGCCTATCAGAAATAAACCTGCCTTGCAGATGGAAACCACAAGGAAAAATGCCACTTCCAGCATGGGTTTGGGTGGAAGGGAGGAAAATTCTACTCCAACTGAAGTCGAAAGCTAGCTCTTGCAGATTTGCAGCTCAAATTCTCCCTACATGTGTTGTCCTACAAACTTCAGGCTAATAATTTATTTTAAAGCATCATGGGTTGGTAATACCCCCAGTAGCCTAGAAGAAGCCAACACAGATACTTGCTGAATGAACCAGAAGGAATTATCTATCAATCCTCAAAAAAAATTAATAATAAAACATGAACTTATAGTCACACACACACACACATACACACACACACACACACACACACACACAACAAAGAAGCCACCACACTCAAGAGCCAGCAGAAACAACACATAGCAAAATCAAACTCATGGTAATTTTAGATTTTAGATAATTTTAGATTTAGATATGGGCATAGACTAAAAATTAAGCATGATTTAACTATTTGAAAATATAAAAACGATCAAAGCATGAATAAGAGACAGTAAAACAAATAGAGCTAGGGAAAGGAAAGAAATATTTATGCTATTTATAAAATATAGCTATATATTTATGTACCCCATATCTATTTATTTAAATTATAAATATATTTACAAATAAATATATATTTATTTATAAAATATAACATGTAAAGCCTGAAGGACTCACTAATAGTGGATTAGACCCAGTTTAAAAAAAAGTTAGTGCAGTGGCTCATGCCTGTAATCCAGCACTTTGGGAGGCCGAGGCGGGTGGATCACCTGAGGTCAGGAGTTCAAGACCAGCCTGGCCAACATGGTGAAACCCCATCTCTACTAAAAATATAAAAATTAGCCAGCATGGTGGCAGACGCCTGTAGTCCCAGCTACTTGGGAGGCTGAAGAAGGAGAATCTCTTGAACCTGGGCAGCGGAGGTTGCAGTGAGCCAATATCATGCCACTGCACTCCAGCCTGGGCAACAGAACGAGACTCCATCCCCTCTCCCCACCACAAAAAAAAAAAAAAAAAGAAGAAGAAGAAGAAAGACAAGAAATTAGTGAACTGTAAAACTGATTTGAAGAAATTACTCAAAATGCAACATGGAGCAACAAAGAAATGAAAAATGTAAACAGTTAATAAGGGTCTCAGAGACTAGATAGAACAGAGCTCATATACACCCAGTTGCAATTTATTAATAGAATAGCGAGAATGAGAGAGAGAGGAGATGTTTAAAGAGATAGAGGTTCCAAAATTGTAGCAAGGTATCAATCTTCAGATTTTAAAATCCAAACAAAATATAGTGGACATATTTATTAGAGTCATGTCATTCTCTGCTTAAAAATAATAACCATTTATTGATAGAGTACTATGTGCCAGGTACTATCACAGTATTTTGTAATATGGAGTGACTTCATAGTCACAGACTCAGGCATGCAAAAATGTGTCTGTATCTTTGAAAAACTCAATGCGATGTTTTGTCTCCAAGCTGTATTCTGTCTGCTGGAGATATTTAATTCAGTTGCTTCCACGGAAACTCAGTCCATTTGAGTGAGTGAATTCTCTGTCAATTCAGACTTGCAACTCAGTCACTTTCAGGTTGAAATTTCCCTCTTACTTGTTCCCCAGCCTTTGTCCCCACAAGGTGTGGAGTTGTCGGCTTTTGTACTCAAGTCAATAGTTTTCAACCCTGGCTGCCTATTAAAATCAGCCGAGATGCTTTTGAAAACTACCAAAGACCAGTCTCCCCATGTAGATATTTTGATCTCAAAGGTCTGGGGCGGAACAATCTGCAAGGCTGAAAATCCCTGATCGAAGTATGAGATGGGCTCATTACCGCAGGTCCACCTGGCCTCGTCTGGTTCTTGCCCAGCAGGTGAGCAGCAGCCTTCTCAACTTTAACACACACATGAGCTCCCTCCGATCTCTTTAAACTGTAGATTCTGAGACAGAAGCTCTGGGGTAGGGCCTGCAATTCTGCATTTCTAACACATGCGCAGGTGATGCTGATGCTGCCAGTCTTTGAGCACCACACTTGAGGTAAGTAGCAAGGGAGGACAGAACAAACCGGATCTGTGGTTCCCAACCTTGACTCCACATTGAAATCACACGAGGGTATCTCCCCTCAGGCTGCCATAACAAAGTACTGTAGACTGAGTGGTTTATAAACAACAAAAATGTATTTCCCACAGTTTTGGAGGCTGGAAGTCCGACTTTGGGCACCAACATGGTGGGGTTCTGGTGAGGGCCCTCTTCCATTGTAGATGGCCGACTTCTCCTTGTATCCTCACATGGCAGAAAGA
This sequence comes from Rhinopithecus roxellana, assembly GCF_007565055.1. NCBI lineage: Eukaryota > Metazoa > Chordata > Mammalia > Primates > Cercopithecidae > Rhinopithecus > Rhinopithecus roxellana. Next base: position 3,672,566 of record NC_044552.1, on the reverse strand, counting down.
GAGCAGGCTAGCTCTTGGTCTTTCTTTCCTTCCTTTTTTTTTTTTTTTTTTTTTTTTTTGAGACAGGGTCTCTAGGGTCTCACTCTGTCGCCCAGGCTGGAGTGCAGTGGTGCAATACTGGCTCACAGCAGCCTCGCCTCCTGGTTTCAAGCGATTCTCCTGCATCAGCTGCCTGAGTAGCTAGGGTTACAGGTGTGCACCATCACACTCAGCTAGCTTTTAGTGTTTTTAGTAGAGACGGGGTTTCATCGTGTTAGTCAGGATGGTCTCGATCTCCTGACCTCATGATCCGCCCACCTCGGCCTCCCAAAGTGCTGGGATTACAGGTGTGAGCCACCATGCCCGGCTTCTCTGGTCTTTTCTTATTAGGGCACCAGTCCCATCTTAATGGCTTCACTCTCATGGTCTAATCACCTCCCAAAGGCTAAACACCATCACATCAGGATTAGGGTTTCAACATATAAATGTGGGGAGTCCATGGTAAGGAGCTTTAAAATATAGTACAGTCATGCCTTGGTATATGCAGGGGATCAGCTCCAGAACGCCCCTCCACCACCACATAACCAAAATCCACGCATGCTCAGGTTCCATAGTCAGCCCTGAGGAACCCGTATATATGAAAACTCCCTATTCTCCAGTTTTGCATCCCGGAAATACCGTATTTTCCATCTACTTGGTTGAAAAAAATCCATGTATAAGTGGAACCATGCAGTTCAAATTTAGGTTGTTCATGGGTCAACTGTAATGCCTGCAGAGCATGGTCAGAGATTCTGAATGATGAGACCAGAGTGTGGCTCAGCACTGAGAATTGCCGAAGCTCCCATGATGGAGAACGTCTGTTGTAGAAGATGGCCTAGGAAATCTACCGATGCTGACACTGCTTCCCCTGGGCTCCCTGGTTCTGGGGATCTGCTCAGATGACAGCTGCCACTCTAAGACCTCTGCAGGCCCACAGGTTCCTCACTACTGTGTCTCTCTCTCACATTCTGCTGACTTTTTCCTCCCACTGGGGACCTTGGGAACCTCTCATTTGGGAGATGCAGGAGTCCTAGGGCAGCCAATGATCACTCACCCTGCTCTTCATCATCCTTAGGACAAGCGACTCTAGGATGTCTCAATGGGCCTGTGGGAGAGGAAACTTCTCTCACATTCACCAAACTTCACACTGAAGAGGCTGCTAGGACCTTTTCCTGCCCTCTCAGATTTGCCTTGGCAGGACAGGACGACCCATATCTAAGTTTTCTTGATGCTTCCAACTCTCATCTTCCTCCCTGGATCAGGGACAGGGCTCTCTATCTCACTGGGGATGGAAAGCATGGAAACTCTTTTCTCCCTGTTCATCCCCCCTTTTATAGGTGTTGTCTTACAACATCAAGGTGCTTTTAAATTTAAAAGCAAAGCAACTGGTATAGAGACACAGAATGTGTGTGACTTAGCCAAGGATACTTGGTCAGTAGGTGAAGAGCCAGGAGCCGGGAGCTCACTCTTGTCACCGCCACCCCCATGTCACAGCAGCCTCCTCATCACCTTCCTTGTCACCATGCCCTATTTTCTGAGCTAACATCTGGTACCTTTAAACTATACATCAACCCTCCACATGTAGCTTAGGGTGCTTCAGAAGGCTGAGGACGGAGAAGAAACTGAGTTCACCGCTCACAGAAGAGAACATATTCTCTGTTCCTTTCTTGTCACTCATTCTCATTCTTTTTGCCTCACACTATTCATGCATGTATGAGAACAAAGGGCATTCTCCCCAGAATCTTCTAGCCATATAAGCAAGTGAACTTAAAAAAAAGATGGGTGTATTTTTAAAAGATTAATGAGTTCATCATGGCCTGAAAACCAAAATCTTGATGCTGAAAATAAAAATCTCTGTCAAAACCTTCATTCTGGTGGTAAAATTCCTGATGCTATATTATATGTAAAAAACTGGGACATAGAAATGTAGGTGTATTAATTCAAGATTAGAGGAGAGAGGAAGGCCTGTGCTCACATTAAGAATAACTGCTTGGCATTACAGAGTCTTATTTCTTTTACAGTCATATAAGATTGCCAGGCTCTAGTCAACAGTGATGTGAATTCAGCTGTGAGTCAAAGATACTTCTACAATTCATAATCTTATTTTTTTTTTTTTTTTGTTTACTTGTGGCAAGGAATGATGTTGGGTAATTCCAGCTGTGACTGCACAAGGCAAATATCTTAGGCTGAATGATACCATATGGCTGACAAAAGAGTGTGTGTGTGTGTGTGTGTGTATGTGTATGTCTGATTTTCATGTTCCACAGATCCCAATTATAAGGAAAGATACAATATGAAAATATTTTGAAACAGATAAAATTCATCTCTGTATGAAATCTCTTAGAAGCAAAAATTTAAGTCACTAAAAACAGTAATTCTAGAATAAGTCGTTTCAGAACTGAAGATATTTGTTGCAGGACACTTTCTTGGCCTCATGTCTTACCCAAAAGCTGTGGAAAGTTAAGGAAAGTGGAGTGAGAAGTAGCCTAGTAATAAAGCTCTTGTTGGCTCAGGGACTCACATACTGACAGTTAACAAAGTCAGTGTAGCCCTCTGGGTTCCGGAAGGGCTCACCTCATTGTTACTAGAGAGAGATTATTTTCTATGTTTCATGACATCAGAAAAATAAATTAGTCATAAGCCTCTCCTTACTGCACTGCATAAAGTATTTTTAAGTGTTTAATGTGAATATTTAGTATTTAATATTCACATTGTAATCACAGTGTATGTAACTGTGTGCCTGAATCTGTCTTTTCAGTGGTTATGATTTCAAATGTCTCCCATATATGGCATGATAAAGAATTATTAACAAGTGCTAGTGAAAAGAAACGTCCTTTATGTTTATGAAGCTTGTTAGACGTTCAAAGCATGTCTCTTCTATCTTCACACGACCCCTTAAAACTATATATTCCCTGCTTACAACGTTTTCTTGTTAGAAATTAAAGAACTTTCATGTGAATGAAAATCAAAGTGTTCATGTGACAATGGCCTAATGGGTATTGATTAATTCTATTTAAATTCGATTGCTGAATTTAGGATCAAAACTTGACTCAGGGGACACAGGATGATGGGATAACAGGGGTTGGGGGACTGCCTACATAGGCGGGAACTTCGGTGGGTTTTCCACCAGCCTCTGCCTTTTCCCTCTACTGCAAAAGCTGGAAACAAATGGGGATTGACTGATGCTATGGTGGGTAAAACTTTCCTAGCCACCACTGGGAGGAAAATAAATTACTCTCAATCTTATCTTTCTAGAGCCAAACACAGTTGACCCTTGAGTAACATAGGCTTGAATTGCAGGGGCCCACTTATATGTGAAACTTTTTCAATCAAAGTTACGCCACGTACCTGTCCCTCCTGCTTCCCCTTCCACCTCCTCCACCCCTTCTGCCTCTGCTACCCTGAGACAACAAGACCAACCCCTCCTCCTCTTCAGCCTACCCAAGGTGAAGACCATGAGAATGAAGACCTTTATGATAATCCACTTCCACCTAATGAATAGTAAATATAACTTCTCTTCCTTATAATTTTCTTAATAACATTCTTTTTTCCAGCTTACTTTATTGTAAAAATAAAGTATATAATACATATAACATACAAAATATATTTTAATTGACACATATATAATCGGTAAGGCTTCTGGTCAATAGTAGGTTATTAGTAGTTCAGTTTTGGGGGGAATAAAAGTTATACATGGATTTCAACTGTGTGTGAAATTCCATCTGGGGGCGCCCCTAACCCCCATGTTGTGCAAGGGTCAGCTGTACACCCAGTATCCCTCAATTTAAGGCCTATCTGCTTAATCACAATAATTCAATCATAGCCAACATGTTTCTGCCTATTATAGAGTATGAGTTCAGGAATTGTGTCTACTTTGTTGTATCCTTAATACTTAATATAGAACCATGTACACAACAGATAATCTAAAAGTCTTTGTTAAATAAAAGAATAAATAGATTTTCATAGAATCGAAAGACTGGAAATCTATGGATCCAGGAAATCTATCCCTTAGGTTGTTTTCAGCTGCAGGTAACAGAAAACTCAAAGTAACTTCAGAGCTGGTCAACGGAGAAATTCCGTGATACCAACAAGGCCTGGGGTTTCTTCATTTCTCACTCTGCCCTCCAGAATGTTGGCTTCCTCGTGATTATCTTCTAGATTTCAGGGTGACTTCCTTGAGGAAATGCAGCTGCAGAATTCCCTGTTTCTGTTTGGAGAGAGAGAAGCTGCCAAGAGTTCTTCCTTTCAGCCAAATTGAGCTGAATCAGGCCACCTGCCTGTTTCTTAATCACTATCTGACCACTCAGGTCTGGGTCCCTGATGCAGCCACACATGGGGGGTATAGGATTAACATGATTGATTTAATGATTAACATGATCAGCGTCTACTCTGAAACAGATCTCTTCTGCATACCCTATTGCTCTTCTGCAATGGATGAGAAAGGGGATGCAGTTGGGGAATCAACTGCAATGTCCACCTAGAGGAAGAGGTGCAACTAGAGATTTAGATACATCTTTCACATCCAAATAAAGTGATGGTTGTCACATTTTTCCAATCAGTGCTGGAATTAGTAGTGTCTCTTTACAAATATGAAAAGTATCTCCAGCCAGGCGTGGTGGCTTACGTCTGGAATCCCAAGGCTTTGGGATCACCTGAGATCGGGGGTTCAAGACCAGACTGGTCAACATGGTGAAACCCTGTCTCTACTAAAAATACGAAAATTAGCCAGGCATGAAGGCAGGCACCTGTAATCCCAGCTACTCAGGAGGCTGAGGCAGGAGAATCACTTGAACCCAGGAGGAAGAGGTTGCAGTGAGCCAAGATCGTGCCGCCGTACTCCAGCCTGGGCTGGGTAACAAGAGTGAGACTCCATCTCCAAAAAAAAAAAAGAAAAGAAAAAAAACTCTCCATCAAAAGTCTATGCTATGGATACCTAGAGTGCTCTTCAATGCCACACAACAGATGAGCAAATCTAGAGTTTAAATTATGGCTATTGTTTTGTTACTATTGTTATTATGGCTGGGGACCCAGAAACCAATTGTTCCTTTATTAATCGATTCAAAAGAGCTTGAACCTAAGACAAGGCTCCGAGGAAATGGATATCTGCTTCACCAGCTCCTCTAAGTCCCTCTAGATTTTAAATCTTGTGCAAAGCATACTTAGATGAGAAGTACAGGGAGAAAGCTCAACAGAGCAAGCCAGTTCTGCAGAGAAAATTACTCACCGCTACTTGCAAGAGGACAGAGAACATAAATGGAATGAATGGACAGGGCTGGGCTGTCCCCCAGGAGTCAGTTCTTGCCTAGGTCTAAGACAAGAAACACAGAGTAAGAAGATGGAACTTGTGCATTTGTCTTTGAGTCCCGCTAACCCCACCCATTAGTAAAATACTGCCCAGTGAAGCCCAAATACACCCAATAATATTATCAACTTATCCTCCCTTGTGGGGGACACAGACGAAGTTCTGGTATTAGATGCTCCCCTCTCATACAGTTAGGAGATATTACAGATTAACTGACATCTACAAAGCACTTGACAGTTTATATTCACAAGCACTCTCTTGAGTTTTTCTTTACCCTTATTCTGTGCACAGTGACAACTACTGCCCATTTTACAGATGAAGAGACGGAGATTCAAGACTAACCAGATTTTATCAATTCCACAGCATGTGCTCATGGGACACTAGACTCTGAAAAAGGAAACCAAACTATCTAAATTTAGAATAAATTGTTTAATAATTGCAAAGGGAAGAAGTGAGCAATAAGGGTCAGCTTGTCTAGAAGCTTGTCCCTCAAAGTGAGCTCCAGGGACCAAAAGCACCAGCATCACCTGTGAGACCTTGTTAGAAATGCAGAATTTTAGGCCCCAGCCCAGACCTGGTCCACCTGAATTTTAGTAAGTTATCTAGAGGATCCAAAAGTACATTAAAATATGGGAAGTATGTATCTAGAAGGGTCTAGAAGAGATGGTACACTGTCTGGGGCATTTTATCTTCTACTGGAGATCGACCAAAGGGAGAGGGTATGCTGCAAGTACACTGTATGGATGGACTTGAGGATTCAGGGGTGACAAGATGCTTTCTAGGGAGTCAATGATGGGCATTAGACAGTCATACAGCACAGACTAAGGTCTCCTCTATTAGCTTCTGCCTCTGTGTTCAGGGAATTTCTATGCTGCCCAGACTGATAAAGCACTTCATGGGAGTGCTCTGGACATATTTTTGTTGGTGCAAGGTTGGCCAGACAATTATTCAGCTACATCTTGGTCTTCACCTTTGCTCATGCAAAGTCTGTTACCATGATTGCAAAAATCTTTGCAAACTGCAGGTCAAACTCTCCAGGCAACAGGTAAGGAGATTTTTATATTTTCTCCTTTCTCTCTTATATAAAAGGAGAGGCAAGAGTATTTCTTCCTGCAGATTGTAAATTAGTTCATGCCCTATGGAAAGAAGTTTGCAGATTTCTCAAAGAACTAAAAATAGAATTACCATTTGACCCAGCAATCAATCTCATTAATGGATATACACCCAAAGGAAAATAAATCATTCTACCAAAATACACATGCACATGTATGCTCCTCACAGCACTATTCCCAATGGCAAAGTCATGAGATCAACCTAGGTGCCTATCAACAGCGGACTGGATAAAGAAAATGCAGTACATATACAGCATGGACTACTACTCAGACATACAAAGAATGAAATCATGTCCTTTGCAGCAATGTGGATGCAGCTGGAGGTCATTATCCTAAGTGAATTAAACACAAAAACAGAAAACCAAATACCACATGCTCTCACTTGTAAGGGAGCTAGACATTGGGTACGCATGGACATAAAGATGGAAACAGCAGACACTGGGGACTCCAAAAGAGGGGAGGTGGGGACAGGAGCAGGGGTTGCAAAACTACCTATCAGGTACTATGCTCCTTACTTGAGTGACAAGATCAGTCACACCCCAAACTTCAGCATTACACAATAAGCTCATGTAACAAACCTGCACATGCACCCCCTGAATCTAAATTTTTTTAAAAAAAGAATATTCCCTACAAAGGAATATAATCAAGTGTCACTATTTTGTTTAGCTAACTGGGTACGAGACCAGAGTAAAGCAATAAAAAGTTTGAGTTATGGACTCCACTTTAAGGAAATACAATTTTATTGCTTTCAAGTGTTTCAAGAAGTGGTAACAGTTATGACCTAGCTTCACCATTTCCTGAGGCAAGATGAGTACACTTAAGTCTCTTTTCAAGAAAAGTTATCCCAAGAAGTCCAGTGTGCAAAGCATGCAAAGGGATGATAATAATAATCATAAAAATCAAGTCTTCCAAGAAAATTGGATTTTAGTAACTGCTCTGTAAGGCTGGCATAGCCATCTGAGGTAAGGGAGGGGCCCAGCATATACTAGAGGACCAAATACTAAAGAGAGTCATCATTTCTGCTCAATTACCTTCTGTAAGTTCACACAAGGAATTGTGTTTCATTTTTATGCTTCACAAAAACCTTCAGAAAAGACAGATTCTAAAAGCCAAAATATCCCCCTCCATAAAAAGCCCTTTCACATAATCAAGGCTTTTATTTCAGCTTTTACAATACTCTGCCCTTCTGTGCTTTGTCCTGAAATCTTATAAAACCAAGATTTGGCTCTTTTATAATTCATGGCATGTGATGTTCTTGGCCCTTGAAATTTCTTTAGAAAGAAAAGTGATTACATAGTTCAGTTCTGTTGCATGGGGCAGAGAGTCTTTATTTTTCCATGAAAGTCAAGGATTTAGACTTTTCCTGATAAAGTCAGGTGCCTGTATATTGCTGTCTCAGAGCAAAGTCAAACAAAGGAATATAATCAAGTGTCACTATTTTGTTTAACTAACTGGGTACGAGACCAGAGTAAAGCAATAAAAAGTTTGAGTTATGGACTCCACTTTAAGGAAATACAATTTTATTGCTTTCAAGTATATAGAAAACTCAAATTAGGCCAATCAAGCAGTGTCAGATAAAGGTCCTTTGAGGATTTTCTTTAGCAAATAAACAAGGAAGAAGTGTAATGATCACAGTTCACTGACTAATTAATATTCTCCATTACACGAGTTTGTTATTATTACACTAATGCCACTGGTTTATTATCAGCTCACCAATACTCCTGATTTATTTTTATTCCTTAATAATCCTGCTTCTATAGCAAAACTCCCCAGCTTGTTCATTTAAGTGATTGTAAAATTTTCCGTTTAATATTTTTTACACTTTTAATTTGCCCAACAAAGGTTGATTTCAACTTTACCACTTTATAGTCAAGATTTAAAGGGAGACAATGGGTCTGTAACTAAATGATTTTTAACTCTAATTTGATGATTTTTTTTCTATCAATGTGGTTTAGTGGGGGGAAAAAATGGAAACAAGACCTGAGTAGAAATCAAATTATTTACCCTCCCTGATCTTATTTCTTCCTCAGATTGGGATTGCAAGATACCTCAAAAGATTGTGTTAGGATGAAATAGGATTAATGTATATTAGTATTTTGCTTACTGTTCTGTTGACAGAGAGACACTATTCAAATGTTGGATATCATTATTAATAATATTTTAAACTCTGGATTAATGAAGCCCAAGTTAATGACTTTTTCTTTTATGTATGAAAAGAACTTGTTCAGTCAGATATTTTTCTATGATGAATCACTCCTTTTCAGTAAGGAAGGTTATCGGTAATTCCCCTGTCTTTTTCAGGCCTCTAGAGCGCTACCCTGTTTGCAAAGTATTACCCGTGATTTAGAAAAACAAACCTCTTTTTGGAGATTCAAATTAAGGTCTGCCTTCTCCAAGAAGTGTGCTGTGATTACTTCATTTCAGCTATTTCTCTCCCTCCTCTGATTGACTACACCCTGCAATTGGATGAAATTTAACAAACACAGACAGTCTTGACTGAAAGACTTTTCAACTTTATGATGGTGCAAAAACAATATGCATTCAGTAGAAGCCATACTTTGAATTTTGAATTTTGATCTTTTTCCAGGCTAGCAATATGTGGTACGACATTGTCTCATGTAGCTAGGCAGTGGCAGCTCCCAATCAGTCACTCAGTCACGAAGGTAAACACCTGATACTCTACAGCAGGCTGTGCTGCCCATGATTTTGCCCAGCTTTAGGATAATGTAAGTGTCCTGAGCACATTTCAGGGAGGCTGGGCTAAGCTATGATGCTCAGTTGGTTAGGTGTATTAAATGCGTTTTCGACCTACAATGATTTCAACTTCAGATGGGTTTATTAGGACATGGTTATGTCGAGGAACGTCTGTACTGAAAATGCTCTAAGGTTAAGACACCGTCCTGGATGCTGGGGTAGGCAGTGAGGAGTGAGAAGGTCACAGGCTCCAACATGAAGAGAGGGCCAAAGGACAAATCCAACAGAGAAGCTCTCCAGGCCCCAGAATTCATAATCTACTGAAGGGCGCACGTCGGACATTTACACCATATGAGGCAAGTAGTGGTAAATGAAAAATAGAAACAGAAAATGTTGAGAGTGCAGAAAGAAGAGATTCATTCTGACTGAGAGCATCTAGGAAGCCTTCTTAAGGAGAGGGGATTCTAGCAAAGTCTAGAAAGGTGTATTCAATTTGGTGAAGAAGTTAGATCTGCGGTTAGACCCAAGCTGCTGGATCTGGGGTAGGATTGCAGAACACTGGGGAAAGGAAGGAAGCTGGATCATGGGGCGTCTAGTGGGATGGACTATTGACGCAGGTAGACACTTGTGTCCCTAAACCAAAGTGTGCCAAGTATCACCATTCTTTACTCTGCTTGAATCAACTTAACCTAGACTCTGAGCTTCTATGTCACCGAGTAGGTGGAAGTCCCATCTCAGCCATGACAGGCTTCTCTCTCTGTCCCTGGGAGTATACCATGCTTTTAGGGACCACAGAAAAAAGGAGCAGAAGCCTCTATGCTCCAGTCCGTCACAGTCAGCACTGAGGTCTTCAGAGTCAAAGCCTGGGAGATCACATGAACGCTTGCTTCTTTCAGACGGAGAGTGAGGAGAAGGCATCTTTGCCTTGGCTGGCATCCCAGGGCTACAGTTCAGCCTCTCTAGACCCAAAATTCAGCCATTTCCCTCTTAGGCCTTTCACCTTCCTGGGACTTTACCCAAGAGGTAGCCACTCCCAGGACGTCTATCTCCTCTCTACTTGGGAAAAATTACCGACTCTCTCCTCTTCTAATTTCTAAGATAATGCTTTAATCTTCCCACCTCAGGGATCGCTATAGTTGTATGAGTCCATCTAGGCTGCTATAACAGAGTCCCATAGACTGGGTGGCTTCAAGAAAAAACATCTCTTTCTCACAGTTTTGGAAGCTAGGAAGTCCAAGATCAAGGTGCTGGCTTATTCAGTTCTTTGCAAGGGCCTTCATCCTGGCTTGGAGACAACCACCTTCTCGCTCTGTGCTCACCTGGCCTGACCTGGGTGGCAAAGAGAGCTTCCTCTTCTTCTCAGGGCACTAATACCGTCATAAGGATCCCATTCTCATGACCACATCTAAACCTGCTTATCTCCCAAAGGCTCCACTTCTAAATATCATCATAAGGGGTTACAGATTCAACACATGAATTTCAGGGAGACACAAACACTCAGTCCATAACAATAATGTGTGCAATGAGCTTAGGTTTTTGCAAACTGTGGGAATGCTGTCAGCTCTGCAATGCAAGGAATAGAAACAGTCCAGCTCTTTATTTGAAATGGGTGGAAGAGTGGAAATACAGAAAACAAAGCTCAAAGTAACAGTATCTCAGGAAAGAAATCAGCCACGTGGCTTATAGCTTTTCTCATATGGCTGTATTTTGCTGTTACTTCCCTTTTTATTTGGATGAATTTTCAACCCAACTGTGTCATATATACCTTGAGGCCAATAAATATGCTTTACATCTTTTCATCCCCTGTGGCACTCAGGCAAGTTGTATGATTAGAGAAAACGCTGATGAATTTTTGTTGAGTGACAAGAAATAAATGTTCTCCAAGCCTCCCAAGCATACTACCCAGAGCTGGCTCTATGTGGAAAGCAGTCTACGGCTTCTCATGAATATGGTATTTCCAACCATGTCCCAACACACACACAGATGTACGCACACACACTCCTTAGAGCACACATCAATCAAAAAATAAGAATCTCAAAGTCACAGAAGAGTTTCTCATTTTGGATGTTATTTCCCTTTTAGCTTTAGGTGATGGAGAAAGTGGCATTTATTATCACTGCAAAATGTTCTAATTTGCTGTGTGACCTTCATACGGGTAATTTACCCAATAGAAAAGGTATCAGATATAGAAGAAAAACTATGCCTCCTTGAAACCACATTTCCAAAGGTTGCTGTAGTTGAGAGTCAGGAGGAACAGTAAGTTGGATAAGTCTTCATTATCATTATAATTTAAACCCAGTCTATAAGATCCCCTTCTTCTCTACAAAAGCACATGCCAGCTAGAATACACACACATGCGTGCGCACCCACACACATGCACATCAACTAGAATTCTAAATAGGTGTTGTATTGGTTTCCTATGGATAGAAATACATTTATTGTAACGTTACTACAAACTTAGTGGCTTAAACAACAGAAATTTATTCTCTCACAATTTTGGACTCCAGAAGTCCAAAATCAGTATCACTGGGCCAACATCAGGGTGTTCGCTGGGCTACACTCCATCCTGAGGCTCTAAGGCAGCATCCATTCCTGTCCTCTTTCAGCTTTTGGTGGCTCTAGTATTCCTTGGCTTGTGGCCACATCACTCCCATCATCCAGGTCAACATTATTGAGTCTCTCTCTGCTCCATCTTCACATTTCCTTCTTTTCTTATGTCAGATCTCTTTCTGCTTCCCTTTTATGAGGATACAGGTCATTGCACTTAGAGCGACCTGCATAGCCCAGGACCATCTCGTGACCTCAAGATCCTTAATCACATCTGCAAAGCCCCCTTTTTCTTACCAATTCAGGTAATATTCACAGGTTCCAAGGATTAGGATGTAGATATTTTTGGGAGGCCACTTTTCATCCTACCACAGAGGTGTTCTTATACCAACTCTAGAGCTCCCCTAAACTGTAATTATTAACAGGACAATTATCCAGTGTGTAGACTATTTGGACATTTTGCTTTTCTATTTTGTTATTCTCTGGCCTTTCTGGGCCACATTGTTCTAAGAGTAGAGAGATGAAACTCAAAGAGTCAATTTAACAATTAAATTAATGAAAGGTTGATGAGTAGCTTTTCCTTGCATTGCAGCTCTGACAAATGGTTGATGAGTAGTTTAATTAGTTGGCTAAAATGAATATAATATTACCTGGGATTTGTTTATTCCTTGCTCAATTTAACTCAGATAATCAAGAATCAATAATAGAGAGTTGGGAACCCAAAAGGTAGATCAAATAAATCATTCATTTTCTTTTTATGTTTTCTTTAGGCTCTTCTCTTGCTAGTTTCACAAATTGTAAATTAATGAACCATGCAGAAGTAGACTGTGAAATCTGTCCTCACAGGCAGGAGTCTCAGTTCTGTTTCTGTTTACTCTGGAATTACTCTGGCTAGTCACTGTGAGAAGTTTGAAAAATGATAAGAATGAATCTATTTATTTCTTTATATTACACTAGGATTCTTTAAACATAATGGATCTAATGAATCCAGTTTCTTTGTTTAACAAAAACTTCAGAAAGTGCTTTTGTATTTCTAATAAATATTTAATGATGTGGGTTTAAATATTTATAAATTCATTCATTCATTCATCTGTTTATTCGGCCACTATTTAATCAATGCCAACTGTGTGTTTGCCACTGTTCTGGTCACTGGGGTACCTTAAAAGTCTGAATGTGCCTTGTAGTACTCTTAAAGCAACGTTTAAACACTGGGAGAATCTAATTTATGTGAGTTGGTTTGCACTCCTAAGATCCTAGGAAGAAGGATGTTAAAGAAATCTAAGTCAACATTGGCCTTGACTCACTCCTTCAGGTATCAGGCAGCTCTAGCAATGCTGTGTTGTGGATAGAAGCGCCTCTTTCCAACTCCCACGAGCCTGACTGCGTTGGATAGAAAGCTCTGATATGGTTTGGCTATTTCCCCGCCCAAATCTCATATTGAATTGTAGCTCCCATAATCTCCATGTGCCATGGGAGGGACCCCATGGGACATAATTGAATCATGGAGGCCGGTCTTGCCTGTGCTGTTCTCATGATAGTGAATAAGTCTCACAAGATCTGATGGTTTTATAAAGGGCAGTTCCCCTGCCTGCACAAGCTCTCTTGCCTGCTGCCATGTAAGACATGCCTTTGCTCTTCCTTCACCTTCCACCATGATTGTGAGGCCTCCTCAGTCATGTGGAACTGAGTCCATTAAACCTCTGTTTCTTCATAAGTTACTCAATCTCGGGTATTGCTTCACAGCATTATGAAGATGGACTAATACATGCTCTAAAGTTAGGATAGTGACTGGAAGGCCCCCTTCAGAGGGTTTAAACTTATGTTTCGACAACCCAATGTAAAATGAAGATCTGATCAATTAACCAGGTGATTGAATTGAGGAAGATAGCCAACCAAAGTTATTCTAACTTTGGAAAGAAATTTTTTTACCACCTTCACGTTCTAATAGATGAATCAAATGAATAGTGATTATTATCACATTAGCAGTATAAATGCCTATGTGATTCAGTGTTATAAATACGCACACTTCAATTTTGCCTAGGTATTTTCATTATTCTCTGTACCTCCATCATAACTCCACTGTGTATGCTTATGATTTTTATCATTATAAATAAGTTATTACTAGGACAATAAACTTATTTATTTATTAAAACCCTTTATTTAGATGGTTGTATTAGGTTGTATTTAATCTCTTTATTAAGATGGTTGGCTTTCTGAATTATTTTGATATGCACTGAAAACAAGAAGTAAATAAATATAACTTAGAAAAAACAGTAGGGCAAGAGATTGAAAGGAAGGTTAGATTTCACCATCTTGGCACTGAGCGTGTGTTCATCCCAGAAAACAGGAATTCTCTTCTTTTCAGAATGACTATGTTTTGGCAGGCAAAACTGCCACTAATTTATTGATTTCTTCTCTTTCTGTTAAAAAAAATAGTGAATATTTCACTTAAGCCTAACTTGTAAGTATCAAGACAAAAATACTATGACATCGTCTTAGTATTTTTTTGAGTTGACATTTGCAGAACTCAAACATCCTATCTACTTTTTAACCAAGGATTGTGTATTATTGCAATTGGGTGGCTGGGTTTTACCTCTTTGCTCAGATGTGTTTATGAAAACCATTGAGGGCAGGCATGGTGGTTCACACATATGAACCCAGCACACTGGGAGGCTGAGACAGGAGGATTACCTGAGCCCAGGAGTTTGAGACCAGCCTGGGCAATAAAGGAACACCCCATCTCTGAAAAAATCTTTCTTAAAAAATTGGCCAGGCATGGTGGGGCATACCTATAGTCTTAGCTATTTGGGAGTCTGACATAGGAGGATTGCTTGAGCCCAGGAGTTTGAGGCTACAGTGAGCTACTCTTGTGCCACTGCCCTCCATCTTGGGCAACAGAGAGAAACCCTGCCTCTAAAAATAAAAATAAAGAAAAGGGTTGAGTACAAATAAGCATTTATTGGGAAACAGTTATCAGTTTCCAGCCGTTGATCATCTTCCATTCCTCCCCCTGAATATTTCTTCCTGAATGATTGGTCAGGTGACAGCTTTAAGACTTAGCTCAAACCTGTTGGAGCCTGGCTGTCCAGATGACCTGGTGTGGCTAGAAAGGATTTTGCCCTGCATGGATGTGACACTGTAGGATGATGTCAAGGGCTCTGGGGTGGGACAGAAACAAATGGAAACTGGATCTGCCTGTCACTAGCTACTTGACCAGGGCCAAGAGATTTTTCCCTTTCTGAGTTGCCAATTTCTCCACTGTGAACTGCACACAGTGGTAAGTACAGTGGTCACTGAGTGCGTGTAGCGGGCCTGCTGAGAGAATTCATTTAACCTTCTTCAGGCTCAGGGAATGCCCACCTAATGGGGCTTCTCTGCATCCTATTCCTCTGGCCCTTGTCCCCGTCCTCTGCACTCTACCATGAGGAAAATCAAACTGAATTTTGATTCAGTTTGGGCCGTGTCTTTAACAGAAGCCCTATCTCTCGCAGTCCTGTACTTTGTCTCTGGTTAGTGCACAAGAATTAATGTACTTCAGGTGTTACCTTTTCCTTTGGACTGTGAATTCTGTAAGGCCACAGAGTTTGGCACAATCATCTTTGTCTTCCCACCATCTTACCCAACAGCTGGAGAGGTACAGCCGTTTCATACGTGTAGGCTGAAATGAAATACAATGAATGTAGTACATGCCAGAAGGTTGTTTCTTTTAAATACGAGTATAGATGAGTCTATGCATTCATGCGTGCATCAAATTTGTATTGATTACTTCTTGTGTGAAAGACCTCCAAGCTCTCTCCTCAGCTTCAAATATGTAGAAACCTTCTGTTGAGCTGATGAGGAAAAAGAAACATAAATTGTTTAAATGACCGGTCTAAGTTAATTAAGTTATTAAAATGCTTTTTCAGTGCAATACACTATTATCTATCTATACATATGTACTTTTTTTTTTTTTTTTTTTTTTTTTTTTTTTTTTTTTTTGAGACGGAGTCTCGCTCTATCACCCAGGCTGGAGTGAAGTGGCCAGATCTCAGCTCACTGCAAGCTCCGCCTCCCGGGTTCACGCCATTCTCCTGCCTCAGCCTCCCGAGTAGCTGGGACTACAGGCGCCCGCCACCTCACCCGGCTAGTTTTTTGTATTTTTTTTTTGTAGTAGAGACGGGGTTTCACGGTGTTAGCCAGGATGGTCTCGATCTCCTGACCTCGTGATCCACCCGTCTCGGCCTCCCAAAGTGCTGGGATTACAGGCTTGAGCCACCGCGCCCGGCCATGTACCTTTTCATACCAGGTTCAGACTCTCTTTTCTACTTAGGTTATGGGGAAAAGCTCATCAGCTTCAGTTGAGATTTTCATTGCTTTGAAGAACTCATTCCTAATTTTCATTGCCTTAAAAAATGATAAGAACTTCTTCGTTATTTTTATCACATTTTTGTCACATGCATTTATTGTCTTCTCTGCAGTCTCGCTATGCATCTCTCAACAGCCTCTTGACTCCACCGTGTTTTTGCGTTGGGTCCTCTGGGGGAGTAGAACAATATGGCCAACACTCACGTAGCACTTATTGTGTGTGAGGTATTATATTGTAAGCACTTTACACTTAATAACTCATATTTACCTTCTGAGGTAGGTTAAGAAAAAAAAAGGTAGGTAGATAGTTTTTGCATCTGCAAAGCCCTACTTTGCAGATGAAAAAATTGACTTTAAGTAACTTGCTGAAAGCCCCACATTTGGTAAGCCATGGAGCTGGAATTTGAACCCAGGCAGTCTGTCATTAGAATCAGTGCCCATGACCACCATGCTCCACAGCCACAGGGTACAATGAAGATGGTGCACTGGACACATTTGAATGTAATCCACATGCAGATAGGGTTTGCATATGCTAGTGGGAAAACCCTTTGAATACTACCAGGACTCTATCATCTAGTCAATCTGTAACACCCAGAGGGAGTTCACATTTTTCTGTACTGCCATCCGGCGTAATGTCAGCTCTGTAGTCAGGCACAGGAGGAGATATAGTGGTGGATACTCAATAAGTACTTACAAAATATGAAGGATCACTAAACAGGAAAAGCAGATATTAATACCTTTACCTCTGTGGTTGTAATCAGTAGGCCTCCCTTTCATGAGATAAGGAATTACTTTATAATGTCAATGTTTTTCTATAAATCTATGTTGGGCCATTCTTGCATCGCCATAAAGAAATACCTGAGCTGAGTAACTTATAAGAAAAGAGGTTTAGGCCAGGCGCGGTGGCTCACACCTATAATCCCAGCACTTTGGGAGGCTGAGATGGGTGGATCACCTGAGGTCGGAAGTTCAAGACCAGCCTGACCAAAATGGAGAAACCCTGTCTCTACTAAAAATGCAAAATTAGCTGGTCATACACATGCC
Organism: Rhinopithecus roxellana; assembly: GCF_007565055.1. Classification (NCBI taxonomy): domain Eukaryota; kingdom Metazoa; phylum Chordata; class Mammalia; order Primates; family Cercopithecidae; genus Rhinopithecus; species Rhinopithecus roxellana. Next base: position 3,655,505 of record NC_044552.1, on the reverse strand, counting down.
TGTAATCCCAGCTACTTGGGAGGCTGAGGCAGGAGAACCATTTGAACTCGAGAGGTGGAGGTTGTGGTGAGCTGGGATACGTCGTTGCACTCCAGTCTGGGCAACAGGAGCAAAACTCTATTTCAAAAGAAAAAAAAAAAAGAGGTTGGACTGATGACGAGTCTGCAGGGTGTACAGGAAGCATGGCACGGGCATCTGCTTCTAGGGAGGCCTCAGGAAGCTTAAAAATCATGGTGGAAGATAAAGGGGAGTAGGGACTTCATATGGCGAAAGCAAGAGCAAGGAGAAGAGAGCCAGTGGCAGGAGGAGGTGCCATAGTTTACAACAACCAGATCTCGCAAGGCTTCACTCACGAACAAGAGGACAGCACCAAGGCGCGAAGGATCTGCCCTGATGACCCAAACACCTCCCACCAGGCCCCACCTCCAACACTGGGGATTACAATTCAACATGAGATACTGGGGGGTAGCCAAACGAGATCAGTATCCTTGAATGCAGCAGAATGTAGTGATCCTCTCAAACTGAGTGTAAGGGTTTGCTGTACAAAGCATATTACTCATGGCCTCTTTATTTACACTGGTGTGTTGTAATTTAAGTTGGCAGTTGCTGTAGTTTGATGTTCAGCCACTTGCAATCTTGGCTAGCTAACATAAACTCAGACGTTTGGAGTCATACAGAGATTCTTGTTTCCAATGTAGTATGTAATATAGTGACTTGGTGTGGGGGTGTCAATTTGATGACTTCAATATCTGTTACCTAAACATATAAAAAAATACAGTCTGTTTCAGTCTTACAGACTGTTATAAAACCAAATGAGGTCATGCCTGTAAACTGCTTTCAGCTCTTTGGTGGAAAATACATTATAAACAGTGTGTCTTCTTCTTATACATAATAACTTGTTGCTGGGGAAGAGCTCAAAATTACCTTACATGGAATATAAGACATTCATGGAGGTATCTGAAAATTTATGTCAGTCTCCCTTGTACTTATTTTTGGAAATGGCAATTTTTCCCAAATAAGACATGGAAACTTATATGGGCAAATGTGGACTGTTAGAATAAAGTTTTCCTTTATCTAAAATTCTTCCCAAAACTAGACAAACAAGTAAAACCAGATAGGGTGTGTGTGTGTGTATGCGTAATTTTTATGAGAATTACAAATTGGGTCTGTTGATCTCAGGAGTTATCAATCACTATATAATCAGAGAAGAAAATGTCTTGATGCTAGTATCTTTGTATGGTGGTTGTTTGTGAACTATATTGTATTGCTTTCCTATCATGCACATTGATATGTACACTGAGGTTCATTCTGCATTTGCAAAATAACTCATGAACAAGCCAATGTTCAAGATAACTCGAGTGAAAATAGCATCATAAATGTGTAATAACTATCTAACTATACTGGATCCTGCATGTTGGGAATTGGCAGAGGCCAGTCCTGGATGTGCTCGCTCACTAACTGGGATCCTAGGTTGTTTGAGAACCTGGAGGCAATGTCATGAGCAGGCAACATGATCGCTCTGACTGACCCGGCAATGAGGCACCCAAAGCCCCATCAGAGGCTTTGGAGATGCCATAGGCCAGGTGTGAGGCTGAGATGGGCACCAGATGAGTGACCAAGGGCCTGGCACAAAGGGCCCTGCATGGATTTAGCAGAGCATTCCTCAGCCATTTCAGCTGGCTTCTTTGCCTACCTGCTTGGAAAGATTTCCCTCCTTGGCTACTTAACAGGCACTAGACAAACTCTGGCCAGATACTTGGAGCAAACAGAAGCAGTTCTACAGATGTGTACTGCAATTATTTGCTTTACACAGATAAATAAAAACTGGGATCAAAACTTTGTTCAAGAGAAGTAAGTTATTAATCCCCCCAGAATTTTAAAAATTCGTTTCTGAATCAATTTCATTAGAACAGAAATAAGTCTACCTCAACGGGACAGATACGGAGAGTAGTCTGAAATGAATGGAAAACTAGCTTGCAGTGCTGTCTGGTGGGTGTTGATAACAATGAGGTGCTTCTTTTACCAAAGAAGTGTGTCCAGGGCAGGTGACATGCTCAGAGATCAGGGTAGGGCAGGACTTCAGGGGGTGCCTGGTCAGCAGGAAAGATAATTGTTCATTTTACAGTTTGACCTCAGGTCTAAAGAATCTGCCCGGGGCTGGCCTTGAAGAAGGTTGCATCGTCCCTGCTTTCTGGCAAAGGTAGACTTTCTTATTTGAATCCTAAAGGCTAAAAGAAAAAGAAGAAAAAGAAATTGTCATTAATAACTGTTGGTGACCTAAAACGTTACACGTCATTCAAACTAATATTCCTGTTGAATGTTGTTATTACATGTCACTCAAACTAATATTCCTGTTGAATATCGTTATTTAATTACATTCAAATGATTGACTTGCTTATTATACTAATGAAAGAAGGAAAAACTTGTAAGTGTAAACCTATCAGTGAAATGGTGCTTCTGACTCAAGAGACTTATCAGTAGAATGACACCATAAAGTTTTCACCTCAAGTAAGGCAAACCCATATAAGGAAAAAATTCAGCCGGGCATGGTGGTTCATGCCTGTAATCCCAGCATTTTGGGAGACCAAAGCAAGTGGATTGCTTGAGCCAGAAGTTCAAGACCAGCCTGGGCAGCATAGTGAGACCCCTTTTAGTTTATTTTTTGTTGTTGTTGTTGTTGTTAGTGCTTATCTATGTCTTGTTATATTTTTACCCCAAATACACTATTTGTATTAACTATTTTCAGTTCATAGAATGTAGATGTATTTCCATGGCAGTAAGTTTTTCTGTATAACCCATATAATCATTTCAATGGGTGCATTATATTCTATAATATGAATCCCTCATCATTTAGCTGATCTTAATTTTAACCTTTTTATTGAACATCCAGGTTTGCTTTCTCTTCTTGAACAAAATACAGATGGTAATTCCTATGTATATCTTTGTTTTCTTGCTTAGTGAGGGTAGAAACAAGGTCTCTTGTTTATTGCTGCATTCCCAGGAATTAACAAAGCACATAGTAGACATGTAGTATAATAAACATGAACTAAGTGAATTAAAGGCCTGGTTATTTCCATAGGATTAGGAGTGGGACTTGATGGTAAGGCAGGCAGCCTGGTGATTGCAGTGGTTGAGATGCTTGTGGCAGGGACCAGAAGTCATCTAGGTTTGCTGACGCTAGAGGTTGCCTGGGAGAGAGGAAGAGGCACAAAACTGGAGTTGACTTCTTCAGATATTCGCTGAAGGCCTACTGTACACATAAGGGCAGAAAATAAAAATCACTTCCTCTTTTGCTTTGTTTTTCCAAAGTGGTCAGTCTCCCTCCTGCAGGAAACCAACGTTTGAGGCCAGTTTCAGGCCAGTGTTCCTTGTCCTTTTCACCCTGTTATGCCAGCAGTAAATAGAGAAGAATGGCAAAGAGCCTACCAGATTTAAGTCTCTACTTACTACTGGCTCTGTGACCTTCAGTCGCCTAACCCCTGGAACGCTGGTCTTATCTCTGCAATATAGGGGTGATAATAACAGCTAATAATAATAGTTGTTGTACCTTGCAGGGAGTAAGAGATTAAGTGTTAACTATTGCTAGCTAATATTATTATGGATTCAGTAAGCTTCCATAGGTTCCCTTTCATCCTTTTTCATGAGAGAAAGCCACTGGAAGCCTCAGACAAACCAATTTACTGACACATGTGTATATGTTGAGTTTTCTAAAACACAATCATTTTATGAATTAGGGACCATCTGCAGCTACACTGGTTGTACAGTAACACACTCTTTGATTGAGCAGATAAATTTTTGTTCTTGTTCTCCTAGCTTTTAAGTCATGCTTTTTCACCACATAGCTATTAATAAACAACAGTGCCTGGCACCTTGGTGGAAAGAGTCACTACTTACCAACACCCCCAGCCCTACTCCCGCCCTCTTACAGTAGGAGAAGAGGTCTGTATGAGCTCAATGGAAAGCTGTTTCTGAGCTTGGGATTGGGAAAACAAGCTGCAAAATATCATTTGCGGGGTCCAGAATTTCAATGCATGTTGCTCTTTCAGAATAGAATAAATTGTTCATTTCTTCTCGGCTGACCACAGGTAACTCAAAGGTAACCCTAAAACCTCGAAAGAGAAGGAAGGAAAGTGAGCCCTGATGCGGAATGAGCAGTATTTATATTACTGAAAGATGTGGAGCTCTGAATATAAAAAGATAGAGAGTCAAGGGCCAGGTGCTGTGGCTCACACCTGTAATCCCAACACTTTGGGAGGCCAAGGCAGGTGGATCACCTGAGGTCAGAAGTTTGAGACAAGCCTGACCAACATGTCGAAACCCCATCTCTACCAAAACAAAAACAAAAATTAGCCAGGCGAGGTGGTGCATGCCTGTAATCTCAGCTACTCAGGAGACAGAGGCAAGAGAATTGCTTGAACCCAGGAGGCAGAGGTTGCAGTGAGCTGAGACCACGCCATTGCACTCCAGCCTGGGCAACAGAGCAAGACTCTGTATCAAAAAAAGAAGAAGAAGAAGAAGAAGAAGAAAAAGAAGAAGAAGAAGAAGGAGGAGGAGGAGGAGGAGGAGGAGGAGGGAGAGAATTAAAAGACAGAGAGTATGGTTTACTTTAAGAAAAATTCTTGAATTCCCCACCAAAAGATCTTTCTTATTTTCTTTGAGATGAAGTTTTGCTTTTGTTGCCCAGGCTGGCGTGCAGTGGCGTGATCTAGGCTCACTACAACCTCCACTTCCCAAGTTCAAGCAATTCTTCTGCCTTAGCTTCCTGAGTAGCTGGGATTACAGGTGCCCGTCACCATGCCCAGCTAATTTTTTTTTTTTTTTTTTTTTTTGTATTTTTAGTAGAGACAGTTTCACCATGTTGGCCAGGCTGGTCTCGAACTCCTGACCTCAGGCGATCCATCTGTCTCGGCCTCCCAAAGTGCTGGGATTACAGGTGTGAGTCACCACGCCTGGCCCCAGAAGATCTTTAAAAATGGCATTTCTTAGAATCCCATCAAGTTCAAAGGTGTAGAGTTAGAAGATGACAGGTATATGTCTCAGGGACTTACCAACTGGAGCAGGAGCTGCAGGCTCCTGGTGGTAGACAGAAGATCAGGTCGTGTGTTCAACTTGAATTTTGGTGATGGGGCAGGTGACCATTCCTCTCTTGAATTTAAGGAGCCATTGATAAAACAACTGTTAATATGTTAAACACCCACCTTGGAGTCACAGAAGAGACTCCAGGTATCGCCCCACCTAAATCTCTATTAGTCGATTGTAACAAAACAGGCCATTATAGGTTGAACATCCCTAATCCAAAAATCTGAAATCCAAAATGCTCCAAAATCTGAAACTTTGTGAGCACTAACATGACACCACAAGTGGGAAATTCCACACCTGACCTCCTGGGACAGGTTGCAGTCAAAACATAAACTTCTTTCATATGCAAAATCATGAATGATGTTATATAAAACTACCTTCAGGCTATGTGTATGAGGTGTGTATGAAACACAAATAAATTCTGTGTTTAGATTTGGGTCCCAACCCCAAGATATCTCATTATGTATAATACAAATATTCCAAAATTTGAAGAAAATTCCAGGAGATTTCAACTCTTTCCAGCTGTCTTCTTCCATCCCCTAGCACAAAGATTGCTGTCATCAACAATCACTTCTATTCCAAGTCCCTTCTTAGCAAAAGTGTGGGCTGCCAGACCAAAACTGGACTGTCATAAACATATCTATACCAGGCAAGTGAGCGGCTGCATGGATTCACCAGAAAGACCACCTCGGTCCCAGTGGACTCTGCCCTATGAAACTCTCTTGACCATCCTCAGAGAAAGATGTGTTCAGTGTAATTTGGCCCTGTACTACTTCCAAAGACCTTCAGTTACCAAGCCACAGCACATCAAAGCTACCATCAAAACATAATGAGGCTGGTATTCTAAAATGTTCCAAAAAAAAAAAAAAAAAAAACCCCGAATAATCCAGCCCTTGGTATAAACAGGCTTTTATTCTCAAGTCAGGAAGATAAACTGATACATATGCTTCCATTAAAAGGTTGACAAACTACTAAAAATATAGCATATGTACTTAGAATGTTTGCTTTCATCTGCGAGGTCAATATCAACCGGATTTATAATATTCCACACTTCAGATATTGACATTGGGATGAGTGAAAAATAACTTTATTAAAATTTTTTTTATTGTACCCTTAAAAACAAAAACAAAAAGGGGCTGACTATTCTGCAAATTTTGAATACCGTGTAAGACCTCAGAAAGTCTGGAGGGAACCACAGTTTTCAAAGCCTGCTGGCAGCGTCAGCCTAAGAGAGTAAGTGGCATGCACAAGTGACCGAATCAAGACCACAACAAAGTATGGAAGAACTGGGCGGACAGCATCAGGAGTATTGGCAGGAACTTGAAAACCACCAGACTGGTTCCCATTGCAGTGTGCAATAAATAGTCTTCCCTTTGCTTACAGTTATAGTTTGCTGCTCCCTGTGAAGAAGGCCCCCCTTCCCCTCTTCTCTCCTTGTCCACCCCGCTTAGGTGTCTCTTTCATTGATGGTAAATAATGAAAATCCTTGGCAAGGTATAATCATAGCCTGATGACCACACTAAGTATGTGCATTTGTACATCTGAGGGTCAGGGCGATGAAGAGGGAAACCAGTCCCTCTGTAATCAAAACAACTTGATAACACATATCATATATTGTAAATATTTAAAACACAGTTAACAAAAATATTTCTGATATTTTACTCCCTCAAGGGCATAGGCCCTTTGTTCAACAAATACCATGACTCCCTTTCTTCTAAAATATATATCTGAATCTCTTTTCAGACACGAACCTCACTTTGTTTATTACCTTTGATTTCAAAATGTACGTTTGAGGCCGGCACAGTGGCTCATGCCTGTAATCCCAGCACTTTTTGGAGCTGAGGCGGGTGGATCACTTGAGGTCAGGAGTTCGAGACCAGCCTGGCCAACATGGTAAAACTCCATCTCTACTAAAAATATAAAAATTAGATAGGCATGGGGGTGCACACATGTGGTCCCAGCTACTCAGGAGGCTGAGGCACAACAATCGCTTGAACTCAGGAAGCGTAGGTTACAGTGAGCCAAGATGACACAACAGCACTCCAGCCTGGGTGATAGAATGAGACTCCATCTCAAAAAAAAAAAAAAAAAAGTGTGTTTGAATCTGGTCTCAAAATACGTACTAGAGTTTGTATTATATGCTTATTAACTTTTGAGTCCAAGGATTATTTTCTTTGTAGACTGCAAAACAATTTCCAGAAAGGTGGTGAGGAGGAGGGCTTAGGTTGTACTCAAAATAGAACACTTGGAAAAATTACATGTTATGAATTCAGAGGGCGCTGTCACCAGGCTGGTGGATGTCCAACTCATTTCTTCCTGAATGTAGATTTTTTTTTTAAGGGAATGGCAAAAGCCATATTAAAAAGAAATTCACTAGTAGCAGGAGTATGTGCTAACACAGATCTTCAGAAGATTTAAAAAGCTTACTTAACGCCTTCATAAATCCAAAGCATGGAAGTATGAACAAAAGTGTTATGAAGAGCTGCTGAGTCCAGTTACCATTCTTTTTTCAAGTCTCTTACTTTAACAACACCTACCTGTGTTTTTCCATTTACATTACAAATTAGAAGAAAGTTAATATGAGACAGACCCTTGCTTGCTTAAATGGCAAGAGTGAGGGCAAGAGCAAAGCCAGTTGATGAGTTAAGTTGTTTATTATTGCCTGCATTTACTCATTCATTCATTCCTTCATTCAACACTGAAAGACTGCCTTTTGTTGGGCCAGACCCCATGCCCAGCGCCATATAAATAAGGCTTTGTGGGGTAAGATAAGGAAAAATTAAAGTAAGTACTATATGATAAGCAAAATAATGGAAGGAGATGTAAGAGAAGTACAGAGAAAAGATGGCTTAATTCTACTTGGGAGAAATTACTCAAAGGAGATCTCTGGGGACTTCAGCTGGCATTAAAGAATGAAGATGTCTTTCATTGGGTTTTAGAGGGAAAGAAGGAAGATTCTAGGCAGAGACAAGAACAAGCCCAAGTGCACAGAGACGTGATTCAGCATGGCACACTCAGGAAATTTCAACTGTCACTGGAGCACAGTTTGCAAGGGAGAAAGCAGCAATAGATGACGCTAAAATTTCAGATAATATCCAATTGGAAGTCAAAGTTATTTTTGAAGCAATGGAAGCTGTGGAAAGGTTGCTTGTAGGATATGCTCCAGTCAGATTTTCATTTAGAGGGATCAGTCTGGTGACAGTCTTGGGGTTGGATGAAAAGGAGAAACAGCAGAGAGCTAATCGGCAATAATCCTTGTGACAGAGGGTGGAGCCCAAGCAAAGGCTGAGGCAGTGGGATGGGGAGAACGTGTATTCAGTAAATATTTGGGGGTAGCATCAGCAGGTCTCTAGCCGTAGATGGATGGTACCATAGGTAAAGGCAGAAAATTGAGATACCTGCAGCAGTCTCAGTTGCTGGCTTGTATTCATTATAGTAGGCCAGACTAGTGCTTCTCACACAGTTATAGGGAACTTTTACTTTCAATTTGTGATCACACTCACTGTCCATGAGTAGTATGTCACTCGTGCCATATGCAACTCACTACAGGAGTTAATCAGTACTCAACCCGGTTATACCCTGCTCAACAAGATGAATCCACTCATGACACTTAGGTATAATGGTAGTATCAAATTATTATAAAAGCTTCTTAATGCTTTACTCTCGAAACTATGCTTCTCTTATTGTGGACTAGTAATAAATTGTTCACGAATCAGCACCAATTCGTGAACTACACTTTGAATAACTAGATTATGATTAAAAAGTACATTTAAAATCGTCCCCAAATCTCAATGGCTTAACACAAGGGAAGTCTGTTCCTTGCTCACTGTTCACTTAACTGTCTGCACCTGGTTGATAAGTGGTTCTCCTCCACTTGGTGACTCAGAGACCCAGGCTCCTTGCACATTCTGATGCACCATCCTCTAGGGCCTTCTCTCGAACTAGATTCATCTGCCAAAAAATAAAACAACATGGAGGAGAAACATCCACTTCTTAAAAACTGTGGCCCAGAATGGCTCATATCACTTCCACTCACATTCCGTGGGTTAGAACTCAGTTGCATGGCCACACCTAATTGCAAAGGAGACTGGGAAAGGTAGTCCAGTATTATACCCAGGACAAAGAGGAAGTGAACTGGGGGGTTGGGAGACAGTCCACGGACTCTGACACATGAGTATTCTAGATGGTACTCAGAATGACGCTGCTAACAAATCACATAATTCCTTCCAGAAAATATGTTCAGCCTGAGGTGCAGTGAAGCCAAAGACAGACTCCTCAGAAGAGCTCAAGGCTTCCCCACAGTCCTGAGCTTCAACCTATCTCACAGCTTTGTTTGGATTAGGGACAGTTCAGATACAAGCGAAGGCACATCTATAGCTTCTGTGCAAGGCATACGTGCGTGGTTAATTAAATATGCAAGGAGTGCCACATGCATATGCATGGACACTCAGAGGTTGTTTATTACCTTTGATTTCAAAATATATGTTTGAGGCTGGCATATTGTGAATGGACTGGTTCACACTGTGCAGGAATAGATGCCCTTTTAAGCCCAAAGATTTACAATCTTCGTATCTCTACATACGGCTTTTATCTTGGCTTTATTTGGCAGTCTTGCGAGTCAAAATCATACCTTTTGAGGTGGGTCAAGTTGATTGTTCTTACAAGACAGACTAGGGGCTTGGAAAGAAAAACAAGATCATTTACAGCAAAGGCTGAGCCTCTAAAACGTTCAGTGTGGATTTAGACTTATTTGTTCTCCACTTATTCACTGACTAAATAGCCTCTTGGTTCATTAGTTTTAAGTGCTACAGCTAAATCATTCACATTTCACAGAAAATGTAATGAATGCAATTTAAAATGTCACCCAAATAAAGAAATGTAAAAATGTCACCACCACTCTCTGAGTCCTCTTTATTGCTTTTCCCAATTCAACAACTAGTTTCCTTTACTACCTTTCCATTTTCTCTGCAATAGCCTAAAAATGAAATTGAGGCAAACATTTTTATGGATCATTGGGTTAAATTCCAGACACTTAAGGAAAAGGTTGCCACCCTCTTCAGAAAACAACTCCTTGTGCCACTATGTGACAAGGCATCAAATATTTTAATACAATTGCTAAGAAGACAGTAGTTTTGGACCTGGCACAGTGGCTCATGCCTGTAATCCCAGCATTTTGGGAGGCTGAGGTGGGTGCATCACTTGAGCTCAGGAGTTCGAGACCAGCCTGAGCAGAAAAGTGAAACCCCCGTCTCTAAAAAAAGATACACAACAATTAGCCAGGAAGGGTCGTGCACGCCTGAAATCCCAGCAACTCAGGAGGCTGATGTGGGAGGATGGCTTAAGCCCGGAAGGCAGAGGTTGCAGTGAACCAAGTTTGTGTCATTGCACTCCAGCCTGGGTGAGAGAGCCAGACCTTGTCTCAAAAAAAAAAAAAAAAAAAAAAAGGAGGAAGAAGAAGACGACAGTAGTCTTTTGTGGAGGTGTGGAGTTGGAATCCCTATCTGAGCTTCTCCATCTTCTAGCTCTGTGACCTGGGCAAGTGACCGAATCTGAGCCTGGACTTCCTGTTCTGTGAGATTTGGGCAACCCCACAGGGTTGTTGTCTTCAGTCACATGTGACACCAAAGCCTGGCATGTGGCACACACTCAAGGAATGGTGGGTCTACTATTGTGGCAGTGGTTTGTGTCCATCAGAGAGAGACTTTAGAGGCCAAACTCCACTCTTCAATCAGTAAGCATCACAGGGATCTACCATTGTCCACTGTCTCCCAGTCTCTATTCTGGGAAGGACAGGGAGGAAGCAGAGCATGGTTACTGTCTTGCTGCATGGCAGGGTGTATCCATTTGCTGGGGATGCAATAGCAAAGCACCACAAACTGCATGGCTTAAAACAACAGAAACAGTCTCTCACAGTCCTGGGGGCAAGAAGTCTGAAATGAAGCTGTTGGCAGGGTTGGTTCCTACTAGAGATTCTGAGGGAGAATCTGCTTCCTTCTCACCCACCTTCTGGGGGCTGTTGGCAGTCCATGGCATTCCTTGGTAGGTATGTAGCTGCATCACCCCAGTCTCTGCATCTGTCTTCACATGGTCTTCTTCCTTGTGCATGACTGTGTCTCCTTTCTCTCTTTTAAGAACATCTGTCATTGAATTCAGTCTCACATTTTAATCTGTTGTGAACGGATATGATTTGGCTGTGTCCCCACCCAAATCTCCTGTTGAACTGTAGTTCCCATAATCCCCAGTGGGATTGTTGCAGGAAGGGCCCAGTGGGAGGTGTTTGCAGGAAGGACCCAGTGGGAGGTGATTGAATCATGGGGGCAGCTACCTCCATGCTGTTCTCATGATAGTGAGTGAGTTCTCATGAGATCTAATGGTTTTATTTGGAGCTTTCCCCAGCTTCGCTCTGCACTTCTCCTTGCTGCTGTCATGTGAAGAGGGACACGTTTGCTTCCCCTTCTGCTGTGATTGTAAGTTTTCTGAGGCTTCCCCAGCCATGCAGAACTGTGAGTCAATTAAACCTCTTTCCTTGATAAATTACCCAGTCTGGGGTATGCCTTTGTTAGCAGCATGAGAATGGACTAATACATGAACTCGTCTTAACCTGATTACATCTGCAAAGACTTTCCAAATAAGGTCACACTCATGGGTCTGGGAGTTAGGACTTCAACATATCTTTGGGGACCATCACTCAAACCATAACACAAAGGACAGCAAAGAAGCAGCCATTCTTTCTCTTTGTGGTGTTTGATTTCCACGGTGCCCTGGAATCCCTTTCACCCATTGCCTTGGCAAAGGTGTAGCAGGGACAAGAAAGCATTTCCCAGAGAGAATCTAAGGCCAGTTAACCTGCACTAAGCATCACTTGGGCCACTTACCCGTTGAAACTAGAGCAGCGCCTGGAAGCATCTTGGATGAAAGCTCACTTCCCTCTTTTTTCCTTGACAAGTTTCAGAGAGGAACTTAGTGTTGTCCACGGCTGTCTCCATATCTTCTTCCCTTTGTGCTCTGTCTCACCTCCTGCACTGAGGGATAGTGGCAGGGACATAGAAATTTTTCTCCAAGAAATATACTGTCTACTTCCAACACTGCCCCATGCAGCTAGCAAGAAGTTCTAGGACTCAATCATATGAGATCTTTCTCGAAACCTGCTTAACTATCTGCATTAATAATCAGCTTGAGGTCAGAATGGGTAAGAGTTGGTGGTGTTCATCAGCACTGCAAGGTTAGTATATATTGCCACACTTCAATTCCTATATTTTCTCTTTGGTCATTAGGCTCGCCTATGTGGAAAGAAAGACATACATGACATGAAACTTAAAAAATTATTTGCATGCATGAATAAAACATCATTTAAAAGTAATCAAATTGTTTTAATAAAGTTTTTTTATTCTGAATTGTGAGCACATTGCGAGCAATTGTGAGGGCCTGGGATAAAGAACAGGTGCTTGCAGCAGCTGTTTAAATTTTGTCAGGATCAGCAATGACCCCAAAGCCTGTGGCAATTACCCTCACTGACAAGATGTCTTAAAAGATATGAAAATAAGGGGGCTCACCTTCCTAAATTCATCTTAGACACCCATTTTCATTGTTGTTAACATGATGCTTTTTTACAGATAATCAAAGGGAAGTAGGCCATGGTGTCTGCGTTACTGACTTGTTGAACTATTACTGCTTTACTCAGCCTTTCTTTGTAATTATGAGTTGAGAATAAAAGGTGATAAAGCACAGGTTTTCTGGCAACAGCAATGCACTTACATTTCCCATTCGTATCTTGCTGGGCTCTTTTAAATTGTTCAGAGCCCTCAAGAGGGGTCACGTTCACACCAAAACATTCGGACCAAATGAAGACATAAACAATGCACTTTCTCTAATCATTGAACCCAGTCAGATAACATCTGATATAAAGCACAAGAATGAAGTCAGCCTGCAGAGGATTAAATCTGCCAGGGAGCACAGCTGCAGGTCAAGCTCGCTTCTAAGGTCAGACTCAAAGACCAACAAAAGACCAACAGGTGTGTAAAGTCTGGTAGGTTAAAGGTCTTGCTTGCCGTAGATATAGCATGGGGGAACAAGAGAGCCAAAGGTTTTGTTGAGACTTGTTAACTACAACTATGAGAGTTAAAAGTTGAGTTTGGATGTTGCTATACTTAGCTTATTCAAAGGATTATCTTATTTAGTTTTCTCTACCACTCAGAGATCTTTAAGATAATAGTAATAAGGCTATTATCTTAAAAGGCAAGTACCAACATGGATTCCAAGCACAAAGAAACTATATCAATGGAAAATGTAGCAATTTTAACTTACTTTAGATTGTTAGATATATTCTATTTTTACGCCAAAATGAAATGCCCAAAGGAAGAATATGAAATCCACGTTATTTTAGTTATACAGGAAGCTAGTCTATTCTTGCTGTTATTGTTTTTGTATGATAAAACTTATAAGAAAATGAAACTATGATTTTTATAAGAACAAATAATAAAACATCTAGAAGCACAAAATATTTCCCCCTTAAAAAATATTATTTCAAAGTAAAAGACTGGAACTGTTGTCTTTAAACTGAGTTGTTTCCTTGTTTAGTCTGATATATTACTGAAATTTATGGTTTTATCCTAAGGTAGAATTGACTAAAATTTAGCATGTAGAGAATATAAAGATCTTTAAATAAACATTTAGAACTTAGGCATGACCAGGTGCGGTGGCTCACACCTATAATCTCAGCACTTTGGGAGACTGAGGCAGGTGGATCACTTGAGGTCAGGAGGTCAAGACCAGCCTGGCCAACATGGTGAAACCCTGCCTCTACTAAAAATACAAACATTAACAGGGCATGGTGGTGCGTGCCTGTAATCCCAGCTACACAGGAGGCTGAGGCAGGAGAATCACTTGAATCCGGGAGGCAGAGGTTGCAGTGAGCCAAGATGGCACCACTGCACTCCAGCCTGGGTGACAGAGAAAGACTCCATCTCAAATAATAAATAAATAAATAAATAAATAAATAAATAAATAAATAAATAAAACCTAGGCACTGAGAAGTTTACCAAAACATATATACTTGTTGTAACAAATAAATATAGATAGATAGTTAAGTGGTAGCTAATAAGGGGGAAGCTTTCCAAGGTGAGTTTTAGCTATGTTAATTCATCATTGACTTCAACCTAACGTGTGATATATAAGGATGAATTCTTTCCATTTATTTTATTCACCAAGAGAATGCTTTCTACTGTGGGACTGAATGAGTGGCAGATTATCTTTCTTTGGCAGCCATAAAATGCCAAATAGTACTTGTGGTACAAGTATCCAGATCACAGAAGCATACCGCATGGTCATTTCCATTTTTCTTTTCCATTTTGTAAATGGAAAATAACAGACTTGATGGTCCATGGTTCTACTGACCTCCACCCCACAGATGCTCTGCCAGATGTCTGGGAAAGCACATGATAAACTACTTGCTACCCAGGGGATGGCATCATTCTGATGTTCGGTGTTTTCCTTCGCTTTTGGCCCTGGGTCTCTGGAGCATGGGCCAAGGGATCTGATCCCAGCATGATCCTATTTCAACCCCTGGATGCTGGGAGCGTCCCAGCTAGAGGTTTTGTGAATTACCATACCAGATGGTGAGGGTCACGGTTCTCCAACTAGGGCTGAGTTTTATTACTGCTAAATTAATAACAGTGATTGACACAATAGGAGCTAACAAGAGATTTTTCCCTTCTTTCTGGCCACTGTTAATTCTAGCATCTGTAGACATTAATTTCCTTAAATTAATTAGAATATTTGGTAATGCAAGGCAGCAAGGGGGACGGTGTGGTGGAGAGCAGCAACAGTGATAGAATTTTGTAGACTTCTTTGAGTCGTGGTAAGAAAACTCAATAAGAACATACTCTTATTGTGTCCTGAAAACTGGTTAGTTATCATGTTCCCTAAAGAAACAAGACCCTTCATTCTAATTTCTGTCTTACTGCTTCCTCTGGTTAAGAACATCGGATTAATGAAGTATTGTATTACGGCAATCATTTGTTGGGAAAGTACAAGCCTGATTTGGTGGAGATAGGAGGAGTGAGGGCAGGAACAGGGGGTTGATCCCAACATGATGCCATAGGTTTATTTATGAACCACTTAGACTGTACCTGTTTAATTAAAGACGGATTTTCTCATTTTGGGGGTAGAGCCAAGAGTAGGTATACCTTCTGCTATGCTGCTAAGGTTATGCTCAGAGTGGGCTGGTACTCATGAGGTACGAGTGAAACACAGTAAACTTAAATGCCACCTTCCGTTAGATTGCTAGCAAAAAATGACTAGAGATTCTGTGTTTCACTGCTCCTGGAGGAGTGCTGAGCATGCGAGAGGTTGGGGGCATATCCACAAAACCTGCAGGCAGATCTAGGGGACAAGCTGCACTACCACAAATCTGGGCGGGTACCTCTCAGCAGCAACTCCAACTGGGTTGTCACCTCAGTCAGCCCTGGAGAGATGGCCACCATGTTCTCTCTATTTTTGGAGTCACGTGTCATTGAGAATCCCTAAGCACAAGCAATCCTCCAGTTTTTTCAAAATATATAGCTATACACTAAAAACATTCTTCAGGTTTTAATGTATTACTTGCAACTAAATTCAAACTGCTGCCCTAAATTTGAGTTGGATGGGCCAGCGTGATATTTTAGGCTCACCAGCTGGCTCAGGGTAGTCTGCAGACCAAAGGAAGGCAGGCTTGTTACAAAGCAGCGTTATTTGAGAAAAAATACCCCAAAAGTGCTAGGATTCTCACAGAGTTAATATCCAAAGTTTCCAGAGTTTCAATGGACATTCCAAGATTACTGGGTTTCATGGCAAAACCAAATGAGGGTATAGTTTCCCCAGCTTTTCATTCTTGAGTACAACCTAAAAGCGGCATCATACAGCCAGGACTCACCCACTTCAGCCTAAGAGGCATAAAATCACTTCCTGATCAAACCTGTATTAATTTAGAAGCTTCTAGATTATTGAATATCAGGCTTGTCCAACTCACGGCCCACAGGTCACATGCTGCTAAGAATGGTTTTGAATGTGGCCAAACACAAATTTGTAAACTTTCTTAAAACATTATGATATGTTTTTTGCAATTTTTTTTTTTCGCTCATCAGCTATCGTTAGTGTTGCTGTATTTTATGTGTGGCCCAAGACAATTCGTTGTCCAGTGTGGACCGGGGAAGCAAAAAGCCTGGACACGCCTGCTGTATTAATATCTATCTATCTATATATAAATTATATATACATAATATATTATATATATTATATATATATATAGTGGGTGCCTAATGCCTGAATCCCTTCTCTGGAGATTGAAGGAAGCAGTAGGATAACCTGGAGAGAATTCTAGGAGTAGCAGATATGGGTTCTTCCACTGGCCCAGAACTTGTTGTGTGATCTTAGGCAAATGCCTTAAAATCTCTGGGCCTACTTTCCCAGTCTGCACAGTGAAAAATTACATCTGGGTCTCTTAAGAACTGACTCATCTCTAAAACTCTAGGAATATCTCATCGTACTATAGGCCAGAAAAATTGTTTAGCATTCATTTTCAAATCCTATATCTAGAAACATGCTTGAGGTCCCTTTATGTGTTGAGTCAATATTTGCCTAGGAGAAGTTCCACAGAAATATTTTAGAGGGATAGTGACTTACGCAGAAATGCAGAACTCTTAAGTGTTTCATCACATTACTGGTGTCTTTCACAAGACTGTTTCTTCTTCTTCCTTTTATTCTTGAACATTAAAATGTTGTTAAAGATTGTGTCAGCCACGAGGCCACAAGTGTGAAGCAGAGTTGAGTTTGCCTGCATGAGAATGGGTTAACGTCACCCCTCTAAAGTGGCTTGTTTCAGTCTCTCC
This sequence comes from Rhinopithecus roxellana, assembly GCF_007565055.1. Lineage (NCBI taxonomy): Eukaryota > Metazoa > Chordata > Mammalia > Primates > Cercopithecidae > Rhinopithecus > Rhinopithecus roxellana. The sequence continues at coordinate 3,638,562 of NC_044552.1, read as the reverse complement.
ACAACTTACAAATAAATTTTGTATTTTACCTAAGCTAGTAGAAAGTAATCATTTTTAACCAGTAATGGGAGATGAAAGTATGCGCATGTATGTTTATGCACATATGCAAATATATTTGTTTATATATAAAGACCATGCTAATTATCATCACAAGTTAAAGTACCATATTCCACCTCAATAATGCTTTAAAAATATAAGGCAAAATATATAATATTTATTTAAAAAGTTTTAAAGGGAAAAAGTTCTAAAACCACAAGATATATTCAAATCAAGACTTAAAATACTTTTCTTGAGTCTTTCCTACCTGTCTCATTTCAGACTTCAGTAAATCAGCTTTTTTTTTTTTTTTTTTTTTTTGAGACAGAATTTCACTTTTGTTGCCCAGTCTGGAGTGCAATGGCAAGATCTCGGCTCACCGCAACCTCCGCCTCCCGGGTTCAGGCAATTCTCCTGCCTCAGACTCCTGAGTAGTTGGAGAGGCATGCACCACCAAGCCCGGATAATTTTGCATTCTTTTTAGTAGACACGGGGTTTCTCCATGTTGGCCAGGTTAGTCTCGAACTCCCGATCTCAGGTGATCCACCTGCCTTGGCCTCCCAAAGTGTTAGGATTACAGTCATGAGCCACCGTGCCCAGCCATAAGCCAGATTTTCTTTTACTGGTCCTAAACTTGAAAAATGATTTTTACTTAAGTTTTCTGGGAACTTCTGTCCTGAGAAGTTTCCCTACAGTCTCAATATTATGATGACAGTCTCGTATTGAAGAAGACTGCTCTAAGCAAGTCTAGATTCAGAGAACTAGGAATTCTCCTTCCCCAATTCCACACAACACCAGATGTTTTTCAGGGGTGTGTGTGTGTGTGTTTGCGTGCATGTTTTCCCTCTCTTGTTTTAGCTTAACCAAACAAAAGCAGCAATGCCAACTATTTACTTACCATTCCAACATACCTAAGTATGGTACGATAAAAATATTCTAACCTGTTGTATCACAGTAGCTGTAATACCAATCTTCAAGTTATATTCAGCATCTGCCACAAGTCACATCTGTTTTTGATGTAAGTTGAATTTACTCATGTGCCTATGAAATGGAATCATTTTTATTATTTATAGTGTATCATTTACCTGCTGTACGAATATTTTTGCAGCTTTTTGTATGTGCCAGCTACTTTTCTGAGCACTGGGTATTCAAAAAGGCAAACCGAAACGAAATATAAATATATGGTGCTAAAGGCGGTCACAAGTCAGTTGTGCAGTAGAGATAACCTGACTCCCTGAGGCTCACTTTGCAAGTGCTAAAATTGTCACACAGTTCCCCGTTGTTTGAACCAATCCCAGTCCTTGTGACTAGGGCAGCTGGTCAAATCATATATTCACTGCTAAACAGTATTATAAATGCATCTGTCTTGGGTAAAGATTAGCCTATCATTCTTGTGCCATTGGATATCACCCCTGTGCTTGTTGTCCTGAACAGTGTCCTAATGGAACAGCAAGACTGTGCCCTTCTCCTCCTGAAAGATGTCATCCAAACAAATAAAGAAGTTGCCTTCAAAGACCTGGATGTGGCCATTCTCTTGGACTCTGTGCCAAGAAAGAAAGGTGTATGGAGGAAAGATCTACTGAAAATGTAAAAATCTTCAAATGGCAGGGTGCAGCCTTGGAGAAATATGACAAGAAGTTCATTAAAGTTATTGCTATGGGAAACCCAGCCAGTATCAACTGCCTGACTGCCTCCAAATTGGCTCCATCCAGCTTCAAGGAGAGCTTCAGTTGCTTGACTTGTTTGGATCACAACCAAACTCAAGCTCAAATTACTCTTAAACCTGGTGTGACTGCCGACAGTGTAAAGAATGTTACACATCTGGGGAAACCATTCTTTGACTCAGTATCCGGATGTCAACCAAGCCAAGGTGAAGTTGCAAGGAAAGGAAGTTGTTTATGGAGCTCTGAAACATGACAGCTGGCCCCAGGGAGAATTCATGACTGTGCAGCGACATGGTGCTGCTGTCATCAAGGCTTGAAAACCATCCAGGGCAATGTCCACTGCAAGAGCCATCTCCAACCACCTCAGAGACATCCAGCTTGGAACCCCATAGGGAGAGTCTGTGTCCACCGGGGTTATCTCTGATAGTGACTCCTGTGGTATTCCCAGTCATCGTTCTACTCATTCTCTGTTGTATTCAAGAATAAGACCTGGACATTTGTTGAAGCTCTCTCTATTAATGATTCCTCATGTAAGAAGATGGATCTTACTGCAAAGGGACTGGCAGGGAAGAAAAAGAAACTGCTTTAGAATTGCTTTCTTCTGTCTGACTATAAATCATTTTGATGTTACTAAATGCCCCAAGCAGGAGAATCTAAATGTCGTCTTTGACACTTGTATTAAATAATAATACCGCTATGTGTAAATTACTCGTGAAAAATAACATGTTTTGAAGATTATATGTTTCTCAGGAGAGACCTGTGAGTGACAGTTTATTATCATGCCATTAATCCTGCATTCTAAATAAAAATATATGTTCAAATAAAAAATAATAAAGGCAGTCACAGGTTCCACCCTCTCTGATAGACACTCATTCCATCTAGATTTTGCTTCTTCTCATTTCCTTCAGAAATAGATCCTAAAATGTACAGAGTCCAAGCAATGTGTGAGGTTCTATCCACATCTTCTTACCAGGCCAAGCTACTTTAAAAATATGCAAACAGTGTTTGTGTGTGCATAAGTAAGCTCAAAATTTATCACCATGATTCCAATGTGCAAAAAAATGAGAGATTTTCTTTAATTGACCTTATCTTGGTCTTGTTCTCTAAAATGCTTTATTTTTGTCAACTGAAAAGTAACAAATTCTTTTAACGCACTGTGCAGAGTTAACATGGCAGGCCTGAGATTGCTATCTTTAGAAAGCCCTGCTTGCGAGGTTGGCCCTTGGCTGGTGTGCAGGAATTTGGATTTGGGAAGGGTTCCCACCATTCCCAGAACAGATAAGAAGGACTCACTGTGCCTAAACTGTACAAACAATATGGTTTCTGCCAAACAACCTCTTTCCTTCTGAGGGTCTGGAATTTGGGTATGTGCCAGGCAGCAGTGCCTAGTGACCCGCCCCCAATACAAACCATAGATCCTAAGCCTCTAATGAGCTTCCCCAGTAAACAACACTTTGGACCTGAGGTCACAACTTATTGCTGGAGGAATTAAGTGTGTCCTGTGTGATTCTGGTGGGAAAGGATCCTTGGAAGCTTGTGTCTGACTTCCCTGGACTTCCCCCCATGCGTCTTTTCCCTTTGCTGCTTGTGCCTGGCATTGCCATGGGTATGACTCTATGGGTATGACTCTATGTTGAGTGCCATGGGTATGACTCTATGTTGAGTCCTGCGAGTCCTCCTAGTAAATCCCTGAACCTAAAGGTGGACTTGGGACCCCTGGACACATATTAATTATTGAGGTGTCCTATGTGCCAAGCACTTTTCTGGGAGCTGAGGATATAGCAGTGAGCAAAACAAAAGTCCCTGCCCCATGGATTTTACATGCCTTGGGGGTGAGAGGGTGGAGGAGGAGAGGAAGGAGACTTGTCTATACAAAATAGACAAGTAAATTGTGTAATGTGCCTAACGATGAGAAGTGATATGGAGGAAAATAAAGCCAGAAAGGAGGTAGGCAATGTTGGATTTGAGGCCTGTCACTTTAAATAGGGGAGTCATAGAAGGCTTTCAGTTAAGATCAGTAGGAGAAGGGGTAGGAATATCTGGGGAGAAGGCTTTCTAAGCAAAGGGAACAGCTGGTGCTACAGGCCCTGAGCTGCAAGCATGTTCAATTCGGGGACAGCAAGGCGGCCAGTGTGGCTGCAGGGCAGGGAGCCACAGGCTGGAGGGGTAGAATATGAGACCCAAGAGTGCAGAGGGCTGGATCAGGTGGGCCATTGCCAGCTTTCTGGCTTTTATTCTGAGTGAGGCAGGAAGTCATTAGAGGGCTGTGAGCAGAGACGCGACATTAAAAGATTTGTTTTTAAAAGTATCACTGTGGCTATTGATGGAGAATACATTATAGGGTGGCAAAAGCAGAAGTAGGAAGGACAGTCAGGAGATTATTGTAATAACCTGGGATTCATGGGTGAATTAGATATGTGATGGGGGAAAAAGAGGGGAGACAATAATGATTCCAGGGCTTTGAGCCTGAGAACTTGATGAAGTTGCCGTTTACTTTGGGGAAACTGAGGAAGCAGCAGTTTTGAAGAGGAAGAAGATAGAAATTGGATTTTTTTTTTTTTAGAGATGGAGTCTCATGCTGTAACCCTGCTGAAGTGTTGTGGCACAATCTTGGTTTGTGGCAGCCTCGAACTCTTGGACTCAAGCAATCCTCCCACTTGAGCCTCCCAAGTGTCTGGGACTACAGGCATGCACCACCACACCTGGCTAATTTTTGTATTTTTTTGTAGAGATGAGGTCTCCTTATGTTGCCCAGGCTGGTCTCGAACTACTGGACTCAAGCAATATTCCCGCCTCAGCCTTCCAAAGTGCTGGTATTATAGGCGTGAGCTACTGCTCCCAGCATGGAAATTTGGATTTTAGATGTGTTAAATTTGAGATGCTTAACAGTCTAGTAAAACCATACAGTTGATATTTCTATTTTGTAGATGAGGAAACTGAGGCACAGAGAGGTTAAATGATTTGCTCAGGGCCACACATCTGAGAAGGTTTCATATCCTCAGTCTGGTTCCAGCATGTATTCTCTCAACCCCTCCACTATACTGGACTTGCAATCTTCTAAGCTAAAATGACTTCCCATGATGCAATAATAGATAAACATTAATAACAAATACGTAAATATTATTCAAATAAGATTAATACAATATAATAAATAACAAATATTTATTTGTAAATATTATTATTATTATTATTATTATTTTGAGACAGAGTTTCACTCCTTGCTGCCCAGGCTGGAGTGCAATGGCACGATCTCGGCTCACGGCAACCTCCGCCTCCCGAGTTGAGGTGATGCTCCTGCCTCAGCCTGCCACGTAGCTGGGATTACAGGCATGCGCCACTACGCCCGGCTAATATTTGTATTTTTAGTGGAGACGGGATTTCTCCATGTTGGTCAGGCTGGTCTCGAACTCCCGACCTCAGGTGATCTACCTGCCTCAGCCTCCCAAAGTGCTGGGATTACAGGTGTGAGCCACTGCGCCCAGCCTGTAAATATTATTTATTTGCAGTTTGTTAGCATACGGATGGCTACTAAGTAATCGATAAAATCCAGTTTTCCCCAGGAAACTGTCTATCGGGAACAGAAGTTTCAAGACCATGCATTGCCATTTGATATTGTTGTTCTGCCTATAATTAATGAATGATAACCTAATAATACAATAAAGAGAACAGAAGAAAGAAAAAAGGGAAAAAATATTGCTTAAAACCCTAGGAAGACTCCCACACTATAAGAGTACATATGCACAGGCTTAGTCTTTGCAGTGTTATCTGTAATTGCAAAGTATGAGAAATGCCCTAAATGCCTGAACAGAAAAGTGGTCAAACTACAGTATGTCCACACAATGGAGAATAATGCAACTGTAAAAAAGAATGAAGTGACCCGTATGAACTGATAGTGATTTCCACAATATATTGTTTAGTTTTTCTAAAAAAAAAAGCAAAGTCCTAAACAATGACCGATAGTAGACTACTTTTCAGGTAGGAAAGAAAGGAATATATATATATATATGTGAATATATTTACTTTTTCAAAAAGGTATACCAAGCATGAAAGATATTGTTCACCCACTAGAACAGTATGAAAGAAACGAGGGGAGGCCGGGCACAGTGGCTCACGCCTGTAATCCCAGCACTTTGGGAGGCCGAGGTGGGCGGATCATGAGGTCAGGAGATTGAGACCATCCTGGCTAACACGGTGAAACCCCATCTCTACTAAAAATACAAAAAAATGAGCCGGGCGTGGTGGCGGGTGCCTGTAGTCCCAGCTACTTGGGAGGCTGAGGCAGGAGAGTGGTGTGAACCCAGGAGGTGGAGCTTGCGGTGAGTGGAGATTGTGCCACTGCACTCCAGCCTGGGCGACAGAGCGAGACTCTGTCTCCAAAAAAAAGAAAGAAAGAAACGAGGGGGCACCATCACTTTTCTGAGTGTATGTTTTTATATGATTTTGACATTTGGTCCATGTAAATGTTTTACATACTTTCAAAATAATAACAACAATAAAATCAACAGGGGGAAAGCCCTAAAATGGAAAGTACCCAGAAACAAACCTAGTGCATTTCAAATGAATAACAAACCACACTGGGGGAGAAGAGGAAAGAAGGATTCAACCCAAGGGAACTTTGAACACAGTGTTTCAATTATATACTCTCAGACTAAACGCAAAAAGAACTCTAAACAAATATTGAACCCTAGTTAATAGGTCTTTTGCAATGGAATGACTGAGCAATTCTAAAACTGGCTTCAGTGAGTTTTAGGATTTAACCTAGATTAACAATGGGTGCCAGGTCTCACTATCAGAAATGGGAGTTACAGGCCGGGCACGGTGGCTCACGCTTGTAATCCCAGCACTTTGGGAGGCCAAGGTAGGCAGATCACTTGAGACCAGGAGTTTGAAAACAGCCTGGCCAACATGGTGATACCCTGTCTCTATTAAAAATACCACCGGAGTGCCACTGAACTCCAGCCTGGGCGACGGAGTGAGACTCTGTCAAAAAAAAAAAAAAAAAAAAAAAGAAAGAAAGAAAGAAAGAATACCTATAAATATGGAAAAGTAAAATTATAGAACAAAACTTGTGGTGTTGAACTGGAATTGGAAATATTACTATAAACTTCTGGGGTTTTTTTTTTTTTTTTTTTGGACCATGTCTTGCTCTGTCTCCCAGGCTGGAGTGCAGTGGCGCAATCTTGGCTCACTGCAACCTCCACCTCTCTGGTTCAAGCAATTCCCCTGCCTCAGCCTCCCGAGTAGCTGGGATTACAGGCACATGCCACCACATCCAGCTAATTTTTTTGTATTTTTAGTAGAGACGGGGTTTCACCATGTTGGCCAGACTGGTCTTGAACTCCTGACCTCAGGCAACCCACCCGCCTCAGCCTCCCAAAGTGCTGGGATTACAGGTGTAAGCCACCGCACCCAGCCAAACTCCCGGTTTTTAAGACAGATAGATAGGTTCATGGATGGATGGATGGATGGATGGATGGATGGATGGATGGATGGCAGACATTGATAGAGATAAGCATGTGTGTAGATGTGTCATCAGTAATCCCTGCTGCCTAGTCTTTTCATGACTGAGGATTTATTACCAAAAATGCTGGAAACATTGTTGGCTAACAGGTCTCAGCTGCCAGCCCTTTTTGGAATTGCCTTAGCTATTGCCTTAGCTCTCTTGCCTAGAGAGCCACCTTGCCTGACTTCACGAACCCTTCCTGGGGAGGCTCATATTCAATGACTGATTGACTCAGGGGTGTGAAGGCCTGAATCCCTCATCCCAACTCAGAACAACTCTAAAGAAACATCCAGCATCAGAGCTCCCATGGGATCAACTGAGGTCTGTGTGGAGACCGCATCACAGCCTATCTTCTCCCTGTGCCCAATCCTGCTTCCTTCCCTTGCATTCCATAGTAGTTCATCCCTAGAGCGCTCCCTAACAAACGTTCTGCTCACTAATTTCTGTCTGCGTTCAGTTCTCAGGGAACCCTTCCTATAAACTGCATGTGTGAGTCCACACGCACACACACACACACACACACACACACATACACTCACATCCTAGCTCTTTCTTCTGAAAGGGCCTAGAAGCAAGGACACTCCTGTAGCAATGAGGACTCCTAGTGCTCAAATATTAAGATCTAAACATTATTTCCAATTAGCAGGGTGTGGTGGTACACACCTGTGGTCACGGCCACTCGGAGGGCTGAGATGGTAGAACCACTGGAGCCTGGGAGGTTGAGACTGCAGTGGGCCGAGATCACATGGCTGCAGTCCAGCATGGGCAACAGGGTGAGAGACTCTGTCTCAAAAACAAAACAAAACAACAATTATTCTCCACTAAAAGGAACAAGGGGTCCTTGGAGAAAGGGCTGATTCCAGGGTTGGAAAAGAGAAAATAAAAAATGATCCTGAAACATCTTGAACCAGAAAGCAAAGAAGTGTTCAAAGAAGGATGGGGCCATGTCAAAAGAACACGGGAAATAGCTTGAAGGGTTCCCACTAGCCAAATCTTGTACAATTTGAGCATCAAAATAATGACAATAACAAAGTATAGCTCACTGAATAAAATAAGAATCCATCAGTCTATACTGTGATAAGTAAATAAATGAATAAATAAACAAATAAATCAATGAGAAGGAAAAGCTCTTTACTGTAGTAGAACACCAGCAAAAAATCTAGAAGAAATGAAATGTCACCACTTGACAAACCTCATTGTTATGGTTGACTTGGGCAGGAATTACCAATGGATGTTAAAAACTATTGGGTAAGAGTTTTGGTGAGGAATAGAATATAATCTATACTACGTAATCTCAAAGTATCTTCCCACAAAGTACTTACTAGTTGCAAGGGGTAAGGGGAAAGGCAGAGGGGAATAATACCCTTACTCCAGGGAAACTGGGTAGATAGCATCTTAACTTAATGATCAAAGTTAACATCACCCATAATGGAATATTTTACATCCTGCCTCCTGATATCATGCACAGAGAATACAACATCACTTGTGTGGTACTCCCGCCAAAAATGTATAACCTCAATCTAATCTGAGAAAACATTAAGAACACCCAATTAAGAGACATTATACAAAATAACTGGCCTGTATTTGTCAAAAATATCAAGATTATCAAGGACAAACTGAGGAGCTATTCCAGATTAAAGGCGACTAAAGAGATTTGGCAATGTGTGATCCTGGAGCGAACTCTGGACTAGATTCTTTTCTTCCTCTATTTTATCTTATTTTCACTGTACGTGACATTATTGGGACAATTAACAAAATTTGAATAAAGTCTGTAGATCAGAAAATACTATTTTATTAGTGTTCATTTCCTGTTTTAATAAATTATACTGTGGTTATTTTAAGAGAATGTCCTTGTTCTTAGGAAATACACACTGAAGTATTTAGAAATAAGAGGGAATCATGTCTTCAATCTACTCTCAAATATTATATAAAAGTATCACACACACACAGAATAATAAAGCAAATGTGGTACAATGTTAACCGTTGGGGAATTTGGATGAAGGGAATAGAAAACAACCTCTATACAAAGAACTCTTTGTACTGTTCTTGCAACTTTCTGCATGTCTGAATTATTTCAAAATAAATACAAGTTTAAAACGTATAGAGGCAATTATTTTTTATTCTGGTAGAAACAAACATTACCATCTTAACCATTTCTTGTTGTACAGCTCAGTAAGGTTAAGAATATTTCACATTGTTGTGAAACAAAGCTCCAGAACATTTTCATCTTGCGAAACTAAAACTCTGTACCCATTAAACAACAACTCCCTGTTCTCCTCCCCCAGCCCCTGGCAACAACCATTCTACTTTTTGTTTCTGCACATTTGAGTACTCTAGATACATCATGTAAGTGGAATTGTACAGTATCTTTCTTTTTGTGACTAGCTTATCTCATTTAACAAAAGTCCTCAGGATTCATCCGTGTTGTAGCATGTGACGAGATTTCCTTCATTTTTAAGGCTGAATAATATTCCATTGTAGACTGCACTTTCTTTACCCATTCATCTGTAGATAGGCATCTGGGTTGCATCCACCGGCCGCAACTTTTGAATATCTTGTTTGATTGTCTGCAAAATCGAAGATATTCACTACTAGGGAAAAAATAAACTGCTAGAGGAAAAAACTGTTTAAGAGTTTGGGGATGTATATTCACTAAGATGAAAAACTTAAACAAGCTGAATCAGAAAACTAAATAAGTACGCTAGATCAAATTTTCAGTATTCTACCGCTATACGTAGATGCCATTTCAGAGTATATGCTATATAGGCTCTGGTGCAATATCAAAAATATTTTTAAATATTGTAATTGGAAAAGTAGAAGATAGTTATACCTATCAAATGATTACAACTGAAGGTGACTTCCCATAGTTTAGAAATGTTGATGTTTTTCAAAATTATTGTAAAGATGATTTAGTATTTTATGTAGATTTTTAGAATATTTTTTCCTTTAACGTGGCCAAGGAAATGCAGAAATGATTTTAATATACATTTCCATGCAGTCACTGCATAGATATTTTAAGATAATACATTTAACAATTCATTTAAAAGAGCGAAGCATCACTAGAGTCATTATTTGAATAAGTTTTGTGCAGTTGTCATTGAAATTTAATACTTTCTATGTGTCTATTTCATGTTTGTAAATATGTAACTTCACTGCATCTGGAAGCTGCATTGATAGTTTTATTTTTAGAAATCATCACATTAACTTGAGAGAAACTACCTTAACCAAGCAATCAAGGTTGTCAATGTCATGTGTCCATCCTGCATCCTTTCGTAAGACACAATGAGAATGTCACTTCGGCTCTGTGGAAATCTTACCCAAAACTTATACTTATTGTTGAATGTTTCATGAGAAAACATCAGACAAATTCAAACTGAGAGAGAGTCTACAAAAATACCTGGCCAGAACTCTTCAAAACTGTCAAGGACATGGAAAAGGGGGAAAGTCTGAGAAACTGTCACAGATCTGGAGCGACTAAGGATAACTTACAATTAACGTAATATCTTGGAGGGAATCCTGGAAGAGAAAAAGAACATTAGTAGGGAAACTAGTGAAATCCAAAAGATGTCTATAGCTTCCTTAATAGTAATATATAATGTCACTTTCCTAGTTTTGACAAATGTATGGTAGTTATAAGATGTTAAAATTAGAGGAAACTGGGCGACGGGTATATGAAAACTCTGTACTATACTAAATTTACAAATTATTCTAAAATAAAAAGTCCAACAGATTCTATTAATATACATTTATTCATAAGATTGCTAAAATCTAACTTTCTTTGACAATTGAACACTTATTCCCTCAAAAAGTATTTAAAGTGCCTCTCTGCTATGTGTCAGTTCAGAAAGGACTAAGTTAGCCCACTGAATACATTATTAAACAGAAGCACTCAGATTATTATTAGCCCGCATGACATCCCATTTTCTACTTCTTTCAAGACCAGAGGGGAGAAAATTTTTGAAAGCTTTTATTGGAAGTGGAGGAAACCAGATAATGAAACTACAGACATAAAATAAGAATCAGTGATGATTCCATTCAAACATGGAGGTTTGAAGAATATTAACTATTAAGAAGTTGGACTGATGACCTGGAAAATAACCTCTGATTGAGGAAAAAAGGCTACACTATTTAGTATACATACACATATATACTTAGTATATATACACATATAACAGTATATATTTAGTATATATATACATATAACAGTCACAAAGATAAAATCCTTTACTTCCTCTCATCTGTATAACTTTTGATTGTATTCAGAAAAGCTATATAATGTACAATTTAAGTCACAATAAGGAAGGTGGAGACTAAAAAAGGAAAGACATTATTTTACCGAAACAAAGGGATAAAACAGGAGAAGAAAATCCCAGGACTGGCATAATTAGAAGGTCTATAATTTTAAAACTCTGCACTTCATCTTAAAATCAGTATTTTGGGGGGCTGACCGTGGTGGCTCACACCTGTCATCCCAGCACTTTGGGAGGTCAAGGCATGTAGATCACCTGAGGTCAGGAGTTTGAGACCAGCCTGACCAATATGGTGAAACCCTATCTCTACTAAAAATACAAAAATTAGCCAGGCATGGTGGCGGGCGCCTGTAATCCCAGCTACTTGGGAGGCTGAGGCAGGAGGATTGCTTGAATCCAGGAGGCAGAGGTCACAGTAAACCAAGATCATACCACTGTATTCAGACCTGAGTGACAGAGTGAGATTCTGTCACAAAAAAAAAAAAAGAAAGAAAAAAAAAAGTTAATATTTTTAGCTCAAAGAAATCATTTACCATAAGCCTATTTTGCTAATATTTTTGCTGTTATTTTTAAGGTAAAAGTCTAAATAAGCCCACCAATAATGAAATTGCCAAAGTGCGTTTAGTGACTTTTTAGTAGTTAGACAGTAAAATGAAATGTCATGTAGAAATAACCTCCTATTTAGACATGTAGTCCATACTTGATCATCTACAGCGGTCTACATTGAGTTACATGTTCCATTCATAATCTACAAGTTTTCTTCTGCTGTTCAGCTACTATATTACCTACTTGGATTATATTAGTAACCAGGACTCTGCTAAATATCTGGCTACCATAACAGGCTTACCTTGTGGGAGCCCAAGATAGAGGGTTATTTAGGACAGTTGTGCCCAGTTCACTACAAAAATAAATCAGGTCCAACAGCAATGACAAAAATGTGGCCCAGGTTAAATATTTTCTCACATATTCAACAAAAAATAAAGGGAAAAAATACGAATTTGAAACCAATAGAATTAAACTCCAAATGAAATAGAACAATTCTAGTTTTGATAATGAAGTTTCAGAATACATACACTAGCCAAAAATGATTTTGATTATTCATCAAGTATGCTTCACTAAAGATGAATATACTAGGGACAAATTCCTTCTTAGGTGGCAGTAAGAAATTGTGAAAATGATTTTGTATATAACCTAATCTAACAACAGCCTCCCGGCTGGGCTCCGTCACCCAGGCTAGAGTGCAGTAGCACAATCTCTGCTCACCGCAACCTCCGCCTCCCAGGTTCAAGTGATTCTCCTGCCTCAGCTCCCGAGTAGCTGAGAGTACAGTTGTAATAATAGCCAGTATTTATTGTAGGCTTTCTGGGTGCCAAGGACTCTGCATAATTTCATTTAATCCTCACCAAAATCAAACAAGCAAGCAAATTCCTCCAAGATTAGGAAACCTTGAGGAGGATTCTGCCTTAATATTTGTCCCGGGACATTGAGATGGTAGTATTATAATTAGCAAGATTCAAAGGATTTCATGTAATTAGAGCATATAGTGTTTTAAAAAGTGAGAAGCATGGATTTAGTAGAATTTAAAGAGAGGCAGAACTTCCTAATATCTTTCCAGTAACCTACTTGTCCAAATAAAAATACCTGCTAAACATCATTTGGGAAAATAACCTGAATAGTTAATTAGTATCTTGAATTGACAAAGTGGGCAGAATAATATTAATATTTATCCTTTGAAGTGCATCTAATGGAGTCTCGGTCTATTCATATTGGAGGTTTATATCAAAGTTTAATGTTCTTGGTTAGTTTAAAATATCTCATTAATATTTTAATTCTAAAAAACTGCCACACTTAAATATTTTTAGGTATTATTTTTAGATAACAAAAGCCATGGACACTCATTAAAATAAAGTTTAAAATTAAGTAAAGTCAGATAGGTTTTTTTTTTTTTTTGAGACAGGGTCTTTCTCTGTTGCCCAGGCTGGAGTGTGCAGTGGTGTGATCTCAACTCACTGCAACCTCCACCTCCTGGATTCAAGAGATTCTACTGCCTCAGCCTCCTGAGTAGCTGGGACTACAGGCGTGTGCCACCACGCCCGGCTAATTTTTTGTATTTTTAGTCAAGATAGGGTTTCACTATGTTGGCCAGGCTGGTCTCGAACTCCTGACCTCGTGATCCGCCCACTTTGGCCTTCCAAAGTGCTGGGATTACAGACATGAGCCATTGTGCCTGGCCCAGATAGTTCTTTTCTTTAAAATTTCTTTTTGTAAATAGCTACCAGCCAAAGTAATCACGGCCAACATGAGTGTATGTCCTTCAGGGTTATTTTTCTGTATAGATTTGTTGTGCATTTAATATTCTTGTAATAATATTCTGCTGGTTGTTAAAACTTTATTCAGCGGTGAAGCAATGAGGGAGAGGAGGAGATAAGACATCACCCTAAAGTCTCTGCCAGCTCCATCAGCAGCTCGGGCAGGTTCTGTCTGCAATCTGTTCTTTTCTTAGATGATTTTTGATGAGTGAGGGGGTTGTTGAGCCCCCAGCTGCTGTTCCCTCAGAGGTCTGCTTGCTCTTGGGTAAAATATGGGGACAAAGGCTGATAGTGCTTTGAAGTATGTACCTACTCCCTTAGGGCTGGAGTGTTTGAAAACATCTACACAGGACTCACTTATGTGCTGCTTACATATTTTTCCTGCCATTGAGTCAATGTGACACTTCATTTTCCATTGCCACAATAGTCGGGCAGGAAAGCTGCAAACAGGAACACAAGCTGGAGAGCTGAGAAGCAGCCAGGCAATGTCCTCAACTGACCACAGTCTCATTATTAGAGAAGGTAGAAAGGTTATTCAAGTCGGAGGAATCAAATAGTCCCAGTGGATGAGAGATGGAACAGTGACTAGTGAGCTCCTTTTGTAGTTTACTTCTTTTGGGGACAGCATCCACTGAAGGCTTGCATAGCTCTGAGAAACCTGCAATGTGAAGGTTAGGCCAAGGCGAAATGGCCAACTCTTAACAAAGTTGACTTGCAACCCATCTAACTGGAATTTGATGGGGGAAAAGCGTGGCCCAACAAGTCAAGGCACAAGTAAGTCTCTAACCTGTTGTCCTTACGATCTTCAAATAAGAGTCCAGATCTAAAAGCCTCTTATATGACCATGAATTTAGATCTTGCCTAGAAAACAGCAAGAGTGTGTGAGGGACATTAAAGAGGTCTGGCTTTTAATAAATTTTTTGTTCAACTTCTCAATGCATGTCACATTCTGCTATCTTTGCTTTTACCTTAAAAATGATTATTCACAAATTGAGGGATATCGTACAAGATCTGTACTCTTCAAAATGCCAATGTCATAAAAGACAAAGAAAAGACTGATGAGTTGTTCCAGATTAAGGGAAGATAAAGAGACTGACAACCTGAATGCAACACATAATCCAGGAGGTTTTCTTTTGTTATAAAAGACATTAATGGAACAATTGGTATAATATGAATAAGGTCCAGATATAAGATAATAGTACAGTAAGGATAAAATGTTAACATCTAAGGACTCATATGAAACTATATGAAAAGTGCTTGTACTATTATTTTCTGAAGTCCAAAATTCTTTCAGATAAAAAAAAAATAAAAAAAGATACCCTTTAATTGTTAAAAAAAAAAATGTCTAAGATGGTTTTATTAACATCATATAGGCCAGGTGCAGTGGCTTACTCCTGTAATGCTAGCACTTTGGGAGGCCAAGGTGGGTGGAGCTCGTGAGTTCAGGAGTTCAAGACCAGCCTAGGCAACATGGCAAAACCCTGTCTCTACAAAAACTATCAAAATTAGCTGGGTGTGGTGGCACATGCCTGTAGTCCCAGCTACTCGGGAGGCTGAGAGATGGGAGGTATTCCTTGAGCCTGGGAGGTCGAGGTTGCAATGAGCCATGATTGCAGCACAGCACTCTAGGCTGGGTGACAGATGGAGACCCTGGCTCAAAAAGAAAAAAAAAAAAAATCACACAAATATTACAAGGCACCACTGTAAATACCTAGGATAGTTTCAATTATTGCTAACATGTGTTTTCCTTTTCATGACATTCACCAACATTCTATTGGCAAAATATAATTTTTCAGTTATAATAAGGAACAATCTGACTGGCCTTACAATATGAGTATCACCTGGAGCAGCACATCCCATCAGTCATCTGCTAGCAAGAATTGTCTCCTAAGAAAATGGATTTACACAGCAGGACGTCAAATGGATGACAAAGGTAGGTAACACAGGCAAGCAATTTAAAGGAATAATATCATTTTTGCACTGCACATTTGAAAATCACTTTTCTAAGTATTTTTGCCTCATTATCTGTTTTTATACTTTGCATATATATACCATTTTTGGCTTGCCATTTTTCAAGTAAACATTTTCACAGCTAGATGAGATTTTTAAAATATATATTTGAAGCTGGTTAAAAACAACTACA
The DNA here is from genome assembly GCF_007565055.1 of Rhinopithecus roxellana. NCBI lineage: Eukaryota > Metazoa > Chordata > Mammalia > Primates > Cercopithecidae > Rhinopithecus > Rhinopithecus roxellana. The sequence goes on along the minus strand of NC_044552.1, from coordinate 3,622,657 downwards.
ATCTGAGAAAGACCTCTTATTGACTAAAGTGGAGCTTAAAAAGGGAGAGGAGGATTTGGTTTGTCTCCAAGTGCCTAGAAATGTAAGCGATGCTTATTTTTAATCTATCGCAATCCTGTATCTAAGACCTTCCTCGGACAATCTATGATAAATCAAAATATCTTTGTCATGACAAGAACAGTGATATACACCCAGGTAGAATCTTCATTTCATGGGTATGTATTTGACATAATTTGTTACGGAAAAGTGAATTAAAATTTTGTATTAAAAGTCTTTCCATCTAAACTAGACCCCAAGATCAAGAGATTTGGTGTTTGTCTTCCTTACATTTGTCATTGGTGGCCAGGTTCTGAGAAGAACAAATATTTTAAAAGATGACAGAAAAGAGAAAAATAACCATGAATTTTAACTTTCATTATTTTGAAAAGGAGGTGGATTCAAATGTAAGGGTTTCTCACACAGACAATTCCTCAATTATTTGCCTATTTAATTCTATTCAGTCTTCAAAACAAGAAGACAGTAAGCTCAGTAATTTTTGACAATGGATGTAATTCAGATGACATTGCTATTCTGCCTATCACTCCCTCTTATCTCCCAGATCATTTCTCCCTGCCCCAGACACACTGACCTCAGAACCCTTGAAAGCTTCCTGCATGGACAGTTCCTCTGTTTGGAAGGCTTTTTGCACAGATACCCATCCATAGCACTTGTCCATCCCTCCATCACCTGCTTACAGTCTTGCTTCTGTAACTTTCTTCATGAGCATTCCACAGCCAGTGTATCCAAAACTGCAATTCATGCCTTGCCCACCTCCCCATGTGCCCTATGCCCCTTCCTGGCTTTGTTTTTCTGTTCAGCTGGTAGGTGTTCTAACCAGCTGATCTGTAATGACACCTCTCCCTCAGGCCTAAGCATGCCCTTCCGTAAAGGACAGAGGGGCCAACAAGATTCATTGTATGAGTTTAGTGGGGATGGCTGTTCCCAATATTAATGGCACATTAGGGAGCCCCAACTTTCCAGAGAAAAAGCAACAACTGTTAGAAATGTTATAGATATACCAAGGGTATGCTAAATCAACCAGTGACGTATGTTGTGAAAGTGACAAGCTTTTGATCAAGATAGAAAACAAGATAAAAACTATGAGCGTTTTAGGATGAGGCACCTTCTCATTAAAGTTCAGTTACACCATCTCTGCCCAGTTTCTTTACTGCTATTGATATTTGCATAGTTTATAACACTTGGTATGCAAACCTTACCCTACTCAGTTATTCAGTGTCGTGTCCTTCTGTGTTCTCTGAAATTGTGATTATTTGAAAATGATTTGAAAATGAAGGTCTCCTATCTCCCTCGCAATCTCTCAGTGGCTATTCATATCTAGCATCCTCTGTCAACTGTTTTCCTCTGTTTCTCCGCTTCTCCCCTCTTCTCTCACCTGGTTCAGAATTCATGGACAATTCCTCAATTATTTGCCTATTTAATTCTATTCAGTCTTCAAAACAAGAAGACAGTAAGCTCAGTAATTTTTGACAATGGATGTAATTCAGATGACATTGCTATTCTGCCTATCACTCCCTCTTATCTCCCAGATCATTTCTCCCTGCCCCAGACACACTGACCTCAGAACCCTTGAAAGCTTCCTGCATGGACAGTTCCTCTGTTTGGAAGGCTTTTTGCACAGATACCTCCACAGTATCTTTTTCCACAGATACTTCCTGCAGGGACAGTTCCTCTGTTTGGAAGGCTTTTTGCACAGATTGCATGGGAAGCCATGGGCATTCCAGGGTAAGGAGAAGCAGGCTGGTTCCTCCCTACCTACACGGTCCCTCTAAAAGAGACATTTCTGTTCACAGAGCTTAGGAACACAGCAAAGATTAGGTACAGACTGTCGACATTTCTCAGGTTGCCAAAAGCACGAGATTCTGCTCTTCCTTGGGTCCAGATTTGCTGGAGAACAGGAATCCAAGCATGTGCTCCTCAGTGGTTGCTGTAAAGCCGCTGCCCACTAAGAGTTGGGCCAGATAGGTACCTTGAAGCCAGGAGAGCAAACCAAATCTCTCACTGACTTACCTGGTTTTTGTGTAGTTGCCCTTGGTAATTCCTTAGTCTTATCTCTGGACAGAGTAAGGTGGGAATGGCCTCAGGCCCTCCCTTGGGTCTGAGTTTTAAAGCAAGTAGAAACTACCCTCCCCACCCACTCCACAAGGCCAGTGCAGAGGCAATAGTATTAAACAGCAATTCCAAGAGAGTAATTCTAGAGAAAGGTGGAATGTCCAGCTGCTCAAACTACATGGAATGTTCACCTCTTATCTCCCACCTTGGAAGATCTGGTTTTTAATTTCATTCAGGAAGACAGAAATATTTGTGTACTCTCACACGTTTCACATCTCAATGCATTTTCTATATCGTGGGCAAGTTCAAATGCATATCTATTCATGTTAACCTTGGAAAAGAACTATTAATTCATCAACTGAGATTCGGGTTTGAGTTGGAGCCTCAGGCAGACTGGTTGTATGATCTCTATTCTGTGGCTTCCAACTGCATCCCTGGCATCAGTGAGTCCCCAGCCTCTTTCAAAACTAGAATGATGGTGAACTCTGCTGTGGGAGGCTCAGCACCTAGGTATCACTACCCTTGATAAGTAACTCAAAAACACATGCCTATTGATCATTTCCATAAGTAAAAGGTAGGCATCAAAAACATTGTTGTTAAACAAAATGTACCAAGTTGGAAATTTTCTCCCAGCTCTGAGCATCTCTCAATGAAATGACACATGCTAAACAAGTAAGCATATCACAAAATGTGATCTTTCAGGGCATTTTAGTAGTGAGAAAGAAGACAAACACAAGAAAGGTTAGTAGTCCAGAGAAGAAAAGGAGAGAGCTGAGAAACAGTAATAGTTGTAATTATTTTTGTGTGGTGGTTGTTCTTTCTGGTTATAACTTTCCTAATAGTCATAATACCAGGTTTAGATTTGGAACTCTGCATCCAAGTCTCTCTTGCTCTCTTAATATATTCCTGGAAATTAACAAGCAGTATTTGATTACAACATGATAAATATTTAGAGACCATCATATGCAAAATACAAGAGTGAAACATCAATACTAAATAGAAATGTCTGATAAAATTATAGGTACTTCATTTTTTGCCTTATACTTTTCTGTCTTTTCCAAGTATTCTGCAATGAACAGTAACTCTCCTAATTAGAAATTTTTTTAACTGCCTGCTAATTAAAACAATGCCATTTCAGATCTTCCAGAGTTTTTAACATGAGTGCTGCCTATTCCTGCTTCATTCCTTCTTTTTCTCTTCAAACAGCCAGTTTCAGAAATGAGATGCTCTGGTTTGATGGTAGGCCAGGATCAAATTAAAGTGCTCCTGAGTTTCACAAGTCTAATATTTCAGATGAGAGATTTCAGCTCATTTGACACATTCTAACATGCTTGTGTTTGATGAAGCATTACTTACGTGAATCATTAGCTTTAATAATGTGTGAAAGCAAAACGATGGTTTTTTTAGGCAGTCACTAATTGTTCTTCCCTCCGTGCTTCTACAAATGAACCTTGAGAGGCCAAAAGAAGGGTGTGGCAGGTGATGAAGGCTGTCCTTCTCTGGAGACCCAGCACAGGGTTTCTGCAGCGGTACACGCAGTGTTGAGAATGCAGTGCGCAGATAGGTACCTACCCATCCGGATCAGACCCAGTGCTCAATCAGAAGGAAGATTTTGCAGCCAAATGATCATCACATCCCACAAATATGATCTAGTGCTCAGTCTTGAATCCTAGTATGTGAGACAGAGAAAATCCGTGGTGCTCGGGTGTGTCTGAACAGCTAGGACTCCACTGGGTTAGCCAACTCTACTGCCTAGTTATGGTTTCTATTTTTAAATTCTGTATTCATACAGCTGACCTTTTTTTTTTTTTTTTTTTTTACTATGCTGGTTAATTTTAATGCTATCTTTAAAAGATGGGAGCTAATTGAGAGAAAAAGAGAGCAGACACAGATAACTTGGGCATCTCTCTGGCTTCAATCACGGCTCAATCCAATACAGTTCCCACCCCGGGTGTTCAGAGTCTCTTATTTTGGAGTTAGACCCAGCTGGGGCTTGAAACTGGCTCCAGACGTTCGGTAGCATTAGCAGATGGTGGAATCCTCAAGGAAGTAATTCTACTGTGGGTTTTCTATTCCCTAACCAGGTCTTTTGAGCATAATGTGCTTTCTCACCAGCTCACTCAGCCTCCTTATTCTGTAACTAACCAGTCTCTCCCTAGCTCTACTCAAGGAAGAAATTACAAAACACAGATGAGAGAAAAGACAGTAAGAGACAGTGAGGAGAGAGAGGGGTCATGGTCCAATATACTCCATACATGCTAGTGGGAAGCCAGTATTTTTTTTTTTTTTTTTTTTTTTTTTTTTTTTTTTTTTTTTTTTTTTTTTGCTTCCCGGTCATAAGGATTCCTTACTGCCCACCCCTCCTACCCCCAAGTGCCATTTTCCTATTTTTAGCTTTGTTTTTTGTTTTAAGAAATCCTTCTCTTCAGTCTTATCTGGTGATTCTTAATTTCAAAACCATTGACTCCACCAACCATCCTACAGCAGAAGCACTATCTGGGTTTGGATTAGAAATATCCCTGTCATGAGTGCAGTGGCTCACGCCTGTAATCCCAACTCTTTGGGAGGCAGAGGCAGGAGGGTCGCTTGAGCCCAAGAGTTCGAGACCAACCTGAGCAATATAGCGAGAACCCCATCTCTACAAAAAAATACAAAAATTAGCCGGATGTCGTGGCACCTGCTTGTGGTCCCAGCTACTCTGGAGGCTGATGCGGGAAGACTGCTTGAGCCCAGCAGTCTGAGGCTGCAGTGAGCTATGTTCATAACACTGCCTGCCCTCCAGCCTGGCAACAGAGCTATACCCTGTCTCTGAAAAAAAATTTTTAAAAAAATTCTTGTAAATCTTATACTTCCAACTATTTTGCAAATGACAATTTTTAAAAATAGTTTGGGGCAGTGGCTCACACCTGTTATCCCAGCTCTTTGGGAGGCCAAGGTGGGCAGATCACTTGAGGTCAGGAGTTCGAGACCAGCCTGACCAACATGGCAAAACCCCGTCTCTACTAAAAATAAAAAAAATTAGCCGGGTGTGTGGGCATGGGCCTGTAATCCCAGCTACCTGGGAGGCTAAGGTAGGAGAATTGCTTGAACCAGGGAGTCGAAGGCTATAGTGAGCCAAAATCATGCCATTGCACTCCAGCCTGGGCAACAAGAACAAAACTCTGTCTAAAAACAACAACAACAACAACAACAACAACAGCAACAGTATTAAAAATGTGGGGTTTTGTTTGATTTTTGTTTTGTTTGGGACAGGGCCTCATTCCCTTCGGCCAGGCTGGAGTGCAGTGGTGAGATCATGACTGACTGAAGCCCGGAATTTCTGGGCTCAATCCATCCTCCCACCTCAGCACCCTGAGTAACTGGGACTACAGACACATGCCATCATGCCTGGCTAACTTTTTGTATTTTCAGTAGAGACAGGGTTTTGCCATTTTGTCCAGGCTGATCTCAAACTCCTGGGCTCAAGGGATCTGCCTGCCTTGGCCTCCCAAAGCGCTGGGATTACAGGCATGAGCCACCACGCCCAGCCAAAAAGTTTTAAATAAATTAAAGCATGTCAGATTTTACCTATGCTTCTACAAAGTATTTTACAAGCTTAGATTTTGTTAAAACAATGAAATCATACTTGCAAAAGAAAAATCCCTGCTAAAACCAAAAATCTAAGTTATTTTTAAAGTAGTCCACAAAGGGGTATTTGGTTTGGGTTTTTGCTTGTTTTATTTTTTATTTTTTAATTTTTTATTTTTTTCTTGACCAACCAATATTTCCCCATTCTACTCATTTCCACACCTGGTCCCATTGATTTCTATGAGTTTCCAGTCAGCCAGCTTTAGTTTCTGTTGTTCATAAACAAAAATACTAACCAATACAACTGGTCTCCCTATTGCCCCTTGCCTCTTCTTCCTGTTCTGAAACTTGTAGCAATTAAGCATAAATTAGACAAGGAATGAACCAAATGCTATCTCCCAGATAAATTCCCCAGATTATTAGTAAACTGGAATTCAGGGAATAGGCACCGCAGTTAATACAAGAAGGGACTATTTCAGCCCACAATAGCTGAAATGAGGTGTATTTATAAGACAGAAAGATGTAAGAATGCACCTGTCCCTCTGCAACAGGAGGGATTAGGACTTGGACAGTTTACAGTTTTACTCAGTCAGCTTTAGCAAAGAACTGTGTGTGGGAGGATCCCTCCTTTTTTTTTAGCCTTAGGCTCTGATATCGTACCTACTTGATCAGAAATAAAGGCCACTAACAGATCCTTGGGACTTGTGAAGCAGGGTAGGGACAGGAAAAGACATCATTAAGCAGCGACAGAGCTGACCTTATAGCCTCCCTTACATGCACAGGGACATTCAAATGCTTTTGTGAACATGATTATCTTTGCTTTGCTTCCCAATAACGCTGGGTAGAGACAGAGCAGACATTGCTGTCTCCATTTTACTGCTGACAACACTAAGCTTCAGACAGATGAAGGAAGTTTTCTCTTTTTTTTTTTTAATTTCGTTGTTTTCTTTTTGTTGTTGTTGTTTAGAGACAGGGCCTTTTGCTTTGTCGCCTAGGCTGGAGTGCACTAGCGGGATCACAGCACACGGCAGCCTCAAACTCCCAGGCTCAAGTGATCCTCCCACCTCAGCCTCCCGTGTAACTGAGACTACAGGCAGGAGCCACCACACCCGGCTAATTTTTTTGTATTTTGTGTAGAGATGGGGTTTCACTATGTTGCCCAGTCTGGTCTCAAACTGCTGGGCTCAGGTGATCCTCCTGCCTCGGCCTTCCAAAGTGCTGGAATTACAGGTGTGAGCCATCAAGCTGGCCTGAAGTAAGTTTTCTAAGTTTCCATGGCTGAAACCCACATCATCTGGCTTCTATAAAGAAATAAAAAAGGTAGCCTATGTAATGTATTGGCAAACAGGAACAAGCGGTAAATGAGTGAATAGTTGTAGACCTGTAATAGCTACTATTGCAGTAAGGCCACCTGTTAGGTCAGGAGATGGGCATCTTACCTTAAGACAAGGACAACATCTGGTTGCCTGGGAGACGGGACAGGCAGGGTATCAGATGCTGAATGAATGTTTAATGAATGAGTGAGATAAGGCAGGAGATAGAATGAGCAACCTGAGAGAAGGCCTGGTGCCCTGTAAGGCGTTTTGATTCAGCAGAACGAGTAAGGAGAAGCCCTTCTGGAGGGTAACACACCAGCACTAGACCAAGACACCTGGCTCACTGGTCACCTGCAAAAACTTTCATACTCACACTGTTTTTCTCAATGATGAGGTCTTAATAAGGAACAACGATTATGCCACCCAGCAACCCACTGTGGCTAAGCCTGGTGGAAAACAGTCTTTTTCCTTTCCTTTTTTTTTTTTTTTTTTTTGAGACAGAGTTTTTTGCTCTTGTTGCCCAGGATAGAGTGCAGTGACACAATCTCAGCTCAGCTCACTACAACCTCCGCCTCCTGGGTTCAAGCGATTCTCCTGCCTCAGCCTCCCAGGTAGCTGGGATTACAGGTGCCTGCCACCACGCCTGGCTTTTTTTTTTTTTTTTTTTTTGTATTTTTAGTAGAGACAGGGTTTCACCATATTGGCCAGGCTGGTCTCGAACTCCTGACCTCAGTTGATCCGCCTACCTCGAACTCCCAAAGTGCTGGGATGAGCCACCATGCCCGGCCGAAAATAGTTTCCTTTAGGCTTTGGGTTGCTCCTTTTCCTTTTTGCTTTCATAACCGAAATGCGTGCTCGGAGTGATCCAAGATATCTGAAGAACAGTGGCAGCTTGCAGGTGTTTAATCATCGTAAATTCGAGATGGCAGAAAGGCGTCCCCGCCTGGAACCCCAGGCGATCGCTCACTCCGAGCAGCGTCGCCCAGCGGGCAAAGGCGGCGGGTGTGCTCCGGTGCCTCCTTTCCTGCCGCAGCACTTGGCGCGCGCAAGCTGCCACCTCCCGGAGCGGCCGGGGGAACTCAGCCGGTGCTGGGAGGCGGGGGCCGCGGCCGAGGGGCGCCGCTATTGGCTCACCGGGCGGGGGAGGAGGGGCGGGGAGACCGTGATTGGCGGGGACCCGAGCTGAAGGGGGCGGGGCCGCTATATCAGAGGAGTCCCTGTCGCGGCGCAGGCAGTTGAGCTGCTGGAGTGCGGCGCCACCGCGGAGGACAGGGGGAGCTGGCGGGCAGCGGGTGAGGGGGCGGCGGGGACGCGAGTGGCGGCCGCGGGGCGCAGGACAAGGGTCCGCAGAGCTGCAGCCTTCGAGGGCCAGCCCTCTCCGAGTCCGGGACTGGGTCCCAGCCGTGACAAGGCGGCAGCCCCGCGCACACCAAAGAGAAGGCGGCTGTGGCGGCAGCGGCAGCCCCAGCCATGCTGTGTTATGTGACGAGGCCGGACGCGGTGCTGATGGAGGTGGAGGTGGAGGCGAAAGCCAACGGGGAGGACTGCCTCAACCAGGTGAGGGCGAGGGGCAAGAGGGGGCCCCGGAGGGTCCCGCGAGACCGAGGGGCCTCGCAGCGAAGCCTGGCACCCTGGCGCGCCGCCTACTAGGGGCCGGAGGCACTGCGGCTTGCAGCCGGGGAGGAGAGCGTCCCCTCCTCTCCACGGGCGTGGGGCGCGCGGTCTCCTCCTGGCGTGCGTGGGGTGCGCGGAGAAAGCGCGCAGCGGGGGTCCCCAGCGCTGAGGGCCTGGCGCAGCCCGCAGTCGGGATCCACCCCCCAGCCGCCCATCATCCCCCCAATCCAGCACTTTCCCTGAAGAAGGCAGCTCCGCACACCTACCGCAGGTGCGTGATACCGTCTGTCGGTTCCCCGCGGCGCCTGGCAGTGCCACCCGCGTGCCAGGATGGAATGGAGTGACTCGAAGCAGTCTCGGGCCCCAGGGTATCTTGGCAGATAAGCAGGGCCCTTGTCTCACGCTGCCTCTCAGGCTGCTGCTCTCAAATGCACCGTTCACCTGCATCTCCGGGTTTGCGGGGGACGGGAGGAATAGGTTTGGGTCATCTACTGCTCGGTTGTTTTTAAGCATGTGGTTCCTTAAGAGTGAGGGACATCGGTGCCAAATAGCGCATAGGTGGTATGGCAGACAGCAAATGTGATCCCAGGAAAACGCTATACCCTTAACCCCTCTAGCTCTGAGATGTTTGGGAAACCGCATGTGAAGCTTAGCTGACACTTGTGGCGTGTTCCCTCAATGTGTTTGATTTTTGGAGTCCAGATGGTTAAAATTGCCCAGATAATAAGTCGCCAAAAATCAGCTGTGCAGAGTATGCTGGTGGAGGGAATTCCGGTCATTGGAATGAGAAGGAAAATACCCTGTAGTTTCCCCTCCTCATCTTTTGGAAGGCTACTTTTGAGGACTCCTTTTTTCTCTATTGCAATTGGTCATGCCCTAGATGTTAAAAGGAATTATGAGTCTCCATACCATAGGTCGTGGTTTGGTGTCATTGGAGCCGTAGAACTTTGTTTTTCCAGTTTAGATCAGGAATTGTAACACCACTGAACTTTGTAAAAAGTACCAGCAGTCGGCCTCAGGGAGTCGTTGGGTTTGCTTTGACATGTACCATTTGCTCATCCAGGCTGCATTCCTTTTTGTTTTAGGTGTGCAGGCGACTGGGAATCATAGAAGTTGATTATTTTGGACTGCAGTTTACGGGTAGCAAAGGTGAAAGTTTATGGCTAAACCTGAGGAACCGGATCTCCCAGCAGATGGATGGGCTAGCCCCTTACAGGCTTAAACTGAGAGTCAAGTTCTTCGTGGAGCCTCATCTCATCTTGCAGGAGCAGACTAGGTAAAGTGAGCTAAAATAAACCACTGTCAAATAGACCTTTGGTTCCCTTTAGAAGGGCCGCTGCACCTTCCCAGAGATACTCACAGGCAAGTTTGTTTTGATGCGGAGTTCCATCTTAACTTACGTTTTCCATGCCAGTCCTTTTGTTGAGGTGAAGAGGGAGCTACCTACTTGGTCCGAGTGCATTTTCCAGTTCATTTTTTAGTTTTTCTTGTCTTTACAAACTTGATGGGTGAGCAGAGTTGAATTCTTACGAACACTTCAGATAAGTGCTACCCCAGAAAAAAAATAAAAAAAGAAAGAAATACCACCTGACCCGACTGACTGACTTCCTGATAGCAGCATCTAATGCCCGATAGTAACCTCTGCCTCAGCAGTGTTACTATAGGTCATTGCAGACTGTTCTAACAGAAAGCAGGAAACAGTTCCTCTTGGGTTACTTAAACTTGGTCAGTTTCTCCAGCCTAGTGTCAGATTACAGTGTGCAGCCAAGAGTTCTGTTTGACTTCATGCAGAATTTTTAAAGTTTTTAAGTTTCTTGAAAATGTAATTTCATGAAGTCTTCTGAGCCTGCTGTAACTGAATTCCAACCCACAGATACATTACACAGGATTGGTGAGTTTAGATTGAATTTATCTCTCTACGTTGTAAAACACCACCAGCAGTGGTAGACAACTGAAGCATGTGGTCTCATTTTTCAAACAAAGTATGTTCTCCCCTGGACTCACTCTAATACTTTTCTCAAGAACGAGCCAAACTAGGAAATTGATATTTAATATTTATTGAAAGGCAGGAGACTTCAGTCTTACAGTGGCATATAAAAAATTAAAAAGGAAAACAGCTACTTTAAAGACATAGCAAACTTTGGATCTAAGTTCTAATGTTTTTCATAATTCTTTGGCTGAGAAATATGCCATGCATGTGAAAAATGTGATTCTAAAAATTTTAAGTAATGATGAAGGAGCGTTATCCTTTAACAGTTTTTTACGTGACATTTGCTTGTTTGTTTTACCCAAGGACTGATAAAAACTCATTTTGAAAAACTATTCATTTGAATTTGAAATCTCCACTTTGCCTTGTAATCGAGCTTTAAAGGTTGAGGCAGATGTTTAATTTTGTTTCTGAATGAAGATGGTATATTGAATTCTTGGTACTCCTGAAAATATCTTGCAAAATATTCAAGTGATTGCATGCTTCAGGATGTTTTAGCTGTCTGTATTAATCAGAATAGGCTTTTAAAAATTATTATTTAAAGCTGATTTGTGAAAGCTTTGTGTTTCACTGTCATAACTTGCAGTCGAATACAAGATATAACACAACATATTGAAATTTTCATTGTGTAGTCCTATTACGATTTTGTAATTATTTCAAGATCTCAAGAGGCAACCCAGTTTTGATGGCACAAATTTATTTTTTAAATCTTCAGAAGCTTGGAGTACCAAATAACTGCATTTAAACAATGGCTGCAGTGATAATAGCATAATACATTTGTTTTATGAATGTATTCAGACTTTATAATTGACTAGTAGATGGTCTCTACCTGTGCTTTCCTGTAATTGGATTAGTAACTATTATCAAATCAATTATATTCATGTAAGAAATAGAAGAAATAGGGACATTTTATGAATTAGAACTCAAATCAAATTTCCTGTCTTGGTTTCTCCTTTACTGATTCAATTGACTTGGACTCTTGAGATTCATAATAGTACTCAAAGAATGTACATACCTAGTTCAACTAGGTAATTTTAATTGATTGTAATTCCTTTTTGAAATGGTATTGAAAAGTTAGTGTGGCCTTAACTTTTAACTTGCTTTTAATATATTGGTGAATTTTACTTGGTTTTGTGGGGTTGGCTGAAATACATAACTGACACTTAAGTTTTAGTAACTAGATAAAGTGATTTGTAATTAGCATTTATACCTCTTAATTAGGACATCAGAAGCTGTACTGGATCCAGTTTACAATTAGCATTGTTTTTGCATGCATGAAACTATAGAACAAAAATACTTATATTTACAAATGCTAGCAAATGAAGCTGGTTCATAAACTTCTTTGATGTTTAATTATTTGTTGTAAAATACTTACATAAAATGCCATGAATATACAATAGGTCTGTTTATGTAGTGAGTAAATTTAGCTTTGACAATCCAGTTATGAGGTGATTTTTTTACTCTTTTTCTAAATCATGAGAGTGCATGTAGTATAGTGCACTGAAAGTGTCTAGACGGTTTATTAAATGGTGCTGAAATATCCTGGCAGAGTTGTCCTAGTTAACATATTAGTTCATATCAGATTAGGGAGGCCCTTGTGAGAATGATGGGCAGGAAGGCCTGTTTGTCATAGGACAGCACCAGGGAACCAGGCAGAAGCCCTGTATTGTAGTTTCAGCTCTGCCACCAACTACCAGCCATCCAGACTGCCATGGGCCCAGCTCTACATCCTACTTGAAAGCCCCTGAAGAGATGGTTTCTAAATTTCTCTTAGCAATAACTTTTTTCATTGCTTTCGTGTTCTCTTTATATTATTTTCCTTAATGTTTTCCTAAATATGTGTCTCTGAAAATAGAAAAAGCACATCAAGTGTTTGTTTGCTTAGATTGGTAGGTAGAGTTCTGATTTGGCCTAATTTTAGATTTGATTCTTCTATCTAGATTATGCTTTGCTCTTGAATATGAGCCTCAAATGTAAAAGGAGAGTCTTACTTTTCAGCTGGCATATTTCAGCAATGGAGACAGCAGGTATTTTCAGCAGATGTTTGTGATGCCATGGAATAAAATGAATAGTGAAACAAATTAATGTATTCTGGAAGTAGATCTGAAATAATAATCATCTTGAAAATTCTTGCCTTTCACAGGCTTTGAGTTTACTGCAATTCTGACTGGATTTTGTCAACATTTCCAAAACCAGAGATTAGGGAAGTATATGCTTCATCTTCACAATGATAATTATACCATCCACTGCCAATAAAAATCTGTATTTTTTTCCTGACTTAGCCACGTTTTAGCAGAGCTCTGAAGTCTTTGCTAGGAGACATTTTGCTTAGGTAAGGCTCACCAACACATGGATTCTCTTTTCCAGAAAACAACCCCAGTCCAAGAGCTCTGTGAGTCCCAAACTAAATGTTCACAGAAATGCTATAATCCTGGATGTTAAATTTCATCCAGATTTCAATGATGCCAGCAGTGATGAGTTTGACTCTGACTTGTCCCTTGTTAAATCTGTCCTATTCTGGCCTCAGTTCCATCCTCAGCCCTTGGGAAAGCCTTCTCTAGCCTTGCTTGGGAGACTAAACTCCCCCAAGACATCATGTATCTTTCCTTTATGGCATTTAATGAACTTATAATACTACATATACTTATGTGGCAATTTGTTTATTATCAGTCACTCTAATAACCTAAACTCCATTAAACAGAAAGCTGATCAACGTTGTATTCCCAGAATCTAATAATAAGTGCCTGTTGCATATTTGTTGACTCATCGAATTAAGAACTTGGAAGTAAACAAAAATGGAGTTAACTGATATAAGTTTTCCTAATAGGTGTTGAGATGTTTTTCACTTTGCTTCTCTATAAACTGAAAAGTTGAGCGTATCTCAAAGAAATCTCACCATTTAAAAAATGTTTTATAGTGATTATTTTCTACTTGAACTTAACTTAGAGCTTCCTCACATTCTTTTGCTTCCTTTCTTTCACCCCCTCTACCCCATCCTAGACCATGTGTTTATTGTGGCTATTAGTTCTTTCCTAAAAGAAACTACCACTTATCTGGGCCGTCTATGAAGGTCAGATAGTTTTCAAGTTATAGCATCACTTTAACTGCAACCCATTTATAGTCCTAAGTACATATTAACTAGGTATTTCTGTCTTCCAACAAAAATCACTTTTAGATGTGGAAATCTAGGAAAGATTGCACGCCCAAACACAAAATAGGCCCTGGAAAGTAAAAACAGTAAAAGCAGGCATGTGGTTATTTCCAAAGAAAGTATTTAATCGAATTTTGAATTTCTGATTTAATTTTTTCTTTTGTTAAGGCTATAGGATGTTTGTGTTATTTTATGTGTTTATTTCAGCCAAGGAACACCTGTCTGGGTACCTTTAGGCCCTTTTTGACTTTCTGGTACTTATATATTTGTATGAAATATTCAAAGAAAGTTTTTAAAATGTCATTTAAAATTAAATCTGAGCATTTAGAAGGCACCTAGGGTCAGACTCAGGGTGACCAGTGTTGAGCAGCTGTAGGGACACTGGGTGTGTTTCCTCTGAATGGTGTCCCACTGTGGCCTGTTCCCAGCCCTCTTCTGTACCAGCAGCAGGACCTAGCAAGTAACTCAGGATGTGAAGGCAGTTAAAAAGATGATGAGGTCTGAAAATTCCTGAACCTTCCCGGCCTCATGGAATAAATGTACCAAAAAGCATTCCTGGCTAATCCAGATTGTTGAGAAAGAGATTGTAGTTAACGCTTTTAGATTTCAGGACTGCCTAGATTGGTGTTTGCCTAGGATGAGTATCTACTGTGAGTGAATAAGCACATTTTTTAGAAGTGCACATTTTCTGCTTTCAATTAGAAGTGTTCTTCTGGTGCGGGTTGTGATCACTTTTGAAGTTGGAAATTTTCCCAGCTGCTGCCCTCCACCTCTTTTAACTGCTTTAGAGCAGGAACACTTTCATCAGTGATTCTCGTTTTTGTACTTTGGGCTTTGAAAAGGATCTCCTGAAGCCTACATAGAGGCCTAACTTGGTAATTATTTGGCTGTGACAAGTTTCTCAGTGGCAAGCCCTCCAGGAAGTAGATAGATGTGGTGGTTCATGTTAGATATGGCTAGTTATTTGAATCCTTGACCCTAAGGGATTTTTACTAGTATTACTTTCTTAAGTTCTTATGAAAATTTTCAAACATACAGGAAAATTGGAGATTTTTTACAGGGAACACCTATATATATACACACTATATATATGTACGCTATATATTCTATATAGTGTATATATACTATATATCTACTTTAGTATGTATTACATATTCATCCATTTATCAGTCCTCTACCCACCCATCAATCTGTCTTACTTTTTAGATGCATTTCAAAGTAAGTTGTATATAAGTATGTTTCCCCCTAAATACTTCAGCATTCATAACATTAACTAGAACTCAATGTTTGCAGTTTTTTCTTTTGATGTAAAATTTATGTAAATCCTAATTGCACCATTTAATGATTTTTGACAAACGGCTGTGCTTGTTTAAATAAAACTGCTATCAAAATTTAGAACATTATCCTCACTCCAGAAAGTTCCCTCAAGCCCTTCTGCAGGCAACCCCTCTCCTTCTTCCCCACCCCCATCAGCCGCCTGCCACACCTCTGTCATGTGTTCTTCTACCAGAGATGAGCTATGCCTGTGCGGCTTTCTCTATATGGAATCTTGTGGTATGCACTCTTTGATGTCTGGCTTCTTTTGTTCATCACAGATTTTTTGAGATCCATCCACATTGTCGTATGTATCAGTGGTTGGTTCTTTTATATTGCTGGATAGTATTCCATTGAATGACTCTAGTGTTTGTTTATCCATACTCCTAATAATGAACACCTGTTTTCCAGCTATTATGAATAAAGCTGCCATAAACATTCTAGTATGTACCTTTTTTTTTTTTGTAGACACATATTTTCATTTCTCTTGAATAAATAAATACCTAAGAGTAGAATAGCTGGGTCATGGAGTAAGTAATCATTTCATTTTATAACTGCCAGACCTTTTCCCAAAGCTATTTGGCAATTGTGCTATTCTGTACTCCCAGCACGAATGTAAGAGTCTAATTCCTCCACATAGCTGCCAGCTTTCTGGTGGGTGTGTAGTGGTAGAATGTTGTGGTTTTAATTTGCATTTCTCTGACAATTAATATTAAACACTTGTTCCTGTTTTTATTGGCCTATCATGTATCTTTTTCAAAGTATCCAAGTCATTTACTCATTTTTGTTGTTTGCCTTTTTTTTTTTTTTTTTTGAGTTGTACAAATTCTTCATGTACCCCAGATACCAGTCCTTTGTCAGATATATGTTTTGTAAATGTATTTCCTCCTGTGGCTTACCTGTTTTTCTGATGCCTTTTATGAGTAGAAGTTTTTAATTCTGGTGAAGCCTAATTTATCCACTTTCTTCTTTTGTGATTTTTGCTGTGTCCTGAGAAACCTTTGCTACCTGGAAGTCATGAAGATACTCTTACGTTTAGTTTTTAAAGCATTACGATTTTAGCTTTTACATTTAGGCCCATGATCCATCTTGAACTGACTTGTGTTTTACTGAAATTAAAGATACAAAACAGAAAACTCTCAAAGCAATTCTGTTGTGATTTGATAGTTTTTAAATATAACTTGGCAGTCAAAGTTTGGTTTAAAATAAACTGTGGGTAGGTGACTCACTGGACCGAGGCAGGCTGACTGATGATCACAGTGGCTTCTGACAAGGGGAGAGCAGAACCAGCCATTACTCCCTATGGCTAGAGTCAGCCATGGCTTTCCAGGAGAAATACAGTTCAATTATTGGTAATTGAGAGTTTGAAAAAAAATAGCTACTTAGCTGTTTTAAAGATGTAGGTTAGTTCTTAAATTTTGAGTTTAATAATGAATCTGGATATATTTTACATTTGTCATTAAAAGCTCTTCAAAATAGTGTAATTGGTGAGGTAGCTGGAGGGCAGCAACTGAGAGGAACCCTCTGTGATGCACAGATCAACAGCTTCTGATTGGTTTGCAGGGAGTTCTGCTTTGATTCCTCGATAATTGCTTTATGAGACAAGCCAGTGTTGAGAGGAAAGTTCTCTGATTACAACTCTTAAAAGATAAATGATCTAACTTCATTCCTTAGCACTGTAAGAAGGAATTAATTTTTAAAAGAGAGAAAATTTGAAGTACTTTGAAAGAAAAATACAGTAAGAATATGTGATTCATTTTTAAAATTAAAATACGGCATATCCTTACATTCACTCCATTAAAAAAAAATCGTCCATAATGCTCAGTAAATGTTAATTCATTTGGGCCCATGATGCCAGGACATTAGTTAGCCAGAATCTTATGCCTGGGGCCCCAAAATGTGAAGAGTCATGAATTAGAAGGTATAACCCGAAGAATGTTTAAAAGGTGCAGTTCGAGCTTAATTTGTGCTCATAGGACATATTCATGGACATTTGCTTAAGACAAAGAACACAGTTTTTTTCCAAAGGCTTTCTTTCTGTTTGTGATTCTAGGAAGTAGCCTATATTGAATTGAATATGTCATCAACTTTTGATCTTTAGTGCAAGAGCATTCACTGCAGGCACAACTTCTTTGACCACTTCTGCTTGTTTTGATATCATTGGTAACCTTTCGCCTACTTTACAAAAAAAAGAGGGGGGGCAACACCCAGGAGCCCAGATAGTTACAATCCAGATGGTTTGAGAGGAAAATACTAAGAGAAAATACTTGATTCAAACCCACCCATAAATATTGAGCCATCATTGAAGTTCTTGTTAGAAACGTATCTCTGAGCTCTGCTATCCTCTGTCTTGGAAAGAGCCTATTAGAGTGCTGACCTTTGCTGCTAGTACTCCGTTGTACTGTTCTCCTGGAGAGCATAAACTTGTCACCCAAAAGCTAGATTGTGGCTGGAGTTATTTTGATGGGATATGTCTCTTCATTCTAAAAGGCTGGAAGTCCATCTAAAAAGGAACTCTCAGACATGTTTACCCTATAACCCCAGCTTAGGGCTGGGCACAGAGGCAATGCAAGACAAGTATTTATTGACTGGAAATGAAAAGGTTACTTGATAGCCATGAAACTGCAAAATGCAGGAAGGGCCTATCAGAAAGCTGACATTGACAATAAGGAGAAGGATTTTTCATGCTTACCAGGCATCCTCTGCAGTCCAGGCTAGAATGTGGAGTATGTCCAAAAGGTCAATCATCCCCCTTGCTAGACCTTTTCTTAAATTCTGGCCCATATGCTGAGAAGGATCAGTGGTGCTCTCAGGCTGCCTGCCACCTGTTTACATTCTGTTACTGCTTCTTTGCCTTTGATTTTGGCCACTGTCTCTCCAGAAGTGTAGGCATGGATAGGTTGCAAAAAGACATGGAATTGATTCAAAACTCTTCTTACTATTTAGTAAAGCAGGAGCTAGTCTCTAACTTTAGACTTGAAAAATAAGTTAAAAGGCACTTTTGCCTATAATCCCAGCACTTTGGGAGGCCGAGGCAGGAAGATCACGAGGTCAGGAGATTGAAACCATTCTGGCTAACACGGTGAAACCCTGTCTCTACTAAAAATACAAAAATTAGACGGGCATGGTGGTGGGTACCTGTAGTCCCAGCTACTCGGGAGGCTGAGGCAGGAAAATCGCTTGAACCTGGGAAGCGGAGGTTGCAGTGAGCCGAGATCGTGCCACTGCACTCCAGCCTGGGTGACAGAGCAAGACACCATCTCAAAAAAAAAAAAAAAAAAAAAAAAAAAAGACGCCACTTTTACATAAGCAGTAATTAAACTAAGAAGACTTAGTTTGTGGCAATATTCTTCAAGTCTTTCAGAGCGTAATTTCTTCTTTAGCATAAGCATAGATGCAGATTTCAGTTTCCTAACAGCACGCCTCCACCCCAGTTGAATACAGAGATGGGTACATTCACCAAGATGATGTTTATCAAATGGTCATCTAAGAAGCCTTTTGAGGCCTGCAACAGTGTGGTAAACCATGGCTTGCTGAGAATGCTAGATCTCAGTCCTCAGAGAGCTATTTTACAGCAAGTTATTTTTGTGGCAATTCCTTTGCCCCAGTGGGAAATCCCTTCTCAGTTTAGCAGTATGTCAGAAATACTTTAAAGATTAGCAGATGTTTGGGTTAATAAAAAGCATGTTTATCTTCTTTCAGGCTATTACACATTCTTACTATGATTTCTTTACAGGGACTTTGAAAAAAAAAAAAACTGTAGTATTTGGCAGAGTGTCATCATTTTAAATATTTCTTTATCATTACAGAATGCACAAAACATTGAATTTAAACACTGCTTAGTGCAAATAAGATTAATGGCTCTTGTCAGCCAGACATTTTAGACTCTCAGTGTAGCACTTCCTTAGATCTGTAGCCTCCCTGTCTCCTCTTAGCTGATTCTTACTCGTTCATGTTCCTCTACCTGAAATGTCAGACACAGATATATTATAAACAGAAGCAGTGTTAAGGACATCGCACCTGGCCAAAGTTATAATTCGTTTGTTAATGGGAGGAATATTGCGGCAATATTAACCTTGTTTGAGAGGTTATGACAAGTCATCAAAGGAAGGTTAAAACTTCACATTGGCCAGGGACACATGTTATAACTGAGACCAATTTGTCTACAGCAGTTTAGATGCTCTTCAGAGTTTTGGGCAGTGTGACGAGTATCTGAATTTTACAGGAGTTTTTAAGTGTGACATACCTCTTAGTAAATGTAGAGTATAGTATTGTATACAACTAGCAGAGGCTCAAACAGGATGAAACTAAGGTTGGAAGGTAAACTAATCATACATAATGTGCAGTTTTATGTACATTTTTGGAGCGCTGTGATGTTCGAGGCACTTAAGAAGTCATAGATAATATACATGTTATGTCAAATACTGTAGTAGAGGAGTAGAGGATTTGCATGTGATACAGACCAATGGGTATCCAAGCAAGGGGACAGAAAGAATGGCCATCAGGATAAAGGGAGCAGCAAGACCAGAGACACCATGGCATGAACATGCTTCCTGGATTTTCCAGAGAGAGGAATTGTTCCCTCTCCTGGGGCATAGCAGCTGCAGGGAATGACAGGAGACGTGGCTGGAAAGCTGGGGCCAGATGGCGGAGACTCCTCAGCTCCACGTTAATGACGTGCTCCCTTGGCAAGCCGTACAGATCCCTTGAAGGATTTTGAGCAGAGAAATGACAAGTTTATACTAGAAACAAGCAGCATGGAAGGTAGGCTGCCTGCATGGAGTCTGGAGGAGGAGAGCAGCTCAGAGAATAGCGTAAATTCTTCCTGCAAGTAGTATTGAGGAGGTACAAACAGGAGGATAGAACTGGATTTAAATAGTTTTCAGAGACAAGAAAGTCAGGTGAAATTGGACAGAGTCCAAAGTCAGTCTGTGGTCTCCACTGGGAGAAAAAGGGCTTTGGAAAGAATATATGGAGTTTGGTTTTGAATGAGCCGAAATTGAGGTAGTGAAGAATATCCAGGTGGTGAAGCCTATAGGAGATTGGACATTTTTCCTGTGATTCTTAGGAGAGAAGCTGGCACTGAGACTAGAGATAGGGGTATCATTTGAATAAAAGTGAGAATTTTGTCTTTATGTATAGGGTTCCTTAAGATTCTATCAGAATCCATGTCAAGATACATTTTTTCTGATTAAAATAATTTATTTTAAAACACTATAATGCAGAAACGTATGTGTAATTATTTTATGTTTTGTAGCCTTAATGTTACCCAACTTGTATTAAATAAGTTTATCTTGTTTGGGTCACAACTTTTATTCCAAAGAAACTCAGTTCTTACTTTGATTTTGTCTTAATACTGATTTTTTTTTTTTTTAAAGTTCTTTAATGTTAAGCATTTTCAGTGAGACTAAATTGCTCTCCTTAAAAGTGACTGTGAAATTGCTAAGTAGGCTGAGACTGATGTCAGGTTATCCCCAAGCATAACCTCACTCTCACCTTGCTCTGCAGGCACATCTTTTTCTTGCACATCAAGGAGGCCCTCTTGGCAGGCCACCTTTTGTGTTCCCCAGAGCAGGCAGTGGAACTCAGTGCCCTACTGGCCCAGACCAAGTTTGGAGACTACAACCAGAACACTGCCAAGTATAACTATGAGGAGCTGTGTGCCAAGGAGCTCTCCTCTGCCACCTTGAACAGGTGAGGCTGCCATCAGGGCTACTGCTTATATTCATAGAGCTATCAAATGTATAAGCATTTCCAGAAGAAGATGAATCTGTGGTACATACACATAATTCATGAGGTTAAGACTGGGCCATTGCCCAATTTAACCAAGTATTTTTTTAAAATTTGTTAGCCTTTTATTTGAAAAATATATAAACACAATATGAAATGCTATATAATGAGAATTTTTTAAATCTCTGCCTTTAAGTACAAATCTCCTAAAATAGAAAAATCTATTATGTATATTGGTGTTTTCTTCATCCCAGCAAGAATTAAACCAGGAGATCTAACATAGGCATTTTAGTTATCTATTCCTGAGTAACAAGTTACCCCAAATCTTAGTGGCTCAAAACAACAAAAATTGTCTCACAGTTCTGTAGGTCAGAAATCTGGCCATGTCTTGACTGGGTCCTCTGGCTCATGAGACAGTAGTCAAGCTGCAGGTGGAACTCTGTCTCATCTGAAGGCTCAACTGGGGGTGGCCTCCATGCCAGGTTGACTCCTGTGGTTTGTTGGCCTGCCTCCTTCCCTGGCTACAGGGGCCTCAGGGGTCAGCTCTATACTTATAAACTATATGTGGACAAATGCGTGAGACTTTCCAATATGTAAATTTGGCTTACGTATATTGTTAGAGACTTTTCATAATTCTTCAATTCATCACCCATCCAGCATCCCCAAAGTGTTTTTACCAAGTATTTAATAGTTGAGATCCCGGTGTCTTAGAGGTTTTTTATAGTGAGTTCGCTAAATACATGAAACATCAGTAATACATAAGTTTTAAGCTGTTGTGATTCATCAGTGTTAGTATATTTCACTTGTGAAGACTACATGGGTTTATCTCTAAAGTTAATATCTGTATACTTAATTCTCTGTCCTCTTGGTGTCCTCCAGCATTGTTGCAAAACATAAGGAGTTAGAGGGGACCAGCCAGGCTTCAGCTGAATACCAAGTTTTGCAGATTGTGTCGGCAATGGAAAACTATGGCATAGAATGGCATTCTGTGAGGGATAGCGAAGGGCAGAAACTGCTCATTGGGGTTGGACCTGAAGGAATCTCAATTTGTAAAGATGACTTTAGCCCAATTAATAGGTAAGCCAAGACTTAACTTTTTTTGACCTAAGCATGTGTATACATCTGTAGCTCTCGACATAATAGAAAGTAGGAAGGGATTTACTCGACAGTCAACTCTTAGGAATGAAATATTTCATTTTGGTATGTATATTAATTTTATTCAGGCCTAAATAACCATTTTAAATGTTACTCAAGGTATACAATGTGGCAGAGTTAACATTTTCCAAATAACCCATTCGCTGCCATAAAAAACTTGTTTTCACCTCTAGACATGCATGTGTACACACCCAGCACTTGCTCCTACACTTCCCTCCACATATGCCCAACTGCTTTTCACTGTATCTTTATGACGAGGCAGCATCATGGTGATGTGATAGCCCCAGAGGAAGCGTCTGATTTTTCTCCTAGGTCATGAGCAAATGGGGATCCCACAAAGGCACACACATGGTGAAGAATCAGTCCTTTTAGATCTGCTTTCTTTTCTCTTCTTGTCTCTTAGGATAGCTTATCCTGTGGTGCAGATGGCCACCCAGTCAGGAAAGAATGTATATTTGACGGTCACCAAGGAGTCTGGGAACAGCATTGTGCTCTTGTTTAAAATGATCAGCACCAGGGCTGCCAGCGGGCTCTACAGAGCGATAACAGAGACGCACGCGTTCTACAGGCACGTATCTCATGTGCTTGGTCACCTCAGCACCGCAGCTCTAAGGTTTTTAGGTGACAACCAGGTTTCTACAGTTCCTTGGATTGTTGTGTCAATGAGTCTAGTACAGAATATAGGAAATTCTGAACATTTTGTTTCTGCAGTAGCAGCGGAGTCCTTGTTAATGTAGTCTTGTTTTACCCACAGAAGGTGCATGTGTGTGAGCCACACAAACACATTCTCTGCTTGCCTCCTACCGTATTTTCTTATGCCATTAATCTAGACACAAAGTGTGTTAGGAGATTTCTACGCCTATTTAATTAATACAACAACCCTAAGAGGTTAAGTATTATTACCCTAATGTTAAAGATGAGGGAACTGGGAGGATAAATGTTTACTTAGTCTAGCACTCAGGTTCAAAGCCAAGTTTGACTACCCTAAAGGTAACCCTGAGTGGGTGGGCCTGCTCCACTGCCCAGGAGAAGGATAGCACAGGTCATCTTTTCTTTCTGGCAGAGCTGCTATCCTGAATCCTCACTGTGTACGAAAGGATTTTTAAATAACAATATTGATCCCCTCATTTCAGAGGGTACTTTGAAGCCAAGTTGTGATTGGACTCAGGTATCTGGACAATTAAAGTTAAGAAATTTAAGTCGTAGGCATCTTTAAACTTCTTTTATGTTAAAATAGATATACAACTTATGAAACAGAATGGAATATTTGTAGACATTTCTAACATAAAAGCCAAGACTTCAAGGCAGATGCCCTTTTTCTTCCATAAGCAACTTGACTCGGTAGCATCTGTCCTGGGGAGGGGGTATGTGCTCACTGCCCTCTGTATTTACTGCTTTATGGAAACAATAATATTAGGAGACGTTAGGGAAACAGAGGTGTAATCACTGAGAATATCTACCAGACGTAAAATTGGAAGGACTTACTTTCATACGTGCAGGCAAGAATATGAAACATCTGCTTGTTCTTGTTGACAACAGCGAATAAGGGGGCTGCCGGGCTCTTTGGTGTTAAAGTAGATGTTCAATCTTGCCTTGCAGGTGTGACACAGTGACCAGCGCCGTCATGATGCAGTATAGCCGTGACTTGAAGGGCCACTTGGCATCTCTGTTTCTGAATGAAAACATTAACCTTGGCAAGAAATATGTCTTTGATATTAAAAGAACATCAAAGGAGGTGTATGACCATGCCAGGAGGGCTCTGTACAATGCTGGCGTTGTGGACCTCGTTTCAAGAAGCAATCAGAGCCCTTCACACTCGCCTCTGAAGTCCTCAGAAAGCAGCATGAGCTGCAGCAGCTGTGAGGGCCTCAGCTGCCAGCAGACCCGGGCGCTGCAGGAGAAGCTGCGCAAGCTGAAGGAAGCCATGCTGTGTATGGTGTGCTGCGAGGAGGAGATCAACTCCACCTTCTGTCCCTGCGGCCATACTGTGTGCTGTGAGAGCTGCGCCAGCCAGCTACAGGTAGGGGAGTCAGCTGCCCGCTTTTGCCTGCAGCCTCACCTACCCCTCCTCTTCATGGGGAGTAGGAGCCAGGTACTGGCTTGCTCATGCACCGACGGGGACTGCCCATCTTCACCCAGAAAGGGTCTTTGTACTTGGTGACCTAAAAGGTATTGGCCTTTAGAAACATTTTAGATGAGTGTACTATTTTCATAATTACTCCAAATTATACAGTGTTTTCAGGTTCTGAACATGAGGCTCAGATTCCTGGGTAACGTACCTAGTTAGCAGCTGACCTGAGGACTAGAATCCAGGCCTCCTTCCTCTATTTCAAGTTGCCTCCCTTTTTCTGACACTTAGGAGGATGGTCTTTGTTACTTAAGATATTTGGGAAAGAATACTTCTCAATTATCCATGGATGGGTTGTTGACTCTGTGATATTGGTGATTAATTTCCTTTTATGATTGCAGATGCTTCAAGGGCATATGGGTTGACTGTTATTTATTAGCCAGTCAAACTAATTTTAATATTAACAACCAGAAAAAGAGAACTCACATATAGTTTTCTTCCTTTCTTGCATGAAGAAGAATTTTAAATTTCCTCTTACAATAAGTTTTTTCAATTTGTTTTTATTTCTCAGGTGTGTTTGCCAAATGTCACTATGGTTTTATGTAAAACTGGTCCTAAATAATACTTAGTCCTTCAGAAGCTGCTAATTTCAGAGCTAATAAAACCAAACGACCCCTGTGTCCTTTCCCCAGAAGCAGTCATAGGCTTGTCTTTTTCTGCCCAGCTAGTCCAGCTCTCATCCATAAGTCTCTCCTGAGGGCTGATGATGGGCACGGACTTTCTGAGAAGTCAGCCAGGAATGTGGAGCTGCCACCTACGGCTAGGAGCAGAGCCACCCTCCCTGGCCATGCGGGCATCAGCCCAGGGATGTTGGCCTGAGTCAGTCAGCTGAGCTAAGGACACACAATTTCAAGAAGGTCTCCTGCATTGCTGCCTGAAGTGTTATAGTCTACTCACGTAGAGACCACATTCTGCACAGAAAGACGTCTTCAGTAATTGCTTTACTCAATGTACTTTGTTTAGCGTTTGACTAAAAATATAATTAATTTCCTTCAGTTTGTATTATTTCGTCATACTTATTTTTAAGCCCTTGTAAAGTATAAACTTTCAAACTTGTGAGACAGCAAAGATCTCTACCATTTGAAAGCTAGAAATCACTGTGATCACAATTGATTTAGAAAATGAAATGCACTAGCGACCAGGGGCGCACGCAGAGACACAGGACCCCCACCAAGGCTCGCGTGCTAACAGAGACTATTGGCTTTTCTTTTCCAGTCATGTCCCGTCTGCAGGTCGCATGTGGAGCACGTCCAGCACGTCTATCTGCCGACCCACACCAGTCTTCTCAATCTGACTGTAATCTAATCTGTTGTGCTTTTATTGGACTTGCCATGTTTCCATGAACTGCACTATTATAAACTATAAAAATGATAGATTGTGGAGAAAGTAATTACTCCAACACCCATCTGCCACGCGATGTTAAAAAAAAAAAAAAAAAAAAAGGGAAGAAAAATAACACAGCTACTCCTCACTGCAAAAACATATCCATGTGTAGAATCAACAACTGCAGTGGTGGGGACCAGGAGGAGCTCTGGGACACAGACACATTCCTTGGATGTTGATTTTTTTTATGATCAAGTAAAGGAATAGGTAAAGTCTTTGATGTCAGTGAAGTGGCAACATAGCCAAAAAGTTGGGTACCTTTTAGGAAATGATGTTGTAAGTCTCCTTAATGTATCCCGAGGTAAGTTTCCTACCGGCAGCAGATTTTGTAAGAATTACTTTTAAGAATTTCATTCTTTTTGTATGGTCATGGAGCTCCAACCATTTTTAATAGGAAAGTTTTCTGTAAGTCGTCGTTTTAATGTCATTTCTGTCTTTATAACTTGATCAGGAATGATTGGAAGGCAAACAGATTTACAGATCAACTCTGTGACTTTTAAAAAGTTGACCATGTCAGATCTAAACCAGTGTGGCTAGTAAAAAGCAGCTCACTCAATGTGGGTGGCTCCCTGTTCCTTTACGCTCCCTCTATCCCTACCCCCAGAAGCCTTTCGATTATAAAATACTACCAATTTTGTTATAAGATTACTGTGGAGTAGTCAAGGACTCCCCGGGCCTTCTGAGCTGGTGGAATATTTTATTTCGGACTGAAAACAGAGAGCACTCTCCTTGGGAAGGGAAAGCAGAGTTTGCTGAGTGAGAGACGGAGTCTCATGGTGTACAACTGAGGGTAGTTAACTCATCACTCCTCCCAAGCACTCGATCCCAGCTTCACCCACTGGTGTTGCTTTGCTTGAACTGTCAAGCCTTTTATAGCCTTACCAGAAGTATTTAGATATTGTGTCCTTTTCTGTGTTTTTTTTTGGGGGGTGGGGGTGGGGGTGGGGGGAGGTTTTGTTGTCAAGTAACTGCTTAAGTATTAACTTTGGGTTGTCCCCTCTGTATGTTTCAAAGGGGTTTTGGTTCTTTTTGCTTCTGTATTCTTAAACATGTTTTCCACTCCCACTTGGGCATTTTGGAAGCTGGTCAGCTAGCAGGTTTTCTGGGATGTCGGGAGACCTAGATGACCTTATCGGGTGCAATACTAGCTGAGGTAAAGCTAGAAACCTACACTGTCACTTTACTGAGATTTCTGAGTATACTTTTCATATTGCCTTAATGTAGCAGTAATGTGTTTATGCATTTGTTTCTTTGCACAGACATTTTGTCAAATATTAAAACTCTACTTTTTTATGGCACATATTAGCATATAAGCCTTTATTCCAAGAGGTATTTATTTTTTCACTTGTAAAAAAATAATGTTTCCACGTAAAGAACTCTGTTATATCCTAGAGGACTCTGTCTTTTTATATTCAGGATAATAAAGACTTTAAAGCAAACATGGATGTGTGTATTGTCATAGTTATTGTCATTTAAGCCAGTTTTATTTCATTTCAAAGAAATAAGCAAGGGGTAACATCACAGTTGGTATCTAATTTGCTCCTACCTGGAATTTTTTTTTTTAAGTAATTTCAGTGCTTTACAAATTCAGAGAAACTTCTCTAGTAACAAACTATAGAAATGATCCTTGAGAGTATAGTCTTTTTTTTTTTTCCAAGAAAATTTGAAAATATTTAGGGTATTGGTTCTAATGGAGCTCACTTCACCTAGTTACTCTCTTATTTATGTTTTTGGGTGGTTGGGTTGTAATGTAGTAGAAAATGGAGTCATGTACATAAGCAGATGAAAAGAAAAAATTAGGAAAAGTACTGGAAGCTATTGGAGAAGGAAGGAAGTGGCAAAGTTGGAAGTTAACAATTAAAAAACCCAGCTGGTGCTTGTGCTGCTGGTGTGTGGCCCACTCAAGACAGGGGAGTGGCCTAGGTCATAGCAGTAAGGGCCTCAGGCTACAGAAGCGCGGACTGTATTCCCGCGGGACTGCTGGTCTACTCTTGCTAGGCCCTAACTGCTCTATGCTTGCCAGTGCATGGTCATCTGTTTCTCCAGAAATACATTTTGGAGTAGAGAATATTGTACATAATATATATAAGTGATCATTATCTGTAGCAATTGGAGGAAGTAAATTTATTTTGTTTAATTAGAGGCGGGGGATTTGTTTTTACTGTGCCTATAACCTAAGTCAATCTTCCATTAATTTCTAGGAATTAACTCATTTGTTCATTCAACACATTTATTGAAACCTACTAAGTTATCGAGCCCTGGAAATGTAACAGTCATCAAGACATAAATGATTCTGGATGCCTGTATCATGTACTTAGCCTGTAACATGTACTTTTGTCTCTGCATGGAAGTTAGATAATATTCAGAATCCAAGAATATTGGCATCAGGCATACCAGTCTCAAAATGCTAGCCAGGTTGATGGAGGGATGGATGGATGACAGGCCGACAAATAGATAAGATTACATATTGTTCACCCCACTAGACCATATGGATGCCTTAAGCTCAGTGACTAACATGAAAACCACTATATTACATGGTGGCATCATAGAACTAGAAGGGAAGTGCAGTGGAGGCACAAGAGGCAGGGATTCATTCTGCTTAGGAGCCAAGGGTAAAGGTGCTTCACAAAAAAAGATCACTGAGTAGAGCCTTGACATTCTAGTTGGAAAAAGAAAGTGCATAGCCCATGCCAGGGCTGGAGTGCAGTCTGCTGGGGCTGGCCCGCCCCCTGCATGTCAGTGAAGCGGTAAGAAATTGGGCTCTGAAGGAACATGTGAAGTAGAGTCACAGTGGTGGGGAATCTTGAATTCCTGGTTTAACGTGGACATGGTTCTCCACTGCCTTCAGAACAAGGAACTTTTGGGACAGGGGTGGCAATCAGATCTGGTTCTTGCACAGAGAAGAGGTCCAAGAGCAGCAAGAGAACAGCGGCAGAGAACTCAATTTTGACCATCTGTCAACATAAAAAGAATGAGACAGAGTCAAAATAGTTTAGAAATATGGTCAGCATTACCGAGAGAGACAAGTCATATGAAAATCCTGTTTCTGGCTTGGAATAGATAGCCTTTAATGGAGAGACAAAAAAGGGAGCAAGTCCTGAAGGTAGAAAGGAAATTGCAACAGGGTTTGGCCACGCATTTGAGATGCCTGGTGATGGGCAAACCTGGAGGCAGTTGAAAGTTTGGGTTGGAACTTCCAGAGGATGATGAAGATAAAGAGAAACATGTGGTGGCCATTACATTTCATTGGTATTTGAAGTCATGACAACTTAGAAGTCATCTATAGGAGTGTGAAAGGGGGGAAAGAATGAAGCTGAGCGTGTGTCAAGGACCCACATCTAAAGTGAACAGTGAGACGATGAAGGTATTTGAGAAAGAACCGGCAATGGGATAGGGATAATGAGGGGCAGAAAGCTAAGCCAGGAGGCAGCTGCAAAGATGCGGTCAGCTGTGTTAGGACTGCTGCAGGGTCAAGGAGGGGGAGTACCAAGAAAGCCATAACATGTGGCAGTATGAGGAAGTGTCAGGGCTTAAGAAAGAGTGGATGCATGTTCAGAAGTGAGGGGATACTACAAGGTTACCAGATTGCAGTGAGCTGAGTACAGATGTGAGGTGAGGATGCAGAAGTGGTAAGTCAAGGAGATGGTACTATAAGAGAAATCAGGGCCACGAGAAGTGTTTTGATTTTGTGGGTTTTTTTTTTTCTTTTTTATTATACTTTAAGTTCTAGGGTACATGTGCACAACATGCAGGTTTGTTACATATGTGTACATGTGCCATGTTGGTGTGCTGCATCCATTAACTCGTCATTTACATTAGGTATATCTCCTAATGCTATCCCTCTCCCCTCCTCCTACTCCACAACAGGCCCCGGTGTGTGATGTTCCCCTTCCAAGCATGCACCACTGTAATACATAGGAGAGGCCCTCCTCTCCTCTATGCCTACCCAGGGCCTCCCGTTTAAAACACAAAATCAATGTTCTCACTCATAGGTGGGAATTGAACAAAGATTTTGTGCTTTAAATTCGAGGCCCTGGGTAGGCATAGAGAAGAGGAGGGCCTCTCCTATATACTACAGTGGTGCATACTTGTAGTCCCAGCTACTCAGAGGCTGAGACGAAAGGATTGCTTAAGACCAGGAGTTCGAGAAGCGAGGGTGAACGAAGATTCAGCTAAGGGGACAAGAGAGGAATAAATGAAGAGCCTGGATCTTTGGAACACTGGAGAAACTGAAGACTCAACAGGCTGATCTGCCAAAGGTAAAATTTACGGGACTTGAACAAAAGCATTCTTTGGTCTTTTTATTAAGGGTTTCAAAAATCAGTGATGAAACTAGAGAGTTATTCCCATCCTACCCCATTCCCGTATGTTTACTGTATATTTATCTTGTCACAAGATGAGCTCATGCAACGGTGGGAAGTTCTGAGGGGAGGTTCCCCTTAACTCTGCCATTGAACACCAATATCAGAAGCCCCACAGGAGAGCACACATGGGTAAACGCATTAGCTCTTCGAAGAACAACATGAGAAAAAAGGTATGCCCTGTAGAACAGAAGTGTGGGGAAATTTCCAAACACAAGCATTAAAGAAAGTGCAGCGGTGGTTCACGCCTGTAACCCCAGCACTTTGGGAGGTCGAGGCAGGTGGATCATGAGGTCAGAAGATCGAGACCATCCTGGCTAACACAGTGAAACCCCGTCTCTACTAAAAAAATACAAAAAATGAGCCAGGCATGGTGGCGGGCGCCTGTAGTCCCAGCAACTTGGGAGGCTGAGGCAGGAGAATGGTGTGAACCTGAGAGGCAGAGCTTGCAGTGAGCCGAGAACTCGCCACAGCACTCCAGACTGGGCAACAGAGTGAGACTCAGTTTCAAGAAAAAAAAGAAAAACAAAAAGTGCGTGCACACGTCACTGCATTTGCATGTGCGCCTGAAGAAGGAGGGGTCCGGGGATGTTGGTGTGTTTAGAGAGCCAAGAATAAATTAGGAAAGTTGACATTTTTAATACCGTCTGACCAAGCGATGGGGAAAGGTACCTAAGTGGAATTTAAGCACAATCCGAATTTAAGACAAAAACACAATCATTCTTGTCTTTCTCACTGCTTATCACATTGAGTGCCTTCTCATAGACATTCCAAAACATTGCAAATTACTTTTATTCATATCTGCAGAATCTTCTTGAAATTCATTTATTTAAAAACTGCAGGATATTAAAGAGTTAGCCCTATGCCTCTTCAAAACAAAACTATGTCAGGACCACATAAATGATACAGATTGAACAGACCTCAAAGAAAAAATACGCTTTAAGCAAAAGCTAAACATCTGTTGTTCATAAAGCTTGCCATAGTGCTAAGGGCAAGAAAAACTTAAAGGGGTAAGCTCTTTTTTCTGTCAAGGAGCGATTCTTCTAGTTGAGGAGAAGGTATCTATGTGAAACAAAAAGATAAGCAGTTCTAAAACCAAAACGAATGAATATATAGATATATGTGTATTATATATGTATTCTTATATGAAGGGGTGCCAGTGAATGGGGGAGTACTTTTTAAAGTGGGTAAGTTGTTCTTTGTCTTGAAGTAAGTACAGGATTTGGATTGATGGAAAGGGAAAGCATGAGAATGCAAAAGAGCCCACAGGCAAGGAGCAAAGTGTATGAGAGAGGACAGAAGTAGAGCCAGTTCATGAAGAGATATGACTGCTGGAATAAAGATTTCAGCTTTGCTTTGATACATGCGTAAAAGCTACAGTAAGGTGTTTATACGTTTGATTCATGTGGGCTTTTATTCCTTAACTTGGGCATTGATTTACTAATTCAGCAAGGGCAGTGCACATTACATACCTAGAATATATCAGGCTCTCTGTTAGGGCTAGGGCAGTGGTTCTGGATCAGGGGTAATATTGGCCCCCAGGAAGCACTGAGCACTGTCTGGAGATCTTCAAGGGTCGCAATGCGGGTAGGTGGCTACTGGCATTTAGTGGGTAGAGGGCCCGAATGCTGCTAAACCTCCTACAATGCACAGAATAACACCCCCCACAGCAAAGAATATTGAAATTTCCAGCCCAAAACATCAATATTGCTGCTGTTGAGAAACCCTGGGCTGCATGGTACAGGTATCTGAGATGTAGTTCTTGCCTGCTGTGGGAATCCAAGGGCAGTTGAGGCTGTAAACTAATAACTCCACTCTAGTAAGTTCCCACAATCGAAGCAGGTATCAGGTACTATGGAAGAGCAGAAGATGCCACTCGCTCTGCTTCAGGTTGGAAGGTGTCCTGGAGGAAAGTTGCACTGGAGAGGAGTCTTGGAAGGTGAGCCAGAGCTTGCCAGGTAGCAAAGGTGGGTGGAAGGAGCCAGTTCAAAAATGTAGCATATTTGGGGACCAGTGGGCAGTTTGGCATGACTGAAATACAGGGTATGTGGTTGGAGGGGTTGGATGAAATAATGGGAGATGGGGTTGGGAAGTTAGGTTGGGGTCTTATCCAGGAAGGTGCTAGAGGCCCTGGTAACCCCTACTCCCAGCCCTACTGATGAGGTCAGTGTCCACAAAGATCATAAAAGGGAATCAAGAAGTGCTGGGTTCCTCAGTTCTGTTCACTGCACTCTTATCTCTTGTCCATAGATCTTCCTTCCTAGCCTGGGCTCTGCCGAGCCTGTGTCCTCTGAGTTTTTAGTAAAGTAAAGGTAACAGCAAAATAAAACCATTGCTAGTAATGTACCCTAGAGATGGGAGCTGTCAGGTAATCATTTCGAATTTAAAAGCTCGTCTCCACATTCTTTCAGATGAAGAAAATGGTAGGATAAAAATATAGCACAGCTTATTAGTAACATCTTACCCATTTTTTCCCTAAATGGTTAGAACATGCTGCCTTTCCGTGCTCTTTACATCAGCGTTTCCGTTATTAAAGCTATTTTTCAGTTCTAAATCCTAGGAGGATTTTCCCCATGAATTTAACATGACTAAGGAAACTTGCTCCAGGGTAAAACTTTGCTGCAAATTATCTGAGATAGGCTTCTTAATAAAGAGACCAAAAATGAATCATAGCCTTTTAGTAGTTTCAAATGTGGAGTTACGGTTCTCCTTCATCGCCACTATCATGATTATTCATAATGGAAACGGGCCAGCTTTATAAATAATTACACACAACAAAAGTCCTTTGTGTTCAACGCTGGAGGCTGCTGCTGATACGGGCCGGGAGAGTGTGCGTGCAAGAGTTAGGGGAGAGAGCACGCGAGCCAGGCAAAGCTGCTGCGTCTAAGCTTCTCAAAAGGTCATCCCTACACGTGAGGTACGACACCCCTAGACCCAGGCAGCACGTTCTGAAATGGCACTCGGGTTACCTGCTCAAGCCCAAGGCCCTACAAATGTTTCGCCATGATTTTCCTGGTCTTTAGATATTATATGGGCTCTTCCAAATGCAAGTGTAACTTACACAAATGAACAATTATACTAGAAAAGCAAACTATTAAAACAGCTTTATAAATCCCTTCAAGCACCCTCTCTTCTCTTCCCTCACTGCAGGACAAAGGGTAAGCCATATCCCTACGCTTGTGTCTGCGGAAGCCATGAGCCCCGCCTCTACTTCAGTAATAGATGCTAGAGAGCTTTTTCCTCTTCATATCACCTCTATGTTTGAAAGCTCTTTCTCCTTTAAAAAAAATTAATTTTTCTTTTTTTTTTTTAAGGAGATGGAGGAGTCTTGCTATGTTGTCCAAGCTGACCTCAAACTCCCAGACCTCAGCCTCTCGAGTAGCTGCAACTACAGGAACATGCCATCTTTCTCCTTTTAAGAAGAAGCCATGCCTCCCTTCTCCCCTCTGGTATTTAACCTAAATTTACATGCTGTACTTAAGGATCTTTGGTGGAGTCCCTGAGCGGGTGGTTCTAAAGGTTTGATGGGAATTGGTTCATTTCATTCTCATAACATGTCTATGAAGCAGAGATTCTCCTTGGCCTCATTTTACAGATGAGGACCTGAGGCACAGAGAGCCGGAGTGACTTGATCAAGGTCACAGAGCTGGAAAGAGGAAAGCCAGGAGTCACATACAGGGCTCCAAGTGTTCCCCACTCCCACCCAACCCACAGCACTGCTTCTGAGGGGCAGCCTTACACATGGCCCAGGATGCTTCAAAAGGTTTACCTTACCACAGACCACCTGAAGGGATGAAATGGCCAGTACACTTGTTCTCTTTGTCTTTGTTTTGCTTTGCTTTTAAGGAGTGTGACTAACAGCCCAGACCCTCTCCACTAGTGCCCTGCAGTTTGAGGGCACAACCTTTGATTGCACCAGTCCTCACGAGTGAGGCCTGTTTTGGCTTCCCCCTTTGGGCAGCCCCATCCCAGCCCAGGAAGCCATTTTACAGCAATGTATGTGTATACATTAATTACCATGCATTTTTATGGGGAAAACACCTGAAATAAACAGCTAGAAGGCAGACAGGTAAATCAAATGGGATGACAATTCTGGGATCTCCAGTGCTCTTTTTGACTGACTGAAAGGACTGTAGAAAACAACTGAAGGACTTCAGTCCTGGCAAGCCTTCGCGGTTTCAGAGTTTCCATGTTATTACTCATCTCCTTACTGGCCCTTCTCCTCCCAGCTTCGAATTTCCACCACTAAGCCCTGGGGAGAGAACAAGAACTGTGGGCCAGTCAGGCCTTAGCAGGGAGGCAGAGAATGCATGCACGTCCTTCAGCTGTGCAGCGGACCCCCAAGGGCAGCTCCTGTTCCAGGCCCACACCCACCGGGAATCTGGCCAAAAGACCAGAGCCAACTCCACAAAGCACTTCTGAGAAATGGATATTTCACTCAAGGCTTTGAGGAAAGATTCTCATTATATAGGAAATGTGGCAAAAAAAATACCTCAAACCCCCTAACTTAAGCATCTCTGTTCCTCCCTTCCAGACACAATAAACAGTAACAGAGGGAGGGGCAGAAGAATGAACCTAATGGCTAAAGGAAGGACAAAGTGGAAGAAGAGAAAGAACAAGGGAATGAAAAACACTTTTCTGTGAATGTAGATGAACCAAGTATCTTTGTTGGCTGAGTTTGCAAAAGGGAAGTCTATGGGGAGATGACAGTGAAGCAGGAAATTTCCCTGACCCCTTTGCATGTGGGAACTGGAGTGCAGGTGCTGGAGCTAGCCGGCTGCTTCGGCACCAGCAGGGGCGAACTCCACTCACTGGAACCCATTGCTCTCAGCCCCTCGCAGGAGGGAACACACAGGTGAGTGGATGCAGGAACCGGGGTGAGTGCTTTCAGGCACTAGCAGGAGCAAAACTTTGTGTGGGTCCTGTGGCAGCATCTAGAGGCGAGAACCCGTGATGCTGTCCACAGACAGCTTAAGTATTAAACAGCTCAGTGGGCCCTCTGCCTTTTTGCATGAGGTAGTTGCTTTCCACCAGCAAGCGCAGAAGGTCAGTGTGACAGCCTTTGGTATCTGCACCTGTGGCACCTGATCTCTTGTTCAGTGTCCAGGAAAAAATCAGGTAGCGTGAACAAATTGAAGAGCGGTGAATGTGGAGGATTTTATTGCCGATGAAAGTGATGAAGGGAAGCTGAAAGGGGATGGAGCAGGAAGCTATGCTGTCAAGCTGTCTCTCTGATGTCAAGCTGCTTCTCTCCAACATCCAGCTGCTTCTCCTCCTTCTGACAGCTGAGCCTGGGGGTTTTATGGGCACAAGACTGGGGGCAGGGTAGGCAATGGGGGATTTTGGAAAAGGCAAAATTCCAGCCAGAAAACAGAGATGTAAACTCTCACTTTGGGCCATGGTATTGGGCTTTTCAGCTTGAGGGTGGGGCCCTCACCAGGGACTTGCCCTCTTCTGCCCAGAATTTCTCAGTCTCCTATCCCTATCAACAGTAAAATAAACATGTGAAATTAACATATTTGCTGCTTCTCTTCTCTTTATGGCTCTGCATTACTTACGAACCATGAGGGTAAATTTCAATGGCAGGAGAGTGAAGGTGGTGGGATTCTTTCCAAAATTTCTCTGACCATCTCTATGCAATTTGTCAAGAGAAGGAAGACACAAGCTGCACCTCTTACTGCAGGCCTTACTGAGGCTTTATGCAAGAAATCAATTACAAGTTACCCATACAGATAAAGCTCTGGGGCACCCAAGTTGCCCAAGTACAGCTGTAAAAGGAGGGTAAGTCTATCTGGCAGAGCCTCAGTTTACTGTCCTAGAACTTGAATATCTGTGGCTTGGGAAAAAAGGAATGATCACATTTGAATGCAAATGTCCAGGGAAAGCAGATGTAGCTTGTTATCTTGAATAATCTGAGTAATAAGACAATGCCACCTGTTACCTAATGAAAACCAAAGACTGTCCTTGCCTCAATGCCCTAGATGCCAGTCACAAGGGCCAGCACCATTCCAAGTGTCTCCCTACACATGGACAAGCATTTCATCTGCCAGTCTTGCATCTGTAAACACATCTGCTCAGGACACTCCCTGCACAAAACACTCAGTAACTCCCCATGGCATGCAGAGTTCAACTCATACACCTCAGCCTGGCAGTAAAACTCTTTCATCACTTAACATCTACATAACTTTCCATCTCAGGTCCCTGTCCCACCTGCCATTCCACCCACTGTTGAGGCTGGCATCAGCTACTCAGCTCCCTGAATGTGCTTTGCATCCCCCTCTCTTCTCACTCCTGGACTTTTGCTGAAATGTTTCAGATGCTTAGGGAGCGCTTTTCTCTTGCTTCCCTGCACTGCAGCGATATTCACCTGACCTGAACTTTCTTCAAGGACCAGCTTAAATCTCACTACTTGCCAAATTCTTCCATGCAAAATCAATTTCTTCCTCCATTGTAATACCACAGCACTTTGCACCAACACATACCATCAGAGGTGTGTATATGTTTCATGCATATGCTTAGATTACAATAGTTCCTTCATAGCATTTCTCATTATCTGGCATACTATACATTTACTTATGTATTTTGTATTGTCTGTCTCCTCTTCCAGAAAGTACAAAAATTTTGTATGCTTTGTTTATTACTGCATCCCCAATGCCTAGAACAGTGCCTAGCAGATAGTAAAGGCTCAATAAATATTTGCTAAATACATAGATGAATGGGAGCCTAGAGATCCCAGACTGTTTTGCTCATCTCCTCATCACCCCAGAGTGGCTGGCGAAGTGCTTTGCACATGCTTCTTGAATCTGACTGGATTGAAGAGCTGGCCACCTGGGTTTGGCTATGTACATCTCCTCTGCTTTGAACAGAAGACATGGATTTAACTGCCAGTTACACAGCTGTGGTGCTATAAGCCAGGCAGACATGATGGGGGCTGAGACTCATACGGGAAACCCCTAGGTTAATGGGCAGCCCTAATTGCTAAATCTAATTAGGAAGGAAATCAGTTAAATTAAGAATCCTTCACGTAAGAAAACCAAACCAAAAGCTGTTGAGCAAAATTTTTCATTCTTCATTCGCTTTAATCAGCTTCCTCGAAGAAGAAGAGAGGAGAGCAGGATTTCAGCAGGAGTGTTTTATTGGGCCAAAAGCCATGCTCCCATGACTGCAGAACCCCAAAAAGAAAGAACAATATGATCTTTGGCCACTAGGTTCCTCTTTGGCATGTGCTCTGGAGGAAGCTGCCGCGTCACCTCTCCAAAGAGCCTAAGGATTATCGCTGTGAAAGCTCAGGCTCTCAGGCTTGAATCGTTGCCAACGGGCTTCCAATTTGAAGGGCTGATCCTCTTAATTGAGCAAAAGCACGCTGTCCCCACCTCCCCGCACTGAAGCAAGAAGCACCATGCAATTCACCTCTATTGCTGAAGCGGTTACTTGTGTGGTCTTCAGTCATTTGGTCCAAAAAGACTGAGATTTTTCTCAATATTTGCCATTTTAATGTTTGCATCATCATCTTTTGCAGCACCTTAAGTATCACAGAGCTGCCTCTTTCTTTTTTTCCTGAGAAACCCTTCAGATAGATATGAAAACAAAGAGATATGAAAATATGAATATCCCTAAGAATTACCATCAATACCAACAGGATTGATATATGTGAAAAACTATATATACATCTATACAGTATATTCAAGGCAAATATTCAGGAAGCAGAGTGGTCACGTTAGTATCAGCTCCATCAGGATTCTAGGTAAGCTCTTTCACAAACCTTGTGAACTGGGACAAGTCGAATAAGCTCTCTAAACTTTGACTTCCTTATCTGTAAAATAGGAATAAAGATAATACCTGTTCATGGTCATTTTGTGAAGATGAAATGAGATAATGCCATAAAGCACTAAACACTGTGCCCAGAATATAGTAACCACTCCGTAAATGTTGATTGAATACATTAATAGGCTGCCAGGCATCCTCCAACCACTGACCCAGACTGGCTACATTTCTGAGACAATGGGACTTATTCTCATCCTCAAAACAACTGGGTCCTGAGGCTATGTTTACAGCTGTGCTGGTTGCACACTGTACAACCCTAGGAAGCACCATTCAAAGTTTATGCTTCAAGGATCTAGATATTGACTATTACAATTTTACAGGAAATTATAACAATTTCCCAAGAGATGGAAATAAAGCATCGTGAGAAGTGGGGAGACTTTTTCCACTTTGCACAAAGGCACTCTACGAACCAGCCCTGGCCCTGGGCAGTAAAGACAAGCATTGGCGCCAGCCCCCTGGAAGAAAGCAACTCAAGTTAGATCACTGTTGTTTTAGCCACAGTTGAGCATTCATGGGACTCTAAACACTGTAAGTATTGTGGAACAGGGCTCAAAAGCTGCTCTCGCTGGATGGTCTTTTTGGTTTGTAAATGTTAGCTAACCGTGTTTGCTGTCCTTATTATAATTATTATCTTATTTTACTAGATTCTTTGTTGTGTCCAAGCAGTCTGTTCTGTTCAAACACAGTGACCATATCTGTTCATCAGCACAATCCACCTGCCATAATAACGACGAAAAGGCCACCCAAGCTCCCACCACACCATCCTGAAGCCAGT
Source organism: Rhinopithecus roxellana (assembly GCF_007565055.1). Classification (NCBI taxonomy): domain Eukaryota; kingdom Metazoa; phylum Chordata; class Mammalia; order Primates; family Cercopithecidae; genus Rhinopithecus; species Rhinopithecus roxellana. The sequence continues at coordinate 3,584,243 of NC_044552.1, read as the reverse complement.
CAGTCCTGCCTGGAATAAGGCTCTCTGCAGACTCAGCCTTCCTCTTTGGAATGGGAACATGTCCTGAATCTGGACAGAGGACTGGAATACCCTCAGGCTGTCTAGCTGAGGGTTGGCAAGAAGGATGGGCAGAATAAAGCAAGGAATGTGAGCCCAGGGGATCAAAAGGAACCATCAGGGCAACTACCTCACAGCAACCAGAGATGGGCGTCTGGAATGGTCAACTGAGCAAGGGGGTCCTGGGAGCCACAAATAGTCATAAGGACACGGCAGGCCACAGCTCCAGAGTGGGAACCTCTCGCTTCTTCAAACCCTGATAGTATGCTGTCCGTAGCTCCCTATATTAGACATTGCCTGCTCACCCTCCTGGAACTTTGTTCATACAAACGTGTAAGAATCACAACTCTGTCCTCCCTCTTACTTGTTTCTACCACAGTAGTAAATCCATGCTCGTTGAGCGTAAACCTGTGCACTCTCTTTCATCCTATACCTTTCTCTGTCTTGATTGTAGTGATAGTGATCACACAACTGTATGAATTTGTCAAAACCCTAGAGCCATATATCCCACAAAGAGTGAATATTACTGTGTGCAAATTAAGAGAGGAGGGTTATGGCAGTCACTGTTGATTGCCTGCACAACAGCTCTTCTCCCTGACTCTGCTTCTTTTCTCACAAAACCCTGATTTTATTTTATTCAGCCTCCTTTAGGGGAGGCTGAACCTTCCCAGCCTCATGGGGATACATCTTGATTAATCTAAACCAATCGGGAATTCGATTCCTCCTGTCACTGATTGGTTTGAAAATGGTATTTGATAAGATTCTTGCCAATCTAAGGTGTGAGGGTCTGGGCCAGGTGTGGTGGCTCACGCCTGTAATTCCAGCACTTTGGGAGGCCGAGGCAGGCAGATCACTTGAGGTCAGGAGTTCGAGACCAGTCTGGTCAACATGGTGAAATCCTGCCTCTACAAAAAACACAAAAATTAGTTGGGCATGGTGGCGGGTGCCTGAAATCCCAGCTACTCAGGAGGCTGAGGTGGGAGAATCACTTGAACCCAGGAGGCAGAGGTTGCCTTTAACCAAGATCATGCCACTGCATTCCAGTCTGGGTAACAGAGCAAAACTAAAAATAAAAATAAAAACAAAATTAACCTAAAACATTTTTTAAATAAGATGTAGAAGCTTCTGCTCAGGTTCTCTTTACAAAGGTGCTTCACCTGGCTCTCTGCTGCCACCCAAGCCGATTATGGACCAGGGCCTGGTGGGTCTCCTGCTCTGTGCCATAGCCTTTGACATCATCACACTGACTGGCTGCAGGCGAGTGACCACATACGCACATCCTCGCTGGAGTGGAGACACTCCCACAAGGGCGGCTGCCAGGGTCTCATGGGGGCAGAAATGGCGAAGAGCAGCTGCTATGCTCCTCTGTGGCTCTGTCACCCTCAAGATCTGTTCCATCCTCTGCTTCTCTGCCCTCTATGGATCCCAAGCGCTTGTCTTCGTAGGAGTGACTGGAGCCTCTCGCTCTGGCTGCTGTGTTCCGGATCATCCTTCTGGTAATACACCCGTGAAGTAATACACCAGACCTTCAACCTTCATGCCAAGCCTGCTGTCACATCTGTAACTGGACTGACAGCTTCAGATGGGTGTCCACAATTATCCTGACCGGCTGTGCCTTCTCCTGCTGCTGCCTCCCAAACTGCGAAGATGACCTCCTGGGCAACTTCAGACCAAGTACTTACATGCATCACCTCAAGTGGGGAATGAGAGAGGGAGAAAATTGCTGGTGGGAAGATGGATTTAGAGGAAGGAACTAGTTGCAATCCATCAGAAGCCATGCTATACGATTAGAGCCCAGTTAAACTTGAGATGAAAATAGCAAGCCGTTTTTTATCCTTAGGCTGTTTTCCCAGGCTGCTTTGAACCTATTTTTTGGCAGTTGATATCACTAAACTAGCCAAAAATGCTAGCACAATTTGGAAGAAAATATTTCTTAAATATTGTTACAGTTTCATGTTCTTTTTTGATATATGTTTTGTGAAGTTAAACAAGATTTTCTTTCTTCTGATTACCTCTATTTGACAATATTTCCTTATATTATCCATAGCATTTATACCACATTTGTAAAAGAATATGAATAACTTACCTCTTTATATAGTAAAAATGAGAAGGCTTTCAAGATTTAATAATCTGATCAAATTTTTGTTTTTTCTAGATGGAATGGACTGAGTCTATTAAGTGCTAAAAAAAAGGAAGATATTGGTAAAAATTGTCAGTGACCAAACATTCCAAAAAAAAATGCAAGAAGGTAAATATTTTTGCAACCCTCCATCTACAAAAAGAAGCAAAATAGTTTCCTATAGGCATAACATTTGTGAGAATTTGTTATTACTATCCTGCATAATAGACTTTTTGCTAAGCTTCACGTTAACTTGATGTACCACCCAGGAACCTATTCTTTCACCGCCAAGGCCTGCGTGGTAGTCAGGCCTCCTTAAGTGAAACATGAAAATGAAATTTTCTCTTTTGAAGTGGTTTATGGGGTTAGGGTGTGGGAAAATGCTGTATTAATAAATCTGTACTGTTTTATGTCTATATGTTCAGGCCCAGAGCAGACCAGATTGAAAGATGGACTGGGTCTAATTCATCATGACGGATAGATTTGTTTAGATTGTGTAGTGAAGCACTAGAAGGGCCATTCCAACAGCCTAGGGGGAAGAAATGGCTTGATTTTTGTTTTCATCTCAGGTTTAACTAGGCTCTAATCGCGTAAATACAGCTTCTGATAGATTGCAACTGCAAGCAAAAAAAACGTATAGTTAAAAATGTGGTCTTCCTTGGTAAATAGACCCAAAATGTCTAATGTAAAACATGCAACAGAAGATTTAAGGAGTGTGAGTTTCTCTCAATGACATATATATGATATATCCAGAGGATTTTTATATTGTTTATACTTATACAATGAAATTCATTTTACGGTTGGGCATGGTGGCTCACGCCTGTAATCCCAGCACTTTGGGAGGCTGCGGTGGGAGGATTGCTTGAGTCCAGGAGTTCTAGACCAGCCTTGGTAACATAGTGAGACCTCATCTCTAAAAAAAATAAAGAAAGAAAAAAACAAATTCATTTTATATATCGAATCATTATTTTGTAAGTTGTGCAATAAGCAATTGCAGTTTTCATTATGATTTTTCCCCCAATAACCAGGTATTCTAATTTTTAAAAAGAGCTAGGGGGCAGGGATTCAGGAAGATTATGTGCCCTCTGCTTTTCTGGCTTTGGTATTGTGTAAGGATGTAACGCCTGGAGCTGCCACTGCAATCTTGTGAAGATGAGGGGTGCTAGCGCACATGACGAGGATGGCAGACCCGATAGGTGGAAAGATCTAGCTCATCCTGACAACATTAAGCAGCTGAACTCACTGATCCCAGAACTTCAGGCCACCCCATCCAGCCCTTACCATCTCCTGTCCTACTGCCATGGGAGGTAATACACTTTCTGCTTATTGTTGAAGCTGCTTTATTTGATTTTCCTGTTACCTGCAGCCAAAAGCATTGTGATTAATACGCTGGTCCCATACTGCTAGAAATGAATCACGCCTCCTGTAGAGTTGTATCCAACAACAAACACATGGCAGGTGTCTATTATATCATCCACAAAATGCAACGTGTTTGTTTTGCAGAAATTGTCTCTATCACCTGTGGGTTTTTGCTACCCATGGAGCTACTTGTACGTAATTCAACCAATTAAAAAAAAAATGCTAGAAACTTAAGCCAACAAAGCTGTCAAAATTTGTCTTGGGTTCTTGGGTTAGACAACTTGTTGAGATTTTATGATACGTTTCCTTTTTTCTCCTTTTTTTCTAGGTCCTTTCCCGCTGGTTGCGGAACACTCAATTATCACCTCCTCATGTGTGTAGTCTCCCTCACTGAGTCAGCTCTCACCGGGGCCTTCCCATGACTTTTTTGTTTTCTTTATCTGTCTAAAGCTTCATCTTCCTTTGACATTTATCTTCATCTGGAAATTCTATATTCTTCCTTTTCCTCTTGTCTTCATCTTACATAGACTCAACATTGTCCACTGAAAGTTATGTTTAAGAAGCAATGTTAACAAAACTATCATGAAGTCCCTTGTACCTTGTTAAAAACCACTTTATTCATCACTCTGTTGTTTTTTCAAATACATTTTTCTCTGGATTGAAACTGCTTACCATGCAGGTCATTGGAAGTCTCTTTATTCCCATTAAACTCTTTTTCAGGTTTGACATCTTTGTCCTCTATTAACTCAACTTTGACTGTCTCCGTTTTACTCCAACAGAAAAAGCTCCTCCCCTATCCTTCCAGCCCCATGACTGTCAGATAAAAAATTTCCTGCTACAGACATCTTGCAGGCAATGTGCCAGGCAGGCAATGCATCAAACAGCCGACATTGATCAGAACTCAGCCCTTGTCATATATCTCTTCCTAAAATGCCTAGCAGAATAATTTGTTGAGTACATGCTCAATAACTTAAATTGTTTTGAATAAATCAAATTAAAGTTTTACAGTCACTGCTGGAGGGAGAACAGGCAACATGCATGAATTTTCACTGTTTGGAAGCATATGGAAAAAAACATCAATACTAGTAGCCTCTCAAGATCCCAGTGGCTAGACTCAGCCTACCCATGACAGTCAAAAGTTTACTATTTATGATGTGGATTATCTCATATTAGTCCATTGCTTCACTTTCTACTGGCTGACACCTCTGGCATATTTCATCCTTTTTCTTCCTCTTTTTCTTTTTTTTAGAGTCAGGGTCACCCAGGCCGCAGCACAGTGGCATAATCATAGCTCACTGCAGCCTCGCTCCTGAACTCAAGTGATCCTCCCACCTCAGCTGACCAAGTAGCTGGGACTAGAGGCATGCACCACCACACTGAGCTAAGCATCTTTGATTCTAATATTGAAAATATCATTATAAAATATCTAGTAGGTATGGATTAATGAATGAGTTAAATGGCACGTGTCTGACCTTAATAAGTAAAGGTTTGGGGACACCAGGGAGATAGTAATATCTGGGATCTTCTTAGCCCTCATTACCAGGACAAAAAGAAACAAAATGAAGTTTCTCAAAATGCCCATTTAGTACATTATTTTTATTGTAATAAACATATAGCTTTTTCAGATCTTATTTTTGTTCCTTCTATTGTTAGTCCTGAGTCCCTGTGGTAACAGCCAGATTTCATTTCATTCATTCGTTTATTCATTCTGACCATCATATGGGGGCCAAGCACTGTGTTGGGTACTCGGGGCACACCAGTGAACAGAACAGACAAAGCCCTGTCCTCTTGGAGCTTACATTCTAGTGCAGGCAACATAGGAATATAATAAATCCATAAACTCAGGAAGAACTCAGTTCTTTTTAGATCAATAAGGCCTAACTGTGAACTGTGAACTGTGAACTGTGAACTGTGAACTGTGAAGGGACGGCTTCCCTGAAGAGGTACCGAGACCTTATTTTAAAAGAAGACTTTTTATTTTTGGACATTCTTTAGATATTGACTTCTTCTGTTCTCTAGTAGAAGTATCTTGCAGCAAGGAATAGAAAGACTGAAGTCAATTGACGTGATATTGGGAAAGTCCTGTCTTTTGCTTCTCTGGGCCCCTGTATGGACTTCTATGAATGAAAGAAAAAAAAAAGTGTTTTTCCTATCCTCTCACTCGACAACAGTCAACACAGAAGACTTCTGTGCCCTCTGGGCAAGAAGAAGTTTGTGGAGATTTCTCCCAACCCACAGCCAATCAATCCATCCATCAATCCCGCAGAGGACACTAGCTGGGTGTCCTCTTACTCAATTCAATTCTGATGCTATCTACATGGAGACAGCATCAGATCCCACAGGTTGAGGGCTCAGTCCCACAAAACTGCCCTCCACCAACCCAGGATCCTCTCCTTTTTTTAGGGTCCATTGATTAGCAACCTTAATTCCATATGGAACCTTAATTCCCCCCTGCCAAGTGAGGGGGAAAAACACACCCAAAGCATTCCCTCTATTCTCTCACTTAACAACAATCAACACAGAAGACTCCTGTGACCCAACTGAGGAGGTGTTTTTCCCATGCACCAAGCAAGCAAATAATTCCTCAGTGGACACCAACGGGGTGTCCTCCAATTCAATTTGATTCTGATGCTATCTACCTGGACAGAGTATCAGATCCCACAGGTTGAGGGCTCAGACCCACAAGACTGCCCCACCCTGCAACACACACACCTTCCCATGCAGATTGCAAGCCCCAGGTTGTATTATCTGTGCTTCTGACCAACTAGCTATACATTGGAGTACTCACAACCCTCCCGGGTTCACTTAATTTGTTATGGCAGCTCACAGATCTCAGGGAAACACTTAAGTTTTCCTGTTTGTTATAAAGGATGTTACAAAGGATACAGATAAAGAGATGTGTAGGGCAAGGCATGCAGGAAGGGGCACAGAGCTTTCATGCCCTCCCTGGGCACACCACCTTCTAGCCACCTTCCAGGAACCTCCACTATCTGGAGGTTCAGCTACCTGGAAGATGCCAGAACCTAGTCCTTTTTTATTTTTATGAAAGCTTCATTAGGGAAGCATGATTGACTAAGTCATTGGTCATTGGTGACCAACATAATCTTCAGCCCTTCTCCCCTTCCCAAGGTTTTGGGGCGGGGCTAATAGTCCCAACCCTCTAATCTTGCCTTGGTCTTTCTGGTGAGGAACCCCATCCTGAAGCTACCTAGGAACCTCCAGCTATCAGTCAACTCAATAGCACACACAAATCTATTTATCACTTTGAAGATTCCAAGGATTTTAGGAGTTGTATGCCAGGAAAACTGGAAGATAACCAATACTGTATATATTTCACAGTATGACAGCCTCACTTTCCATGATAACAAAATAAGGATACTAGATAATCAACAAGGGTCTCTGTAGCTCTGAAATATTAACAGTGTGATTTTATGGAACACATGTAAGAAATCCTCTAGTTTGTTTTTTTTTATTTGACTTTTCCAATAGTTAACGTCTTTTTTAAATATCAGAAATCTAAGTGGTCAATACTCTTTTTAAACGAGCTTGTCTATCAGATCACCTTATTTTGTAAATTTATTATAGCGAAGTTGCTGCAATCTTAGCATTTCTGTGAACTGGAGAACATGATTCAGACTTGTTGATGAGGTCCAAAATAACTGGGGAACATATCTCGGTAGGGTTTAGATTGTCAATAAATGAACAAGGAGGCATCTAAAGGAGTTTTGATCTTGCCTAATAGAAAAAGTTCAGGAAACAAAGGAGAGAAATAAGCTTTAAAAAATCTCTGGAGGCAGCAGGATCTGACCAGGAAAAACAACCACTAAAATGTTTGCAAGTGCCAGGGGGAAGGAGGTAACATTCCTCATATTTACAGACCTTTGAAGCTCATTTTAACTTGGGAACTTTATGGACACAGGGATAAGTCCAGGGCTGCCTGGTTAAGGGTTGGGTCTCATTACTCCCTAGTTAACAATTCACATTTTAAAATGAAAGAGCCAGATTGAAATGTAATCCCGTCCTTAGGCTTGAAGAGAAGTAAAATGCTATTTTTATCTAATACATAAGTAAAAGCAAGAAAATCCCCTCCAGACAGTGAAAGATGTTCATGACTCTATTGTAATTTCTGTCTGCAAATGTGTGAAAGAAACTTTCAGGGGAAAAATGTTCCAGAAAGTAACCTTTTAAATGTTAAACCACTGCACTTGAGAAGCAAGATAAAGAGCTTTGGACCCAAGCTATTTCTCTGTTGCTTTTTCCTGAGCTAAACCTCCTGTGTAATAATTTCTTTGGAATGCTTTGTTCTGAAGAGATGTTTCATGTGACTGGTGCCTCATCTCAGTAATTAAAGGCACACTGAGGCAAATTTGGCCTTTGGAAAACAATCTGGATAATGACTGCCTGTAATTATATAAATGTTTAGATAATAACTGATTTTCCATTTAATTTAATGGAGACAAAACTTAGCACAATGCCTCTCCTTGTAAATGGCCACTGTGTCTTCTGGGTAACTTAAGAACCTGGCAACTATATCAGGAACATAGTAAGTGCTTTATAAGTAGTTAGTAGATGAATGAATGAATGAGTGAATGCTTAATAAATGTGCTTGATCTGATCCTAAAACAATTTTTTTCCTTTTAGAAATTCAGCCGTTTAGTCATCATTTTTTGAAGCATATTTCAAAAGCATACTAATATTGAAGAGCAATTAACAGAAAGCAACTGACACTATGTCTTCATTAATGCTGTCCCTGCTTCCCAAATAAATTTCATGGTTTATAGCTCTCCAGAGGTGAGGGAACAAAGCCACCTGGGAGAAAAGTATCTGCTGGGGTTTTTGTTTTTTGTGTTTCTAAAACTGCCTCAAATTCAGGAAAAAAGGCCATAGTTTTCATGGCTATGGGGTCCACACTCTAGTCTCTGTGCAGAATCTTTCCCTAACGATTGGACTTGTTTTGGCAGCCCTCAGGGTAAATTACCCTCCTCCCTAGCCCTCAGGAATCACAAAGGCTTAACTCAAATTCTTCTTGTAGAAATGTGATGTGCACTTGGTCTTACCACTTGAAAAAAAAATGTTTAAACACTGCACGGTTTACCAGATCTTACTTTGACGTGTTCTCTGGGGTTAGTCAAACAAAGGGAGAAGGTCTAAGTAAACTGTTCAAGACTTTCAGCCAATGCTGAAATTGCAGTGCTGGAACTGCCTTTCCCCAGAGAGAGGGTAACTCTGAGGGTGCAGTTTCTAGACCAAGGCCAGGAGGTGCTGACCACAATGGGGGCATGGGTAGAGGGGGATGCCTTAGGCACCACTGAGGAAGTAGAGGAAAGATCTAACCCTGGAGATATCTTCCTTCTGATTTTTTAGTTTTTCTGGAGAACCCCTCAGAGTGTGGGAAAGTGTGTAGCGGACTGGGGTTTGGGAGTGTTACCTTCCTCCCAGCCACCCTCTCCTTTTCTATCCACTTCTTGCTGATACAAAATCTCCAGGTGCAAAATTTTCTTGGTGACCTCTGTGCCCAGCTGCAAACAGCTTCCCTAGAAGGCAAATGTGACCTCGGCATTACACACAGACATTTTCAAAAAATAAAGGATATTATTTAAATTAAGGAACAATATAAGCAAACAAAAGACAGAATAATAAACAGACTCTGTGTGCCCACTACCAGGAGTAAACGGACTTGAACATTTTGCTTATTGATATGGTCTGGCTGTGTGTCCCCACCCAAATCTCATCTTGAATTGTAATCCCAACTGTAATCCCCAGGTGTTGGAGGAGGGAACTGTAATCCCAGGTGTTGGAGGAGGTGATTGGATCATGGGGGCAGTTCTCCCATGCTGCTGTCTGTGATAACAGACATGTGTTATCACAACATGTGATAGTGAGTTCTCAACAATATCTGATGGTTTTATAAGGGTCTGTTCCCCGTTTGCTTTGCACTTCTCTCTCCTGCCACCTTGTGAAGAAGGATGGGTTTGCTTTCCCTTCTGCCATGATTGTATAAGTTTCCTGAGGCCTCCCCAGTCATTTGCAACTGTGAGTCAATTAAACCTCTTTTCTTTATAAATTACCCAGTCTGGGGCAGTTATAGTAGTGTGAAGCCGAACTAATACACTTATTTACTTTAGGCCTTTTTTTTTTTCTTTTCTTTTCTTTTTTTTTTTTTTTTAGGAAATAAGATTTTATAGAGTTAAAAAAAAAAGCCCTCCCTCAATTGAAGTATCTGTACAGCTAATCTTTCTATTCTTTTTTATCTTTGAATTGCTCATAATTAAAATCAAAATAATTTGCGTATTTGTAAATTGTTTTGATTTTAATTATGAGCATTTCAAAGATAAAAAAGAATAGAAAATAATACAATGACTATATACCCACCATTAAGACTACATGCATGATACTATTTTGTCTTATTTGTTTTAATCTTGTTCTAAATTTTTATTGTGGAAAATTTCAGACACATACAAGAGTAGGAAGAATAGCATAATGAGTTCCATGAACCCAACACCCAGCTTCAACAATTGTCTACTCATGGACAATCTTGTTTTATCTGTGGGGTAGTTATAGATAATATAGATTCTACATTCTCCCATATACCATTTATCTACACATATTTCATCAGGTATCTCTTAAAGAGAAGAACGTTAAAAAAAAAACTGCAGTGCCATTATCATACTTAAACGTAGCGATAATTCACTAGTGATTGCTATTAGGCAGTATCCACTCAATGTTCGAATTTCCAAAAGTTTTATTATACAAATACTTTTATTTTCAGTTTTTGTGTTTGAATCAGGATTCAGATAAGGTCTACACCAAGCTTAAAGCCAACGCGCAGCCTGCAGGCCACATGGGGCCCAGGACAGCTTTGAATGCAGCCCAACACAAATTAGTAAACTTTCCTAAAACAGTATGAGATTTTTTTTGCAAATTTTTTCTCTTAGCTCATCAGCTATTGTTAGTGTTAGTGTATTTTAGGTGTGGACCAAGACAATTCTTTTTCTTCCAGTGTGACCCAGGGAAGCCAAAAGATCGGACACCCCTCATCTACACATTGACGCTGATTTGACAGAGATACTTATATCTCTTTCTTTCCAATTTTTATTCTTCTAATTGCTTGTTCTTATCTAATTGTATAGACTAGGACCTCCAGCCCAGTATTAAATAGCAGTGGAGATCATGACTATCCCTTGCCTTGCTCCTTACTTTAATGGAAAGTCTCCAGTGCTATCATATTAAATAAGATGCTGGCTTTTGAGCTAAAATACACACACACACACACACACACACACACACAAAATCACATATATAACATTAAAAAACACATGAATATAAAGTATACATTATTTATATATTTCAATAAATGATATACTATAACCCTATATAATGATATATGTAATTACATATAATCATACGTATTTAAAAAACAAAATAGTCATCAATGTATATTTTATAAGTGTTAAGTTTATCAGGTGCCTTATCTGCCTCTGTGAAGATTATATGACCTTTTCCTCTTTAGTTGTCTAATATGAAGGATTATGTTATTAAATTTTCTAATACTGAATCACTCTTGTTAAAGATGATGCTGATTCCTCTAGCAACTAGAATTATAAACAGAAAAGGCTACAAATTATCTCAGAAAAAAAACTAGATCTCCTATTTGATAGGGCAAGAAAATGTATGTACCATACATATGTGTGACTAAAATAATTAACTACTGATGTTTAATTTTTGAAATCTCCCTGTATAACAATATAATTAGACATGAGTTTCATATACACCTTTCAGATGCTATTGCCAAGTACATTCCCAGTTTCTAAATATGTTTCTATTCTTTAGCAGAGTAAACAGCAAAAGGTGCTAGAAGGCAAATAAATGTGCAGGGAGACAGAGCAACACATGCCCAGAGTATTTTGTGCTGCCCAAAGCCATTTGGCTTTGAAGAGATTCAAAGGAACAAACATCTGATGTTCAGACACTAAGATGAAAGAGTTAAAGGGCTTCTTCCCAAAAACCCATAACCCTAGACTAATCGTTGAGAGAAACATCCTTTGAATCCCAATTAAGGGACATTCCACAAAATTCCTGACCAGGACTCCTCAAAACTATCAAGGTCATCAAAAACAAGGAAAGTCAGAGACACTGTCACAGCCAAGGGGCACCTAAGAGCAAATGACAGCTAAATGTAATGTGAGATCCTAGATGGGTTACTGGAACAGAAAAAATACGCTGGGTAAAAACGGAGAAAATATGAATCCATTATAGGCTTTAAGTGAATAGTAACAATGTTGGTTCATTAATTGTAACAAATGCACCACACAAATGTAAGATGTTAATATTGGGGGCAACAAGATGGCAGACTTGAGCCGAGGAGCTGTCAAGTGATGAAAACTGGTGTGCCTAGAAGCAAATTTTCAAAGCATTTTCTCTTCAAAACATCCTTTTGAAGATGTTTATACCACCTGATAAGCATCTCAAGACCCTATGGCTGTAGCAGCAGTAAAATAGATGATAGTAAAGCAAATTGTCTTGAAACATTTATTTCCAATGCAAAATGGAGCTTTATATCGTGTGTGTTATAAATCTATGTATTCTTCTCTACCTGATGACTATCATTGCAAAGCAGAGCTTGCTGTGACTTCCAACGGCAGGACGTGAGCCTGATACCACTCTTCTGTGGACATTCCCTATGAACACACAAAACCCATCCTTCAACCAGATTCTGTGCACAATAATGAAGAAATACAAGATCAAGTGCTGAAAACCAGATTGGAAGAAAAAGGTGAACACCTTGAGCAAAGACCAATGAGAGGACAACTTAGCAAAACGTTCTTTACTGTTACGCACTGTCGGTATCCTCACGGACAGTACTAAAGACGTTGCAAGAAACTAGATCTTCTAAAAGACAGATGACTGAGGTACTCAGGGGAATCAAAGAGAAATGTTCTTCATTTGCCATTTGAGAAAATGCAATCTGAGGTGTTCACTAACATGTTATATAGTAAAGTCAGAATAATGAAATGTCTTTTCATATTAAAAAAATAATAGGGGGTAGTGGGTGTGGAGCATATGAGGACTGTCTGCACTATCATCATAATTTTTCTGTAAATTCAAAACAGCTGTAAGATTAAAAGTTTATTTTTAAAAGGTAAAGGATCTTAAAAAATAATATAGGTACATCTTTTCTCCAGATGCCAAGATAAGTAGAATTATATTCTTGAATTCCCCATCTGTTTTTTTCAAACAACCCACTAGTGCCAGCTCAAGGAGCAGTTTGCTTTTTTCATTTAGAAGTATATTTAGAGGCCAGGCACGGTGGCTCACACCTGTAATCCTACCACTTTGGGAGGCTGAGGCGGGTGGATCACCTGAGGTCAAGAGTTCAAGACCAGCGTGGCCAACATGGTGAAACCCCGTCTCTACAAAAATACAAAAATTAGCTGGGCATGACAGCAGGTGCCTGTAATCCCAGCTACTCAGGAGGCTGAGGCGGGAGGATCACTTGAACTCGGGAGGTGGAGGTTGCTGTGAGCCGAGAGCACGCCATTGCACTCCAGCTTGGGTAACAGAGTGAGACTCAGTATTAAACAAAAAAAAAAAAAGGAAGAAGAAGAAGTACAGTTAGGCTTGTTTTGGTGAAGGAAAGTGGTAGGTGGAGTGAACTGGAGAAGTGATTTGGAGAAAAGCCAAGATGCAGCGTCAAAGCCCCTGATGGGACATACTGCCTTCCTCTCAGGCATTCACGAGTCAACAGCCGTCTTTCCCTGTCCCTTCTTTTCTGTCTCTCCATCTTTCCTTTTTTATTTTGAGGAGGTCAGGCCTGCAAATGAAGAGAGAAACAATACTACTTCGAAACTTCTTTAGCACCAGTCCTTGGTGCTCCAGGCTGTGGCACGCTCCTCGGTTTCTGTTTAGCATTAGCTCTTCAGCTCTGGTCTTAAGTTCAGTATCTCCCAGGAAGCTTGGCTTTTCTGATCTTTTATTGTCTTGTTATTCTGCTTACCTGACATGGAGACAAAACCCTCTCGCTCCTTTGTAAGCAGCCTGGAGTCATCGCCCAAAGATGTAACTGAATCTTCCTCAAGATGTCATTCTATAAAAAGGGACCTGACCCAATGCTTCAGATGTATTTCAAAGACATGAAGGGCACATTTGCTGTCTTCCAGCAAGCCATTTAAGTGTATAGTACTTGTTCAGAAAACTTGCCACAAAATCCGTCGCAAAAGAATTATTTCAATCAAGAAGCAAAACCGTCTGGATTTTTATGACGTACCAAGGTACACCAGTCCAAAGACACAAACACCACAAAGGCCTGGCCTAGATATCATGAACCGTGGCTCTTGTTGAGACAGCTGCTGGGGTCTTGGGCATAGTGGGCTGTGCAAGGCTGGCTGTGCGGTCTAATGCACTTGGTATCTTCACCTTGGCTATAGGTTGCCCTTGCCAAGGTTTAGCTCCCTTTCATTTACATTCATCTTCTGCTCAGCTCCTTCCTACCGTATTTTCTTTGAATTGATTCAAAAAAGGACTGTTCATGGTTTGCTTCTGGTCCAAAACAGTGAGCTCATGGGAACAACACAAAAGCAATTTTAAAAGGAGGAAGCTTTCTCAGGCTTTTGGGGATACTCCTCCGGTGATGGCAGGCTTCTAATCAGGGCAGCTCTGCTGTTTGAGATCACAGCCTGATCTCATGGGCTTCCTCTTTAACTTTTCAATATGGAATATTTCAAACTATTTCTCATACAAAAGCAGAAAGAATCGTATCATGAAACTCCAGCTTGAACAATTTCCCACTTACGGCCAATCTCATTGGATGTGTATTTCCAGCCATTCCCTGACCTCCCTTCTTTCCTGGGTTACTCTGAAGCAAATCCAGGATATTATATAATTTCATCTAAAACTATTTTCCGTGCATCTCTAAAAGATATGGGCTCTTTCTAAAAACATAACCATTATTCTGTTATCACAACACACAACCCAACAGTAATTCCTTGATATGTTCAAACATCCAGTGTTCAAATTTGCTCATTGCCTCAAAAATAGTTTTTCTTTGTATTATTTCCTCATTTATTTTATATGTCATTTCAAAGTGGATTAAAATAAGATTTACATATTGCAATTGGTTGATGTATCTCTTTTTTTTTTTTTTTTTTTTTTTTTTTTTTTTTTTTGAGACGGAGTCTTGCTCTGTCGCCCAGGCTGGAGTGCAGTGGCCGGATCTCAGCTCACTGCAAGCTCCGCCTCCCGGGTTCCCGCCATTCTCCTGCCTCAGCCTCCCGAGTAGCTGGGACTACAGGCGCCGCCACCTCGCCCGGCTAGCTTTTTGTATTTTTTAGTAGAGACGGGGTTTCACCGTGTTAGCCAGGATGGTCTCCATCTCCTGACCTCGTGATCCGCCCGTCTCGGCCTCCCAAAGTGCTGGGATTACAGGCTTGAGCCACCGCGCCCGGCCCCGATGTATCTATTTATGAAGTTTCCCTTTTATCTTCCTATACCACATCCTCCCTCCCCCTCCCCTTTTTTGAGGCTTTTGTTTCTTTCTCTTTTTAACATGAATAAGGTGAAGTAAACATTTAAAAATGGAACTCAGGGAGGACAACCAACCAACCAGTAGATGGGATATTTTCCCTTTCTTTTGAAAAGGCGGCTCCCTCTGGCATTGGACAGTGTTTTACTTTTTTCCCCACTGACATGCAAGTCCAGCAGGTTTCTCCTTAATGTGCTTGAGGGTTGAAAGGACAGCAGTAAATTCCAGGTCACAAGCAACACTGCCTATTTATTTCCCAGAGTGTTAAACATCAACACCCAGGCCTTGCCTCTCCAGCAATCAGCATGTGTCGATACAAAGTATACTCTGGTTTACAACAGACCTCTGGGCTTTTCCAGCAGCCTATTTTTACTCACTCACACACTCCACTCCATCAGCTCCACTCCACTCCATCCAGCTTGCCATCAGTTGCACCGCAAGAAAAAAAACAAAGGGAAAGAAAGTTGAAATAGTTAATGTATTGCCACATGAATCTGCTTGGGTAACTTCATAGAATCTTAACACCAACGACCTGCAGAGTGGAGATGTTGACACTAAAACGGCAAGGCAGGTTCCTTCACAATCCCATCCCCCTCTTTTCTTTTCCCTTCTTGTCCCACTTACCCCCACAACTCCCAAATGGTTTAATTAAAAAGTCATTTAAGGCGAGCATTGTGGAGAAGGATAGGCCCAGGGTTTCCCACTCTGGGATTTGGTTCAGATTCATGGTCTACACTCTGACAATGACCTCTGACATCGACCACAACAAATTTGTACTGTTTTCCACTCTCAGTTTCCCTATCCCATTATGAACCTATTATCAGTTCATTTTTCTAAAATTATGTCTGTTTGTTTGTTTGGAGACAGTCTTGCTCTGTCACCCAGGCTGGAGTGAAGCGGGGTGATCTCAGCTCACTGCAACTTCTGCCTCCCGGGTTCAAATGATTCTCATGTTCCAGCCTCCAGAGTAGCTAGGATTATAAGTGTGGCCAACATGCCTGACTAATTTTTGTATTTTTGGTAGAGACGGGATCTCGCCATGTTGGCCAGGCTGGTCTCAAACTCCTGACCTCAAGCAATCCACCCGCCTTGGCCTCCCAAAGTACTGGGATTACAGGTGTGAGGCACTGCACTGACCTACAATTATTGTTTTCTTTCTTCTTAAGCTAGGTCTGGCCATTGACACCCTTCAGCAGCAACTGGAAGAGTAGCTTCTCTGAGAGCACCTCAGAGCCTTGTGTTATGCCCACTGCAAAGCAGGCTGAGGCCTCTGTGCTGCACTGCAGGGGACTTTGCTCTTTCCTCACCACCATTCTCAACATCTCGTGTCTCTACTCTGTTTTGGGTGCTCCCACTGGGTTGCCCATGGGTTAAAGATTCTTGGTTAGTCAAAGAAAAACAATAGCAGGTCAAGGAACCTGCCCCTATTGTGTTATTTCTAAAACAAAGGACGTATCTTGAATTAAAATGGGGTGTGGGGGACTGTCTACTAAGATCTGGAGCTGGCTCTAAAAGGAGTAAGATCCCCATCACGGCCTGCCATTGTGTGTGGATTCTTTGACCTCTGTGGCCCAGGCTGTGTCTTCAGGTGAATGTAAACCGCTCTGTTAGTACACCTGTAGACAGCCTACATGCTCTGGGTTCTTCAAAACCTGAAATCAATTACTTCTGCCATTTATGACTTTCCTATTTAGGCAACTTTACTTCTCAAAGTATCAGGTTTCTCATCTGTAATAAGGAAATTAAAATATATACTTCATATAGTTGTTGATAAGGTTTGGATTTGCATCCCTGTCCAAAGCTCATGTTGAATTGTAATCCCTAATGGTGGAGAAGGGGCCTGTTGGGAGGTGTTTGGAAGTCTCCCCATATGATGGTAGGCATCCCCCTTGCTGTTCTCATGATAGTGAGTTCTCATGAGCGCTGGTTGTTTAAAAGTGCATAGCACCTCCCCCTTTACTTTCTCCTGCTTCGGCCATGTAAGACATGCCTCCTTCCTCTTTGCCTTCTGCCATGATTGTAAGTTTCCTGAAGCCTCTCCAGCCATGCTTCTTATACAGCCTGCAGAACCATGAGCCAATTAAACTTCTTTTCTTTGTAAATTACGCAGTCTCAGGTAGTACTTCATAGCAGTGTGAGAATGGGCTAATACAGTTGTCAGGATAAAATAAGGTAGCACAATCAACCTACATTAAGAATGTTAGATCCCAGAACCAGAAATACCATTTGACCCAGCAATCCCATAACTGGGTATATACGCAAAGGATTATAAATCATTCTACTATAAAGACACATGCATGCATATGTTTACTGCAGCACTATTTACAATAGGAAAGACTTGGAAGACTGGATAAAGAAAATGTGACATATACACCATGGAATACTATGCAGCCACAAAAAAGAATGAGTTCATGTCCTTTGCAGGGACACGGATGAATCCAAAAGCCATCATTCGCAGCAAACTAACACAGGAACAGAAAACCAAACACTGTATGTTCTCACTCATAAGTGGGAGTTGAACAATGAGAACACATGGACACAGGGAGGGGAACATCACACACCACGGCCTGTCAGGGGGTGGGTGGCAAGAGGAGGGAGAACATTAGGACAACACCTAATGCATGCAAGGCTTAAAACCTAGATGATGGGTTGATGGGTGCAGCAAGCCACCATGGCACACGTATACCTCTGTAACAAACCTGCATGTTTTGTACATGTATCCCAGAACTTAAATTAAATTAAATTTTTTTAAAAATGTTATATCCCAACCTTTCCTTTCTTCTCCCACCCCCAAAGAATAATAAATTGCTTATGAGTCAGTAAGATGAATTAGTCTGCCATTGCTTTCCCAACTGTGGCAGAGTCAAAATGAAATAAGTAATAGGTTTTGTCAGAGGAAAAGGCTAATGACATAGCCCTGCAGGTTGGGCAATCCCTGGGTCTACAGCGATTTTTAGAATAGAGGATCAGGGAACTAATGGATGACAATAAGGGACTGCAGAATGTCAGAGCAAAGAGAAAGGTATAAAAGGTAAGACAGGAGTACCCCAAAGGTAAATGTCCTCTATGTTGGCCATTTTTGCTGCATTTGCTAATTCCTTTTTAAAATTTTTATTTTTAATTGACAAATAATAATTGTATATATTTATGGGGTACAAGATGAAGCTTTGATATATGTATACACTGTAGAATGATGATATCAAGCCAATTACCATTCTTCACATACTTGTCATTTTTTATGTAGTGAGAACATTTCAAATACATTCTTCTAGCAATTTTGAAATATACAATACATTGTCATAACTGTGGTCACCATGCTGTGTACCATAGATCCCGAAAACATATTCCTCCTTTGTAACTGGATCTTTGTACTCTTTGATCAACATCTCCCGATTCCCCACCCCACAGCCCATGCTAGGGGGGTGATTTCATACTCATGTCTATCTCCTTGGAGACCTTCAAAAGTACAGATGCTTGAGAAAGAAAAAATACTCTGGTGGAAATATTATTGGCATTTTTAAGAAAATTTAATAAGCTTTCAGTTAGTTTTCCTAGGCCAATGCATATTTTATATAGTAAATGGCAACATCTAAATCTTATAGGTTGAATCAGAATATCTATATCTGGTTTTCTCTGGAGAAAATATACTTTAGTTCATCTGTTCGAAGGACACAGCCAAACATCATTTGAGAATAAATCATTTTACACTGTGGATATGTGAAGCTGCACTCCCTCAGGCAACTACAGGAAACCAGAATTAACCTAAATTTATTTCCAGTAGCAATAAAATTGATTCAAAGTGGTTGAAATATACCCATTTAGTTTATGTAGTCTCATTAGAGCTGTAGATTAGTTTTACAAAACATACATATTCTGCTATTTCATGTTTCCCACTTTTCCTTATCAGAAAAAAGGAGTCAGAACAAAATGAAATGCCTCCTAAGCACTGATAAATAGTGTCTCACCGGACCCTTCACAAGCAACCTGAAACTCGGCTGTTATGAGGAACCCATTTTCAGCCTAGGAATCTTACATCCATAAATAACTTGGCCAAGATCAACATGTTAGTAAGGTAGCATAATCAGGATTCCAGCTGTAGTATGCTGACTCCAAAGTTTGTGATATTTTCATTGAAGTTATTTGCTTTGCTGTGACAACAAATGAAACAACATATGAGAAAGAGAAAGTGCTTCGTAGGCACTACATCCCTAAGTCTTCCATTTCCATCTTCAAAATTTACAAAGCACACAATTTAAAGAGCAAGGGAGTTCTAAGGGCCTCCCCTGCAAGGGTACAGAAGTGAAGAAAGGCAAGGCAGTTTCTGAGTGTAACACACACAGTCGCAAATACGAATACACAAACAAATAGCACACAAGATCACATTAAAGGCTAAATGGGAAACTAATGTCGATGTTAAAGATGAAACTATTTTAGCTGCCCCTTACCAAATAGTGAGCAGATGGAGTTAAAAAACTGAAATTACAGAGGCAGAAGTGTGTTCGGGAGGAAGAGATAAAATTTGAAAGAGTTGTTCTGTCTATTTGCAGAAAACAGCAGCCCGGGTAACACATCTCAGCAGAGTACCTTGCACATAATAGGTGCTTAACAAACATCTGTGGAATGTTTGCCATTCTAGTAGCAATTATAGCTTGCCATGCAAACAATCTGACTACGTCTGTTGTTTTTTAGAATAAAGTTGGCTAAAAGGAATACAGTCATGTGTCAGTTAAAAACAGGGATATGTCCTGAGAAATGTGTCATTAGGCAATTTCTTTACGCAAACCTAGATGGTACAGCCTACCACACACCTAGACAACATGGTACAGCCTACTGCTTCCAGGCTACAAACCTGTAGAGTTTGCTGCTGTACTGAATACTGTAAGCAATTGCAACACATTGGTATTTGTGCATTGAAACCTATCTACACGTAGAAAAGGTGGTCAGGCATGGTCACTCATGCCTGTCATCCCAGCATTTTGGGAGGCAGATGTGGGAGGTATGCTTGACGCAAGGAATTTGAGACCAGCCCTACCAACATAGTTAAGACCTCGTCTCTACAAAAAATAAAAATAAAAATTAGCCAGGCCTGGTAACACGTGCCTATTGTCCCAGCAACTTAAGAGGCTGAGGTGGGGGGATTGGTTGAGCCTGCGAGGCTGAGGCTGCAGTGAGCCGTGGTCTCACCACTGCACTCCAGCCTGGGTGACAGAGCCACACCCCAACTCACAAAAATAAACAAACATAGAAAAGGTATTGCAAAAATACTTTACTATAATTTTACGGTTAAACAGAGGGCTAACCTGATTAAGCTCACCAAATTGAACCTGCTTGCCTGCTTTTAATTGCTTACTTCTAATTGACCTTAAAATTCCCACTGGCTTACTTGCAGATAACACAGCTCTGACCGTGAGTCACTGTAGTTAACAGTTGCTCAAAGCAGCAGCTCTTGTCCAATTCAAGTCTATAGAGACCACCAACTCTTCAACTGGATCTGGGCGGGTGGGTGACCTCTTGACATCAGAGGGCCAAAATTTCTACCCTTACATCATGATAATGCCATCTTTTTCTGTACATGGCTCCTATGATGAACCATGCAACCTGATTTCGCTTGGGCAGAAATCCTGATTGCATCACCTTTCCTACTCATCAATCGCCTTTCCGCACACTTTACTTTCCATCCCATAAGTACCCTTAAGACCGTTTTAGGGAGGCAGAGTTGAGACTTGTTCTCCCACCTCCTCGCACAGCAGCCTTATGAATAACGTCTTTTCTCTTTCACAGAAACCCGTTGTGTCCGGAGTTTATTCCTGCCTGTTGGTTCGGGGACTCTCTGACTTCAAGAAATGAAGCCTCAGACCTTCAAGGAAAGTGTTACACCTCTGAAATAACTGCCCAAAGAGTGAGCAGCAACAAGATTTATCGTTAAGAAAGAGAGAACAAACCTTCCCCGGATTGCTGCCGCTGGTTGGGTGGAGGGAGGGGGACAGCTTTTAATCCCTTATTTGTCCCTGCCCATGTTCCATTTCTGTCCTATCAGAGTGCCCTTTTTTCAATCCCCCCCACCGATTGGCTACTTTTAGATTCCTGATGATTGGTGCGTTTTACAGAGCGTTAATTGGTGCATTTTACAACTCCCTTGCTAGCTACAGAGTGCTGATTGGTGCGTTGTACAATCCTAGCTACAGAGTGCTGATTGGTGCCTTCTACAATCCTCTTGTAAGATAGAAAAGTTCTCCAATTCCCCACTCAACCCAGGAAGTCCAGCTGGCTTCACCTCCCAAGGTGGGCACATTGATTGGCTTGTAGCATTCAGGCAGAACAAACCTGTTTACTAACAATGAGACTACTGTTGCAAACATGGTCCATCATTGACTGAATCACTGTTTTGTGGCACATTACTGTACATATTGCTGTTGCCTAAATAAGTCAACAAATCAAAATAGCAGGCTAAACGTGGCAGTCAAAGTGTAGGGCATTCCTGGGCCAAGACCCCTGCAGCAGACAGTTTGAGACTTATTGAAAAGTGTTATTCAGACTCTCCTTACTCAATGCACCAAAGTAGGAGGTGAATGTGAAAAATAATCTGTAGATCTTCACAATGTCTCTAGGGCTTGGATCTGGGAATTGACGCTGTAGAAGAGGCTGACCTCCAGAAAGACAAGGTTTCTTATGTCCACTCCTTTTCTAAGCTAAAGTTTAAGAACACATTGGAACACAAGTGTTTGTGAACTACTACTGTCACCCGTTTTTTTCCAAAACTTATTTTTTGAGCCCAAGAGATTCTTTCCAAGCATGTTTTTCCTGTTAAATTAAAAAAAGAAAAGAAAAAAAAAAGTTTTCTGTAGGAAATCTAATCCATATGTTTCTTTCCTTTAGTCCTCAAACTGATGCCTGGTTAATGGGAGTTCATGACCAAATACCTTTCCATTAAAACAAGAAATTATATTTTGTTCACTGTAAACAAATTAAAACTCAGAGGTGTTTGAATCTCCCTTGAAGTGTGTTGCCCTAAAGCTTCTTCTTCTTTTCTTTTCTTTCTTTTTTGAGACGAAGTGTCTCTGTTGTCCCCCAGGCTGGAGTGCAATGGTGCCATCTTGGCTCAATGCAACCTCCGCCTCCTGGGCTCAAACGATACTCCTGCCTCAGCCTCCCTAGTAGCCGAAATTGCAGGCGTGCACCACCACACCAGGCTAATTTTCCTATTTTTAGTAGAGACGGGGTTTCACTGTGTTAGCCAGGCTGGTGTCTAACTCCTGACCTCGAGTGATTCCTCCGCCTTGGCTTGCCAAAGTGTTGGGATTACAGGCACCCGGCTAAACTTCAAGAGCGATCTAAACTAAAATAAGCATTTCCTAAGCCATGCTTTCAATCTCGTGCTTGGCTTTTAGAGCTCCTTGTTGTATACAAGCCATATACTGAGAATCGGGAACAAAAAGTAATACTGAAGCCACAAGAAAATTAATTAACCTTACTTGTCTTGTAAATTAACTCTTTAAAATCCTACAGAGCAACTTGAGGACTAGCTGTTCATTCCATTCAAGAAAATTGATTGAAACCTTTACCACCACCTAGAGGTCATTGAGCTGTACTGCAGAAACTAAAGTGGCACTGTAAATTCTCAGCCATTTTATGGTTTTTCCATTACCACACCAAACTGACATAATACTGGATCCTTGGGAGAAATAAATGATCCTCATAAAAGAGGCACTTTTTAAACTCCCAAACATAGAGTAAATCAAGGAATGGGAAAGAACAGCTGGGAAAACAGGTTGTTCCAAGAATATCCCTTCCTTAAGCTAAAACTGCCACTTCCTGTACCAGCAACTAGATTTCGAAGATGCACGTTCAACACCTGCTTCAGAGAGGCAGCCATCAATGCCGCCATCTTGCTTTCTAGTAGAGAATGGCTTGGAAGACAAACAGAAGAGAATATGTCAAGATCCAACCTTTCAATGGCTGTAGAATTTTGGCGCACCATTCTTTTTATCTTAAACCTGGAATCCTGGTCCATTCTTGATATATTTAGGTAAGACCAGAGTGAGTCAGAAGATGCAAAGTTAATGTCTCCCATGATTTCATTTCCTCTGGAAAAAAAATCATTTAAAAGATGTTTAGAAAACATATCCAAAACTTTCCATCGGAGACTTTGATAAAAAAATAAAAAGGAAAAAAAAAAAAGAACAAAAGATCTCTTTTTCTTCCATGTGTTATTTTAGAGAATTAGATTTAGACTTTGCCTCTGAGTAAGAACCTCAGTCTATTTTGTGTCTGCAAAGTTGTCCGTTTGACTAGGGTTGCTAGTGACTCTGAAACCACCTTGGTTGGGTCTACACTGGATTTCTGTGGCCTTCTATTCCATGGAACTTGGAGAAAAAAACGTTAGTTATGAGCCATTGGATACCAAGACCCCTCCCACAATCAAATGGACTTCCTGGTTTTGGAATTGATCTCTTTCTGCCTTGGGTTTTAGAGCCCATGGCCAATGTAGCCAACTATTATCTAGTCTGTAGGGAATCTCACCAATCCACAGCTACTTAATAAATGATCCTCAGAGGGCTAAACCATTACAGTGCCACCTCGGGCTCCAGCCTCTTGACAAGTAACAGGCCACTGTGAGTACAATGGTGTGCCCATGGGCTACTGCCGAGAATGACGAAGGGGAGGGCCCTGTGTGTGAGGTCATAAAATGACTGCTCTACAGGCAGTGTCTTTTGAGGCTTGTGAGCAAAATTAACAAGTAGTATGTCAAGAACTAGCCTTCTTCCCAACTGAATGATTTCAAAATGAACTTTCTACAGGTGGCTTTCACTGCATGCAATAGGAAAGTGCGTCTTTACCAGGTTTGCCCACTTTTGTGTCTGGGACTATGGTAGGGTATCGAATAGTCTCCTGTAGCTAGAAGTTCTCTCCTTTTATAGCAATGCCAGGAGCATAGTTGGCTCCAGAGATCTCTGATCATTTCAGCTTTCTGCTCAAGAAAATTGCTCCACACCCAACTTACTTATTTGAAACTCAAAGACAATAAAGTTTACTGAGACATTCTACTAATAATTAACTGCCTTGAGGCCCAGAATATTTAAATCAGGGTTCAGCAACCTTTTTTCATTTAAAGGAGGCCTTTTAGACTTCCTTGGATGAAAGCAATCAGAGTTGTCCATGGAAAGAATTGGTGTGCTTTAGAAACAAGAGCCCAAAGCAACAGACGAGTGTGCTTGAGGCATCTCTTTTAAATTAATCGAAATGAGAATGGCAAGAAAAAAGCAATGGAAGAGTTTTGAACATGTTATATTATATATTTGCCATAAAGCCTCTTTCAGTAACACCCAGGATAACAGGGGGAAAGGACTGTCACTGGAAAAGACTGCCAGTGGATGAGAATGGCACTGACTGAGTTAGAATTTGTGCTAAGGTGAGAGTGTCTGGAGTTCCACTTGGTTCTACACCTACATCGGGACAATAATCGAAAGACAGTGCTATGCAAAGACTCATACTCAGAAATGCTTCTTAAACCATGGATAAGCCATGAAGAGCACTGAAAGTCACGAGTTAAACCAAGAGCAGGTTGTCTGACCAAACTTTGCAACCCCTAGGGGAAGTCAGAAGGGAAAAAGGAGGAGAGAGCTGGGCCCCCAAGAATATACTGCCCTGGTACCAATTTCAAGATGCATCCTCCTACTAAAAAGGGCCATCCAGACTGTATGTTTTCCATTAAGAAAACTACAATTCACAATCTATTTAAATTACAATGCGAAAGTGAGGTCCCAGGACTGAAATGTGAATTTGAGAGGCTTGGCTCTAGTAAAGTGGTTTCCGTCAGAAATGGCTGAGAAATGTGACTTTTGTTTGTTTGTTTGTTTGTCTGTTTAGATTTGGGGATAGGAAGAAGCAGAAATAAGAACTCTTTACACATATTTTAGACTTTGTGATATGAAGACCTGGTATTTCTCTAGAGTTTCAAATGGAGTGTTTAGTCTTCTATGATGATGGTGATTGGTGTGGTCAAGATTATTACAACTAATTACAACCATTTGTTGGGAATGTTAAGCACAACATAAAGTATTGGATTCATGGGTTTTGTGGTATAGCCTTTTCTAAGGAATTTGGTGTTTTCATCTTATGCTGTCACAGTACCAGTTCCCAGACACTCCTTAAAAATATACAGTCAAAAATACTATTTATATGTGTGGAAACCAAAACATCCATCGTTAAATGAGAGATCTTGGGGCATCCAAGGTGTCATTTGACCAGGGACATTGTCTCCTGACTCTTGTCCTGTTATAGTCACCACTGAATAAAGTTCTCTCCCCACCCTGCCCCTTCGTGAGGTTACCTGTTAATGATACCTAGCTTTCCTGTGCAATTTTAATCATGCTTGCTTGGGCCTCCACTACCCTCACATTAGTGAAATGACCTGGTCTTGAGCTTGTAGGAGGCAGTGACATCACTGGGTAGAGGGAAGCACAATCCAAGTCTACATGTTCCTCTATAGTTGAAAAGACTGGATTCCCTAACAGTTCTTCCATTCATAGCATTTAACTGTCCTTTCTAAAAGATCACCTTTCACCTTCCCACCACAGAAACTGCAAAGAGTTATAAATTCTTTAAGTTTAAAAAGTTCATGTGAAAGAACAAGTCCTTGATTTAGAATTAAAGGTTCTCAGCTTGAAGACTGCCCTATCTTCCCCGTGGCCCAAAGTGTATACTCTTGGCCAGCAGTGGTGACCCACTAGCCACTGCTGTGGTAGAATTTTCCTAACAGGTACTAAAACCTGTGAAGTCAAAAAAAAGTGTGGGTCGGGTGCAGTGGCTCATGCCTGTAATCCCAGCACTTTGGGAGGCCTAGGTAGGTGGACCACGAGGTCAAGAGATCGAGACCATCCTGGCCAACATGGTGACACCCTGTCTCTACTAAAAATACAAAAATTAACTGGGCATGGTGGAGCGTACCTGTAGTCCCAGCTACTCAGGAGGCTGAGGCAGGAGAATCGCTTGAACCTGGGAGCCGGAGGTTGCAGTGAGCTGAGATCATGCCACTGCACTCCAGCCTAGCAACAGAGCAAGACTCCACCTCAAAAAAAAAAAAAAAAAAAGTGTGACCACTGTGCCCGCTCCCCATGCTTTTGCTAGCTAATAACAATTAAAAATTGAATTGAGTTGAGTTGAATTGCATTAAATTGAAATGTCTTGAATGATGGCTGATTCATGCTTGGGTAACAAATGTTTATTCATTTATTCATGCAAGAAAATCCTGCCATCATGAAGCTCATGGTCAAATGAATGCCTTTCAGAAAAGATTCCCAAGGGCACAGTGGGGATGGAGAAAAGCATTAGGAAATCTAAAAAGTATAGAGCCCATACTTGCCAAGTAAATATGACAAGGTCAACCTTATCATAGCAATAGAGGAGGAAGTATATTAGAAGCAATGAAAAAATTACACCTAAAATATGGCAACTTGAAATTTTTTAGATTTTATTTACTGTGGCTTACATTTCTGTGCAACTAAAAGATTTCAAAAAAGGGATACATCAGAGGGATCTTAGGGACATGCTTAAAAATAATGAAGATTTTGGAAGCAAAGCATGTGTTGCAGAGTAGGCTGCTCATTTTGGTTTTGGGTGGAATTATTTCCAGGAACACAGATCGGCTGAGTTCATAAAACAAAAGCTCCAATTCCAACAGTATGGACTTTGAGCAGATGTCACTACTCACACCAGAACATAAACTTGAAGGGAAACAAACAAGGCTCTATGTCCACCTTGAAGCTTTCCAGGGACAGGCCACTGGTGCTCAGAAAAGTCTGGGTGGGAAACGGGGTAGCCTAGTCAGAAGTATTTTGTACACCTTCCCAAAGAGGAATTAGCTGCCCTTCTGTCCTCAACCCGTCAGCTTGATTAAGGGCCTTTGGCAACATGTACTGAATCCTGGCGCCATCAAGAAGCCCAAAAGAACAACTGCTCACTTGGTACAGATGGCAGGAAGAAAGATCGGATGGGAGACTTGCTTTGATGCTCCACTGATTTTCTCCAGCAGAATTTCTGCAGCATTTGAGACAAAATGACTTCCTTTTTGCTTGGTTTGAGTGATGTCAGTTTCTGTGAGTCTGAATTATTTGCTTAATATGGAAAAGTGGGAGAAGTGTCCCTGTAAAATCTTAGAATGTCTGGAAACTCAAGGATAGAGACAAATTAAGCCCTAAAGTTCTTGAATCCTAGGGTCTGGAAATCACTTTGGTTCTTTATAGAGACAGTGAACTGTAGTTAATACACTACCCTCTGTATAAACTGGGAACATTCAGACCCTAGGAACAAACTCAACAAATATTTGATGAATGAATGCTCAGACTTCATTTGAGAGAAATCATTCAACACCATAAGCTTGCAATGGGTCTTTCAGGGCGTGTTTTGGTCCTTTCTCTTCTTTAAGCATCATAGATAACAAATCTTAACTGAACTTGTCTTATCCTAGGACAGCAGTGCAATGAGCCAAAAGTAGGAGCGCCAGGTCTAGATCAGTTACAAAGTGAATAATGAGCCCAGTCACTATTAAATGCTGGTCAAAGTTTGGCAACATGGTTGAGCTCTTCTGACAAACAGAGATAGTTTAATGACCAGACTCCTGGGGCCAAGAACCAGGAGAAGGAAGCCATGTTGCCTCTGCTCAACCAAACACATCTGCACTGCTTCTTCCAGCAACAGTGTATGTCTTCTCATCTTGATTTCTTCACTCTTGCTATCCCAAACTCTTGAAATGCCCTCATATGAAACCCCCACCTGTTGAAACCCAGCTTTGCTTCCTCATCCATCTGAACTCAGAAGCTACCTCCTTCACGAGCCCTTTTCAGTCTGAAGTAATTTCTCCTTCTTTTGAGCCTCTATAGTGCTTTGAATCTCAGAGTACTTAGATAATTCTCTGCAACAATATTATTAGTAAGCTTGTTTTATCCCATCCTACTAGATGGATTATAAGCTTCTGGAGAAAAAAGTACTAGTAGTAGTAATACTAATACACATACACACATATACTAGATACATATACACACAGTATATATACACAGACATGATATATATGGTATATATGTATATATACACATATATCATACAATGTATATGGTATATATGTGTATATACACATATACCATATAATGTATGTAATTTAGTGTATATATTACATTTAGTAGTAGTAATATTATAGTGATTCTTGTCTCCCTTGCCTGCTACAGTCTCAGGAACACAATGGATGTCAATGGACATTAGTTCAGTAAACTAAGTGCCAACACTTGGCACAGGAAAAGACACCCTATAGAAGGGCTCATTCGCCTTTCCTCTAAGAACTTTTTGGTCATCTACTCATGTCATCAAGATGTCAGCAGGGACTCCCTGCCCTCAGAGATTCGATCAACTTGGCCTAAACTCTAATTGTCTGGCTAGGATAAGCTGATGCCTTCCCCATGATTTCTGTCAAACTCTTGGACACACACCTTGTTTCCTCCTGCCTCTCTCAGTCTCAGCACTCTCAGATCCCAGCTGCCACTGTTTTGCATCACCTTCAACAGTTTGCTGGCCAGGCGTGGTGGCTTCAGCACCATGATGGAATTCCAGCACTTTGGGAGGTCAGGGCAGGCGGATCCCTTGAGTCTAGGAATTTGAGACCAGGCTGGGAAACATGGTGAAATCCCATCTTTCCAAACAAACCAAGAAAAAAATTACCCAGGCATGGTGGTGCGTGCCTGTGGTCCCAGCTACTCAGGAGGCTGAGATGGGAGGATGGTTTGAGCCTAGGAAGTGGAGGTTGCAGTGAGCCAAGATTACTCCACTGCTGCACTCCAGCCTGGATGAGAGAGTGAGACCCTGTCTCCAAAAATAAACAAACAAACAAATAACAACAATGAAAAACAGCATGCCAATCTGCCTCTTCTCTTGTTTTAGCAGAAGTTCAACCACAGCAAGCATCTCTGATTGTTTTGTAGACTTGATCCCTATGGTAGCACAGGAGTGTTCGGGTAGGTTCAGGGCCCTCTTACCACTCACTCTTCCCCTCCCCTCATCATTCCAGAGCTCTAAATAAGTCTCTTCTCCCTGCCTTATACAAGCAACTATGCCCATGCCATTCCAGGTCCTTCAGGGTTCGCATCTGCTACCTCAAATGGCTTATTAAAGTATTTCTTCCAGATCCAGACAATACTCTCTCAAGAATTCTGAAACATATTTCTTCCCTTCTTTGCCTGACAATCTGCCATTGTATTGAACCATAATATAAGAAGCCTGTTTAGGGACTCTCCGGTTTTCCATATTCCAAGAGCCAGACTCTACTGAGTATTGCTCTTTTTAGCTTTCTCACCTCAGTATTCCTGGTTTCCCATTCTTAGCTCCTAGATCTCATTCATTCATTCTTTCATTTATCTGAGTACCTATTATACTATGGACCATGCACTTATTTTACAAAAACAATTAAGACAAACCACTTGTGTTCAGGGACCCCATTAAAATTAAGTCTGACTTACCTATTTGCTCAGCTGGTCCAAAGGAAATAGTTCTAGGTGTTATGTGTTATGCTAAGATGAAGCTGCCCCTTACAACAACCTGAGACTCAGTGACCAAGGTTCAAATTCCTGTATTTTTAATAGAAACTTGGCCAGGCTGTGGTTTCAGTTTCTTAGCAGAGGGAATTAGTAATACAATTAAACGTAAGACCAACTGAATGGCAGACCAAAAGAAATAGCTGAAAGCCAGAGTAATTAGCTGAAGGATAAAGAATGGGTTAATTTATCCAGTCATGTTGGAACAGATGAGGACACTCTGAAAATAGCCTTCCTTTTATAACCTTTAGAAATGTTCTTGTTAAGACCAAATATTTCTCTTACTTGAATATAAATACCTTCCTTTAAATATGCTTGAAATGTTTGATGAACATCTAGAGTTAAAACACTATGTACTTTCATTAATTATCAAAGAAGGAGCCAAATATTTTGAAATGCTTGTAATACTCTTAAACAGCCATATCAAGATCAAATCTATTTTCTGACCTATTGAATTATAGAAAAAAGAGAACTAGCTGTATTAAAAATAGCGCGGCTTGTGCTGACTCCATAAGGGAAAATATGAAAGGGAATTCATAGTTATTAAGTATTCCTATGTACCAAGTGCTGTGCTGGTCATTTTATGTGGTGTCCTATTACCCCATTATCCACATATCCCTGGGGGAAATCTCCTTAAAGCAGATATTGTATTTTTGTTCCCACTTTACAGATAAGGAGATGGAAGTGAAGAGTGGAACCAAATCTGTGACTGCAAAGCTTATTCTCTTTAACAATGGTTCATTTTCACCAGGGTATTTATTTGTCTCCTTATAGAATTCACATGTGAAATCATGACTATTCCTCACCTTTGCAGAATTCCAAAGATACTTTGTCTACAAATTATTAACCTGTAACTCATAATTTCACAGGTAGTTTTATTTGTATGAGGATTATAGTTAGGACACAATAATTTGTAGAAGGAAAATATATTCCTTGTATTTCCTTAGGGAGGTACTAGTCAGAGGGCTGTGGAACTATGGATGGGCTGTTTACAGTCCTTTTTTATCTGAACTTACCACATTTTGTATTAAACATCATCACTAACCTAGCAGCTGATAAAATCTGTCACTTTAAAACTCAAAGGGATTCTAGAGGTCGTCTGGTCTGGTATTTCTCAAGTGTTGGTCTGTACACAGGCTACATGAGAATCACTTGGTAAGTGTTTTCAAAACACAGATTCCTGGGGCCCTCCCTGGGCCTTCTTTGCAAAAGCTTAAAGGCAGGACACTGGGAATCTGCATTTTAAGGTTTCTCAATTGATTATTGGGCCTAACCTAATTTTGCAACCTCTTATCCAAGACCATCTCTAACTCAGTGCAGGAATCCCGTCCTACACACCCCCGACCGGTAAGCAGGCAAGGCATTCTCCTCAGGGACACACACAGGAACAACATTGGAGAAAGCATGTTTTTTTGTTTTGTTTTGTTTTGTTTTCTTGGAGACAGGGCCTCACTCTGTCACCCAGGCTGGAGTGCAGTGGTGCGATCTGAGCTCACTGCAAACTCTGCCTCCTGGGTTCAAGCGATTCTCTTGCCTCAGCCTCCCAAGTAGCTGGGACCATAAGCATGCACCACCATGCCTGGCTAATTTTTTGTATTTTTAATAGAGACAAGAGGCCTCACCATGTTGCCCATGCTGGTCTTGGACTCCTGAACTCAGGCAGTCTGTCCACCTTGGCTTCCCAAAGTGCTAGGATTACAGGGATAAGCCACCACACCCAGCTGGAGAAAGTGTGTTTTAATGGGGTAATAATATCTTTTATTTTATTTATTTTTCGAAGAGAGAATATCCCATTATGTTGCCCGGGCTGATCTTGAATGCCTGGGCTCAAGTGATCCTCCCTCCCCAGCCTCCTGAGTAGCTGGGATTACAAGCATGAGCCACTGCACTCAGTTGCTGGGATAACACTAGGTTTAAAAATCCTTTCTACACCATGGAATACTATGCAGCCATAAAAAAGGATGAGTTCAGCCAGGCCCAGTGGCTGATGCCTGTAATCCCAGCACTTTGGGAGGCTGAGGCGGGCGGATCACAATGTCAGGAGGTTGAAACCATCCTGGTGAATATGGTGAAACCCCGTCTCTACTAAAAATACAAAAAAATTAGCTGGGCGTGGTGGTAGGCACCTGTAGTCCCAGCCACTTGGGAGGCTGAGGCAGGAGAATGGCATCAACCCAGGAGGCAGAGCTTGCAGTGAGCCGAGATCACGCCACTGCACTCCAGCCTGGGCGACAGAGCGAGACTCCGTCCCCAAAAAATCTAAATAAAATAAAAAATAATAAAATAAATAAACAAAAGATGAGTTCATGTCCTTTGCAGTGACTTGGATGAAGCTGGAAATCACTGTTCTCAGTAAACTAACACAAGAACAGAAAACCAAACACTGCATGTTCTCACTCATAAGTGGAAGTTGAACAATAAGAACACATGGGCACAGGGAGGGGAACATCACACACCAGGGCCTGTCGGGGGTGGCGGGTTGGGGAGGGATAGCATTAGGAGAAATACCTAATGTAGATGACAGGTTGATAGGTGCAGCAAACCACCATGGCACGTGTGTACCTATGTAACAAACCTGCATGTTCTGCACATATATCCCAGAACTTAAAGTATAATTAAAGAAAAAAATCGTAATAATGTTTTTAAAAATCCTTTCTAAATTTAATTTAAAATGTTACCTTAAACTTCCATTCATTGTTCTCAACTCGGCCTACAAGAGATACATAAAATACATGGAATTCTTTAGAACATCAGCCTTCAGATATTCAGAGACAGCTAATACAGTTTCCCTTGGGTCTTTTCTTCCCTGGGCTAAAATCATTCCTTTAATCTTTTCTAATAGGTCATGAATTCAGTAACCTATTATCTATTAAAAAGACAGTTCATGGAAGATCAAATCCAAGTGGCCAACAAATATAAAAATTAACTAATAGTGGCCGGGGGCGGTGGCTCACACCTGTAATCCCAGCACTTTAGGAGGCCGAGGCGGGCAGATCACCTGAGGTTGGGAGTTCGAGACGGCCTGACCAACATGGAGAAACCTCGTCTCTATTAAAAATACAAAATTAGCTGGGAGTGGTGGTGTATGCCTGTAATCCCAGCTACTCGAGAGGTTGAGGCAGGAGAATTGCTTGAACCCGGGAGGTGGAGGTTGCGGTGAGCCAAGATTGTACCATTGCACTCCAGCCTGGTCAACAAGAATGAGACTCCATCTCAAAAAAAAAAAAAAAAAAAAAAAAAATTAACTAATAGTAAGGAATTCAAATTAAAATAACAATGTAATATTTTCCACCCATTAGAATGGCAAAATGTTCAAAGACCACTACTATTTCTTGTTGCTGGAAATATACAGAGAAGAGTACTCTTTCATATTCCTGGTGAAAATGTAGTCATATAAACTTTATGGGACACAGTCTAGCTACATCTGTTTAAGTTAAATGCACATAAATATATTGACTTAGCAATTACTCCTCAAACTCTGTCCCTAGAAGAAAAAACTTATGTACCAGAAAATGGCCAAGTTCTGGCAAGAGTGTAAAACAATGAAAACTAACACACACTGGCCAGGTGTGGCGGCTCATGCCTGTAATCCCAGCACTTTGAGAGGCCGAGAGGGGCAAATCACCTGGGGTCTGGAGTTGGAGACCAGCCTGGCCAACATGGCGAAACCCCATCTCTACTAAAAATACAAAACTTAGCCAGGCATGGTGGCAGCGCTTGCCTGTAATCCCAGCTACTCGGGAGGGTGAGGCAAGAGAATCGTTTGAACCCAGGAGGCTGAGGTTGCAGTGAGCCGAGATTGTGCCACTGCACTCCAGCCTTGGCAACAGAGCGAGACTCCGTCTTGAAAATAGAAAAATTAAAAAAAAAAAATTGAAAAAAACACACATACTGCTAGTGGCAGTGTGTACCGATGCAATCACTTTGAAATCCTGTTTGCCAGTGTCTTCCAAATCTGAACATATGAATACCTTGTGATGTAGAAATACCACTCTTGATATATGCTCAATGGAGATGTGTGCATATGCTCACCAGAAGCAATGCAGAAGAATAGTGACTGCAACACTATTCACAGAAGTCTAAACCTGGAAACTAACAGTTATAGTTTGAATGTTTGTCCCCTGCAAAACTCATGTCAAAATCTAATTGCCAGTGGACCAGTATTTAGAGGTAGGCTCTTGAAAAGTCGATTAGGCCATAAGAGCTCCACCCTCAAGAGTGAGATTGGTGCTGCTATAAAAGGATGAATTTGGCCTTCTGTCACTCTCTCGGCTGCTCTCTTCTGTTATGTGAGGAACAATGTTCCTCCCCTCCAGAGAATGCCATTTTGTATGCTATTCCTTTTAATCCTGGGCTCAGGATTAAAGAAGCCTTGGTCTTGGACTTCCCAGCACCTAGAACTATGATATAAAGTTCTGTTCTTTATAAATTACCCAGTTTCAGGTATCCTGTTATAGCAGAACAAAATGAACAAAGACAATACCAGTATCTTTGAAGACTAGAATGGCCAGATGGATTCTCATATTCTTTCAGTGGTATACTGTACAGGAATAAGAATGAACACTCCAAGCATCAATAGGATTGAATCTCTCAAAAGAAGCCAGGCACAACAGCATACAAATGCATACTTCCATTTATATACAACCTCCAAACACACAAAACATAGAAATTAGAAGGTAGCTGTTAATGACTACAAGTAGATAAGATGAAGACTTCTGGGGAGCTGGTAATATTCTATTTCTTGATCTAGAAGCTGATTATATGGGTATGTACGGTGTAAAAATTCATTGCGCTGCATATCTCCAATTTGTCTACCAGGTTGTTTTTTTCTCCCAAACAAGCACACGCATCGGATTTTTAATGCATTGTTCTTTGAGAAAAACTGTAAATAAAGCAAATGCTGATTAGTTGGATGATGGCCAATAAGTTAAAAATCTGTATACCCACATTATGGCTATTACGCAGCCACTACAATAAATGAATTGGTACTATACCAAATTTATATATAATATCTCATTTGGAGAAGGCAAATGAGAACAAAAACTGCATTGTAGCTGGATTATAGCTCACACCTATAATCCCAGCACTTTGGGAGGTTGAGGCAGGAGGATCACTTGAGCCCAGGAATTTGAGACTAGCCTGAGCAATAGAGTGAGACTCTATCTCTACAAAGAAATAAAAAAATTAGCCAGGCTAGGTGGTGTGCACATGTGGTTCCAGCTACACGGGAGGCTGAGGCAGAAAGATTGCTTCAGCCTAGGAGGTCAAGGCTGCAGTGAGCTGCGTTCATGCCACTGCCCTCCAGTCTAGGTGACAGAGAGTCTGTCTCAAGACAAAAAGACAACTGCATTGTATATGTTAAACATGTAATCCTCATAACAACCCTAGGATATTGGCACAATTATTATTCCCATTTACAGATGAAGACACAGAGGCAAGAGAGATTACCTAAATAATTCATCTGAAAGTCACAAAGTTGGTATACGGTAGAATTTTTAGAAGCTAGAAATTCCTACCATTTCAATACAGAACCCCACTGAGAACTCCTTTTATCAGCATTGAGCCATTAATCAAAACTCTTCAGAAATGAAAATTCCAGAAGATGCAAAGCCAGATAATAATATCACCATCAAGTCAATGGTTAAATGTCTTTTCCCAAGACTACTAATAGTTAATATTTGTGGGGTGCTCACCAAGAGTCAGGCACAGGTCCAAGCCCTTAATTTACCTTTCTGTTAAATAATCCTATTGCACATAGACAAGTACTGCTGATCATCTACATCCTATAGATTAATACCCAATTCCAGGTCTCATTTTCTCTGCCCAATCCTGCCTCTCCAACTTAATGGAATTCACACGAGCTCTGAAGTGGGCAGATTTGGGCCTGCTCAAGTTCCAGCCTCTTATCAGCTATGAACTTCAGGCATGTAAGATAAATAAATCCTGATTATATTGTATTTTTATTTCTTTTCATTCATCTAAGTCAAGCTCAGATGTTATCTGCTCATTCATTCACTCATTCACGCATGCAGTCAGCACAAATTGAGAACTTACATTATGCCAGAGTTGTTGGACTAATAAAAAGATGAGTAACTCATGTTATCTACCCTCTATAAATTTCTGTTCAGTCTTCTGGGAGAGATAGCCTTACAAACGAACATACAAAATATAGTGTCCTATAATATGGTTGGAGGAAGAGGCAACAGTCAGCTCTGCCTGGAGGAAAAAGAGAAGAAAGACCTTCCAGCCTGAAGAGGAATTCACTCGGCAGCCAAGGAAACTGCATGGGCAAAAATGCAAGAATCATTTACAAGGACAGTGCCATGATCAGATTTGGCTTTCAAACAACTAGACATGGATGTGAACTATAGGTTGACATTTAATTTGACTTTTGAGTAACCTTTAATGTACTTACCTTTTTTGGCCTGGGCTTTTCAACTCATTTGCAGAATTAATTAACTTTTAAAAACATTTTATGACTGGGCGCGGTGGCTCACACCTGTAATCCCAGCACTTTGGGAGGCCGAGGCAGGCAGATCACGAGGTCAGGAGATCGAGACTACCCTAGCTAACACAGTGAAACCCCGTCTCTACTAAAAATACAAAAAAAAAAAAAAATAGCCAGGCATGGTGGCAGGCACCTGTAGTCCCAGTAACTCAGGAGGCTGAGGCAGGAGAATGGCTTGAACCTGGGAGGCGGAGCTTGCAGTGAGAAGAGGTCGTGACACTGCACTCCAGCCTGGGCAACAGTAAGACTCCGTCTCAAAAACAAACAAACAAAAACAAACATTTTATTTAGGAATAATTTTAAATGTATAACAAACTGTCAAGAATTCTATGGAGAACTCCCCTATTCCCTTTACCCAAATTCAACAATTTTTATCCATTTTTAATATTTTGCCACATGTGAGCTCTTGTGCGTTCATGCACTCTCTCCTCACTCTCTCTGTCTGCACACACACACATTAATTTTTTCTGAGTCATTTAAAAGTACTCTGCAGACATCATGACCCTTTACTCCTCAGTGTATATTTTTTCAGTGTATATTTTCTAAGAACAAGACAGTAATAAAATTCAGAAAATTTGATATTGACATAATACCTTAATCTGTAATCTATGCCAAATTTACCAATTGTCCTAATAATATCCTTTAAAGCAATTTTTGGTACATTATCCAGTCCAATAACACACTGATGTTCCTTAGAGACTCTAGGGAACAAATGCGTTATTTTGAAAACATTTCATTGTCACAAATTAAATTATTTTTAATGTGGGCTTTGAATAGTTTATTCAAGAACCAACCACCCCATTCCTCTTAAACAGATCAGCCCAGTCTTGAAAAGACCAGGTTTGTGAAGACACATTTCCTTACCCATTCTCTGAAGTGTCAAGTTGCTATTTCCAACACATACACACACAAAAAATTCAGAGGAAAATATCTGGAAATGTTCCTATTTGTTGTGTGCCAGAGGCCTAGGAGGTGACGAGAAACAAAATTGTTCCCTGCTTCTCTGTCAAAATCCTGGCATGTAGACCCTCTGTTTTCTCAATTAGTTATAGAATTTTAACTGCTGAATGGGCATTCTTTAACCTGAGCTGACCATTTGGAATTTAAAATTAGCAGAGTAATTATATTTACTGGGCCACTGATTCAAGGGAAATTGAGCTCAGCTGATGCATTTGCATGTCGTGAAATGGGTCATGACAGCAGATGGTCTTCCAAGAAGCAAAAATAACTTTGAAATTGGTTGCTCTTTCTCCTTGACTTCTTTCATTGAACCCTGCTGCAATAATGTGAATGCTGAAAGCAAGTCAAGTGAATTTGGGATGTCTGGATGGATAATCAAGGAGAGTTGCTAGTTGTCAAAGAAGAATATTTTGATCTTAAAATAAATCACCATATATCGAGATCTGAATATAAAGCTAATGCTGTGTTCAATCACCACCATCATTAACATTTATTAGGTGCTCCCTCGCACAGGTGCTATGCTAAATGCTTTACCATGTATTGACTTGTTTAATCTGCACCAAAACCTATAAGCAAGGATTATTATCAGCTGCATTTAACAAATGAGAAAATTGAAAGTAAGAAAATAAATTGACCATGTTCAAATAAAGTGTTTTGGTTTCTGCTTTTTGTTATATGAAATAATTGAAGCCTGAGGAGATTTTGTCTATATTAAACTCAGAAAAGTCATATTTAGATTGTGGTTTCTAAATACCATTTCTCACTAAAGGAAACCAGGGCACCTTGGAGAAACGGCTGATTTGATATCTGAAGCTGGAAATGTACAAGATGAGCATAGAACATGTTGTCATACCAAGTGGCAGGAAAATGACTGGGAGTTTTTTTTAAGGCTCAAGAGCCCTTATTGAGCAAAGAGGAACAGATTTGAGCATCAATAAAGAGGAGAATTAAAATGAATGTAAACCGGCTGGGCGCGGTGGCTCACGCCTGTAATCCAAGCACTTTGGGAGTCCGAGATGGGCGGATCACGAGGTCAGGAGATCGAGACCATCCTGGCTAACACGGTGAAACCCTGTCTCTACTAAAAATACAAAAACTAGCCGGGCGCGGTGGCGGGTGCCTGTAGTCCCAGCTACACGGGAGGCTGAGGCAGGAGAATGGCGTGAACCCAGGAGGCGGAGCTTGCAGTGAGTGGAGCTCGCGCCACCGCACTCCAGCCTGGGTGACAGAGCGAGATTCTGTCTCAAAAATAAAATAAAATAAAATAAAATAAAATAAAATAAAATAAAATGAATGTAAACCGATAGGAAATATTTGTTGAAACACATGGACTGTGTTTAAATCCATTGGTTTATAATAACACCAAAACAGAAACACATTTGGTATTCTTTAGAGGCTCTAGAGAACCAATGCACTGTTTTGAAAACTGATCAATAGGGAGAAAGAATCAAGCACTTTTTTCTTTCCTTTTCTATATTAACTGTATCTCAGTGTAACCAAATATTAAAAAGAGCAAGTTTCTTTTTACATAAGTAATCTACCCAATGAATGAAGAAGGAATAATTAAAATATCACTATTTGAATCACTAAGGAGCTAATGTTTCTCAGCAATGATCAACAATGGCAGGTAACATTTAGAAAATGACATTTTATGGCTCTTGATGGAAGTATTCCACACCACCTACATAATAGTCTTGCAAAAAAAAGAAAAGAAAGAAAGAAATCTGTCCAAGCCTCGTATCTAACAGGAAATACAGAGGACAGAGGAACATGTTAAGCAACACTATGGGGATGAAATCAGAAAAATCCACACTATAAGAAACTCAGGACAAAGGGTCTATTTCTTCTATACAACAACAATAACAAGAGTAAAAGACAAATGTAAGGAGGGATAATGTTTACATTAAAAGATACTTGAGGACTGGGCATGATGGCTCACAGCTGTAATCCCAACACTTTGGGAGGCTGAGGTGGGAGGATCTCTTGAGCCCAGGAGTTCAAGACCAGCCTGGGCAACATAGCACGATCCTATCTAAATTTTTTAAAAAGAGAGAGAAAGTTAAGAATGTATTATTAGCCAACAGTAACATATAGAGCTTTGTGGACCCTATTTCAAATGCACTTTAAAACAAAAAACAAAGCAAATTAGAACCAGAACATTTATAGATAATCAGGAAAATAGGAACATTGATATTAAAGAATTAGAATTACAATTTGGGAGATAGGATGATGATGTAATTATATTTAACACAGAATCTTTAGAGATACATACTAAATATTTCAAATAAAATTATATGGTGTCTTTGAGTTGCTTCAAAATAATTGGGAGAAGCCAGGTACAGTGGCCCAAGTTTAAAGTTTCAACTACTCAGGAGGCTGAAGCAGGGGAGATCACTTGAGCCCAGGAGTTTAAGTACAGCCTGGGCAACTTAGTGAAACCCTGCCTCTAAAAAAATAAAAATAAAAATAATTGGGAGTGGGTGGGGAAATGCATGGGAATATAAAGAAAAAAATAACTAATAACCATTATTGAGCTGGATGATAAGTATGTGGAGTTCATTATATTATTCTCTCCACTTTCACATATACTTGAAATATTCCATATAAAAACTGTTTTAATATGGTTCATACATCCAGAAATGCAAATTTATTTGTGGCTATATGATATAATGAATGTTTCTTAAAATACATTCTTTGGAACATTAGTTCCAAATAATAGATTGGTTCCCATTAATAGATTTCCTTCATATAACAGGTTCTGAGATTAGATTAGAAAATGCTGAATTTGGGAGCAAGATGGCTGAATAGAAGGTTCTGGGCCAGGTGCACTGGCTCACAGCTGTAATCTCAGCACTTTGGGAGCCTGAGGCAGGCAGATCACCTGAAGTTGGG
This sequence comes from Rhinopithecus roxellana, assembly GCF_007565055.1. Classification (NCBI taxonomy): domain Eukaryota; kingdom Metazoa; phylum Chordata; class Mammalia; order Primates; family Cercopithecidae; genus Rhinopithecus; species Rhinopithecus roxellana. Next base: position 3,544,254 of record NC_044552.1, on the reverse strand, counting down.
AGTTTGAGACCAGCCTGACCAACATGGAGAAACCCCATCTCAAAAATACAAAATTAGCCAGGTGTGGTGGTGCATGCCTGTAATCCCAGCTACTTGGGAGGCTGAGGCAGGAGAATAGCTTGAACCTGGGAGGCAGAGGTTGTGGTGAGCTGAGAATGCGCCATTGCCCTCCAGCCTGGGCAACAAGAGTGAAACTCCATCTCAAATAAAACAAAAAGTGTCTACCAATTGTCTCCACACAAGTACATCAAATTTAATAACCATCTACACAAAAAAATCATCTTCATAAGAACCAAAAATCAGAAGAGCGCCCCCGGTACCTGGTTTTAACTTCTTATGACTGAAAGAGCTACTGATGAGGGTAGGAAAAACAGTCTTGAATGCTGATGATGCCTCTCCCTTGTACCCTAGTAGTGGTTGTGTATCTCATGGAAAGAATCTATGTGCTTGGGAGAGGGAGGGCACAGCGATTGTGAGACTTTGCATTGAACTCAGTGCTGCCCTGTCACAGTGGAAAACAAAATCGGGCTGAACCAAGCTGATGTGGATCCCGAGGGAGCATTTAGACCAGCCCTAGCCAGAGGGAAATCAGAATCGCCCATCCCAGCATCTGGAAATTGAGTTCTGGCAAGCCAACAGCTTTAGCAGCCGCAGGCTCAAGTGCTCTGGGGCTCTAAATAAACTTGAAAGGTAGCTAGGCCACAAGGACTGCAACTCCTAGGCAAGTCCCAGTGCCGAACTTGGCTCAGAGCCAGCGGACTTGTGGGCCATGAGAACTACTGAGACACCACCTGGGGTGTCTAAGGGAGTATTTGTGCTACCCCTCCCACAAATCTAGCCAGCACAGCTTTTGATTCCAAAAGACACCCTTTCTTTCCACCTAAATAGAGGAGAGGGAAGACTAAAGAGGACTTCATCTTGCATCCTGGACACCAGCTCAGCCACAATAGGATAGGACACTGGGCAGGTCGTGAGACCCCCATTTCAAGCTCTAGTTCCTGCATGACATTTCTAGACATACCCTGAGCCAGAAGGGAACCCACTACGAGAAGGACTCAGGACTGGCAGGATCCATCCCCTGTTGACTTGTGCCCTGAGTAACCAGCAGGGATATGCAGGCAGTATGCCATGGGCCTTGGGTGAGATTCTGAGACATGCTGGTTTCAGGTGAAACCCTGAACATTCCCAAATGTGTTGGCTATGGTGAGATACTTTCTCTGTTTGAGAAAAGCAGAGGGAAAAGTAAAAGGGGCTTTGTCTTGCACCATAGGTACCAGCTCAGCCACAGTGAAATAGAGCACAAAGTGGGCTCTTGGGGTCCCTGATTCCTGTTCTTGGACCTTAGATGGCACTTGCGCTGGGCTAGAGGGGAGTCTACTGCACTAAAGGGTAGGTCCCAGGCCTGACGGCATTCACAACAAGCTGAGTGAAGAGCATTAGGGCCTTAACTGAACATCAGTGATAGCCTGGCAGTACTTCCCATGGGCCTGTGGTGGTGTTGACCAATGGGGTGAGATTTCTGTGCCTGTGGAGAGGACAGGGAAGAATGGGAAGGACTCTGCCTGTGGAAAGGACAGGGAAGAATGGGAAGGACTGCATTTCATGATCTGAGTGCCATCTCAGGCACAGTAGAATGGAATACCAGGTAGATTGCTAAGGTTTTTGATTCTGGTCTCTTGCTCCTGGATGACATCTCTGTACCTGCTTAGGGTTTGGGGGAACTCACCAACCTGAAAGTAAAGACACAAGTCTGGCTGGCTTTGCCACCTGCTGATTGTAGAGCCTTGGGCCTTAAGCAAACACAGGTGATAGACAGCCAGGTAGTGGTTACAGCAGGACTTAGATGAAATCCAGTGCTATGCTGGCTTCAGGTCTGACCCAGTGCAGTCCCACTGGCAGTGGCCACAGGGGTGCCTGTGCCACTCCACCCTGAGCTCCAAATGGCCCAGAAGAGAGAGAGACGGGGGGGGGGGGGGGGGGGGGGGGAACGTAATTTATTTGGGAGAAAGTAAGGGAAGAGAACAAGAAGCTCTACCTGGTAATCCAGATAATTTTTCTGGATCTTATGCAAGACCACTAAGATAGAGATATATGACCATTTAGATAATTCAAAATAGCTGTTTTGAGGAAACTAAAAGAAGAAATTAAATACAGGGAAAGAATTCAGAATTCTATCAGATAAATTTAACAAAGATATTGAAATAATTGAACAGAATCAAGCAGAAATTCTGGAGTTGAAAAATGCAATTGACATACTGAAGAATGCATGAGAGTCTCTTAATAGTGCAATTGATCAAGCAGAAGAAAGAGTTAGCAAGCTTAAAGACAGGCTATTTGAAAATACACAGAGGAGACGAAAAGAATAAAAAAGAATGGGCCGGGCGCGGTGGCTCAAGCCTGTAATCCCAGCACTTTGGGAGGCCGAGACGGGCGGATCACGAGGTCAGGAGATCAAGACCATCCTGGCTAACACGGTGAAACCCCGTCTCTACTAAAAAATACAAAAAACTAGCCGGGCGAGGTGGCGGGCGCCTGTAGTCCCAGCTACTCGGGAGGCTGAGGCAGGAGAATGGCGTAAACCCGGGAGGCGGAGCTTGCAGTGAGCTGAGATCCGGCCACTGCACTCAGCCCGGGAGACAGAGCGAGACTCCGTCTCAAAAAAAAAAAAAAAAAAAAAAAAAAAAAAAAAAAAAAAAAAAAAAAAAAAAAGAATGAAGCACACCTACAAAATGTATAAAATAGCCTCAAAAGGACAAATCTAAGAGTTATTGGCCCTAAAGAGGAGGTAAAGAAAGACAGGGGCATAAAGTTTATTCAAAGGGATACTAACAGAGAACTTCTTAAAGCTAGAGAAAGATATCAATATCCAAGTACAAGAAGGTCACAGAACACCAAGCACATTTAACCCAAAGGAGACTGCCTCGAGGCATTTAATAATCAAACTCTCAAGGTCGAGGATAAAGAAAGAATCTTAAAAGCAGAAAGAGAAAGAAAAAAAAAAAAAAATATATATATATATACAATGGAGCTCTAATATGTCTGGCAGCAGACTTTTCAGTGGAAACTGTACAGGTGAAGAGAGTGGCATGACATTTAAAGTGCTAGAGGAAAAAAAAAAAAAACCTTTTACCCTATAATAGTATATCTGGCCAAAAAAATATCCTTCAAACATGAGAAATAAAAACTTTCCTAGACAAACATAAGCTAAGGGATTTCAACACCATTCTACAAGGAGTGCTAAAGGGAGTACTTCAATCAGAAAGAAAAGGATACTAATAAGCAATAAGAAATAGCTGAAGATACAAAACTCACTGGTAAGAATAAGTACACAGAATATTATAACGTGACTTTGGTGTGTAAACTACTTTAGCAGAAAGGTCTTTAGTAGAAAGACTACATTATGAACCAATCAAAAATAATAACAAGACATAGACAGTACAATAAGACATAAATAGAAACAGCAGAAAGTTAAAAAGCAGGGGGAAAAGTTAAAGTGCAGATTTTGTATTAGTTTTCTTCTTGCATGTTTTGTTTTGTTTTGTTTGTTTGTTTATGCAAGCACTATTAAGCTGCTATCAGCTTAAAATAATGGGTATTTGCAAGCTTCCTGGTAACCTCAAATCAAAATTCATATAATGGATACACAAAAAATCAAAAGCAAGAAACTAAATCATACCACCAGAGGAAATCACCTTCACTAAAAGGAAGGCAGGAAGGAAGGAAAGAAGGAAGAGAAGATCACAAAACGACCAGAAAATAAATAACAAAATGGCAGGAGTAAGTCCCTACTTATCAATAATAACATTTAATGTAAAAGGACTAAATGCTCCAATCTAAAGACAAATAGCTGGAAAGACATAGTGTGGCTGAATAAATTTAAAAAGTAAACCCAATGATCTGCTAGCTACAAGAAACACACTTCACCTATAAAGACACACATAGACTGAAAATAAAGGGCTGGGAAAAGATATTCCATGCCAATGGAACCCAAAAACAGACAGGAGTAGCTATACTTATATTAGGCAAAATAGCTTTCAAGACAAAAACTATAGGAAGAGAAAAATAAAGTCATTACATAGTTATAAAGAGGTAAATTTAGCAAGAGGATATGACAATTATAAATATATATGCACCCATCACTGGAGATGTAAAAAGCAGATATATAAGCAAATATAATTAGAGCTAAAAGGAGAGATAGACTCCAATACAATAATAGCTGGAGAGTTTAACATTCCACTTTCAGGATTGCACAGATCTTCCAGGCGGAAAATGTACAAAGAAACATCGGACTTCATCTGTTCTACAGACCAAAGGGACCTAAGAGATATTTACAAAACATTTCAAAAAAGCTACAGAATACACATTCTTTTCCTCAGCATGTTGATCATTTTCAAGGATAGACTGACTGTATGTTAGATCACAAAACAAGTCTTATAAAATTAAGAAATTGAAATAATACAAAGCATCTTCTCTGACCACAATGGAAAAAAAAAACTAGAAATCAATAACAAGAGGAATTTTGAAAACTATATAAACACATGGAAATTAAACAATATATTCCTGAATTATCAGTGGGTCAATGAAGAAATCAAGAAGGAAAATGAAAATTTGCTTGATACTAATAATAACAGAAACATATCATACCAAAACTTGTGGAATACAGCAAAAGCAGTACTAAGAGGAAGTTTATACCTGTAAGTGCCTACATCAAAAAAGAAGAAAAATTTCAAATAAACAACCTAATAATGCATCTTAGAAACATAGAAAAGCAAGAACAAATCAAACCCAAAATTAGTAGAGGAAACGAAATAATAAAGATCAGAGCAGAAATAAATGAAATTGAACAAAAAAATACAAAAGATCAACGAAACAAAAAGATTGGTTTCTTGAAAAGATAAACAAAATTGACAAACCTCTAGCCAGACTAACTAAGAAAAAAGAGAGAAGATTCAAGTAAATACAATCAGAGATGAAAAGAAGACATTACAACAGATACTGCATAAATTTAAAGGATCATTAGTGGCTAGTAACAGCAACTATATGCCAATAAATGGGAAAACCTAGAAGAAATAGATAATTTTCTAGACACAACCTAACTATATTGAACCATGAAGAATTCAAAACTTGAACAGACCAATAACAAGTAGTGAGATCAAAGCTATAATAAAAAGTCTCCCCTCAAAGAAAAGCCTGGAGCCCAGTGGCTTCACTGCTGAATTCTATCAAACATTTAAAGAAGAATTAATAACAATCCTACTCAAAGTATTCAAAAAAATAGGAGGAGGGAATACTTCTACAAAACCACTATTTCCCTGGCAATTAAACCAGGCAAAGGAATAAATAAATATATATATTTATATCAGGCCAATACCACTGATGACTATTGATACACAAATCCTCAACAAAATACTAGCAAACTGAACTTTGCAACACAGTAAAAAGATGTTTCATCAAGACCAAGAGAGATTTATCCCAGGAATGCAAGTATGGTTCAATATATGCAAATCAATCAATGTGATATATCATATCAACAGAATGAAGGAGAAAACCCACATGATCATTTCAATTGAAGCTGAAAAAGCATTTGATAAAATTCAATATCCCTTCATAATAAAAAGTCTCAAATAACTGAGTATAGGAGGAATATATCTCAACATAATAAAACTTATATGCAGCAGACCCACAGCTTGTATCATACTGAATGGGGAAAAACTGGAAGCCTTTTCTCTAAGATCTGGAACATGACAAGAATGCCCATTTTCACTACTATTATTCAACACAGTACTGGAAGTCCTAGCTAGAGTAATCAGGTAAAAGAAAAAACTAAAGGGCATCCAAATTGGAATGAAAAAAGTCAAATCAGCCTTGTTTTAAGATGATGTGTTCTTATATTTGGAAAAACCTAAAGATTCTACTAAAATAACCTTAGAACTGATAAACAAATTCAGTGAAGTGGCAGGATACAAAATCAAGAGATAAAACTCAGTAACATTTCCATATGCCAACAGTGAACAATCTGAAAAAGAAATCAAGAAAGTAATTCAATTTACAGCAGCTACAAAGAAAATAATATGCCCATACAAAATAATATACCTATACAAACTTAACCAAAGAAGTGAAAGATCTCTACAATAAAAACTATAAAACATTAATGAAAGAAATTGAAGAGGAAGTCACAAAAAATGGAAATATATCCCATGTTCATTGATTGGAAGAATCAATATTGTTAAATGTCCATACTACTCAAAGCAATCTATAGGTTCAATACAATTCCTATTAAAATGCCAAAGACGTTCTTCACAGAAATAGAAAAAACAATCTTAAAATTTATATGGAACCAAAAAAGACCCAGAATAGCCACCACTATCCTAAGCAAAAGGAACAAGACTGGAGAAATCACATTACCTGATTTCAAGTTATACTACAGAGCTGTAGAAACCAAAATGGCATGGTCCTGGCATAAAGACACACACACACAGATCAGTGGAGCCGAGTAGAGAACCCAGAAATAAATCTATACATCTATAGTAAACTCAGTTTTTAAAAAAATGCCAAGAACGTACATTAGGGACAGTCTCCTCAATAAATGATTCTGGGAAAACTGGATATCCATATGCAGAAGAACGAAACTAGGCCCCTATTTCTCACCACATACTAAAATTACAATGAATTAAAACCTAAATATAAGACCTCAAACTATGAACCTACTAAAAGAAAACATTTGGGAAACTCTCCAGGACACTGGACTGGGCAAAGATTTCTTGAGTAATACTCCACAAGCACAGGCAACCAAAGCAAAAATGGACAAATGGGATCACATCAAGTTAAAAAGTTTCTGCACAGCAAAGGAAACAGTTAACAAAGTGAAGAGAGAACTCACAAAATGAAAGAAAATATTTGCAAACTTTTCATCTGACAAGGGATTAATAACCAGAATATTTAAGAAGCTCTAACAACTCTATAGGAAAAAAAATCTAAAAATCCAATTAAAAGTTGGGCAAAAGATCTGAATAGACATTTGTCAAAAGAAAGCATACAAATGGCAAATGGGTATATGAAAAGGTGCTCAACATCACTGATCATCAGAGAGATGCAAATCAAAACTACAATGAGATATCATCTTACTCCAGTTAAAATGACTTAAATCCAAAAGAAGGGCAGTAACAAATGCTGGTGAGGACGTGGAGGGAAAAGAACCCTCATATACTGTTGGTGGGAATGTAAATTAGTACAACCACCATGGAGAACGGGTTGGATGTTCCTCAAAAAAAAACTAAAAATAGAACTACCGTATAATTTAGCAATCCTATTGCTGAGTACATAACCAAAAGAAAGGAAATCAATATATCGAAACAATTTGCATTCCCAGGTTTGCTGCAGCACTGTTCACAATAGCTAAGATTTGGAATCAACCTAAGTGTCCATCAACAGATGAATGGATACAGAAAATGTGGTACACATACACAATGGAGTACTATTCACCCATAAAAATGATACACTGTCATTTGCAACAATGTGGATGAGCTGGAGTTCATTATGTTAAGTAAAATAAGCCAGACACAGAAAGACAAACATTGCATCTTCTTACTTATTTGTGACGGCTAAAATTTAAAACAATTGAACTCATAGAGACAGAGAGTAGAACAAAGGTTACCAGAGGGTGGGTGGCAGGGGATGAGGGAGAGAGGGTATGGTTAATGGGTTAAAAAAAAATTGAAACTGAACAAAACCTAGTATTTGCTAGCACAACAGGGAAACTATAATCAAAAATAATTTAATTTACCCTGATGTGATCATTGTGTATTGCATGCTTGTATCAAAATATCTCACGTACATAAATACATGTACCTACTATGTACCCACAAAATTTTTTTTAAAAACTAAAAAAAAAAAGAAAATGATGAATTAAACAGATTTCTTCACTATTCAGAGGTTTTTGTTTGTTTGTTTGTTTGTTTTAGAGATGGGGTCTCACTCTGCTGCCTAGGCTGAAATGTAGTATTAATAATTTTAAAGAGGCTACCATGGTGGGGCACAATGGTTCATGTCTACAATCCCAGCATTCTTTTGGGAGGATGAGGCTGGCGGACTGCTTGAGCTCAGAAGTTTGAGACCAGCCTGGGCAACAGGTGAGACCCCAACTCTACAAAAAATAAAAAATAAAATAAGATGCTACTATGACTCTCCAAGAGGATAACATACACAAGCTTTTCCAATGTATTCGTTCTCTAGAATCTTTTATTATACAACCTTTTATGGAACTAGCGTTCCACAGAACACATTTTATTAAATGCTGGTGTGATAGACCGAGCCTCAGGTGAAGAGTCAAGGTTTGATTCTTGATTCTGGTTTTGTTAACCCTACATTGGGTTATCTTTCTTTTATTTTTTTTGAGATGGAGTCTCGCTCTGTCGCCCAGGCTGGAGTGCAGTGGTGCGATCTCTGCTCACTGCAAGCTCTGCCTCCTGGGTTCACACCATTCTCCTCCTCAGCCTCCCATGTAGCTGGAACTACAGGTGCCGGCCACCACGCCTGGCTAATTTTTTATATTTTTAGTAGAGACAGCATGTCACTGTGTTAGCCAGGATGGTCTCGATCTCCCAACCTCGTGATCTGCCCACCTCGGCCTCCCAAAGTGCTGGGATTACAGGCTTGAGCCACCGCGCCTGGCCTAAATTGGGTTATCTTAATGTCACTTTCCTGGCCACCTTGGCCAGGCAGAAAATAAATAAATAAACAAATTAATTAATTAATTAATAAAACTGAACAAGTCAGTAGCTTTTTTTCAACATTTTTAACCACTTAAGCTTTGTAAACAATTTTTTTTTTCTGAAGCTCAGTATGTAAATAGATCAAGGCAAATTAGAAGGCAGTTGAAGAATGGTAAGAATCCTAGGGTCAGACTTTTTCCATCCTCCAGCAAAGGTGCTAAAATAGTCTCCATGGAGAATACTGGGAAAATTCTGAAGGAGTTGATGTCTAATATCTAATATCTTTTTTTCAAGTATCACAATGTTTATTGATAAATGTAAGCATATAAAATCAGGACATGAACATGACTTGATAAATTAAGTAGACTTAATTTTTTCTCTTTTTTTTTTTTTTTTTTTGAGACAAAGTCTCACTCAGTTGCCCATGCTGGAGTTCAGTGGCACAATCTCAGTTCTCCGCAACCTCCGCCTCACCTCCTGGGTTCAACAATTCTCATGCCTCAGCCTCCTAAGGAACCAGGATTACAGGCATGTGTCACCACGCCCAGCTAATTTTTTGTATTTTTAGTAGAGACAGGGTTTCGCTGTGTTGGCCAGGCTGGTCTCGAACTCCCAGTCTCAAGAGATCTGCCCGCCTCAGCTTCCCAAAGTGCTGGTATTATAGGAATGGGCCACCGTGCCCGACCCTTAATTTCAATACTGTAATAGGAGGGACCAATTCACATTGTCACCATTAGCTTCACACTCACAAACACCACTTCAAGGGCATTAACGATCTCTCAAAACTGATCAGTTTCGTGCAAGTAAACCATGTTTCTTTTTAAAAGACTTGTGCATTTGCCTAGGCTCAAGGATATTAAAATCTAGCAAATAAAGCCCATTACTAGAGGTAGAAGTACAAGCAATATACTGTTAGGGCAACAACCATCAATTACTGTAACAACCAAATGGATAATCAAATATTGGATAGTCAAATATTGTAACAACTCAAGTATTACTGAGCAAAATGCATTTCTACAGTATTCAGTCTTGAAGGTTAAGGTTGTGGGGGATTGTTACTTTATGAAATGTGAAATTCAGAGACGTTTCACAAGGTAAGAAGTTGTTTTTCAACAATACCTCCAAAAAGTCAAGGTGGGCGGGTGCGGTGGCTCACACATGTAATAACAGCACTTTGGAAGGCTGAGGCAGGCGGATCACCTGAGGTCAGGACTTTGAGAGCAACCTGGCCAACATGGTGAAACTCCATCTCTACTAAAAATACAAAAATTAGCCAGGCATGGTGGTGGGTGCCTGTAATCCCAGCTACTCGGGAGGTTGAGGCAGGAGAATTGCTTGAACCTGGGAGGCAGTGGTTGCAGTGAGCTGAGATCACGCCACTACACTCCAGCCTGGGAGTGAGACTCCATCTCAAAAAAAAAAAAAAAAAAAAAAAAAAAAAAAGTCAAGATGTTCCTCTTGTCAGAGGTAGGATCTGGAAGTTGACCTAATAAAGATGGCCTGAACACTGAAGTTCTGGAACAAACATTTCAGACACGAGTGAAGTCTAGAATTAGAACTGAAGTATAGTGCTTCTGGTTACAGCAACCGTCCTTGTGCTTGTGATTACAGACCAGTCTCACTCCAGCCTATTTAAGGATCTGAAATTTTGACAGTACATAAAAATGAACAAAGGTTACAGTGCAATATGCATGTTTCCTCTATCACATCACCTTTGAAAGGAAAAGAGGTGACCGTCAGTGCCATTTGAATTGTGAGAGTTGACCACTCTGATGACAGACTTCTCACCTGCCTTAGAGATTTCTTCTTCTCATGTTAGCATGTAGATGGAAGCACATCTAGAGTGGTGGGCCTGGAGTGCTCAACTCTTACAGACTATTTCAGAAATGACAAAAACAGTTTATTCACTTGTTCATTAAGGCCTGAAAAGTGTCAATTGTATTTAAATTCTACCTTTCATTAGTATTTCGGCAGTTTCACACGTCTACATCTCAAGTATTTGGGAGTTTTTTATGCAGCCACGGGAGGTGCAATGGACTTTTTTTTTTGAGACAGAGTCTCATTCTGTCACCCAAGCTGGAGTATGGTGGCATGATCTTGGCTCACTGCAGCCTCGAACTCTCAGGCTAAAGTGATCCTCCCGCCTCAGCCTCCTGAGTAGCTGAAATTCTACCACTCCCAGCTAATTTTTTTAAATTATTTTTTTGGGCCAGGTGCAGTGGCTCACACCTGTAATCCCAGCACTTTGGGAGGCTGAGGTAGGCGAATCACCTGAAGTCAGGAGTTTGAGACCAGCCTGGCCAACCTGGGCAACGGAGTGAGACTCTGTCTCAAAAAATAATAATAATAAAATAAAATAAAATATAAAATTATTTTTTGTAGAGACAGGATTATGCCATGTTGCCCTGGCTGGTTGGAAACTCCTAGGCTCCAGCAGTCCTCCTGCCTTAGCCTCCCAGAGTGCTGGGATTACAGGCTTGAGCCACTTCATCTGGCTGCAGTAGACATTTTGATTGACTTCAGAGCACCCAATCCACTCCTCCATCACAGCAGTGAGATTAGGCATTGACCCAACTCCACACATCTAAGCTAATCCTATAATTATATTCTCCCATGTCCATGTTAGGTCTGAGATGAGCACAGGATCCAGAGACAGGCAAGTGACCTCAGCTGGCTCTATCAGATCAGAGGGAAAGAACTCTATTTCCTGGTGACAGAGAATTTTATTTTCCCAACAGATGTAAATTATGAAGCTCATAGCCTCAAACACTGCTGACAACCCTCCTCCTATCAAAACAGGTCTAGCAAGCAGGTGAAGCTGACCCTGGAACAGCATACAAAAGAGCAGGAATAAACAAGGTACTTGTTTACACTGTCGAACCACTGAAATTACCAATCCTAAAGCCACTCAGCTGCCTCTGAACTTCCTAATAAGTGGGATAAGAGATTTCTTTATTGCTGAAACTATTGGGAACAGGGTTTTCTGTCAGTTGGAGGCAAAAACATTATCATGGATACAAGTGGAGAAAACTAGAATTGTGTTTGCGAACGGCAGCTGGTAAATTACTCTTGCTACAAAATACTCTCGATAACTAGTTAAAGGAACCATATCCTTGTCATCACATAGGAGTATGAAGATTTCAAATTTTTTTGTTCATCTATTATTCTAATTTACATTTCCCTAATTAATAGGGAGGCTGAAATTATTTTTTGTACATTTATTAGCTAGTTGGATAATGCTTCAGTGAATTGCTTAATTATAGCCTTTACCTGTTTCAGTGAATTGCTTAATTATAGCCTTTACCTGTTTCAGTGAATTGTTTAATTATAGCCTTTTATAGTTTTTCCACTGAATAGTTTGTCTTTATCAACCATCTTAGTCCATTTAGGCTGCTGTAACAAAACAGCTTAGAATAAGCAACTTATAAACAATATGTATTTCTCACAATTCTGGAGGCCAGGAAGTCTAAGAGCAAGGTGCCAGCAGATTCAGTGTCTGGTGAGAACTGCTTCCTGATTCATACATGGTACCTTCTCACTGTAACCTCACATGGCAGAAGGGGTGAGGAAACTTTCTCCAGCCACTTTTGAAGGGCACTAATCCCATTCATAAGGGCCCCACCCTTGTAATCGAATCACTTCCTAATATAGTTTGGATATTTGTCCTTGCCAAATCTCATGTTGAAATGTAGTCTCCAATGTTGGAAGTGGGGCCTGATGGAAGGTGACTGGATCATGGGAGTGGATTTCTCATTAATGGTTTAGCACCATCTCCTTGGTGCTGTCCCTGCAATAGTGAATTATTTCTTGCAAGATCTGGTTATTTAAAAGTGGGCAGCACTTTCCCCTTCTCTCTCTTGCTCCTGCTCACACCATATGTGATGCCTGCTCCCCCTTCATCTTCCACCATGATTGGAAGCTCCCTGAGACTTCCCCAGAAGCAGATGTCAGCATTATGCTTCCTGTATTGCCTGTAAAACCCTGAGTCCATTAAACCTCTTTTCTTACAAATTACCGAGTCTCAGGTATTTCTTTATAGCAACACAAGAATGGCCTAATATGCCTCCTAAAGGACCCCTTCTTCCTAATACTGTCACCTGGGGCCTAGTTTTTCAAGATACAAATTTCGGGGGAACACAAAAATTCAATCTATAGCATCTTGATTTTTTAAAGTTTTTAATATAGTATTTTATTACTTGTTATTTGTTACTTGTATTTACTGGAAATATCTTCTCCCATTCTAAGTTTGTTTTGATCTTTGCTCTTGGAGTCTTAATATATAGAAATCTAAAATTTTAATGTAGTTGAGTTTTTCAGCCTTTTTCACTTTAGCTTGTGTTTTTTTGATGCTGTGTTTAAAAAATTACTTCATAGTTAGAGAACATAAAGATTTTCTCTTAATGTTTTTGATAAAAATAAAGTTCTCGACCAAGCATGGTGTCTCACGTCTGTAATCCTAGCACTTTGGAGACCAAGGCGGGAGGATATCTTGAGGTGAGGAGCTCAAGAATAACCTGGGTAACATAGTAAGATCCTGTCTCTACAAGAAATAAAAAATTTAAACCATTAGCAGAGTGTGGCAGCATGCACCTGTAGTCCCAGCTACTTAAAAGGCTTGGGCTGGAGGATCACTTGAGTTCGAGAGTCCAAGGTTGCAGTGAGCTCTAACCACACTACTGTACTCCAGCCTGGGTGACAGTGCAAGATCTTGTCTCTAACAAAATAAAAATAAAAACAGTTTCACTTGTTATCCTTTAGATCTGTACTGCACCTGGAATTATTTTATGTTTAATGATAGATGGGGCCTAATGTATTTTTTCTCATTATTACTTATTTTTCCTGAACCATTCATTAAATTGGCTATCTTTTCCCCACTAATTTGTAATGCTAACTCTGACAAATACCAGTTTTCCCACATAGTACTGCATTTTTTTCTCAATTGCTATGATTTTTTGTTAGTTTGTTTTTAGGTGGAGTCTCACTCTGTCAGCCAGGCTGGAGTGCAGTGGCATAATCTCAGCTCACTGCAGTCTCTGCCTCCTGGGTTCAAGTGATCTTCCCACCTCAGCCTCCCGAGTAACTGGGATTGTAGGCATGCACCACCACACCCAGCTAGTTTTTGTATTTTTAGTAGAGACAGGGCTCCACCATGTTGGCCAGGCTGGTCTTGAACTCCTGACCTCAGGTGATCCATTAGCCTCAGCCTCTCAAAGTGCTGGAATTACAGGCATGAGCCACTGCTCCCAGCCCTCTATTCTGTTTTATTGGATGATTTGTACATCCCTCTACCAATATTATACTCATAATTAAAATAGTCATATAATGAGCACCCATATCATATATTGGTTCTCTCTTTTCTTTATGCATTTTAGTGTCAGCTTGTCAAAACCACTGTATTACGATCTTAACTGACATAGAAATTAATTTTTGAAGAATATTAATCTTCCCATTCACAAATATGGTATATTTATTCCTCCATTATTGAGGTAGTTTTAGGTCCTTCCAGGAAGAAATAAAATCTCTCTATAATCAATAGAATGCCATAATTTATTCTAAAAGATAAAACAATCAACTAACAGAAAATATTTTTGTTTTACTCCCTTGAAGAAATCATCAGTATTAAACTCTCTTTGTTGTGTTGAACAAATACTCTTTCTTTTTGTAAATGTATTTTAAACGTCCCTTTTGAAATATAATAGCTGTAAAATCTGAGGTATGTTAATCCCTGTCTCTGTCCTCATTTCTCCCTGTATGCAAATATTTGGTAAAAGACAAAACCGTATTTAAACATTTCAAGTTCATAAAGTGTTTCTTCCTCATATGTCTTTCAATAATGTTTTGCAATTTTTTTCCCCCAAAACAGTACTCCTTTTATTGAGTTTATTCTGTGGTTCCTATTGCTATTATGAAAGTGTTCTTATTTTCTATTACATTTTTAAATTAGATACTGCTGGAGTAGAATAACATTATTCAATTTGTATGTCAATTTTATATTCAACAAAATTATGGAGCTATATATACATACATATATCTATATATCTGTATGTGTGTATATGTATGTATAAACACACGCACATATCTATATATATGCAAGTTTGATTGCAAAAAAATGTTGAACCTGCCAACATTGCTGGAAGGAATGCAAAGTTGTGCGTCCACTTTGGAAAACAGTCTGGAAGTTTCTCAATATATTAAACATAGAGTTACTATGTGAACAAAGAAGTCCACTGCTAGATACATACCTGAGAAAAACAAATGTCCACACAAAAGCTTGTTCAAGAATGTTCATAGCAGCATTACTCAAAATAGGTGAAGGAAAGGAAATAGCACAAATGCTTATCAACTGATGAACAGATAAATAAAATGGAGTATATCCATACAATGGAATATTAGTCAACAATAAAAAAGGAATGACATACTCATGCAGGTCACAGTATGGATAAATCTTGAAAATGCTATATTACATAAAAAAGCCAATCACAAGCAATGACATATTCTATTATTTCATTTACATAAACTGTCCAGAATAGGCAAATTGACAGAAGCAAAAGGGACTGGGGGTGAGAGGTGGGAACTGGGAATGACTGCTAACCAGTATTGGGTTTCTTTTTGGCATGATGAAATGTTTTACATTGATTTTAATGGACGTACAACTCTAAATATACTAAAAACAGTTCAACTGTACATTTTAATGGGTGAATTATATGGTAAGGGAATGATATGTCAATAAAGCACTTTTGTTTTTGTTTGTTTTAATTTCAGCATTTATTTTAGATACAGGGGCTACATGTAGGTTTGTTACATTATACTGCACCCATGTAGTAATTATTGTATCCAATACGTAGTTTTTCAACCCAAGCCCACCTCCCTTCTTATCCACTCTAGTAGTCCGTAGTGTCTATTGTTCCCATGTTCATGTCCATATGTGAATACAGCAATTTTTTTAAAGTTTCTCCTGAAAATTCTAAAGAAAACTCCCATTTACAGGAAATATGGGGAGATAGAGGGACACGTTAAATGACATCAGGAAAGAAACACGTGAACTTGTAATATAAAATATTCTACAGAACAATTTACTCAGCTTCCAAAGGACAGAAAAAATGAGGAAGATGGAGATTTAAGAGCCATAACAATCAAATACGATGTGTGGACCTTGTTTGAAGCCTGATTAGACCTAAACAACTATAAAGAATTGTTTTCAGATTATTGGGCAACTGCAATTAAGGACTCCGAATTGGGTGACACAAAAGAGTTACTACAAATTTCATTGGAAATGATAATGATACTGGCGTTTTTTTTAAAGAAAATGTGCACATTTTTAGAGAGATATATTGAAGTGTACAAGTGTTAGGATATCTGGGATTTGTTTTGAAAATACTTTAGCAAATGAAGATAGAGGAGAAGTACATGAAGCAAAAGAGTAAAACAAGTTAATGTTGAGTCTGGGTGGTGGGTATTCTATTCTCTCTTTTTTGTATATATTTATGAGAGGAAAAAAGAGGAGGAGAAAGAAATTATCCGTATATACTTAGTATTTTATGTATTGGGAACATTTTTAGAACTTCAGTTTTGTAATATTTTGAGTTCAGTTTGGTATATTTACTTCACAAGAGTTATTTGAGTACTTAAGGTGGTTTTGCTTGTCATGTCTAACAGGCAAAGTACTCATGAAGGAAAAAAAAAGTAACATATTTATAAATGTTGGCCTATTAGGGTAGTGTACTCTACTGTAAGGTGTTTTAAGTTTGTTGAAGAAAACAAATATTATTCAAATTTCTCTTAAAAGTTATTTTTATACTGTTGAATTGAATTGGGTAATATTTTCTTAGAATTTTTATATCCAAATTTATAAATTAGATTATTCTATAATTTTTTTCTAATGTTCTTCTTATCTAGTATTGAAGTTATGTTGGTTTCTTAAATTGAGGTGGTTAATTTTCCTTTTTCTCTGTTCTCTAAAGTCTAAAATAGTTTTATAAGATAGGCATTATTTGTTCCCTAAACATTTGAAAAGTTCCCCTGCAAAAGATGCCTGGCCCTATTGGCCAGGCATGGTGGCTCATGCCTGTAATCCCAGCGCTTCGGGAGGGTGAGGCAGGCGGATCACCTGAGGTCAGGAGATCGAGACCAGCCTGGCCAACATGGTGAAACTACATCTCTACTAAAAACACAAAAGCTAGCCAGGCGTGGTAGCACACGCCTGTAATCCCAGCTACTCAAGAGGCTGAGGCAGGAGAACGGCTGAAACCTGAGAGGTGGAGGTTGCAGTGAGCCAAGTTCATGCCAGAGCAAGACTCTGTCTCAAAAAAAAAAAAAAAAGACTGGTCTTGTTGACTTTTAATAAGGGGCTTTGACTACCGATTCAATTTCTTTAAAGATGTATTTGTTATTTACTGCTGCATAACAAATAACTCCAAAACCTAATGACTTTAAAACAACACGTATAATACTCATAGTTTTGTGAGTCAGAAATCTGCATGCCTCTGAGTTGCTCACAAGGCTACAATCAAGGTGACAGCTGGGGTTGCAATCATCTCAAGACACAAGTGGAGAAGATCAGCCTCCAAGCTCACTCATGTGGCTGTCAGAAGCCCTAAGGTCCTCACTATATGTTGGCTAGAGACATTAGTTCCTCACTGATATGGTTTAGATGTTTGTCCCCTCCAAATCTCATGTTGAAATGTAACCTCCAATGTTGGAGGTAGGGCCTAATGTAAGGTATTGGATGATGGGGGTGGATCACTCACGAATGGCTTAGCCTTATCCCCTTGGTGATGAGGGAGTTCTCGCTTAGTTCACATGAGTTCTGGCTGTTTAAAAGAGTCTGAAACCTCTGTCTTGCTCTATCTCTTGCTCCTGCTCTTGTTATGTGACATCCTGGCTCCTCATCACCTTCCGCCGTGATTGTAAGCTTCCTGAGATCCTCTCAGAAGCTGTGCAGATATTGATACCACACTTCTGTACAACGTGAAGAACTATGAGCCAATTAAAACACTTTTTAAAAAAATTAATTACCCAGTCCGAGGTATTTCTTTATAGCAATGCAAGAACAGACTAAATATACTTAACCCTTTGAGCTTCTCCAGAGGGCAGCTCACAGCATGGCAGCTGGCTTCCCTCGGATCAGCCAGCAAGAGAGCAAGGCAGGATGTAGTAGACAGGAGCCACAGCATCTCTGTAACCTAATCTAAGAAATGACACTCCATCACTTTTGCTGTATTCTAGCAAGTCACTAAATCCAAACCAGTCTTAAGGGGAGGAGATTACATAAGAGTAAATACTGGCCAGGCACTTTGGCTCACACCTATAATCCCAGCACTTTGGGAGGCTGAGGTGGGTGGATCACCTGAAGTCAGGAGTTCAAGACCAGCCTGGGCAATATGGTGAAACCTCTTCTCTACTAAAAATACAAAAATTAGCTGGGCATGGGGGTGCATGCCTGTAATCCCAGCTACTCAGGAGACTGAGGCAGGAGAATCGCTTGAGCCTGGAAGGGGAAGGTTTCAGTGAGCCGAGATTGCGCCATTGCATTCCAGCCTGGGCAACAGAGCAAGACTCCGTCTCAAAAAAAAAAAAGTACCAGGAGGTGGGGATTTTGGTGGACCATCTCAGAGACTCTGTACCACAAAACATAATTGGTTTTAGATTCTATATTTCTTCTCCAATCAATTTTGATGAGTTATATTTTCCTATATAATTATCCATTTCATTTGTTTTCAAATGTACTTGCATCAAGTTCTTCATAGCTTTATCACTTGGAATGTAGCTTTGTTCTTGTTTAGGTGTACAAAGGCCATAAGAACAGTAACTTAACTATGATAGAAATATATTTATCTTTCTTTCGTAACGTTTTAAGCATGAGCAGTACAGGGGCTAATCTGGTGACCTCATGGTATCAGGATCCAGGTTCCCATTCTCATTTCATGGCTTTCATTCCATGGTTTCAGATGGTTTATCCAGGTCTCACCACCTACTCCAGCCAACAGAAAGAAGACGGGAACACACCCTTTTATTTAAAGGTCATAAGCTGGTGATAGAAAACATAACTTCCCCTCATGCTATTGAGGAATAAACTCTGATTTTTTTTTATCTTGCCCAAATTTCTATCTAAGGAGCCTGGGGAGTCATGCCCTACAAATCATAAATTCTCATCAGATGGGTTTTATTTAACCCTATATATCGTGAGTTACTTTCCAGCCTGACTCTGGCATAACATTACGAGACAAGGGAGAAAATTAAAATATCGGCCAGGCACGGTGGCTCACACCTGTAATCCCAGCACTTTGGGAGACCGAGGTGGGCGGATCATGAGGTCAGGAGATCGAGACCATCCTGACTAACACGATGAAACCCCGTCTCTACTAAAAATACAAAAATATTAGCCGGGTGTGGTGGCGGGCACCTGTAGTCCCAACTACTTAGGAGGTTGAGGCAGGAGAATGGCATGAACCCGGGAGGTGGAGCTTGCAGTGAGCTGAGATTGCACCACTGAACTCCAGCCTGGGCGGCAGAGTGAGACTCCATCTCAAAAAAAAAGAAAGAAAATCAAAATATTTTACCCCAAAACATGTTTCTCTACTACATTTTGAAATGGCCCTGCAAAACTCTTCTTTGTGGGGAAAAATGCATCCATAAAGCATCTCTATTAACATAGCTAGATCTTATTTCTTCCAGACCCTTCCAATCCTAAAGAGATTAACTAAGATCTGGATAAGAAACATTTGTCACCTATTGTCTCTAAGGGCAGCCGTTATAAGACTTCAAAAGAACTTTGGTCTCCACAACCTTTATCTTAAAGTGAACATTCCCTTTCTATCAATCCCAGGTCTTCAGACAAACTCAACCAACTGTCAACTAGAAAATGTTTAAATTCACCTGTAGCCTAGAAGCCCCTGCTTTGAGTTGTCCCACCTTTCTGGACCAAACCAATGTATTTCTTAAATGTATTTGATTGATGCCTCAAGCCTCTGTAAAATGTATAAAACCAAGCTGCGCCCTGACCACCTTGGACACATGTTCTCAGGACCACATGAGGGCTATGTCACAGGCCATGGTCACTCATATTTGGCTCAGAATAAATCTCTTCAAATATTTTACAGAGTTCGACTCTTTTGGTCAACACTATCTTCTTCATAATCTCCTTTCTTCTACTGGCTTTATATTTACGCTATTACTGTTTTTCCAACCTCTTAAGTTAAATCTTAACTTGTTTACTTTCAGTCTTTCATGGTTTTTAACTAATACAATTATACCTACTACTTAAATTGTATCCTCAGTTATTAATATGCAGTAATTTCATTGTTTTTTCAAAATGACCCATATTTTCAAATTTGGGGTGATACTTTGAATTAGTATTTTTTATTTCTAGGATTTTAATTGGTTCTTTTTCATATCTTCCAGTTTTATTTATATTTGTCTGACTTTTAAAATATATAATTTCTTATTCTACCTCATATAATTTCTTTATCTCTCTGAGTATTATAAGCATAACTTTTAAGGTCTTTATCAGAATGTTCTTCACAAGTATCTAGAATAATGTTTTTCTGATTGTTAATTTTGAAAACTGTTTTTTATTTCAGTGTTTGTTTTTAAAATAGGATTTAGAATTGGGATTTGTAGGCTAATCTAGTGTGGGACATTTTTTCCCTTATCATTCTTCCTATGATAATCCCTCCCTATCTAAAAGGTGTGCGATTGCCTCCATGCCTCTTCCTTACAGAGTCTGAATGGGCCACTCCTACCTTTTGATTATAATGGTGATATTGAGAGGTGAAGCCAGCTAGGCTTCTGGGTCAGGTGGGGACTTGGAGAACTTTTGTGTCTAGCTAAAGGATTGTAAATGCACCAATCAGCACTCTGTCAAAAAGGACCAATCAGCCCTCTGTAAAATGGACCATTCAGCAGGATGTGGGTGGGGCCAGATAAGGGAATAAAAACAGGCTGCTGGAACCAGCAGTGACAACCCTCTAGGGTCGCCTTCCACACTGTGGGAGCATTCCTCTTTTGCTTTTTTCGGTCAAGCTTGCTGGTACGCACTCTCTGAGTCTGTGTGGCCTTTATGAGCTATAATACTCACCACGAAGATCTGAAGCTTTACTCTTGAAGTCAGCAAGACCATGAACCCACAGGGAGGGAGGAACAACTCCAGATGCACCACCTTTATGAACTGTAACGCTCACCGCAAAGGTTTGCAGCTTCACTCCTGAAGCCAGTGAGACCACAAACATACCAGAAGGAATGAACAACGCCAGCTGCGCCGCCTTTAAGAGCTGTAATAGTCCCCGGGAAGATTGCAGCTTCACTTCTAAAGTCAGTGAGATTACGACCCCACCAGAAGGAACAATGTCCCAACACACCGTCTTTAAGAACTGTAACACCCACTGCGAGGGTCTGGGGCTTCATTCTTGAAGTCAGCGAGACCAAGAACCCACCAATTCCAGACACAGTATCACAGACATAGGGGGCAGCTTGCCTTCAGTCTCTGATTAAGAGGGCAGTAATAATGTTCCTCCACCTCCCCAGAGATGCGTTTTATACATGTTCTGCCAGGTGGCATTTTTCAATAGACTTTTCAAAATTAGATCCAGACTGGTTTCAAGAAATGAGCCTGTCTCAAGTTTCTCAATTGATTTGAGTACGTTTTAGTTACATTTACCCTCCAGAAGCTGAATCTTTTTGCCTTTATGTTTGCTTGCACTCGCAGTTCAGTGGCTCGTGACTTTACTTCCTGGTTATTTCATGTTTTTGTTGTGGGTCAATGGAGATGTGTATCCCCATGGAGACGTTTGGAACAAAAACGTGACTCACTATGCGTGGCAGACATTTTTGTGTTTACTAAAATCTGTTTCCTCTATTTCCAGGGCACAAAACAAGACTACGTTTTCAGCCACCTTTTCAATTAGGTATAAACATGTAATTTAGTTATGGCCAAAGAATGTGAGCAGAAGTGACACATGATATTTCTAGGCTTGTCCCAAGAAACCTTTCATGTCATGTTGCATACTATCTTTTTCTCCTGGTCTCCCCTAGAAGCGAAGGACTCAGAGATCCTAAGAGATAGAGGAGTCAAAAAACAGCAAGAGTCTGGGTCCATGAATCACTGCATGGAAGGCAGCCCTCTGGACATCTGGTTGAAATGTGCTTGAGTGAGAAATAAATGTTTATTAGGTTGGTGTAAAAGTAATTACGGTTTTGTCCATTACTTTCAATGGCAACATTTTGGCAACATTTTCAATATTATTCCACTTAGATTTCAGAGCTTGTCAGTTACAACAGCTAGTACTACCTTTAACTAATGCACAATGCCTTTATAATTTTGTTTTTATATTTGTATATTTTTTCTGTTTTCCTATTTTATATATTGTTCTGTGTGTTGGAGGAGAAGAAATATCTCAAGGAATCAATTTACAAGGCAATCTTGGCCAGATTGCTGATCGTACATTTTGAGTAATCTCTACATAACATTTTCTATTCCCGATCAAGACAAGTATCAATCATACAGAAATGTGAAACGGTGTTGAAACGTTCATAGCAATGTTTTGGTGAATTTCATCTCTACCACTGCAGCAGCACACGGCTCTTGGAGCAAGACATAACTGTTAAGCAGCTCTTAATTTAGGAAGCATCAAGTAACCGACTCTTCAACACAAATCCATTAACTTCTAACTGCTTGACTAAAGACATGTTTTTGCCAAACCTCTTTAATGCATGCCCTTGCTAGGCCAGTGGCTAGTGCTGTGGTAGCCCCCAAGGCACAGTTTGTCTAAATACAGTAGACACTCCCAATGAATATTTAACCAACTTGGATTTAACCATGCCATTCTACAGCAAGAGAGTTGCCCTTGTTTGATTAGGACTATTAAAGGGACCTGAGTCATTCTGACCACTCTCAAGAGTAGTTTCTCCCTTGCGGTTTTGAGAAGTGAAGCCAGCTGGGCTTCTGGCTTGGGTGGGGACTTGGAGAACTTTTGTATCTAGCTAAAGGATTGTAAACGCACCAATCAGCACTCTGTAAAATGGGCCAATTGACACTCTGTAAAATGGACCAATCAGCACTCTGTAAAATGGACCAATCAGCTTTCTGTAAGATGGACCAATCAGCAGGATGTGGGTGGGGCCAAATAAGGGAATAAAAGCTGGCCATCCGAGGACAGCAGCAGCAACCTTCTTGGATCATTTTCTACACAGTGACATCTTTGTTTTTCACAATAAATCTTGGTGCTTCTCATTGTTTGGGTCTGCACTACCTTTATAAGCTGTAACACTCACCCTGAGGGTCTGTGGCTTCATTCCTGAAGTTAGCAAGACCATGAGCCCACCAGGAGGAATAAACAATTCTGGATTAAGAGCTGTAATACTGTGAAGGTCTGCAGTTTCACTGCTGAAGTCAGAAAGACCACGAACCCACCAGAAGGAAGAAACTGGACACATTTGAACATCTGAAGGAACGAACTCTGGACACGCCATCTTTAAGAACTGTAACACTCACCGTGAGGGTTGGTGGCTTCATTCTTGAAGTCAGACCCAGAACCCACCGGAAGGAACTGGTTCCGGACACAGTTTGAACATATGCCTGCTCTTCCTTTGATGCACTAAGGCACCTCAACAGCATACTAAATATGTCATTGAAGATTTCTGTTTAGAGATGATAGCAGACGTAAAGGCCTTTGCCTGTCAAGTTTAATTCTGTCACTGTGCATTTCCTGCTGGGTCTTTTGAATTCAGACTCTCCCCTCCCGGCCACCCTCTCACATGTTTACTTCAAATTGTTACCAGCATCGCTGCATTGCTTCCTAACAGCAATCTTGCTGATCATCTTACTCTGAGGTCCTCCCTTTCTTGGGTGCTGCTAGGATTAAAACAGGATCAACTCCCTCGTGGTGCTATCATACGGGTTTCTCATAATGTGTTTTTCTCAATGAGTGTATTTATTTTTACTTTTTTACTTCTATTTCCTTTGCGCTCCCCACTGCCTTCTTTTCTTAATTTTTTGCAGTTCTTCATTTATGTTCATTTAAAAAAGAGAGTTGCACAATCCTCTTTAAAGCTCGTATCTGTGGGATGTACCTACAGATCAGTTTTTTGTTTGGTTTTTGTTTTTATTTTGTTTTGAGACAGATTCTCATTCTGTCACCCAGGCTGGAGTACAGTGGCACCATCTCAGCTCACTACAACCTCTGCCTCCTGGGGTCAAGCCATCCTCCCACTTCAGTCTCCCAAGTAGCTGGGACTGCAGGCACATGCCACCACACCGGGCTAATTTTTGCATATTTTATAAAGACAGGGTTTTGCTCTGTTGCCCAAGCTGATGTTGAACTCCTGGGCTCGAGCAAGCTGTGTTTCTCAGCCTCCCAAAGTGGTGGGATTATAAGCACGAGCCACTGCACCAGGCCAGATTAGTTTTGACTTTGGGGGACAATAATCAGGGCAAGATGGCTTTGGGGAATCTGTGTTATTGTGTTTGTATACGTTTTTCTGGGAAGAAGTTTTATACATTTTGTTAGATTCTCCAAGTCATTTGGGACCAAATAAATTTAAAAACTATTATTGTGGTCAAACTAGGCGTGTACTCGTGTGTCTGTTTGTTTGCTTGCTTGTTTTTCTGCAGCATCCCGAAAGTGCAGGGCAGAGAAGGCTTTTAGGACCAGTTGTTCTAATTTAGATCATGCCTTGTCTTTGGCGAGTGTCCCTGTCAACCTCAACTGGATATTTAAACCAAAAACCTCGAACTTTTGTAAATTTGATAGCAAGGAAAAAAAGTCAAGAGCAAGGTTGAAGATTTAAGACTGAAATATAATTCCTGTTCTGTTTCCATTGCAATAAGAAACTCCTTATTTTGAATTAAGTGGTGAGTTTAGAGGAAAGAACAAGTACAATGAGGTAGGGAAGGCTCATCTTTGGGAAGCTCAGTTCAAGCTAGTTAAAAATCCTAGTTTCAAATTTAAAGTATTACTGCACAGTCATTTTATTACGTGCATTGTACAGTTAAAAATATAAATGTTCACTAATAAAGGAAAGTGAGAGAAGTTAATGAAGAGATTATACTTCAAAGTAATGATATTAATCAGTCCTAAGCCTTCAATATATTAATACAAAGGAATTAATTCCTTTGGAGGAATGTTCATTAAAGGAACAGTTTTTTAAGTCACAACATCCTCCTGCCACTAACTTTCTAAGAGGTCACCCCACTTTGCTTCCCAAAGGCTAATACACCTTTTCGTGCCGTAATATGTTCATATCCAGTTTCCATGGCTCCTTGAGGCCTGGCTTCACCAAACGTTCTCACAGCTCTGTATTTTGGCTTCTTCTCTCTGGGCGTTTACTACTGACCCCCTCAAATCCTCACTGAAAAGTGTGTGATGATTTTTGGTGGTCTAGGAGCTGGATGGAGCTTGCATCCTTTTGCACAACACACAAGCAGGTATAGGCCAAGCCTACTCAGAGCCCAGAGGTTTCTTCTGGGTCCACTTCTGTACTTGACTCTGTGCCGTCAGCAGCCTCACTGTGAGCCCAGCTGGCTGCTCTGCTGCACTGTCTGCACTTCATGAGCATTGCCTTATGGAGCCGTCACTAGCAAATCTTCCACTGGAGTCCCTGTGACAACAGGGGCCCAGGACACCGTGTATAGACTACCAAGAAAGAAACCCCCTATCCCCAACAATTCCTAGATTCGATTTTAATCAAGCAGTTTGCTCCCTTTCCCTGATCAGCTAGTTTACAGGAATTGCTAACATGGGGCAAGATTATGTTTATCCTCTTTTCATTCTTTCTTTCTACCATTTGGCATCAGCTGAGCAGTAACATCACCAAAAGTCTGGAAATCCTTTAAAAAGAGGGGAGGCACTAGGCCAGTGAATCCATGAATTGGATAATCGGCTCCTGAATAATTAGGACCAGACTGTACAGTAAACAACACACCCTTCCCCGGGAGCCAACAGCAGGCCCAGCCAGAAACTCTCCCTGCTGGAGATGCAAGGGTTTTCCTTCTGCCAGCAACGCCCCCAATCCTGCCCTGCATGCAAGACCACAAACAATTCCCCTTCAGCGCCGACCTATCTTTCCTCACGTGGAGCGAATTTTCTGGACTTGAATGCGAATGTGACATGCTGACCTGGAATTTGCATAAGCTCCGCTTCATGTCTCTAAGTTTGCTCCAGTGAACAGATTTTATATCTGCTGGCAAAGGCAGGCAGTGGCACTAGGAGACAGGGGCATTTGAAACCACATTTTTTGGCTCATTAAAGCCATTCTGCCGATGTTGCTCCTCATGTCATTCAACCTATTTTCAAGCCGTTTCCTCAATGGTGCACTTCAGGGAGGTTGGGCACGGATTTTGCTAGGAACTGGATTGTGTCCATAAGTCTCGTCAGGGCCAGTTTATTCTCGGGCTCTGGCAACCTTTGAATAGCTCTTCCACCTTTGGGGGTTCCCACACAAAGCCTGCTCTGCGCAGTTTGCCCATGAACCAAGATATTTATTTCATCTTGTTTCTGAAGTCATGAGTGTCTTGACGTTGCTCCTAAAGTGGGAGCAGGATCTGTTTCCACCTCGCAGCAAATAGCCACCGCAAATATGTACAAACTCAGAAATCACGTTGGATGTCTTCCCTTTCCAGGCTGGTCAGAGAAAGGCTAGAGGTACAGAGTGCTTGAAAGCACCAAGAAAACATGCCTGACTCAGAGTTTTCCTCATTAATTAGGGTGCTTACAGAATTTGTTCACTCCAAGTCTGAAAAAAAAAAAAAACAGCTTACTTCATTGGTAGACTGAAAAACTGGCCGACTTTCTCTTCTCTATTTTTTTTTTTTTTTTTTTTTTTTGAGACAGAGTCTTGCTATGTAGCCCAGGCTGGAGTGCAGTGGTGCCATATCGGCTCACTGCAACCTCCACCTCCCAGGTTCAAGCGATTCTCCTGCCTCAGCCTCCCAAGTACCTGGGATTACAGGCACACGCCACCACGCCTAGCTAACTTTTTGTATTTGTAGCAGGGACGGGGTTTCACCATATTGGTCAGGCTGATCTCGAACTCCTGACCTCGTGACCCACCTGCCTCAGCCTCCCAAAGTGCTGAGATTACAGGCTTGAGCCACCGCGCCCGGCCCCGACTTTCTCTTCTTTTCCATCTCACTCTGCAGTGGGCAGTGTGGAGGATGGAGGGAGCAGCTGGGTGGTTTGTCCAGGTCACAGCTGCAGTTCTGTCTGTACGTGATTCCCCATCTTCCTTGTTGACCTCTTCCATCCTTATCTCTGGCAGAGGCCCTGAAAGGCATTAACCCTGGCAGAAAAGATTCCTTGTCTAAAGCTCTGCCGCTTCTCATCCTTTCCTGCCATCCTAACACTCCATCCGGAAACAGTGCTGTGACCTACCCAAGCACACTCCTGATTGATCCCCAGTGCCTAAGAGCTGTATTGCTCTGTGGAAATATACACTGGGTAGTATATGTTTCTCTCGATGTGCATTGGGGGCTGAATGTTAAGCATTAACTACCTGGTTAAAGGAGCCGAAGCACCTAATTCAAACTTCGGTTAGGGCTGATAACAGAAATTCAGTTCCTTAGACAGCTGAGGTACAAATCTGGGCCTTCCCCAGGGCAATTAGGCAAGAATGAAATAGGAAGGAATCTATATTGGAAAGGAAAAAGTTAAACTATCTCTGCTTTCAGATGACACAATCTCGGATATTAAAAACCCCTAAGGTGGCCACGTGAGGTGGGTCACTCCTATAATTGCAGCACCAAGGCTGGTGGATCACTTGAGCTCAGGAGTTCAAGACCAGCCTGGACAACATAACAAGACCCCATCTCATTCTAAAAAGAAAAAATTAACAAGAAAAAATAAAACCTAAGGAATTCATTAAAAAACTGCTCAAATGAATAATTTTTTTAGCAAGGTTTTAGGATAAAAGATCAACATGCAGGCTCAGTGCTCATGCCTGTAATTCCAGGAGTTTGGGAGGCTGAGGAGGTTGGATGACCTGAGGTCAGGAGTTTGAAACCACCCTGGCCAACATGGTAAAACACCATCTGTACTAAAAATACAAAAAATTAGCTGGGTGTGGTGGTGGGTGCCTGTAATCCCAGCTACTCAAGATGCTGAGGCAGGAGAATTGCTTGAACCCAGGAGGCGGAGGTTGCTGTGAGCAGAGATTGTGCCTCTGCACTCCAACCTGGATGACAGAGCAAGACTCTGAATCAAAAAAAAAAAAAGAATGTTGTTAAAATGGCAATACACCCTCGAGTTGATCAATAGATTCAATGCAATTCTTATCAAAATCCCAGCTGATTTCTTTGCAGAAATTGACAAGTTAATTGTAAAATTTATATCAAAATTCAAGAAATGCAGAAAAAACAAAATAATCTTGAACAAAGAACAAATTGGAGGAGTCACACTTCCCAACTTCAACATGTGTACAAAGCCATAGTAATCAAAACAGTGTGGTACTGGCATAGGGTAGACATACAGACCAGTATAGTAGAATTGAGAATCCAGAAATAAACTTTCACATTTATAGTTAATTGACTTTCAAAAAAGGTGTCAAGGCCATTCAGTGGAGAAAGAATACTCTTTTCAACAAATGATGCTGGGACAACTAGATATACACATGTGAAAACAAAAAATGAAGTTGGACCCCTGTCTCACACTGTATACAAGTTCAGAATAGAGAAAAGACTGAAATGTAAGAGCGAATCCTATAAAACTCTTAGAAGAAAACACGAGTGTAAATTTTCATGACCTTGGATTTGACAATGGTTTCTTGGATATGATACCAAAAGCATGAGCAATTAAAGAAAAAATAGATTAACTGTGCACGATTCAGCTAAAAACCTTTTGTCCTTCCAAAGACACCATCAAGGAAATGAAGAGACAAGTCTACAATGAATGAGAGAAAAAATGTGCAAATAATATTACACGTACTACATACAGTTCAACACCAAAAAACCAAATAACTAAAAAATGGACAAAAATCTAAATAGACATTTCTCTAAGGAAGATAAATGCATGACCAATAAGTGCATGAAAAGATGCTCAACATCATTAGTCATCAGGGAATGTAAATCAAAACCATAATTAAATATCATCTCACACCCATTAGGATGGTTAACATTTTTACAAAACAGAAAATAACAAGTATTGACAAGGAAGTGGAAAAATTAGAACTCTCATACACTGCTCATTGGAATATAGAATTGTGCAGCTCCATGGAATACTATATAGCCATAAAAAAGAATGAGATCATGTCTTTTGCAGCAACATGGATGCAGCCGGAGGTTATTATTCTAAGTGAATTAAACACAGAAACAGAAAACCAAATACTACATGTTCTCACTTATAAGTCAGAACTAAACATTGGGTACACATAGACATAAAGATGGGAACAATAGGAACTGGGGACTCCAAGGTCACGAATAAGGATGGGAGGCAAGGGTTGAAAAAGCTACCTGTTGGTTACTATGTTCAGCATTAAGGTGATGGGTTCAGTAGAAACCCAAATCAGCATCATGCAATATATACATGTAACAAACTTGCACATGTAGTCCCTGAATCTAAAATTTAAAAAATTTTTAATAAAATAAAGTGGTGCAGCTGCCTTGGAAAGCAGTCTGGCTGTTACACGAAAGGTTAAACACAAAGTTACTGTATGAGCCAGCAACTCTACTCTTAGGTATACACCCAAAAGAAATGAAAACATATGTTCACACATAAACTTGTCCACTAGTGTTCACAGAATATTGTTCGTAAGAGCTAAAAAGTAGAAATGGCCCAAATGTCCATCAATGGACAAATGAATAAACACAATATGGTATTTCCACATAACTGTATACTTTTTGGAAGTAAAAAGAAATGAAGTGCTGATACATGCTATAGTATGGTGAACTTTGAAAAGATTATGCTAAGTGAAGGAAACCAGTCACTAAAGACAACATATTGTATTATTCCACTTGTAAGAAATGTCCAGAATAGGCAAATCTATAGAAACAGAGAGTAGATCATTGGTTGCCTAAGGCTGGAAGGAATCAGGGGAGGCCTTGAGAGGTAATGGCTGAGAAATAAGGAGTGTGGCAGGTTTCTTTTTTGGGTTATAAAAATGTTTTAAAATTGGTTGTGATGATGGCTGCACAACTCTATGAACATACTAAGAACCACTGACTTGTACATTTTATATTGGTGAATTGTATGGTATGTGAATTATGTCTTAATGAGCCATTGGGAGACAAAATAAATAAATAAAATCCAGAGACATTGTCCTATGGATAAATACTAAATAGAGTCATTAGGCTGGGCTCTGGATTTGTCTATTCAATGTTTTTGTGGTATTTTTCTTTATCTTCCAGCTCCGGAAAAGGCCTGTAGTTCCAGCTACTGGGGAGGCTGATGGAAGGATAGCTTGAGCCCGGGAGGTCAAAGTTGCAGTGAGCTGTGATCGCATCACTGCGCTCCAGCCTGGGTGACAGAGTGAGACCCCATCTCAAGAAAAAAAAAAAAAAAAGAAAAGAAAAACAAAGTGCTTGCTTCAGCAGCACATATGCTAAAATTGCAATGATGCAGAGAAGATTAGCATGGACCCTGAGCAAGAATGACACAAAAATTCTGAAAAAAAAAAAAAAAAAGCCTGAGCAAAGTGACTTGCCCAGGATACCACAGTTCACAGTGGTAGAACCACAACTGGAAACCAGGGCTTTGACTCCCAGGCATCCGCCCCTTCCATGAGTTCCATGTCCCATGTGCGTGCTGTGTTTGTACTGGGGTCAGTGGCAACTGTCTTATTTGATATTCTTATTTTCCTCTATGCCCTGAGAAACCTGGTTTGTAGACAAAGAAGGCTATTTTTTGCTTCTAAAAGCTTAAGTTGACAATCTGTGTTGTTTTGTTTTGTTCTCCTGGCCCAACCTAACAAGCATTCACATAGTAGACAACACATGCTTGCTGGACCTTACTTCCTGTCTGGTGACCCAGCTCCCCAGAGACTTGAATCTCAAATAAATGTCTCTGTCAGGAGGCTGAGCTCCCAGCTGTGCAAATTGGTCACAGATGTAATTGCATTTGCCCTCTGCCCTGGAAGAAAACATGCCTGTGGTTGGGGGTTTAGATGTCTCAGAATGAAAGACATTACTCCTGACTCTGGGTAATAGCCGTGACGCTCAAAATAAGCTGCCACAGAGACACACCATAGTGTTGCCAGATGTACAGGACTGTTGCTACCCGGAATCCAGACCTGCACAGCCAGTTACCAAACTGTGGCCGTGTCATTGACCAATCAGGCATAGTCAAGAACCTAGCTTTTCCACTGACTCCTCATACTTTCAAACATAACTCCATCCCCTCTTCACCTCTCCCTAATGCCCACAGGATCTCGGAAAAGAACTCCATTTCCAAGTTCCCTGAATGGCAGACAATGGCGGCCCTAGGACATCTACACTGCACAGGCTGCAATTGCTAGAATCTAATTAAAATAAACATTGTAACAAGCTGCTGAGCCCCACCCAGTGCCTCAGGGGCCTAACACAGGACTGATTTAACCAAACATTTCAGTAATGCCCAATAAGGAAATTCAACCTTAAAGACCTCAGCAAGAGGCGATGAGGCTGAGTTAGACCATTTCTTTAAGCACTTAAAGCCTGGAGAGGACAAGGCTATTCAGGATAGGGTCAGGGTAAGTCTGTCCTTTGCCAGCATGCAAAGCGGGAGAAAAATTGTCTGACATCCTGAAAATATGGCAAACAATCTTATATCATGATGATAATATCCCCAGCTAGCTTTGTAAAACTAGATTTGTAGGTTCTGGACGACTGAGTCTTTTTTTAGGAGCTGCTGCGCAGTAAACCTTCAGGGGAATGAAGACTGGCTGAATGAACTTAGAGGAAAGTTCATGAACATTCCTATTTCTGAAGGTTTTGCTTTCATTAGAGAACTGGCCAACAAGTATGTGGTCCAAACACTGGAACAGAATTGGACTTTCTTGTGCCACCTACTATGAAGGGTCAAGACTAGGAGTGCAGGCCCTGGGGTCAGGCTGTCTGGTCTTGAATGCATCTTCTACCACCTATTAACTTTGTTACTTAGCCTTCTCAGGGCTTCAATGCCTTCATTCTTAAAAGGGGAATAATACAATCCAGGCTTCACAGAGTTGCTGGGAGACTATATAAAATAATCCATATAAAATGCTTCAAGGAAGGCCTGATATGTAGCAGAGAGAAAGAGAAAGAAGGACAGAGGGAGAGAACAAGAAAACTTTTGTTGGGTGCTTAAGCTTTCCAGAAAAAATAGAACCAATAGGATATGTGGTATAGAACCAATATGGATATGTAAGAGGAGAACTGGGAATTGGCTATGGGAATTGGATCACAGGATTATGGAACCAGATAATTCCCATAATATGTGGTCTACAAGCTGGGGACCCAGGAAAGCTGATGGTCTGATTCAATCCTAGTCCAAAAGCCTGAGAACACCAGGAAGATTGCTGGTGTAGACCCTAGAGTCCAAAGATCTGAGAATCAGAAGCTCCAATGTCCAAGGACAGGAGAGGATGGATGTCCTGGCTCAAGAACAAAGATGGAATTCACCCTTCCTCCTCCTTTATGTTTTATCCAGGTCTTCAAAGGATTGGATGATGCTGTCCACATTGGTGAGGGCGGAACTTCTTTATTCCGTCCACTGATTCAAATGCTAATCTCTTCCAGAAACACCCTCACAGACACAGCCAGAAACAATGTTCTACCAGCTATCTGAACATCCCTTACGCAGCCAAGCCAATATATAAAATTAACCACCACTTGCTTACCATGTTCCAGGCCCTTTGCTTTTCACCTTTGTCTGCTTGTTTTTATTTAATCCTCACAACACTCAGAGACAGATAGACTTATTATCCTTATATTATGGAAGAGGGAACTAGATTTAGCAAGATTATATTAATTGAACAGCATCACACTGGCAATATATGTCAGAATTTAAGATTCAAACTGCCATCTTTACAACTCTGGAACCCTAATTCTACCATATACTGTCTATGCCCTCAGTCTCCAAAGTGGGGTACATCTTCCCCTGGAGGAAGAAATAAACAGGCCCTGATTATTTAGGGGCATCAGTTACCAGGTCCTCAATGTCCATGAGTCCCCTGAGAACATGCCTGAGGCCAAGGCTTCCCTTTTTACCAAGAAAAGTCTTCCTTCTCCCACATTCCAAATCCTATCAAAGTGCATTGTGCTGGGTATAAAAACTTCTCAGCATGCCCGAATGACAAGCTGAGAAGTTTTTGTATGCAGCACAATGCACTTTGATACACACAATTTGAATAATTGAATATCTGGATAATAAACCTTTTGCAATTCAGACAATTTCCAATTTGCTTTTAACAAAAGTAGAGGAATACCTAATTGACTTGTCACTTGATGTATCACTTAAAGTAATTTTTGGTGAGAGACCATCATGTGATTTTTTAGCACATAATTCAGAGTTCAAGGAATGATTAATTTGTTATAACAAAATATATCAAAATCACCACAAGATATCATTTTACACCTACTAAAATAGCTATCATTGAAAAACCAAAAGATAACAATGACTGGCACAGTTGTGGAGAAATTGGAACCCTTGTGCACTGTTGGTCGGAATGCAAAATGGTGCAGCCCTATGAAAACCAGTGTGGTAGCTCCTTAAAAATGTAAAATCACAATTTTAATTTTTCCATCATAATTGGGTAATCCTGGGTATTTACCCAAAAGAATTAAAGTCAGGATCTTGAGGAGGTATTAGCATTCCCATGTTCACCACATCATTATTCAACATATGGAAAAAACCTAAAGGTCCATCAACAGATAAATGGACAAAAATGTGATACATGCATACAATGGGATATTACTTAGCATTTAAAAAGATGGAAATCCTGCAATACACAACAATCAGGATGAACTTTGAGGACAGGTTGCTAAGTGAAATAAGCCAGTTACAGGATAACAAATACTACGTGATTCTACTTATATGAAGTATCCAAAATTATTGAATTCCTAGGGTCAAAGAGTGGAGTAGAGGTTGCCAAAGGCCGGGGGGAGAAGGAAATGGGGAGTTATTAAAAATGGACATAAAGTTTTAATTGAACTAGATGAATAAGCTCTTTGTCAACAATAATATTTCACACTTAAAAATTTGCTAAGAGGACACATCTCATGTTATATATTCTTACTATAATAAAACAAAACATTTTTAAAAGTTTTTAAAGTACATCAATTCTCATCTAATTATTAAAGAGCTAGTTTCAACAGTGTTTACACTTAGTTATAAAAGTAAAATTAGAGAGTCTGAGGTAGGAGAATTGCTTGAGCCCAGGTGTTTGAGACCAGCCTGGGCAACATAGTGAAACCTCATCTCTATAAAAAAAAATAAAGAAAATTAACCAGGTGTGGGGTGTTGGCCTCTAGTCCCAGCTATTCAGGAGGCTGGGGCAGGAGAATCTTTTGGGCCTAGGAGGTGGAAGTTGCAGTGAGTCAAAATGGTACCACTGCACTTTAACCTGGGCAACAGTACAAGACTCTGCCAAAAAAAAAAAAAAAAAAAAAAAAAAAAGTGACATTAGGAACTGGGTACTGTGACTTTCATCTGTAGTTCCAGCTACTTGGGAAGCTGAGGTGGGCGGATCACTTGAGGCCAGGAGTTTGAGGCTGACGTGTGCTCACACCTGTGAATGGCCACTGAGCTCCAGGGTGGACAACACAGAGAGACCCCATCTTAAAAGAAGAAAAAGTAGGCCAAGCATGGTGGTTCATGCCTATAATCCTAGCACTTTAGAAGGCCTAGGTGGATCACTTGAGGCCAGGAGTTTGAGACTAACCTGGACAATACAGCAAGAACCTGTCTCTACAGAAAATGTAAAAATTAACTGGGCATGGTGGTGCGTGCCTGCTGTCCTAGCTACTTGAGAAGCTGAGACAAGAGGATTGCTTAAGCCCAGGAGTTCGAGGCTGCAGTGAACTAGGATTGTACCACTACACTCCAGCCTAGATGACAGAGTGAGATCCTGTCACTCACACACACACACACACACACACACACACACACACACACACGTAAAACTAGGAATACAATTTATATTTAACCACATTTCAGAGCTCTAGCATCAAGTAGCATTCATTCATAAATATGTGAACTAATTGGAAAAATACACATCTCATGAATAGATGCACTTCCAATAAACTCTTACTTTTTATGTGTAGCTATTTTCAAAGTATACACAATATATAGGTTGTTTTGGATCAATTGTATAATAAAAATTACTCAATCTATATTTATTTTTAACACTATAACTTACAGTTACGGGGACTTTAAAATTAATTTTATGGTTGTGTTGAGGAAAACTGTAATAGAGTGATCAGTAAAAGATATAAAATGTATTATTATACTAAGATATACTTCTATAGGGAAGTAGAAATATAATTTTAAGGAGAAAGGGAACAATCTAAAAGTTATGCTCATTTACTAAATAACTTGTATTCTTAAATGATGAGTAAATTAATAATGTTACAGTTTTTGTTTTTGTTTTTGTTTTTTTGTTTTTGTTTTTTGAGACAGGGTCTCACACTGTCACCCAGGCTGGAGTGCAGTGTCACAGTCTCAGTTCACTGCAACCTCTGCCTCCCAGGCTCATGTGATCCTCCCATCTCAGCCTCCTGAGTAGCTGGGACTACAGGTGCACACCACCACACCCAGCTAATTTTTGTAATTTTAGTGGAGATGAGGTTTTGCCATGTTGGTCTTGAACTCCTAACCTCAGGTGAGCCACCCACCTCGGCCTCACAAAGTGCTGGGATTACAGACGTGAGCCACCATGCCCAGCCTTATTTTTAAGTTTTAATATTCTTATTTTGAATACTGTTATGAATGAATACCTTTCATCTTTTGCAACAACTTGAAACTTACGACAAAACTTAAATGTCAACCTTAAAATGTGCAAAGCAATAGATAGTAGATCAAAATTATTATGATATATAAGCAAAATGTTTGAGGGTGACTGATCTATATTTTCTGTGTGTGTTTGTGTGTGCATAAATATTCTATTGCGTTAACTTCTTGCCTCAATAACATTATGGAAATATAGAGGAGGTCAATCTGTATTTTCTAGATCTTTTCTTCCCCCTACAGCAGTGATCGCCAGTCTTTTCCTGGTAAGGAACCTTTGAAGGAACACCTAGAAGGAAATATTGAAAATGCAAGCTACTGACAGTTATTGGCAAGGCAGGATTGTTAATTAGCCTTCAAGATCAAGATTATCTGGCAACTAGTGATCAGACAGCATTGTACAATATACAATGACTACTGCATTGTGAGGTTTTAGTTAAAATGCAATGGGCTTTCAGAGAGCTTGGTGCAGAAAGGATCCCTTAGGAAATATTTCACAGAGGATGTGAGGTAGGGAATGAGTGATTGGTGAGCTCTAGGGATGGCGTTCAGAATGGAATAACAGCCTAAGTAAAAGCATAGAGGGATGCCCAAGACTGTACCAACAGCAGTGAGTAGGCCTGCCAGCATGGAGCAGACTTTGCCAGCTGAGGAGAGATGGACTCTGTTCCTAATCCCGCATTTCACCAGCACAGTTACATTGAATGGGTCCCCAGTTCCAGTTGGGTTTAAACTCATTCAGGGCGAGGATCTAAACTTCTTCTTCTTCCACCTGCTGGTACCTTCTGCTCTTCTGCATTTCAGTCTCGGTATTGAGGCCATCACACCCTCCCATGACTTTGTCTATTACCCCAGCACACTGTCCTTTATTTCTATATCCTTTAGGGCATTGTAAATGGATATCCCTACATCAATCCCTACCTCAAACTCTACCCTCCACCTCCTTCACTCATCTCCCTCAGTCTCTTCATGGACTTCTCACAACTTTATGAATATTCTAAAAATGACTGAATTGGACCCTTGAAAATGGAGAATTTGATCATGGGGGAATTATATCTCAATAAAACGTTAAGTGAACTACACTGAAAATTCATCCATATGGATTATAAATCAAGATAGTGGCCAGGGAGCAAGATGGCCGAATAGGAACAGCTCCAGTCTCCAACTCCCAGTGCGAGTGACACAGAAGACCGGTGATTTCTGCATTTTCAACTGAGGTACTGGGGTCATCTCACTAGGGAGTGCCGGACAATCGGTGCTGGTCAGCTGCTGCAGCCCGACCAGCGAGAGCTGAAGCAGGGCGAGGCATCGCCTCACCTGGGAAGTGCAAGGGGGAAGGGAATCCCTTTTCCTAGCCAGGGGAACTGAGACACACAACACCTGGAAAATCGGGTAACTCCAACCCCAATACTGCACTTTAAGCAAACGGGCACACCAGGAGAATATATCCCACAGCTGGCCGGGAGGGTCCCACGCCCACAGAGCCTCCCTCATTGCTAACACAGCAGTCTGCGATCTAACCGAAACGGCAGCAGCGAGGCTGGGGGAGGGGCGCCCGCCATTGCTGAGGCTTAAGTAGGTAAACAAAGCCGCTGGGAAGCTCGAACTGGGTGGAGCTCACAGCAGCTCAAGGAAACCTGCCTGTCTCTGTAGACTCCACCTCTGGGGACAGGGCACAGAAAAAAAAAACAACAAAAAAGCAGCAGAACCTCTGCAGACGCATGACTCTGTCTGACAGCTTTGAAGAGAGCAGTGGATCTCCCAACACAGAGGTTGAGATCTGAGAAGGGACAGACTGCCTGCTCAAGTGGGTCCCTGACCTCTGAGTAGCCTAACTGGGAGACATCCCCCACCAGGGGCAGTCTGACACCCCACACCTCACAGGGTGGAGTACACCCCTGAGAGGAAGCTTCCAAAGTAGGAATCAGACAGGTACACTCGCTGGTCAGCAATATTCTATCTTCCGCAACCTCTGCTGCTGATACCTAGGCAAACAGCGTCTGGAGTGGACCTCAAGCAATCTCCAACAGACCTACAGCTGAGGGTCCTGACTGTCAGAAGGAAAACTATCAAACAGGAAAGATACCTATACCAAAACCCCATCAGGACGTCACCATCATCAAAGACCAGAGACAGATAAAACCACAAAGATGGGGAAAAAGCAGGACAGAAAAGCTGGAAATTCAAGAAATAAGAGCGCATCTCCCCCTGCAAAGGAGCGCAGCCCATCACCAGCAATGGATCAAAGCTGGTCAGAGAATGACTTTGACGAGATGAGAGAAGAAGGCTTCAGTCCATCAAACTTCTCAGAGCTAAAGGAGGAATTACGTACCCAGTGCAAAGAAACTAAAAATCTTGAAAAAAGAGTGGAAGAATTGACAGCTAGACTAATTAATGCAGAGAAGGTCATAAACGAAATGACAGACATGAAAACCATGACATGAGAAATACATGACAAATGCACAAGCTTCAGTAACCGACTCGATCAACTGGAAGAAAGAGTATCAGCGATTGAGGATCAAATGAATGAAATGAAGCGAGAAGAGAAACCAAAAGAAAGAAGAAGAAAAAGAAATGAACAAAGCCTGCAAGAAGTATGGGATTATGTAAAAAGACCAAATCTACGTCTGATTGGG
The DNA here is from genome assembly GCF_007565055.1 of Rhinopithecus roxellana. Lineage (NCBI taxonomy): Eukaryota > Metazoa > Chordata > Mammalia > Primates > Cercopithecidae > Rhinopithecus > Rhinopithecus roxellana. Next base: position 3,506,022 of record NC_044552.1, on the reverse strand, counting down.
GTGCCTGAAAGTGAGGGGGAAAATGGAACCAAGTTGGAAAACACTCTTTAGGATATCATCCAGGAGAACTTCCCCAACCCAGTAGGGCAGGCCAACATTCAAATTCAGGAAATACAGAGAATGCCACAAAGATACTCCTCCAGAAGAGCAACTCCAAGATACATAATTGCCAGATTCACCAAAGTTGAAATGAAGGAAAAAATGTTAAGGGCAGCCAGAGAGAAAGGTCGGGTTACCCACAAAGGGAAGCCCATCAGACTAACAGCAGATCTCTCGGCAGAAACTCTACAAGCCAGAAGAGAGTGGGGGGCCAATATTCAACGTTCTTAAAGAAAAGAATTTTAAACCCAGAATTTCATATCCAGCCAAACTAAGTTTCATAAGTGAAGGAGAAATAAAATCCTTTACAGATAAGCAAATGCTTAGAGATTTTGTCACCACCAGGCCTCCCTTACAAGAGACCCTGAAGGAAGCACTAAACATGGAAAGGAAAAACCGGTACCAGCCATTGCAAAAACATGCCAAAATGTAAAGACCATCGAGGCTAGGAAGAAACTGCATCAACTAACGAGCAAAATAACCAGTTAATATTATAATGGCAGGATCAAGTTCACACATAACAATATTAACCTTAAATGTTAATGGACTAAATGCTCCAATTAAAAGACACAGACTGGCAAACTGGATAAAGAGTCAAGACCCATCAGTCTGCTGTATTCAGGAGACCCATCTCACATGCAGAGACATACATAGGCTCAAAATAAGGGGATGGAGGAAGATCTACCAAGAAAATGGAGAACAAAAAAAAGTAGGGGTTGCAATCCTAGTCTCTGATAAAACAGACTTTAAACCATCAAAGATCAAAAGAGACAAAGAAGGCCATTACATAATGGTAAAGGGATCAATTCAACAGGAAGAGCTAACTCTCCTAAATATATATGCACCCAATACAGGAGCACCCAGATTCATAAAGCAAGTCCTTAGAGACTTACAGAGAGACTTAGACTCCCATACAATAATAATGGGAGACTTCAACACTCCACTGTCAACATTAGACAGATCAATGAGACAGAAAGTTAACAAGGATATCCAGGAATTGAACTCATCTCTGCACCAAGCGGACCTAATAGACATCTATAGAACTCTCCATCCCGAATCAACAGAATATACATTCTTCTCAGCACCACATCACACTTATTCCAAAATTGACCACATAATTGGAAGTAAAGCACTCCTCAGCAAATGTAAAAGAACAGAAATTATAACAAACTGTCTCTCAGACCACAGTGCAATCAAACTAGAACTCAGGACTAAGAAACTCAATCAAAACCGCTCAACTACATGGAAACTGAACAACCTGCTCCTGAATGACTACTGGGTACATAACGAAATGAAAGCAGAAATAAAGATGTTCTTTGAAACCAATGAGAACAAAGATACAACATACCAGAATCTCTGGGACACATTTAAAGCAGTGTGGAGAGGGAAATTTATAGCACTAAATGCCCACAAGAGAAAGCAGGAAAGATCTAAAATTGACACTCTAACATCACAATTAAAAGAACTAGAGAAGCAAGAGCAAACACATTCAAAAGCTAGCAGAAGGCAAGAAATAACTAAGATCAGAGCAGAACTGCAGGAGATAGAGACATAAAAAACCCTCCAAAAAATCAATGAATCCAGGAGTTGATTTTTTGAAAAGATCAACAAAATTGACAGACGGCTAGCAAGACTAATAAAGAAGAAAAGAGAGAGGAATCAAATAGACGCAATAAAAAATGATAAAGGGGATATCACCACCGACCCCACAGAAATACAAACTACCATCAGAGAATACTATAAACACCTCTATGCAAATCAACTAGAAAATCTAGAAGAAATGGATAATTTCCTGGACACTTACACTCTCCCAAGACTAAACCAGGAAGAAGTTGAATCCCTGAATAGACCAATAGCGGGCTTTGAAATTGAGGCTATAATTAATAGCCTACCCACCAAAAAAAGTCCAGGACCAGATGGATTCACAGCTGAATTCTACCAGAGGTACAAGGAGGAGCTGGTACCATTCCTTCTGAAACTATTCCAATCAATAGAAAAAGAGGGAATCCTCCCTAACTCATTTTATGAGGCCAACATCATCCTGATACCAAAGCCTGGCAGAGACACAACAAAAAAAGAGAATTTTAGACCAATATCCCTGATGAACATCGATGCAAAAATCCTCAATAAAATACTGGCAAACCGGATTCAGCAGCACATCAAAAAGCTTATCCATCATGATCAAGTGGGCTTCATCCCTGGGATGCAAGGCTGGTTCAACATTTGCACATCAATAAACGTAATCCAGCATATAAACAGAACCAAAGACAAGAACCACATGATTATCTCAATAGATGCAGAAAAGGCTTTTGACAAAATTCAACAGCGCTTCATGCTAAAAATGCTCAATAAATTCGGTATTGATGGAACGTACCTCAAAATAATAAGAGCTATTTATGACAAACCCACAGCAAATATCATACTGAATGGGCAAAAACTGGAAAAATTCCCTTTGAAAACTGGCACAAGACAGGGATGCCCTCTCTCACCACTCCTATTCAACATAATGTTGGAAGTTCTGGCTAGGGCAGTCAGGCAAGAGAAAGAAATCAAGGGTATTCAGTTAGGAAAAGAAGAAGTCAAATCGTCCCTGTTTGCAGATGACATGATTGTATATTTAGAAAACCCCATTGTCCCAGCCCAAAAGCTCCTTAAGCTGATAAGCAACTTCAGCAAAGTCTCAGGATACAAAATTAATGTGCAAAAATCACAAGCATTCTTATACACCAGTAACAGACAAACAGAGAGCCAAATCATGAATGAACTTCCATTCACTATTGCTTCAAAGAGAATAAAATACCTAGGAATCCAACTTACAAGGGATGTAAAGGACCTCTTCAAGGAGAACTACAAACCACTGCTCAGTGAAATCAAAGAGGACACAAACAAATGGAAGAACATACCATGCTCATGGATAGGAAGAATCAATATCGTGAAAATGGCCATACTGCCCAAGGTTATTTATAGATTCAATGCCATCCCCATCAAGCTACCAATGAGTTTCTTCACAGAATTGGAAAAAGCTGCTTTAAAGTTCATATGGAACCAAAAAAGAGCCTGCATTGCCAAGACAATCCTAAGTCAAAAGGACAAAGCTGGAGGCATCACGCTACCTGACTTCAAACTATACTACAAGGCTACAGTAACCAAAACAGCATGGTACTGGTACCAAAACAGAGATATAGACCAATGGAACAGAACAGAGTCCTCAGAAATAATACCACACATCTACAGCCATCTGATCTTTGACAAACCTGAGAGAAACAAGAAATGGGGAAAGGATTCCCTATTTAATAAATGGTGCTGGGAAAATTGGCTAGCCATAAGTAGAAAGCTGAAACTGGATCCTTTCCTTACTCCTTATACGAAGATTAATTCAAGATGGATTAGAGACTTAAATGTTAGACCTAATACCATAAAAACCCTAGAAGAAAATCTAGGTAGTACCATTCAGGAAATAGGCATGGGCAAGGACTTCATGTCTAAAACACCAAAAGCAACGGCAGCAAAAGCCAAAATTGACAAATGGGATCTAATTAAACTAAAGAGCTTTTGCACAGCAAAAGAAACTACCATCAGAGTGAACAGGCAACCTACAGAATGGGAGAAAATTTTTGCAATCTACTCATCTGACAAAGGGCTAATATCCAGAATCTACAAAGAACTCAAACAAATATACAAGAAAAAAACAAACAACCCCATCAAAAAGTGGGCAAAGGATATGAACAGACATTTCTCAAAAGAAGACATTCATACAGCCAACAGACACATGAAAAAATGCTCATCATCACTCGCCATCAGAGAAATGCAAATCAAAACCACAATGAGATACCATCTCACACCAGTTAGAACAGCAATCATTAAAAAGTCAGGAAACAACAGGTGTTGGAGAGGATGTGGAGAAATAGGAACACTTTTACACTGTTGGTGGGATTGTAAACTAGTTCAACCATTATGGAAAACAGTATGGCAATTCCTCAAGGATCTAGAACTAGATGTACCATATGACCCAGCCATCCCACTACTGGGTATATACCCAAAGGATTATAAATTATTCTACTACAAAGACACATGCACACGTATGTTTATTGCGGCACTATTCACAATAGCAAAGACCTGGAATCAACCCAAATGTCCATCTGTGACAGACTGGATTAAGAAAATGTGGCACATATACACCATGGAATACTATGCAGCCATAAAACATGATGAGTTTGCGTCCTTTGTAGGGACATGGATGCAGCTGGAAACCATCATTCTTAACAAACTGTCACAAGAACTGAAAACCAAACGCCACATGTTCTCACTCATAGGTGGGAACTGAACAATGAGATCACTTGGACTTGGGAAGGGGAACATCACACACTGGGGCCCAGGGGAAGGGATTGCACTGGGAGTTATACATGATATAAATAATGAATTGATGGGTGCTGAAGAGTTGATAGGTGCAGCACACCAACATGGCACAAGTATACATATGTAACAAACCTGCACGTTATGCACATGTACCCTAGAACTTAAAGTATAATAAAAAAAAGAAAAGAAAAGAAAATTCATCCATATGAAAAACACAACTAAGAAATAGATTAAAATACAGAATAATTAGTGTTCTGTTTATATTAAATCATATTGCTTAGATGATCAATTTTAAAAGTTTTATTATATTTGCTTTAATGTAAAAAAAAATTCATTGGTGAGTAACGGAATGAAGATAATGGGAAGAGGGAAGAAATAAAAGGAGTGAGAGATGTTTCTGCAGGAATGAGTTCAGGTAAAAGGTAGAAAAGCAGGGCCAGTGAAGTTAGGGTATGACTAAGCAAGTGGGAGATCTATCTGGGGGGATAATAAATGCTAGCTGAATAAATAAAAGTCCACATTTTTGTGTTAGGTTAAATAAGAAATTAACAGCATTTCCTTGCATTAACATTTGAACAAATTTTTATACTGATATGCATGTCAGTGTAGCCAATTTTAAGGACTAAACCATCTTGTTTGGGATACAAGCTCAAAAATGAAATAATAAAGAATCCTGGAAACATATGCTGATGTCAGTTTTTACTGGCAGTATTTGATTTAGCATTTTAGAAATGTCTTTAAAATGGATAACACCTAAGATTCTTTGTATAAGATACTGAGGATATTTTACCCCAGATCGGTGGTTCTCAAACTTTTTTACACTTCATCTAATTCTGCCATTCCTGGACCTTCCATGTTCTCAAGTGAGGTTTCTCCCAAAGCAAACACCACCTCGCCAAAGATAAAACAGTTTGACCTTTTTACTGAAGGGGAGAGTGACACTATCTTAAGAACTTTCCTTTGTTTCTCCCAACCCAGCAGAAAGCACATAGGGAGTGGGTACATTATAAAGTAGAAACTAGAAAACGTGTTTATGGAGCAGTGACTATGATTCCTGTTGAAAGAAAAACTTGAGACAAAATTAATTTAACAGAGTATATTTGAGCAAAACCAATTCATGAATTGGGCAGCACTCAAAACTGGAAGGAGTTCAGAGAGCTCCACTCCAGCAATGTGAGCAGTGAGCTTTTATAGGCTGAGCCTGGAAGCAAAGTTCAGAAATTACTTGATTGGTTATGGGTAGGCATTTGCCTTATTTGGATATGGTTTGATGGGAGGTTCCTGGCTAAACAACAAATCTACTGGTTGTTTGTGATTGGCTGAGGCTGATGTTGTTGTGGGTTTGTTGTTGTTGTTTTTGTATTTTTTTAAAGTCAGTTACAAGAAATGCGTCTAAGTTAAGTTTTGGCTCCTTAAGTAAGAGCTCTTGGTGCAGAGACACTCTTAGGCTAATGGCCTTCTTATTTGCTTTAATATCCTCAGTGAAACACAAAAAAAGGCAAACAGGGATTTAATACATTGTAGCACAACAAAATCTTTTGAGCTGAAAAAATCTTTAGAGAATATTATAGACCAACTTCATTTAAAATATGGGAAAATCAAATTTCTCTTTTGAAAAGATGAAGTAAACATACCTTTTCTTTTCCTTCTTCTTTTCTTTTTTTTATTTTTTTGAGACGGAATCTTACTCTGTCACCCAGGCTGGAGTGCGGTGCTGTGATCTTGGCTCACTGCAACTTCTGCCTCCCGGGTTCAAGTGATTCTCCTGCTCAGCCTTCCCAGTAGCTGGGACTGCAGGTGTGTACCACTACACCCAGCTAATTTTTGTATTTTTAGTAGAGACGAGTTTTCATCATGTTGGCCAGGAGGGTCTCTATCTCTTGACCTCATGATTCACCCGCCTCAGCCTGCCAAAGTGCTGGGATTACAGGTGTGAGCCACCATGCCCAGCCAAGTAAACATACTTTTTCTTTTCCTTTCTGCTAAGCACAAGTGAAACCTGATATAGTTTGGATGTTTGTACCCTCCAAATCTCATACTGAAATGTCATCCCCAGTGTTGGTGGTGGGGGCCTGGTTGGAGCTGTTTGGATCATGGAAGCAGTTCACTCATGAATGGCTTGGTGCCATCCCCCGGTAATGAATGAGTTCCTGCTCTACTAGTTCACTTGAGAGCTAGTTGTTTTAAAGAGCTTGGCTCCTTCTCTTGCTCCCTCTCTCGCCCTGTTACACATCTGCTTCCCCTTCACCTTCCACCATGAGTAAAAGCTTACTGAGGTCTCACCAGAAGCCAGGCAGATGCTGGTGCCATGCTTGCACAGCCTGCAGAACCATGAGCCAAATAACCCCTTTTCTTTATAAATTAGCAAGTCTTAGGTATTTCTTTATAGAGCCCCTGGACAATATATAGAAGACTGTTGTGGGAAGTCAGGGACCCCGAACGGAGGGACCGGCCAAAGCCATGGCAGAAGAACATAAATTGTGAGGATTTCATGGGCACGTATTAGTTCCCCAAATTCATACTTCTATAATTTCTTACGCCTGTCTTTACTGCTATCTCTGAACATAAATTGTGAAGATTTCATGGACACTTATCACTTCCCCAATCAATACCCTTGTGATTTCCTATGCCTGTCTTTACTTTAATCTCTTAATCCCATCATCTTCGTAAGCTGAGGAGGATGTATGTCGCCTCAGGACCCTGTGATGATTACGTTAACTGCACAAATTGTTTGTAGAGCATGTGTGCTTGAACAATATGAAATCTGGGCACCTTGAAAAAAGAACAGGATGACAGCAATGTTCACAGAACAAGGGAGAAAACTTTAAACTCTGACTGCCTGTGAACTGGGTGGAACAGAGCCATATTTCTCTCCTTTCAAAAGCAAATAGGAGAGCTATTGCTGAATTCTTTTTTTTCAGCAAGGAACATCCCTGAGAAAGAGAGTGCATCCCTGAGGGTAGGCCTCTAAAATGGCCGCTGTGGGGACAGCTGTCTTTTACAGTCATAGACAAAGGGATGAAATAAGCCCCAGTCTCCCATAGCGCTCCCAGGCTTATTAGGAGAAGGAAATTCCCGCCTAATAAATTTTGGTCAGACCAGTTGTCTGCTCTCAAACCCTGTCTCCTGATAAGATGTTATCAATGACAATGAGTGCCCGAAACTTCATTAGCAATTTTAATTTCGCCCTGTCCTGTGGTCCTGTGATCTCGCCCTGCCTCCATTTGCTTTGTGATATTTTATTACCTTGTGAGGCACGTGATCTCTGTGACCCACACCCTATTCGTACACTCCCTCCCCTTTTGAAAATCGCTGATAAAAACTTGCTAGTTTTATGGTTCAAGGAGCATCACGGAACCTGCCGACATGTGATGTCTCCCCCGAACACACAGCTTTAAATTTCTCTCTTTTGTACTCTTTCCCTTTATTTCTCAGACTCTTAGGGAAATAGAAAGGAATCCATGTTGAACATCGGGGGTGGGGTCCCCGATAGAAGACAAACATAAGAAGACTCTGAAAGATGGGGAGAAGAAAGCAGACCAGTGAGGGGGCCTTAGGATCCAAGGACAATGTGGTAACGAGTTCCCTCCATTTTCTTTTTGCCTCATATATTCCAACCCCAGAGCTAAAGAAGCCAGCAACTATGAAACTTCAGCAGTTACAGCCAAAAAAAGACCCAAACAAAAGCCCACTCTCGGCCCAGCACGGTGCCTCGTGCCTGTAATCCTAGCACTTTGGGAGGCCGAGGTGGGTGGATCACCTGAGGTCAGGAGTTCGAGATCAGCCTGACCAACATGGAGAAACCCCATCTCTACTAAAAATACAAAAACTTAGCCAGGCATGGTGGCACACGCCTGTGATCCCAGCTATTGGGAGGCTGAGGCAGGATAATCACTTGAACTCGGTAGGAAGAGGTTGCAGTGAGCCAAGATGACACCACTGCACTTCAGCCTAGGCAATAGAATCAGACCTTTTCTAAAACAAACAAACAAAAAAACTAAACACAAGCCTGAGCAACATAGAGAGACTCTGTCACTACAAATTTTTTTTTAAATTAGCCAGGTGTGGCAGTGTGCACCTACAGTCCTAACTACTGCAGAGGCTGAGATGGCAGGATCACATAAGCCCAGGAAGTCAAGGCTGCAATGAGCTGTGATCCTGCCACTGTACTTCAGCCTGGGTAACAGAGCTAGAGCTAGACCTTGCCTCAAAAAAAAAAAAAAAAAAACTAAACACGTAACTTATGCAAATCTTATGACCCAGCCATTGTACTCCTGGGCATTTACCCCAGAGAAATGAAACCTTAATGCTCATGAAAAACCTGTACACAGATGTTTGTAGCAGTTTTATTTTAAACACCTCACAAAGGAAATTTAGAAGTGTGGTAGGATACCAGTAGTCATTGAGCATTTATTCAACGCTAACTCTTTAATAGAAGGCTAGACTTCATGACCCTTATTATTTCAAATCTAAAGTACTACCATTTTATGCAAAGAATCCTTTTCTTGTTTTGTTTTGTTTTGTTTCGTTTTTGAGGCAGGGTCTCTCTCTGGTTTCCAGGCTGGAGTGCAGTGGTATAATCTCAGCTCACTGCAGCCTCAACATCCTAGGATTGGGTGATCCTCTCACCTCAGTCTCCCAAGTAGCTGGGACTACAGGTACATGCTGCCACACCCGGCTAATTTTTGTATTTTTGGTAGAGACAGGATTTCACCATGTTGGCCAGGCTGATCTCGAGCTCCTGACCTCAGGTGATCTGCCCACCCCAGCCTCCCAAAGTGCTGGGATTACAGCCACGAGCCACCACACTCAGGTTAAAGAATCACGTTCTAGGCTGCTCAGAAAACACAAAGAACCCCTGGCTTTCAAAAGCTTCATGTGAGAGGCCAGGATAGATAAGCCTGGACCCTGGAGACCACGCCCACTGAGGGGTTTATGGGAAGGATCATACAGTTCAGAATGCACTGAGAGGAGGTGACCTAAAAATTAGCCATGATGCCCAGAGTCACAGGTGAGACATGGAATTTGTCAAAGGGAATCTAAGGTGAAACTCTAAGTCAATAGATTGTTCCTCTTGTCAGGGGGGTCAAGGAAGTGGTTTTGTTCTGAAATGAGAAGGAATGGACAGAGGCAGTCAAGCAGAGTGGTGAACCTGGGTGCTTCAAGGTTACTGGGCCACTAGGGGAAGACGTATCTCTTTTGCAGAGCTCAATGAGGCTTACAGTCATTCTCCAACATTTCCAATCCAGGTTCTTTCTTTTATGCATTAAGAGTTTGTTCAAGCTTCTTATTAAGTATGTGTATGGTTACAAGTCCCCACCCACTGCCCTTTCAAATAACAGTCATTTCTGCCCAAAGGAAGGATCATGACCCATGTGTACATTTGATCGTTGCTTAGTCCTGTCCTCAGATGTTTCCAATGCAATGATCTCTATACTACTTGGGGACGGGGCATTAAACACTTTAAATTGTATCTCCCTTCTTTTCTTCTCTACAGTATTCGATGACCTATTTCACTCAAACTCTTTTGATCTTTCTACTTCTAAGAAGAGATAGATATAGATAGACAAATACATGGATGGATAGATAGATAGATAGATAGATAGATAGATAGATAGATAGATAGCTTTTTTCTTTTTAATTATCTTTTCTTTTGTGAGACAGGGTCTCTCTTTGTCACTCAGGTTGGAGTGCAGTGGTATAACACATCTCACTGCAGCCTCCGCCTCCCACACTCCAGCAATCCTCCTGCTTCGGCCTCCCAAAGAGTGGAGACTACAGGCATGCGCCACCACACCTGGCTAATTTTTGAACTTTTTGTAGAGATGAAGTCTCGCCATGTTGTCCAGGCTGGTCTTGAACTCCTGGGCTTAAGTGATCTGCCCACCTTGGCCTCCCAAAGCGTTGGGATTACTGGCCTGAGTTACTGCATCTGGCCAGATAGATATTTTAAACCCAGTATTTGTCTACCTTTCTTCCTCCGTAGAATCTGAATGTACCAGGTGGCTGCTAGTTACACACCTGCGTAGGATGGGGCTTATCCTGTATGTCTGCCCTATTTGTCTTGTTAAATCATATTATTATTCTGAACGCCTGTCTTCTAAGGCAGACAACCAAAGCATACAGTACTAGCCCTTCCTAGTCCTTTTCCAGTCCAAACATTTAGACTGCTTTCTGCTCACCCCTGGGCAGTAACATCCTCATCAATTTCCTCTTAATTGACTAGAATGAATTGTAACTATCCCCATCAGCAATCACATCTGTTAAGGATTGCAGAGTGCCATTGTTGTACAGGGAGAGCATTTCATTGTAGTCACCAAAAATTTACTAACGTGTGGACACAGGGACAGATACAGACGATTCCAAACTCCAGTTTCTGAAAAACTTAAGATTCCAAAGCATGGGAAAAATTGCCCTCTAGTGGCGCAGACGGCACACTACACCACAGCGTCCTTAGTCCAGAGCAGAGGACCAAATTCCAAAGATAATGACTGGCCTGCTGGAAGCCTGGCTATTTGAATCCTATTTTCTGTTTCTTCCAGAAATGCTGAGGTCCAGCCAGGATGTGACACATGAAGGTTTGAGTTAATTAAAATAGGCTGCTGACCTCTAAAACCAGGAAGAAATAATGAGTATGGAGAGGCTATATCCACTTTTATTGAGTGCTATCGGTAAGAATCCTTCACATTTCCTGCCAGTCTGCTCCCCAAAATTGAGTTCTGGTAGCAATTTTTCAGCCAGAAGCTACATAACTTGATTGGTTAATGACTTATTGCTTTATTACACGGTAACCTAGAGCAACCATCTCTTCTAAGCCACTTCGTCAATTTGGTGACAAGTAACCAACTATCTGGAATGAGCAAGAAATATTCCCTTCCAAATTCCTTGAGAAATGTGGGGCTGGATTTAGATTATTCAAGTTCTTTTGACGTATGTATCAAGACGATACAGTTTTTGCAAGTGTTCTAACAGCCTGTATAAATTACAGATGATGGGGAACTTTTAATGTAATAATTGAGTCCTGACATAAGAGACAGTGCAATGCTCAGGAAATAATACTGGCCTGAAAGCTTGGAGATATGGACTCTGTGACATGGCCTCTGCCACTAACTAGGTGACTTCAAGCAAGTCCTTTAACATCTCTGACCTCAGTTTCCCCATTAACAAATAAAAGAACTGGACTAATAATTTCTAAGCATTTGCAGCTCTAAAATGATCTAATTTGGCCAGGCACTGTGGGTCATGTCTATAATCCCAGCACTTTGGGAGGCTGAGATGGGCAGATCACCTGAGGTCAGGACTTTGAGATCAGCCTGGCCAACATGATGAAACCCCATCTCTACTAAAAATACAAAAATTAGCCAGATGTGGTGGCTGGCACCTGTAGTCCCAGCCACTCGGGAGGCTGAGGCAGGAGAATCGCTTGAACCCGGGAGGCGGAGGTTACAGTGAGCCAAGATTGTGCCACTGCACTCCAGCCTGGCAACAGAGCAAGACTTCGTCTCAAATAAATAAATAAATAAATAAATAAATAAATAAATAAATAAACAATAAAATGATCTAACTTATAAAAACTCTTTTAGGACAGTTATATTTTGAAATAATATCTTTTGGGGATTTTGTGTGTATTTCCTTAATTAATCCCAGGGTACACTCCCTTAGCCCATTCTTAAATAAAAACCAAGATTCAGGACGGGCGCAGTGGCTCAATCCCAGCACTTTAGGAGGCCGAGGCTGGTGGGTTGCTTAGGCCAGGAGTTCAAGATTCACCTGGCCAATACGTCAAACCCCATCTCTACTAAAAATACAAAAAAATTAGCTGGACGTGGTGGCGCACCCCTGTTGGGAGGCTGGGCTGGGGCATGAGAATCGCTTGAACCCAGGAGGCGGAGGTTGCAGTGAGCTGAGATAGTGCCACTGGATGCACTCCAGCCTGGGTGACAGAGTGAGACTCTGTTTAAAAAAAAAAAAGAGTCAAAGAACTAATTAAACTAAGGGTGAGAAAGATGAGAATCAGCCCATGGAACATGCTTTTGCTGTCCATGAATCTAGGAAATACCGGGGCTGGGGAAAGGAGAAACAGGAGATAGAGAGGTGAATTACTCAAATGAGAGAAAGGGCCAGGATAGGTAGAGGTAAGAGGTCTCAGAGAGAAGTGGGAAGGAAAAGCCTCCAAAGGACAAGCTTCCATGTGTGTCCACACACCAGCTCACCACTCCAGCTCAGCTCGGGGACGAGTGTCTTTCCTGAATAGACGGGAGGAAGTGCACGCTCTCTGCGGGGTAGGGACATGAAGAATAATTTATTTGACCCCCTTCCCCTGATTACAGAAGCACTAAAGAGAACAAGTTGGGAGCATCTCCAAGAGAGGGAGGGCAGGGCACTGTCACTGGTACTCACAGATCCCAGAACTTTAGTGTACAGGTAGACTTAGTAATACTAATATTGGGAATAGAGACACGTGCACATCAGTTTTTATCCATCAATCAGGTGTTAGCATAATTTGCTATTTCCTTTTTAAGACAGGAAGTAGTTTTTGGTTGTTGAAATTGTTTCCTCTCTTGATTAAATTAATTATCCCTAAGAACTGAAGGCATCAGTGATCTCTGAGAATTCTTCCAAATGTGAAATATAGTTATTCTAAGACATTTCAAAGCTCAGGCTATTGTATGTTGGGTCTAATGTTAAGCTTCACTGTACCAGAATTCCATTATGTGAAACATTACTTTAAATGAGTAACGCACCACCTAAAACATGGAATTCCTTCTTTGATACTGCAGCGCTGTGTGTAGTCAGGGTTTTGCATTAAATCTCTCAGGCCACCCGTGATGGCTCATGCCTGTAATCCCAGCACTTTGGGAGGTGCTGAAGTGGGAAGATTGGTTGGGCCCAGGAGTTCAAGACCAACCTGGGTTGCTACATGGCAAAACCTTGTCTCTACAAAAAGTACAAAAAATTGCCAGGCAGGGGGCATATGCCTGTAGTCCCAGCTACTAGGGAGGCTGAGGCAGGAGGATCGTTTAAGTCTGGAAGTTTGAGGTTGCAGTGAGCTGTAATTGTGCACTGCACTCCAGCCTGGGCAATGGAGTGAGATCCTTTCCTTCCAACCCCCCCCTAAAATTAAAAAATTAGCTGGGGGTCGGATACAGTAGCTCATGCCTGTAATCCCAGCACTTTGGGAGACCAAGGCGGGCAGATCACGAGGTCAGGAGATCAAGACCATCCTGGCTAACACAGTGAAACCTCGTCTCTACTAAAAATAAAAAAATTAGCCGGGCGTGGTGGCGGGCGCCTGTAGTCCCAGCTACTCAGGAGGCTAAGGCAGGAGAATGGCGTGAACCCAGGAGGCAGAACTTGCAGTGAGCTGAGATCGCGTCACTGCACTCCAGCCTGGGCAACAGAGCGAGATTCCGTCTCAAAAAACAAAAAAAAAATTAGCTGGGCATGGTGGCATGCATCTATAGTTCCAGGTACTCAAGAGGCTAACTTGGGAGGATCCCTTGAGCCCAGGAGTTCAAGGCTACAGTGAGCTGTGATTTCACTACTGCACTCCAGCCTGGACAACAGAGCAAGACCCTGTCTCAAAAAAAAAAAAAATCTCTATTTGAAACTATCCACCAGAGGCAGGACAGATGCCAGAATGTGTTTTAACATTAACATAAATGTATTAAACAAACACATTCAATCAAATATAGTATTAGATGCTACGAAAAAAGTAAAGGCAGTCTTAAATTTGGTTATAGATAGAGGAAGCAATGTGCAACAAAAAATAAGGTTGTTTCATTACTAAAGGGAAAACAAGTAAATATGCTTATTTGTAAGTGTTCAAGTTTTTCAAGGAAGACTTCTTAAAACACAAGATTTTCATTTGATGACATTGTGCTTGTTTTTAAGCAGGGGTTGAAAGAAGGCAGAGAAATCAATAAAACTCTCTGTCTGGATAACAGAAGCCGTTTCCAGGGCAACAAGGGAGGAACATGGATGTAAAGGACACAGCATTTGACTAACGCAACAAAAGAGATGAAAGGACACAGAGGTAGAGACAAGAGCCTTGGTCAAACTGAGAAATGGGGAAAGTGGGGTGTACGTGTTGGAGTTTCTCTATTTCATGCTGCAAATTGCCTTCTCCACCCGTGGGCCCCCCAATCCCTGCTCCAGCTCACAGAACCTTCATGCTTGCATTCTCTCTTCTGTGTTCAACAAAATTTCAGCTCAGGTAAAGATCAGAGACACACTAAATACAAATCCTTACTTTTCACAGAGGCTTTGGCATTTTAACATAAGAAAAAGGCTTATACTAGAGCTTCCCCAAGGATGGCAAACGCTGCTTCTCCCAGGGGTCTCCGTGGAAGAAACCCAAGACGGGGACAGTGGAATCTGAATGAAGTCCGTGTTTTATCTTTAACACGTGTGCGCGTTTTCACAATACTTGTTCGTACATCTGAGTTTATTTTCATATAAAAATAATGTTAACGATGATATATTATTATATTACAGCTTCCATTTATTAAATGCTATTGTGTTGGGCATAGTCATAAAGACTATGACATTAGTGGCCCCAAACCTTTTTGGCACCAGGGACCAGTTTCATGGAAAACAACTTTTCCACGGATAGGGACGGGATGGTTTGGGGATGATTCAAGAGCATTGTATTTATTGTGTGCTTTATTTCTATTATTATTGCATTGTAATATATAATGAGATAATTATACAACTCATCATAATGTAGAATCTGTGCGAGCCCTGAGCTTGTTTCCTTGCAACTAGATGGTCCCATCTGGGGGTGATGGGAGAGAGTGACAGATCATAAGGCATTAGATTCTTATAAGGAGCACAAAACCTAGATCCTCACATGCACAGTTCACAATAGGGCTTGTGCTCCTATGAGAATCTAATGCTGCCACTGACCTGATGAAAGGCGGGGCTCAGGTGGTAATGCTCTTTCGTCTGCTTACTTCCTGCTATGTGGTCCAGCTCCTAACAGGCCATGGACAGGTACCAGTCCACAGCCCGGGGATTGGGGACCCTCATATACATCCATTATCTTTTTTAATCTTCTTGTTTTTTCGTTTTTTGTTTGTTTTTGTTTGTTTTGTTATTGTTGTTTGTTTTTCTTTTTTTCCTTTTTCTTTTTTTTTTTTTTTTTTTTGAGACGGAGTCTTGCTCTGTCGCCCAGGCTGGAGTGCAGTGACGTGATCTCAGCTCACTGCAACCTCCACCTCACAGGTTCAAGTGATCCTCCTGCCTCAGCCTTGCGAATAGCTGGCATTACAGACATGCGCCACCACGCCCAGCTAATTTTTGTATTTTTAGTAGAGATGGGGTTTCACCATGTTGGCTAGGCTGGTCTCAAACTCTTAACCTCAAGTGATCTGCCCTCCTTGGCCTCTGAAAGTGCTGGGATTACAGGTGTGAGCCACCGTGCCCTCCTAGCCCTTTTAAGAAGAGACACCAGAGCGCTAGCATGCTCTCTCTCTCTCTCTGTCTACTTCTCTCTCTCTCTCTAACTCCCTCTCTCTACTTCTCTTTCTCTCTCTATCTCCCTCTCTCTATCTATCTCTTTATATATCTCTCTGTTTCTCTCTCTCACTCTCTCTTGCTCTGTCTCTCCCTACTCTGTGAGGACACAGCAAGAAGGCATCTGTCTGGAATCCAAGAAGAGAGCTCTCTCCAGAAATCAAATCAGCTGGATCCTTTATCTCAGACTTCCTACTCTCCAGAACCATGAAAGACAAATTTCTGAAATGGTCATCTCATGGGCTCAGGTAGTAAATTTTAATACTGCAGTCTTCACACTGGGGTGTATGCACCCCTGGACTATACAAAGGCATTCCAAGGGATACACAGGCACAGATTGTTTTAAAAGGGAATCCATGACTGGGCACAGTGGCTCACGCCTGTAATCCCAGCACTTTGGGAGGCCAGGGCAGGTGGGTCACCTGAGGTCAGGAGTTTGAGCCACATTCCCTTTCTCCTGCCTCAGTGATCATGGGTGCAGACGTGGAGAGGAAGCCTGTAGAAGCCTGGGTCCCAGAGTAACCCTGATGAGCAAATCATCTTGCTAGGTGGAACAGTAGTGTGAGCAAGAAATGCACTTGTTCCGCATCAAGCACCTGAGTGTAATCCAGCCCAAGATGTACCCAATAAAAGGTGTCTCTTAAAGAAATTTTACTTCTGATGTTTAATAATTATGTATATCTGTAATTTACTTAAGTCGTTTTGATCAGTTGTGTCTAATAAAAGTTGCAACTATAATCGACCCCCCACAAAAAATGTTTTAACAATTAGATCATTATATTTACAGGAAATAATGAAACATTAATTTCAATTTATAGGATTCTTTTTTTTTTTTTTTTTTTTTTTTTTTTTTTTTTTTTTTTTTTTTTTTTTTTTTTGCGATGGAGTCTTTCTGTTGCCCAGGCTGGAGTGCAGTGGCACAATCTTGGCTCCCTGCCACCTCCACCTCCTGGGTTCAGGCAATTCTCCTGCCTCAGCCTCCCAAGTAGCTGGGATTATAGGCACCCACCACCATGCCCGGCTGTTTATTTTGTATTTTTAGTAGAGACAGGGTTTTACCATATTGGTCAGGCTGGTCTCAAACTCCTGACCTTGGGTGATCCACCTGCCTCAGTCTGGAATTGCAGGCATAAGCCATGGCACCCAGCCAATTTTATAGGATTTTTATGGCAGAGAAGTGTGATAGGATGATCAGGAAAAGCCTCTTATTCCAGTGCAATTTATTTCATAAAGCTGGAAATGAACTACCCCAGGATAAATTCCTGAGGGGGATTGTAACCACCTGATGGGTTTATTTTGCCTGCTGTCCAGATAGAGCCGATCCATCAAGGCAGAGGAATTGCAATAAAGAGTCCAATCCATGCAGAGCAGCTGAATGGGAGAGTTTTAAATATTTTTAATATTACTGGAGTTTTATTATTATAAGGCACTTCATCGATCTGGGTGGGAAGGCGGTTTGTTTCTGGATATGGCTGCCATTATCTTTGTTTTTTGTTTTTGGTTTTTTGAGACAGAGTCACTCTGTTACCCAGGCTGGAGTGCAGCTCACTGCAACCTCCACCTCCCAGGTTCCAGTGATTCTCCTCCCTTAGACTCCTGAGTAGCTGGGATTACAGTCACCTGCCACCACGCCTGGCTAATTTTTGTATTTTTAGTAAAGACAGTGTTTCACCATATTGGCCAGGCTAGTCTTGAACTCATGACCTCTAGTGCTCCATCCACTTCGGCCTCACACAGTGCTGAGATTACAAGCCTGAGCCACCATGCCCAGCCTGTTATCATCTTTGTTTCAAAGTTAAACTATAAGCTAAGCTCCTCCCAAAGTTAGTTCATCCTCTGCCCAGGAATGAACAAGGACAGCTTGGAGGTTAGAAGCAACATGGAGTCAGTCAGGTCAGACCTCTTTCACTGTCATAATTGTCTGTTATAATTTTTGCAAAGCTGGTTTCAGGATATGAAAATAGAAGTTCAAGGACAAAAATGAACAATACAATATTTCAACTCTAAAAGTAGAATTTTTTCACGCATTTTTTAAGCAAATGGGGATGGACCCCAAGGAGTCATGATATTAGTTTTCAAAACAATTTGACTTGAAATCAGCTAGAGGTTACACAGTTGTTTTTTTTCTTTTGATGGAGTCTTGCTCTGTCACTAGGCTGGAGTGCAGTGACGTGATCTCGGGTCACTGCAACCTCCCCCTCCCGCATTTAAGCAATTATCCTGCCTCAGCCTCCCAAGTAGCTGGGACTATAGACGCCTGCCACCATGCCCAGCTAATTTTTTTTTTTTTAAGTAGAGATGGGGTTTCACCATGTTGGCCAGGTTGGCCTCGATCTCGTGACCTCGTGCTCCACCCGACTTGGCCTCCCAAAGTGCTGGGATTACAGGCGTGAGCCACTATGCCCAGCCGAAATTATGTCTTTTAAAATTAATAAACTTATGATTTAAAATGTTGATGTTGATTGAAAGTATGTAGAAGAATAAATAGTTTTATAAAATTTTGAAGGAATACTTGAACCAAAAATTTGAAGATGATAGTCTCATCTATCTAAGGTAAGATTTCTCAACCTTGGCAGTACTGACGTCTGGGTTATGTAATTCTTGGTTGTGGGGCTGTGCTGTGCACTGTGGACTGTTCAGCAGCATCCGTGGCTTCTATCTACCGGAAGCCAATATCGCCCCCCATCCCCTCTCCAGTCGTGACAACGGCAAATGTCTCTAGACTACTAAATGGTCCCTGGAGGAGCAATAAAGAGTTGAAAAACACTGACCTGTGAGTAAATATCTATGCCAAAAATGCTTTTCTTTTCTGCTGGCCACGACTGTCTTCAAAGTCATAAATTGTCCAGAAAACACTGACAGTGACTCTGAAATCCCCTCAACCCTATTGTCTATTTTCCTCCAAGCTTAACAGAAGTGGACAGGAAAGGATGACTTATGCCAAAACCAACTGGTATAAGTCAGCTGACTCATGCATTTTTCCTGCCCGCTCCTGATAAGCATGGAAGTGCGTGAAATGGAATTCAGTTCTGCTGAAGAATGAGAAACTTGAGTTTCACACTACTCAGGACTGTTTCTTGTCTACTTACTTTTTTGTGGGTGATGGAGGTTCACTCTGCTGCCCAAGCTGGAGTACAATGGTGCAACCTTGGCCCACTGCAATCTCCACCTCCTAGGTTCAAGCGATTCTCTTGTCTCGGCCTCCCGAGTAGCTGGGATTACAGGCGCACGACACCGCGTCTGGCTAATTTTTGTATTTTTAGTAGAGACGGGGTTTTCACCCTGTTGGCCAAGCTGGTCTCAAACTCCTGACCTCAGGTGAGCTGCCTGCCTCAGCCTCCCAAAGTGCTGGGATTACAGGCGTGAGCCACCCCACCCGAACACCAGATACCTTGTTTTTAATTCTTTTGAGTGTATAGCCAGAAGTGGAATTGCTGAATCATATGGTAATTCTGCTTTTAATTTTTTGAGGAACCTCCATCCCGTTTTCCACGGCAGCTGCACTTTTCAGATGTCTTTTCAGGCTTTCCCACTTCTGACGACCTAATGACTCCTCTCAGGGGGGGCCTCCGACTCTTGACTCAGCAGTCCTGTGGCCCCCACCTAAAAGCTGGCTCAGTGCACAAGGACCATTTTCTACACTTCTGTGACTGCATCCCCAACCAATCACCAGCACCCATTCCCCTGCCTGCCAAACCTTTCTTGGAAAACCCTAGACTCTGAATTTTCAGGGAGACTGATTTGAGTAATGAAACTACAGTCTCCCAGTCAGCCAGCTCTGTGTGAATTACACTCTTTTTCTATTGTAGTTTCCCCTGTCTTGATAAATCTGCTCCATCCGGGCAGCAGGCAAGGAAAACCCCTACCCTTCCCAGACTCCAGTATCCTTTATTCTACTTTTTACTTCTATACTAACTACTTGATGTCCAATTTTATATTAGCTACATGGACATACACATACACAATAATCCAACCTATCTAGAAGAAAAGAGATGTAGATTTCATAAAGATTAGATCTTACTGATCTGAACAATGGGATATTTTTAGTCGTAAAGGAGTAATAGGTAGGGATAAAAAGAGTTCATGAATCAGTAGAGGCAAAGATAAAGGCAGCTTATTAAGGAAATGGGCAAAGGATCAGTGGGCCAAGGAGAAAATAGAAAGAGTAGCAACCTCCTGCTTTGCACATTCTGCAGGTAAACCAGCATGAACTGAGCAGTGAGATCTTCATTCAGTTACACAGGAGTGGGGAACATCATAAGCTCATTCAATGTCTGCAGAAGCCAGATGCTATGTGGCTATTTAGCTGTCTGAGTTAGGGGCTGTTTTTCTTGCAGCCTTATTTAACAACCACAGCCCAGCAGGGGCAAGAAGGAGAACACAGAAAAGAAACTAGGCTCTTGGTTTTGAAAGTCTGGAGAAACTCATAATTCAGGTACCCACAGAGTTATGCAAAGAGCCAGGAGACCAGATTTGATTTGGGTTTGTGCCTTCTGGTACTGGGGGGAAGAATCTGCTGCTTGGGCAGTTCAGACTACTTCAGTATTTGGTTTCTACCGTGCTCTGCTTTTCAAAGAGACACCCTCTTTAAAACTTATAATAAGGCCGGGCGTGGTGGCTCACACCTGTAACCCCAGCACTTTGGGAGGCCGAGGCAGGCAGATCATGAGGTCAGGTGATCGAGACCATCTCCTGTGAAACGCTGTCTCTACTAAAAATACAAAAAATTCGCCGGGTGTAGTGGCAGGCGCCTGTAGTCCCAGCTACTTGGGAGGCTGAGGCAAGAGAACGGCATGAACCCGGGAGGTGGAGCTTGCAGTGAGCCGAGATCACACCACTGCACTCCAGCCTGGGCGACAGAGCAAGACTCCATCTCAAAAAAAAAGGCCAGGCGCGGTGGCTCACGCCTGTAATCCCAGCACTTTGGGAGGCCAAGACGGGTGGATCACGAGGTCAGGAGATCGAGACCATCCTGGCTAACCCGGTGAAACCCCGTCTCTACTGAAAAATACAAAAAACTAGCCGGGCGAGGTGGCGGGCACCTGTAGTCCCAGCTACTCGGGAGGCTGAGGCAGGAGAATGGCGTGAACCTGGGGAGACGGAGCTTGCAGTGAGCTGAGATGCGGCCACTGCACTCCAGCCTGGGCGACAGAGCGAGACTCTGTCTCCAAAAAAAAAAAAAATATATATATATATATATATATATATAGAATAAATCAAAAGTGAAAGGGGGGAGATGAGAGCAGAGTGTGTTGAAATCTTCCCACTTGCTTTCTCTTTCTTTGTTTCCTCCAGATGTTTATAAATACAAAGGAACAAAAAGCAAATTCATTGCAATAGCTGTATGAACAGCTTAAGTTGTCCTACTGGTGTCCCAGGTCACCTTGTCAATAAAGGCAAGAATGCAGTCCTAGTATGTAACTGATAGCAGACATTAGAAACTAGAGTGGGGGCTGGGTGAGGTGGCTCACACCTGTAATCCCAGCACTTCGGGAAGCCGAGGCAGACAGATCACCTGAAGTCAGGAGTTTGAGACCAGCCTGGCCAATATGGTGAAACCCTGTCTCTACTAAAAATACAAAAATTAGCTGGGCGTGGTGGCATGTGCCTGTAATCCTATTTACTCAGGAGGCTGAGGCAGGAGAATCGCTTGAATCTGAGAGGCAGAAGTTGCAGTGAGCCAAGATCGTGCCACATTCCAGCCTGGGAGACAGAGCGATACTTTGTCTCCAAAAAAAAAAAAAAAAAACTAGAGTGAGAATCAAAGGGTAGGCAGTGGCATATATGCAGGGATCTTCTTTTTGTGACAAATCTTCAAGAAGACTAAGGAATGCTTTAGAATGGGGAAAGGCAGGATAAACCATGGGACACAGCACTGAAGAAGACTGAGCTAATGGGATAAACCGGTCTTCTTACAACTTGGCAAAAGTTATCACCAAAAGTCTTGATAGCATGTTTTACTTGAAAAGATCCTAAAATGGCTTCTACAGTTTACCAAACACACGACACATACTCAGAACTTTCGTCATTCTGTTTGTTCTCTATGCAAGACTCATTTCTGCTTAAAATAGCTCTCTGGTGTTCCTGGGTTCTATTACAAATCCCAGAGACTCCTTCTAGAAGTATAAATCAAAACAAACTCCTTTTTTTTTTTTTTTTTTTTTTGAAGTTTCTTAGAAGTATAAGAGAATGGTGTCATAGGAATGAAATGAATCAAAAAGTATGGAATGAGACGGGGCGCGGTGGCTCATGCTTGTAATCCCAGCACTTTAGGAGGCTGAGGCAGGAGGAGGATTGCTTGAGCCCAGGAGTTCGAGACCAACCTGGACAATATAGCGAGACCTCATCTCTACTACTTCTACTACTAATGATAATAATGAAATAGCCAGGTGTGGTGGTGCACACCTGTGGTCCCAGCTATTTGGGAGGCTGAAGTGAGAGGATCACTTGAGCCTGAGCGGTCAAGGTTACAGTGAGCCGCGATCACACGCCACTGCACTTCGGCCTGGGCAACAGAGCAAAACTCTAAGTTAATGAGGACGGAGGCCTACAATGGGAAAAAAGTGGGGAACAATTTTTGATTCATGCTTAGCTCCTTATAGTAATGATCAATGATTAATCTGGGGAAAAAGAAACACGTTTCTCATATGAGAAGTTCCTAGGGTCTATAACACTTAAATAAAAATCCCAAACCAAATGTTGTGTAAAAAGGCCATTTGATTCACCAGTTGGCTTTTATATTATACGAAACTTCAGTGAAATACTTCAAGGGGATGGTATGGAAAAACCTTTACCAGATGAGTAATAATAATAAAAGCCTGGAGGTAAATTTATCATACAGCAATTATTAGCAGGTAACACAACATTCAGAAGTTGGAAATAAATGACTGCAGAGGCCAGGCAAGTGAAATAAATGTGTAAATCAAGCGGGGGATAACACAATGGGAACTGGTGGGGCCTGCCCTGACCTGGGGGTCTGCCAACAGCTTGCACTTTCAATTACAGAAAGAAAGAAACACTGCAAGTTAAACAAAGCAGATCAGCTCAGAGAAAGCAGTTTGCAACTCCTTTAAGTAGCATGGCCTTCTCAGTCACTAGAGCTTTCTACCCTAAAATTGGTCCCTGAATGAAATTTTGAAGGACAGGTTGAAAATTTGTCCCGTTTATAGAAAGAGCTTAGTGACTTAATAAATACTATTGTTTTTAATCGAGTCTTTTACCCTTACAAACTTGCTACTCTGAATTACTTCTCCAAATACTCTGTGTTAACCTATTCAGAGGAGTATTGGAAGAATCACCTGAAATCCTCCTATTTCCGTTGCAGGGATGGTGACTCCTGTGAAACCACACAGTGTTCTCTTGACATAGATGCCTGACAGGAATGCTTTTCAAATCTCACTTCAGAAACAGGAAAAAAAAAATAGGATTTTGTTTTTCACTTACAGACACTGATTCTGGCATTGCACATTCTTCTCTCACTATTTTGGTCTTTAGAAATCTGAGGGCCAGTCTGGGCACAGTGGCTCACGCCTGTAATCCCAGCACTTTGGGAGGGCGAGGGAGGCGGATCACTTGAGGTCAGAAGTCTGAGACCATCCTGGCCAACATGACAAAACCCCGCCTCTACTAAAAATAAAAAAATTATCCAGACACGGTGGTGTGCTCCCGTAATCCCAGCTACTCAGAAGGCTGAGGCAGGAGAATCACTTGAATGCGGGAGGCGGGAGCTACAGTGAGCTGAGGTTGCACCACTGCACTCCAGCCTGGGTGACAGAGCGAGATCCCATCTAAAAAACAACAACATGAACAACAACAACAACAAAAAAACACAAAACAAACAAACAAAAGATATACTTGTTCAATACTGATTAAAAGGATGTAAAATATGAATATCAAATGAAATAGAATATGAAGCAAAAGACTTTACTAAGGAAAAAGTAATAGAAATAGGACACTACATAATAATAGCAGAAATAATTCTCTCACACTCACACACACACACACTTCATTAATTTGTAAAGTCTAGCAAAATAGTTCAAAATACATAAAGTAATAGCTAACAGAATTATGGTGAGAAATTAGAATTCCTGATCAAAATGGGGAATTTTAAGTATCAGAAAATAGTTTATTAAAGGCTAAAATAAGTAAGGACAGAAAAGATCTGAACCTAACCAAGATGCATGCTTTCCAAGTACACTGTGACCATTTATAAATATTGACCAGGTATTGGGTCAGAAATAAAATATCAACAAAATTTGAAGAAACCATACAATAAAAAAAAACCCACATTTCTATAAATATTACAATTAAAACAAGATTAACAAAAAAAAAGCTATTTAAAATTGATAAGGTTTGGAAACTTAAAAATGCACTCCTAGGCCAGGCATGGTGGCTCACACCTGTAATCCCAGCACTTCGGGAGGCCGAGCTGGGCAAATCATGAGGTCAGGAGTTTGAGACCAGTCTGGCCAACATAGTGAAACTCTGTCTCTACTAAAAATACCAAAAATTAACTGGATATGGTGGTGTGTCCCTGTAATGCCAGCTACTCGGGAGGCTGAGGCAGGAGAGTCATGTGCGCTTGGGAAGTGGAGGTTGCAATGAGCCGAGATCACGCTATTGCACTCTAGCCCAGGTGACAGTGCGAGAACTCCATCTCAAAAAAAAAAAAAAAAGTACTTCTAAATAAATTATGTATTATGGAGGAAATCACAATGGAAATTACAAATAGTTAGAATTAAGCAAAAAATTGTTAAAGAATAAATTTTAACATAAAAAGTTGGAATCATGACTCTTATACGTAAAATGAACATTGGTCAAGAATTTTCTTTAACTCATTAATTAATGAGGTAACCACTAGGATGTTATAGCAAGTTCAAAGGGGAATTCAAAGAATGACACATATACAGATAAAAAGAAATGCCAGGATGATCTTACAAATACACAAAAAACAGGTTTAGTTTCAGGGCAATAATCAATTGCATTCCACTGGACACAGTGGGATTATTTGCATGACTATGGGCAAGATTTATTTGTATGGTTGTTAGTTTTCTGCAACTAAAAATAACTTTAACACAATGAAAGATGGAGATAACCTAGAAGGGTACAGTAGACAGGACACTTTTTTTTTTTTTTTTTTTTTTTGAGGTGGAGTATTGCTCTGTTGCCCAGCCTGGAGTGCAGAGGTGCAATCTCGGCTCACTGCAATCTCTGCCTCCCAGGTTTAAGCAATTATCCTGTCTCAGCCTCCCAAGTAGCTGGGACTACAGGTGCCTGCCACCACACCCAGCTAATTTTTATATTTTTAGTGGAGACGTGGTTTTGCCATGTTTGTCAGTCTTGTCTCAAACTCCTGACTTCAAGTGATCCACCGGCTTTGGCCTTCCAAAGTGCTGGGATTACAGGCGTGAACCACCGCTCCTGGCTGCTTTTTGTTCTTAATTTTGCTGTTAAAATGGCCCCACCCATAGTGCCCAATCGTTGCTTAGTGTTCCTGAGCACCAGAAAGCTGCCATGTGCCTTATGGAGAACAGACGCGTGTTCAATAAGCTTTGCTCCAGCATGAGTTACAATGATGTTGGCCATGAGTTCAACGTTAACGAATCAACAACCTGTATAACGTAAGCTGTCTTTAAACACAAACACACAGAAAACAAGGCTAAGTACTGATCAGTTGTTGAAAATGTTGTGACCAGAGGCTTGCAAGAACCTAACCCTGTTTTTCCCTTGGGAGCAGTAGTTCAGTGTTCGCTAATCCAGTGCCCAGCAACTTCACAGAACAGAACTGCCTTGAATCATGAGAATCAGCTCTAATTGGAAAGAACTGCTTTGAGTGGCAGACCTGATGCAGTCCCTGAATTCTAAATTCCAAGACGTCCTAATTTGGACATGTTGATGGACAGCGTCTACACCATTCTTGTGCAGGAGTCGTGACAGATGCGATGCAGGGCAGAGTAGCACTTGGTTCCCTAACACACATGTCCTCAATTTGATACGGTACAAGGGAGAAAACTGGAGTCAGCGAAGGGGCTTCACAGACAACATGCTATTTGAGCCAACACTTAGTTCAAGAATAGAGGTGGCTCCAGAATCAACCCGGCTGTAAACAGCATCACAGTTGGCCCTTTAAAAAAAATCTATAGTTTACAAGGAAAGGAAAAAGAACCACAGGAATAGTAATTTAATGAATATTCAGGTATACAATACTGTGTCTAGATAGAGGAAACATCTCACATCCACAAGGAAGTGAGATTAGTGGCAGATCCAAACTGAAAAACCAGTGAACTGAACCTGCCCCCTAGTTCTTCAAATTGTCTACTTTAGGCTGGTCACAGTGACTCAAGCCTGTAATCCCAGCAGTTAGGGAGGCCGAGGCGGGTGGATCATGAGGTCAAGAGATCGAGACCATCCTGGCCAACATAGTGAAACCCCATCTCTACTAAAAATACAAAAATTAGTTGGGCGTGGTGGTGCGCGCCTGTAGTCCCAGCTGCTAGGGAGGCTGAGGCAGGAGAATTGCTGGAACCCGGGAGGTTGAGGTTGCAGTGAGCCAAAATTGTGACATTGCACTTCAGCCTAGGGACAGAGCAAGACTCCGTGTCAAAAAAATAAAATAAAATAAAATAAAAAAGAGAAAGAAGAAGAAAAAGCTTGTCTACTTTAACATTCTGAGTAAAAGTACGGGCACCAACCCACAGTGGGTTCTCAATAAATCCTGATAATCTGAAAGTACTACTGTCCCTCTATTTTTCCTTTTACCTCAATCTCATTTTAATAAGACACCTCTGCAGCCAAGAGGCAGTATGGCACAGTGGTTAAGAGTTGGATTCGGGGGCAGAAAGATCTTTGCTGTTCAGCTTTTTTGTTTTGCTTTGTTTTTAGACAGAGTTTCACTCTTGTTGCCTAGGCTGGAGTGCAATGGCATGATCTCAGCTCACTGCAACCTCCACTTCCTGAGTTCAACCAATTCTCCTGCCTCAGCCTCTCAAGTAGCTGGATCTACAGGCTACAGGACTACAGGACCACACCTGGCTAATTTTGTACTTTTAGTAGAGACAGGGTTTCATCATGTTGGTCAGGCTGGTCTCGAACTCCTGACCCCCGGTGATCCACCTGCCTTGGCCTCCCAAAGTGCTGGGATTACAGGTGTGAGCCACCGCGCCCAGCCCTGCTGTTCAGCTTTAGGCAAGTTACATAGCTAATCTATCTGTCTCAATTTCCACATTTGTAATCTGGGTACAGTAATAGTATTTAATGCACAAATTTGTTTGAGGATTGAGATCATGTGCTCCAAGCACTTAATAGGGTGCTTAGAATATAATACAGTAATTGTTCAACAAATGCTAACTAATACTATTATATATCTTTATAGCTGTCACTGACTTTTGCATTTAATAATATGATGATCTGCACGTGTACAGCAGCTGTTCATGTTTGAAGAACTTTATAAATAATTCTTCTAAAGAAAACCCTATGTGCTCATTTGCTTTGATTTGTTCAAATAGGGTAAATAAAACAGGCAACAGGCCCAGTATTGGTCAAAGAGCTTCCTGAAGTCTTCCTTAAGTCACCTGAGATGCACATTTTCACATTCAAGTGGAACAAAGCAATGCTTTACCTTCCTGTTTCAGCTCTCATACTGTAAATAAGCATCTTTTTTTTTTTTTTTTTTTTTTGACTAGATCTTGCTCTGTTCCCCAAGCTGGAGTGCAGTGGTGAGATCAGGGCTCACGAAATCTTCCCACCTCAGCCTCCCAAGTAGCTAGGACTACAGGCGTGTACCACCACACCTGGCTAATTTTTTTAATTTGTAGAGATGAGGTCTCACTATGTTGCCCCAGCTGGTCACGAACTGCTGAGTTCAAGGGACCCTCTTGCCTCAGCTTCCCAATGTACTGGGATTACAAGTGCGAACCATGGCTGAGTTTCTTTTTTATAGTTGATCTAGTGTCTTGGTTTTCACATAGTTGTGCTTTTTATTGGAAATTTCACTGTTTAAAATGGCCCCAAACTCAGTTGCTGAAGTTCCACAACTTTCTATCTCTCCTTTTTTGTGTCCTTTGTTTTTTTTCTTTTCTTTTTTTTTGAGATAGAATTGCACTCTTGTTGCCCAGGCTGGAATGCAGTGGTGCAATCTCTGCCTCCCAGGTTCAGGCTATTCTCCTGCCTCTGCCTCCCCAGTAGTTGGGATTACAGCTGCCCACCACCATGCCCAGATAATTTTTTGTATTTTTAGTAGAGATGGGGTTTCACCATATTGGCCAGGCTGGTCTCGAACTCCTGACCTCAGGTGATCCATCCGCCTTGGCCTCCCAAAGTGCTGGGATTACAGGATTACAGGTGTGAGCCACCATGCCCGGCTTTGTGTCTTTTCTTATTTACTTTTTTCTTTCAGGGAATACATACTTCAATGTGACCTCTATTTGCTTTATTTGGTAATCAGATACCTTACAGCAAGGTACTTTTCTCTCTTTTTTTTTTTTTTTTTTTTTTGAGAGGGAGTTTGTTGCACAGACTGGAGTGCAATGGCGCGATCTCGGCTCACTGCAACCTCTGCCTCAAATATTCAAGTGATTCTCCTGCCTCAGCCTCCTGAGTAGCTGGGATTACAGGCATGTGCCACCACGCCCGACTAATTTTGTATTTTTAGTAGAGATGGGGTTTCTCCATGTTGGTCAGGCTGATCTTGAACTCCTGACCTCAGGTGATCCACCTGCCTTGGTCTACCAAAATGCTACCAAATAGCTACAAAGCTATTCTCTGTGTATTTAAATTCTCCCATTTTAAGCAAAGAGCAAAAGTTCACAGCTCTCACCGCCTTTTGTAAAAGTCTAAACCCATGAGGAGAAGATATCGTGTGTCAATAACATGAGAGAGGAGCAGCACCTTAGAGAGAACACAATGGGATGAGGAAGGGGAAATATTCTTCTGGATCCTGAAGAGGAGAGAGTGTTTTCTGCAAACCTGTCCCCCACCCCTCTTCAAATGAGCACCAGGAGGATGTGCCCCAGAGACAACAGAAAGGACTCCAGGCACAGGGCTCCCAGTCCCAGCCAAGATTCCCTTACCCACAAGTGACAAAGAAGCATCAGAGCCACAAGACTCGAAGGGACTTTGTGGGCCAGGACAATGGGAACTTCAGGTGTGGCAGATAATTAAAACCAAGTCAGCAACTCGGCCTTTGTCCCTGTGAGACCTGGGTACATTTGGTGTGGGGAAAGTCCCAGCAATGACTGAAAATAAATCCTGGGCCCTCAGCAAGGTGAGGGGCCAGAAACCAAGTCCAAGATATCTGAAAGAAAGTAAAGAAGGACAGCTTTCCTGCATACGGAGTTTGTGAGCTGAGAGTTGTAAGGACCACACAACAAAAGGAAAGGACAGAGACTTGCTAAAGGGGGATGGGAAGGAAAGAGAAATTATTACCCATAGCCGGTGGGTATAGTTACCTGGAAATTGAATTATTTTGGCCTAAGCATTATTAAATATTTCAAGTTGCTTAACTTTTCTTAAAAGTGGCCTTCAAGGCCAGGCAAGATGGCTCACACCTGAAATCCCAATGCTTTGGAAGACTGAGGCAGGAAGATTGCTTGAGCCCAGGAGTTTGAGGCTGCAGTGAGCACCACTGCACTCCAGCCTGGGTGGTAGAACAAGACCCTGTTGCTGCGGTAAACTGAGGAACAGAGAGACCAATATGAGAGAAACAGGAGGATTGTTTATTTTAGGTACGCATCAGCTCAGTAGATTCATATCCAAAAAACTGGGCATTAAACAAAGACAGAGCGGGGTTTTTATAAGTGGACTTACAATAAATAAAATAAAAGCAGTTACTCATATGATAGGTCACATAATCTATAGCATAGCCTAACTTGTGGCCTTGCATAGCCAGTGGCCTTGTAGCTGCATTGAAAGGAAAACAAGAACTGGCTAAATACAGACATTTGTAAAACATAATCATGCTTAAGAAGCCTGGGAAAGGAGTAACAGTAAAATAATTTGTCTTTCTCCCTTTTTTTGTTCCTTCAGCCTTGCTCTGGAGGGCGGGTTTCTGGAGCCCATTCCTTTGACCTTGGCTTCTTAAACAGTGTTATTTTATAACTGTCCTTGAAGCGAGCTTGCTGCACTAGCAGAGGAACACTTGTTCTTTTCTTTTTAACCTTTGCCTTGCCTGTTACTTTTCTTAGAGTGAATGAATGCATATTTATTTTTAAATTTCTGCCTCAGTTTCCCCCTTGATGTCTTTTATAAAAGAAGTTTAATAGAAGACATTACTATTGCTTAGTTCTGCCTATAGAGACAAGTTTTCTTCTTTAGACAAAGGTTGATTTTCACAGAGCCATTAGCTGACCGGTAGTTTCCCTAGTATTATTGCCTCTATAGCTGATTGAAAGCTTCTAACAAGGAGAGGTAAGAGACAAAGGAGTATTAAGCAACTTCCTAGTACGGCCAGAACCACTCCTACTGAAGTCTTGAACCCTCCAAAAAACGAAAACCAGCCTCCAAAGAGAGACTCTGGAGACCACTCTTTCCAAGTTTCAACTGGAACATGGGCTAATTTTCTCATTCTTGCAGTTATTTCCATAATTGTCTTTCCATTGTCATCGATTTCTAGGCAGCAATTTGTTAGACTGAACTTTCCACATACTCCTCCTTCCCAGGCTAGGAGGTAGTCTAAAGCTAATCTGTTCTGATAGATAGCATTCCTCATTTTACTGGCTTGCTGGACCAGATGGGTCCAGGTTCTCTTTTTGATAACATATACGAAGGTTGCTGGGTATGTGTGTACGTAGACATGTATGGGGTAACCTGCAGTCCACATGGGTAAGTCTGGCTTTAGAATAGTGAAATTTACAGGTTTACAGGTTTTTGCTTCACAATCTGGTTTCACTGGCATTTTGGAAAGTATAATTGACCTTTGTTGTGTGCTAGGGTGTCACGATACGCAATACCAACAATCTGTCTCTGGGGTCCTAGGGGAACAAGGTGGAGTTACTCTTGGCATGCGTATATATTTGTAGTTATTTCTATAGTATCTTTCCAAAGGTAAGTTTCCACAGATGGGTGAGTCTTGATATGCTACCTGACAAGCATCAAAATACAGAGAAATAGGCCCTCAGTAAAAGGGAGGGACCCTGGTTTGGTTTAAGAGGGGACCTTCTTTTGACCCTGCATGAATTTCAAACCATTCACCAGTTGAAAACTTGGGGTCATTCATTTATGCAACCAACAGACACATGAAAAAATGCTCCTCATTACTGGTCATCAGAAAAATGCAAATCAAAACCACAATGAGATACCATCTCACACCAGTTAGAATGGTGATCATTAAAAAGTCAGGAAACAACAGGTGCTGGAGAGGATGTGGAGAAATAGGAACACTTTTACACTGTTGGTGGGACTGTAAACTAGTTCAACCATTGTGGGAGACAGTGTGGTGATTCCTCAAGGAGCTAGAATTAGAAATACCATTTGACCCAGCAATTCCATTACTGGGTATATACCCAAAGGATTATAAATCATGCTACTATAAAGACACATGCACACGTATGTTTATTGCGGCACTATTCACAATAGCAAACACTTGGAGCCAACCCAAATGTCCATCAATGGTACACCAGATTAAGAAAATGTGACACATATACACCATGGAATACTATGCAGCCATAAAAAAGGATGAGTTCATGTCCTCTGTAGCAACATGGATGAAGCCGGAAACCATCATTCTGAGCAAACTATCGCAAGGACAGAAAACCAAACACCGCATTTTCTCACTCATAGGTGGGAATTGAACAATGAGAACACTTGGACACAGGGCAGGGAACATCACACAACAGGGCCTGTCATGGGGTGGCGGGTGGGGGGAGGGATAGCATTAAGGGAAATATCTAATGTAAATGACTAGTTAATGGGTGCAGCAAACCAACATGGCTCATGTATACATATGTGACAAACCTGCACGTTGTGCACATATACCCTAAAATTTAAAGTATAATTAAAAAAAAAAAAAGAAATCTTGGGATCATAACATACATAAGGTTGGTTATTTCCTGGGTCACAAATTGAGTAGGTGGTCTGATTATAAGTGCAAGTTCCTAAGTGAGTCCCTGTACACTCATAATAAGTATGGTACAATAGAGTTCTAGTTATACTGTTCCCTGACCAAGTAGTATGTGTACAGTGGGGACACCCTTCTATGGGCGCTTCTTCTAGCGTGGTTAAGGGGGGTAACAACAGCAAAACAATGTACAGCATATTCATATCCAGCAAAGACAAAAGAGGTCCTTACTTGGGGAAGGAGGTTGAGCACAGCGACAAAACAATAGTAAAACAGTTAGTATTACAGGAAAACTACTAGTCCTAATATTTCTAACTATATTTACTTGCTTGATGAGTCCTCAAGCTTTAGCCCTGCATAAACTAGTCAGCTTCCAGTGTGTGACTAGAGCAAGGCTTGCTGTTTCCTCAAGCTTCAGCTGTGCATAGACTAGTCAGCCTCCGGAGTGACCAGAGCAGGGCTGTCGTCCTCAGCAGCAACTCTGTCTTGTCGCAGGATCAGCCGAGTCAAATGGTCTGTGTCCTGCTGGTTGGTTTACTTGTACCTGAGCTGCCGGTTTCAGCCAACTGTGGTGGATCCAAGGTATAACACCTGCAATTTTAACAGCAGTGGGAGTGGACAAGCTTACCGTATGGGGCCCATCCCACCATGGGTCTTAGGGAAGTTGGGTTCTACTTTTTAACTTAAACAACAGAGTCTCTAGGTTTAAAGGGGTGTCAGGTTTACAGGCATTTTTTCATGTACCTAATTATGAACACTTTGCATGGCTATTTCTAACGCCTGCATTTGCTTTCTTAAAGTTAATCCCCTAGTTCCTGGAGGTCACCTTTAATTTGACCTATGATTTGGGGGTGGCCAACTGAACAAAATCTTATAGGGCAAATACCCAGTTTGTTTGGTTGGGGTGCACCTGACTCGGAGGAGGACCATAGGCGAAACCTGATCCTATCTCAGATGAGTTTCCTAGCAATATTTCTTCAGTAGCTGCTTGAGTATCCAGTTCATACGTTCCACTTTTCCTGAACTTTGCGGCCGATAGGCTGTGTGCAACTTCCGTTTTATTTTTAACAGTTTTGTTAAATCTTGCACTATTTCAGCTACAAATGCCGACCCATTGTCTGACTTTAAAGTTATAGGCAGTCCAAACCTGAGGATAATGTCTCTTAATAGTACTTTAGTCACTTCTCATGCTTTTTCTTTCCTGGTGGGGAAAGAAGCCTGAATCCATCCTGGAAAAGGTGCAAATAAACACTAGCATATACCAGTAGCCTCCGGCATGGGGCATTTTGGTAAAGTCTATAAGCCAGTCTCACAGGGCATGAAGGCATGGCTCCTTCTCCTGTTCAGTCTCCCAGAGGAGGGATTCTTTTTCTCCCCACCTTTGTAACTTTATATAGTGGCTTAGCCATCAGTGAGAAATTTGGAATCCAGACATGGCAGAATCCTGCTGCCTTCAACTTCTAATGTGACCATGGGTTCCTGGAGACCTAATGAAAAGGAGCCCGGTCTGTCCTAGTTCTCACATCCTTCAGCTCCTGCCAGCCCGATCAGAGCAGTATCTGGGTTTTCTAAGGTGCGGCAGCGCTTGGCCGATGACTTCTTTATACCACAGCTTTTACCACTCTCTTTATTACCTTCTGGACATTTATCCTTCCAGGGTCCTTTCTTTTTGCATCTCGTATATTGATCTCTTTCTAGCCTTGTCGGGCTCTCAAATCCCTGGCTAACTTGACCCCTTCCCCGTCCACGTCCGAGTCCACGTCCTCTCACATTGCTAATCTTTTCCTGTAAAGACTGCTGCCAACAGATTGGCATTTTTCGTAAGCCTTCGCTCTGCTTTCTTTTTCCTTCCTGAGTTCTCCTGCTCCTACAGCCTGCAGGGCCAGGCGATGACACAGGCCCCACCCCCACGCACGCACTGCCATCGGTCCTCTCTGTTTCTTTCCAATTTTCCTTTTTACTTTCTTCTTTCCTTTTTCACACTCACTCTTACTTTCTCCCTTCCTTCTCCTTTGCTATTTTCCCAGTGCCAGTCCCTGCCCCACTCTTTTTCAAGGTAGAGCCAGGCTGGGGAAAGGGACTTAACCCTTAGCGTGCCTAGCTGCTTGGTGCTGTGCTTGTTGCTTTTGCTCTTCCCCATTTGTTCCCTGGTCATGGTTAACATACACCGTGGTGGCCACTTTTATAAGCTGGGTGGCATTCATGCCTGCAGCTTCCACTTGATGTCACCCTGGGCTTGCCTTACAAATGCTGTGTTTACCACGTGCTGATTTTCAGCAGCCTCAGGGTCAAATGGGGTGTAAAACCAGGATGCTTCACAAAGTCTCTGATAAAACTGACTTAGGCTCTTGTCAGTTCCTTGAAGCACTTCTGAAATCATCCTTATATTAATTGCTTTCTTTTTATTCGCTCTTATCCCTTGCAAAAGTGACCTTCTGGGTCTCAGTTGGGGCCTTGGTCTGGGAACCAACCCTGAGTGTAGGCTTGGGCATTCACTGTGTCTTCTGGTGCCTGGGCTTCTAGCCAGCGGAGAGCTGCCTATGTTGCTCTGCTGCACTCCTCAGTGTTAAATAATGTGAGGAGGAGCTGCCTGCAGTCTGGCCAGGTTGGATTGTGTGTCAGAAAGATGGATTGCTTCAGATCTATAAGAGGTTGGGGCTTCTCCGTGTAGGAGAGAGTATGGTGTTTTCAGTTTAAGAGATCAGTGGTTGAAAAGGCTAGTAGATGAAAGTCCACTTGCCCCCCTGGACCTGGCCTTGGTCATCATAATAAACGAGTTCTCGCATCTCTCTGAGATGCATTTGCATAGCTCAAGCATGGCCAGATCTGAGACGGCCTGTTTGACAATCTTGACTTCCTTCCCTGGTCTCTTGAGACTCCGATTCTCCCCTTTGGGGTGAAACTTGGGGAGTGCTAGCACCTGAATCTGGTTCCTGGAGGGCTGTTAGCCTTGGTAAAGGGGGCTAGGATGGGAAATATGGAGGAAGAATCTCTGTTCCCTCTGGCAGCTCCTGCAAAACGGGCTTCTCTTGCTTTCTCTGGGACTTCCCTTTAACTCTGTGCCTGCAGGTGAAGCTGCTAAATAGGGCTGGATCCAGGCCGGTCTTGTCTGTGCTATATTTAACCATGAATCAATTTAAGGAAATTTGTCTGGGTACCCTGGCTGTCCTCCAACCCCTGTCACCACCTTAAATGCACAATCAATTATTCCTACCTATAGTTCTTTCAGTCGGCCATCCCACACTAAAAGAAGGTCATTTTAATTCACAGAAAGTTCCCAACCTTTATGGGTTTAACTTAACTCCATAATCCCTTGCAAAACCTTTCTTAAATTTTTGTAACATGCACTCCAATGGAGTAAGTTTTGATGACTTTCCTCCCATTCCTCCCTTTACAGCGCAGCACAATCACTCTTGCACACTCACTCTTCCTCTCGTTTAGTTCGACTATACCATCTGCTATTATGAGAGTTTTCAGATGCTGCTTGGCTTTGGAGAGTTCTTTATTTCCACTACAACTCTGAGCTGTAGGGCAGCTCCTATTAGCCATACGCAGATTGCCACTTGTCTTAGTTGGCCCCACACTTTCTCAGAGCATACAGTCCATGCTAAGAGATCTGACTCCTGACTTTGTGGCTGATGAGTCTAATTAGGTCCCTCTATTCACACACTTTCACACTCCCAGTTCCTGTGTTCATAACTGGGGTGGCAAGCCACTCTTGCCCCCTCTAGTTTCCCAGTTGGAGTGGTGAGCCACTCTTGCCACCTCTAGTTTCCTAGCTGACTTAGCGAGCCACTCTCGCCACCTCTAGTTTCCTAACTGACTTAGCGAGCCACTCTCACCACCTCCAGCTTCCTAGTTGACTTAGAGAGCCACTCTCGCTACCTCCAGTATCCTAGTTGACTTAGTGAGCCACTCTTGCCACCTCCAGTTTCCTAGTTGACTTAGCGAGCCACTCTCACCACCTCCAGTTTCCTAGTTGACTTAGTGAGCCACTCTTGCCACCTCCAGTTTCCTAGTTGACTTAGAGAGCCACTCTTGCCACTTCCAGTTTCCTAGCTGACTTAGCGAGCCACTCTTGCCACCTCCAGTTTCCTAAGTGACTTAGTAAGCCACTCTCGCCACCTCTAGTTTTCTGACTTAGTGAGCCACTCTCGCCACCTCTGGTTCCCTAACTGACTTAGTGAGCCACTCTCGCCACCTCCAGTTTCCTAGCTGACTTAGAGAGCCACTCTTGCCACCTCCAGTTTCCTAGTTGACTTAGCGAACCACTCTTGCCACCTCCAGTTTCCTAGCTGACTTAGCGAGCCATTCTCGCCACCTCTAGTTTCCTAACTGACTTAGCGAGCCATTCTCGCCACCTCTAGTTTCCTAACTGACTTAGCGAGCCACTCTCGCCACCTCCAGTTTCCTAGTTGACTTAGTGAGCCACTCTTGCCACCTCCAGTTTCCTAGCTGACTTAGCGAGCCATTCTCGCCACCTCTAGTTTCCTAACTGACTTAGCGAGCCATTCTCGCCACCTCTAGTTTCCTAACTGACTTAGCGAGCCACTCTCGCCACCTCCAGTTTCCTAGTTGACTTAGTGAGCCACTCTTGCCACCTCCAGTTTCCTAGTTGACTTAGCAAGCCACTCTCACCACCTCCAGTTTCCTAGTTGACTTAGTGAGCCACTCTTGCCACCTCAAGTTTCCTAGTTGGGGTGGTGAGCCACTCTCACCACCTCCAGTTTCCTAGCCGACTTAGCGAGCCACTCTTGCATCCTGTGTCGGCTGTGGTGTGAGTTTCACCCAGATTGATGAACCACTCCAGTTGCCCCAGCCCCTCTGGGTCGGACTATTCAGCACACCCCAGGAGGTGATCAGACTCCCCTTCCATCCCCATGGGACGGGCCCTAAAACCTTACTGCAGTATCTGAAGCACACTATTTCTGAAATCATCCTGTAGCCCTTCTTTAGGTTTTGTTGTGCTGCTAGGTAGGGGCACAGAGTAATGGGAGAGCTGATCTTCCCTCTGGGCTAAAGTTCTCCTGGCAGCACCTGGGGTCACAGGTTTTCTGAGGCCTGGGGCTCCAACCCCTAGAGGCAAAGGAGACAGTAAACCTACCGTCTCGGGTCCTTTTGTGGTCGCCAAAAATGTTGTGGGAAACTGAGGACCAGAGAGACTGATATGAAGAACAGGAGGATTATTTATTTTAGGTACGCATCGGCTCAGCTTTTTGGATATAAGTCCACTGAGCCAGTGCGTGTCTAAAATCAACAATCCTCCTGTTCTCCATATCAGTCTCTCTGGTCCTCAGTTTCCTGCAACACTGTCTCAAACAAAAACAAAAACAAAAACAAGGCCAGATGTGGTGGTGCTTGCCTGTAATCACAGCACTTTGGGAGGCCAAGGCGGGTGGATCACCTGAGGTCTGGAGTTCAAGACCAGTCTGGTCAACATGGTGAAACCCCATCTCTATTAAAAATACAAAAATTAGCCAGGTGTGGTGGCGCATGCCTGTACTTTCAGCTACTCGGAAGGCTGAGGCAGAGGAATCACTTGAACCTGGAGGCAGAGGTTGCAGTGAGCCAGTATCATGCCACTGCATTCCGGCCTGGGTGACAGAGCAAGACTCTGTTTCAAAACGAAACAGATCAAAAATGAAAACAAACAAAAAAAAGTGGTCTGCACAGGTGGGGATTATGAGAAAATCAAGAAAAAGCAATTAAAAAAAATTTTTTTTAAGGCTGGTCAAGTGAAGCAGAGTAGTGGAGAAGGAACAAAGACATCTGTAACTGGCTGTGATCAGTTAGCTGTAAACACCACTGCAAGAAAAAACCATGTTACGTTCTTCTGTCAGTTAAAACTCAATGTCTGGGCTGGAAACAAAATTGACTTAAGAAGTGGAGGCTCCATCTCAGTGAAAAATGTAGAAAACAGCATTTTTAATAAACTACCCAACACCAGATTCACCAGATTAAAGGAAGGCTCTATGGGAATTTTAATGTGGAGATTATTTTCTTCCCTTCTGCCTTATTTCTGACACAGAAGATTTTAATTAAAAGAAAGGAGATCACCAGGATGGTAATGAGATGATTATGCCAGACTAATTTTGACTCATCTTAATAACAACAACCTTAATAATACCATTACAGGTTTTAATCTCTAACGTTATTTTAAAAATAGAATCATATCCTAAAGGCAAACCCCCTCATTTTGGTGTTGGATTTTGTAGTCTAAATTCCATTATGATGATACTGACTTGTCTATTTCAATAAGTTAAACAAACATACACACACACACACACACACCCAAATTTCCCTGCCGCAAGAGACAAGCAAATTGAATTTATATCTACTTTCTCTGTACAAATTGAGCTGGAAAAGTGAGACATTATTCTTAGTGTGTATTGTCCATCAGGGATGGCAAATTTAAACAACTATGTATGTGCCAGGAGGGTCGAGTCAGTTTTACGCATTAGAGATCACCCACCCACTCCATCTAAGAGACTTTGATTCACTCTAGCAGATGGTAGACCTCTGACGGGATGAAGGCCCAGCTAGGCCTCCCAGTCTTTAAAAGTAAACTGGCTGGCCAGGTGCAGTGGCTCACACCTGTAATCCCAGCACTTTGGGAGGCCGAGGTGGGTGGATCACGAGGTCAGGAGATCAAGACCATCCTGGCCAACATGGTGAAACCCTGTCTCTACTAAAAATACAAAAATTAGCTGGGTGTGGTGGAGCACACCCGTAGTCCCAGCTACTCTGGAGGCTGAGGCAGGAGAATCGTTTGAGACCTAGAGGCGGAAGTTGCAGTGGGCCGAGATCTCACCACTGCACTCCAGCCTGGTGACAGAGTAGGACTCCATCTCAAAAAATTAAAAAAATAAAAATAAAAGGTAAGCTGGCTGTTCAGATTTTCAGTGTGAAAATTCTCAATTTGTAAATGTTTTCAACTAGCTCAAAAATGTTCAAAGCACTCTACTGGCCAAACCAAGCATCTCTTCCATGAATTGTCAGCCTGTAGTCCCTGCTATGTATTATATTAACATTATTGACAATTAGGAATGTTTAGATGCAATATGTTTCAAGCACATGTGTGCACGTGTGTGTGATTGCATAAGGGAGGAGGTTGTAGTTTGAATAAGGATAAAGAAAATAGAGGGAGGAGGACAATCAGATACAACAGAATTTGCTCTTATACCCTAAGCCTTTCAGAATTTATATTCATCCCTGCTCTATTTCTGCTTGGCCATAAAGCAAAACTCCCCGAGAAGCCCAGCACATACATTTTATTTGGAATGTGGTGCTGGATGTGACCTGATATCTGGCCCCTGTGGAGCGTGGATTAGTAACTGCCTAAGTTTACTGGTGGTTTTCCCCTTGAGTGACCTCTTAGTTGTGACATCAATCTCCAAAGCTACTTGCAAGAACCACATTCTCCCAGAATCTTAGCTCAAGGAGCTCCACGTGGAGATTGTCACAGGTTTGTTCCTCGTTTAGGCAGAATTCTCTTTCCACGGGCAAACATAAAATTCTTTAATCAGTACTTGATTACTTAAGTTACAGAGCTGGAAGGCAAGTGAGACATCGAGGGTGAAAGTTTTAAGGAGGCTAGAATATTATTTTGTCATAAAATGGAATGAAGTTGGTGGGTGCAGCGGCTCATGCCTGTAATCCCAGCATTTTGGGAGGCCAAGGCATGTGGATCACCTTGAGGTCAGAAGTTCGAGACCAGCTTGGCCAACATAATGAAACCCCATTTCTAATAAAAATTAAAAATATCATCTGGGTGTGGTGGCAAGCACCTGTAATCCTAGCTACTCGGGAGGATGAGGCAGGAGAATCGCTCGAACCTGGGAGGCAGAGGTTGCAGTGAGCCAAAATTGCATCACAGCACTCAAGCCTGGGCAACAAGAGCAAAACTTCATCTCAAAAAAAAAAAAAGGAATGAAGTACTGGTTCATGCTGCAACATAGATGAGCCGCAAAAACATCTATGAAGAAGACAGTTAAACAAGACTACATATGATATGATCCTACTTATGTGAAATGTTCTGAATAGGTAAATCCAGAGACAGAAAAGAGGCCAGGCATGGTTAACCCCAGGAGTTTGGGAAGCCAAGGCGAGAGGATTGTTTGAGGCCAGGAGTGTGAGAACATTCTGGGCAACATAGTGAGACACTGTCTCTATTAAGAAAAGAAAGAGAGATAGAAAATAGATTCGTGGTGGCTCAAGACTTTGGGGGGCAGAGGCAAGGGGCACCAATGAGGAATGGCTGCTAAAAGGATTTATTTTGGGAGTGATGAAAGAGTTCTAAAATTGATTGCGATGATAGTTGTACAACTCCGAATAGACTAAAAATCACTGAATTGTACACTTTAGATTGATGAATTGTATGGTATGTGGATTATGTCTTAATGAAGCTGTTATAAAAATAAACAAATAATGGAGACGAGACAACAACTGAAAGTAGCTGTTCTGGGACCCCAAAAAAAAATTTAAGGAGGCATCATTCCCAGGAATGAAATCTGCACTGTGCAATCCTAAAATTCATGCCTCCTTAGTGCTTGGTTTGCCTCACTGTAGTCGGTGGCCAGTCATGAAGAGTTATTTTAATCCTTAGTTCAGATTCACTTGAACCAGTGTTAACCAAGCATCTACCACTGTCTCACCATTGGGTTCTATTTAGTTTTTCTCTTTCCTACACATCTACATTCACTGATACACTCCACAAAACAGCACCTACTTCATGCCAGATCTCAGCTACTCAGATAAAAATAAGACCGCTGACTCTTGACCTAACTTAGAGTCTGGTAGAGGGTGGGGATTTGGGGGTGGGAGTCTTAGCGTTTTTTGTGTCATGAACATCTTTGGATCACTTCGCAGATTCTGTTTTAAATCATACATAAATAATCGAATATGGTAATTTACTATCAAACTTTTAAAAAACAGAAAATTTCCTAACAATTTGACTGAAACTGCAAATCTGAGAAAAATGCCTTTTTTTTTTTTTTTTTCTGAGACAGAGTCTCGCTGTGTCACCCAGGCTGGAGTGCAGTGGCGAAATCTCGGCTCACTGCAACCTCGGCCTCCTGGGTTCAAGCATTTCTTGTCTCTCAGCCACCCAAGTAGCTGGCATTACAGGCATGCACCACCATGCCCTGATACTTTTTGTATTTTTAGTAGAGACAAGGTTGCACCATGTTGGCCAGGCTGGTCTCGAACTTCTGGCCTCAAGTGATATGCCCACCTCGGCCTCCCAAAGTGCTGGGATTACAGGTCTGAGCCACCGCGCCCGGCCTAGAATAATGCTTTGAAATACACAAAACACAGAAGATTGTACAGGAAACTATACTGAAATACAGGTATTCCAACATGAACAAATTGTGATGTAATAGCTTAAATGCTTGTTTATTAATGTCTTAGATAAGAAGATCTACCAGCATGTTTAATAACTACTATACTTCTGAATTTGAGATGAGGGAGTTCAACACTTGTAATAAGGTATGAAAATATATGTGATTTCCATGATGACAAAGACATAGGCAGCATTAATACAGTCATGGTCTGTGGCCCCCATTCAATGTTAATTTCAAGGAGAAGTTAGCGAAAAACCATTCAAGAACCCAGAGACCTCTTGAGGTCTGTCTGAGGCGGGGCACAGTGGCTCATGCCTGTAATCCCACCGCTTTGGGAGGCCAAGGTGTATGGGTCACAAGGTCGAGAGATCAAGACCATCCTGGCCAACATGGTGAAACCCTGTCTGTACTAAAAACACAAAAATTAGCTGGGCTTGGTGTCACATGCCTGTAGTTCCAGCTACTCGGGAGGCTGAAGCAGGAGAATCGCTTGAACCCGGGAGGCAGAGGTTTCAGTGAGTCGAGATCATGCCACTGTGCTCTAGCCTGGCAACAGAGCGAGACTCTGTCACAAAAAAGAAAAAAAAAAAAAGTAAAAAAAGAAACTTCTGGTAGGCTGGGAGCAGTGGCTCATGCCTGTAATCCCAGAACTTTGAGAGGCCGAGCCGGGCAGATCACCTGAGGTCAGGAGTTTGAGACCAGCCTGGCCAACATGGCGAAACCCCGTCTCTACTAAAAATACAAAAAAATTAGCCGCGTGTGGTGGCACATGCCTGTAGTCCCAGCTACTCAGGAGGCTGAGGCAGGAGAATCACTTGAACTTGGACGGCAGAGGTTGCAGTGAGCTGAGATCACACCACAGCACTCCGGCCTGGGTGACAGAGCGAGACGCCATCTCAATTAAAACAAAAAAAAAAAAAAAAAAAGAAAGGAAACTTCTGTTAGTAGGGAAACCACATGGCAGGCAGTGCCAATACAGTGTAGGGGCAGTTCAGCAGCCGGGGTTACAGAACTCCTCTACCCGGCTTAATTAACCGTATGACTAGCACAATTTTGGAGTCTTGGTTTCCTCAACTACATATTTTTAATTTTTTTTAACGTTTATTTAGTTTAGGGGTACATGTGGAGGT
The DNA here is from genome assembly GCF_007565055.1 of Rhinopithecus roxellana. Classification (NCBI taxonomy): domain Eukaryota; kingdom Metazoa; phylum Chordata; class Mammalia; order Primates; family Cercopithecidae; genus Rhinopithecus; species Rhinopithecus roxellana. Next base: position 3,463,528 of record NC_044552.1, on the reverse strand, counting down.
TACATAAGTAAATTCGTGTCATGGTGGGGTGGGTCTGTTGTAGTTTATTTCATCGCCCATGTATTAATCCCAGTACCCAACAGTTATCTTTTCTGCTCCTCTCCCTTCTCCCACTCTTCACCCTCCAGTAGATCCCAGCACCTGTTGCTTCCTTCTCAGGGTTCGTAAGTGCTTATTTAGCTCCGGCTTATGAGATCACGCAGTGTTTGGTTTTCTGTTCCTGTTAGTTTGCTAAGGATAGCAGCCCCCTGCCCTATCCACATTCCCACAAAAGACATGATCTTGTTCTTTTTGTGTGGTTGCATATTTTTAAAATTTTTATTTATTTTTTCAGACACAGGGTCTTACTCTGTCGCCCAGGCTGGGGTGCAGTGGCATGATCATAGCTCACTGCATCCTCAAACTCCTGAACTCGTGCTCCTCCTGCCCCAGCCTCCTGAGTAGTTGCGACTAGAGGCGTGTACCACCATGCCCAGCTAAGTTTTTAAAATTTTTTATAGATCATGCCGCTGCACTCCACCGTGGGTGACACAGCAAGACTCTATCCCCCAAAACCAAATAAATAAAAATTTTTTAAAATAGAGATGAGGTGTTGTCCAGACTGGGCTCAAACTCCTGGAGTCGGCCTTCTAAAGTGCTGGGATTACTGGTGTGAACTACTGCATCTAGTCTCAACTGTAAAGAGGAGATGATGATAGTGACTGTGACATCTCACAGGGCTGTTGTAAAGAAAACACACGAAATGCTTAGCACAATGCCTGACACACAGATACGTTAGTGTCAATTAGGAGCTTTTGGTATCCCCGGAAGCAGTTTTTGTTCACAGAAATAGCCATCCAGCCATTTTAAGGTTTTTTTGTTTTTAATTATTATTCATGCCTGTAATGCTAGCACTTCAGGAAAGTGAAGCAGAAGGATCACTTGAGGTCAGGAGTTTGGGACCAGCCGGGGCAACAGCGTGAGACTCCATCTCTAAAAAAAAAAAAAAGTTACAGGTGCGTGTGGTGTTTATGCCCTGTAGTCCTAGCGGGTCCGGAATTGGTTCGTTCCGGTTGGCTCTTGGTCTCACTGACTTCAAGAATCAAGCCATGGACCCTCGCCGTGAGTGTTACACTTCTTTTTGTGTGTGTGTGTTTTTTAGTAGAGACGGGGTTTCACTGTGTTCGCCAGGATGGTCTTGATCTCCTGACCTCGTGATCTGCCTGTCTCGGCCTCCCAAAGTGCTGGGATTACAGGCTTCAGCCACCGCGCCCGGCCTACTGTTACACTTCTTAAAGATGGTGTGCCCATAGTTTATTCCTTCAGATGGTCAGATGTGGCCGGAGTTTCTTCCTTCTGGTGGGTTCGTGGTCTCACTGACTTCAAGAGGGAAGCTGCAGACCTTCACGGTGAGTGTTACAGCTCATAAAGGTGGCGCATCCGGAGTTGTTCCTTCTTCCCGGTGGGTTCGTGGTTTCGCCGACTTCAGGAGCAAAGGTGCATATCTTCACAGTGAGTGTCACAGCTCATAAACATGATGTTTCCAGAGTTGTTTGTTACTCCTTGTGGGTTCGTGGTCTCCGTGACTTCAGGAGTGAAGCTGCAGACCTTGGGTTCGTGGTCTCCCTGACTGCAGGAAAGAAGCTACAGACCTTCACGGTGAGTGTTACAACTCATAAATGCAGTGTGGACCAAAAGAGTGATTGAGCAGCAAAATTTACTGCACAGAGCAAAAGAACAAAGCCACCACACCACAATAAAAAATCTGAGCAGCTTGCCTCGCTGGCCCGGATGGCCACATTTTAGTCCCTTATTTGGCCCCACCCACATCCTGCTGATTAGTCCATTTTACAGAGTGCTGATTGGTGCGTTTTTTACAGAGTGCTGATTGGTGCATTTACAAACCTTTAGCTAGACACAGAGTGCTGATTGGTGTGTTTACAATCCTTTAGCTAGGCAGAAAAGTTCCCCAAGTCCCCACACGACTCAGAAATCAAGCTGGCTTCACCTCTCACTGGCTACTCTGGAGGCTGGGGTGGGAGGATCAGTTCAGCCCAGGGGTCCAAGGTTGCAGTGTGCTATGATTGTGGTACTGTATTCCAGCCTGGGCAACAGAGCTAGACCCTGCTTCTAAAAAAATACACAAATAAATAAAAATTACTATTCCATTTTAGCAAAAATATAAATTTAAAAACGTGTTTCTTTGTTAAGTTTATACAGTCTACTTAAAAATTTTATTCTAATTCTAGTAAATTATCATAATCAACTTTTTTTTTTTTTTCTTTTTGAGACGGAGTCTGGCTCTGTCACCCAGGCTGGAGTGCGGTGGCCGGATCTCAGCTCACTGCAAGCTCCGCCTCCCACGTTCACGCCATTCTCCTGCCTCCACCTCCCAAGTAGCTGGGACTACAGGCGCCCGCCTCGTCGCCCGGCTAGTTTTTTGTATTCTTTAGTAGAGACGGGGTTTCACCATATTAGCCAGGATGGTCTCGATCTCCTGTCCTTGTGATCCGCCCGTCTCGGCCTCCCAAAGTGCTGGGATTACAGGCTTGAGCCACCGCGCCCGGCCCATAATCAACTTTAAGGGGCTTTTGAATAACACTTGGTCCCACTTACAAACTTAAATACTTTCACATATGTTAAGCTGCATTTATAAATACAATCAAATAGATTTCCTTTTTAAAACTTTTTTTTTTTTTTTTGAGACAGGGTCTTGTTCTGTCACCCAGGTTGGAGTGCAGTGGTGCAATCTTGGCTCACTGCAGCCTCAACCTCCTGGGTTCAAGTGATCCTCCAGCCTCAGCCTCCTGAGTAGCTGGGACTTGTCACAGGCACATGCCACCATGCCTGGTTAATTTTTGTATTTCATGTAGAGACAGGGTTTTGCCTTGTTGCCCAGGCTAGTCTCAGACTCCTGAGCTCAAGTGATCCACCTGCCTTGGCCTCCCAAAGTGGTGGGATTACAGGCGTGAGCCACACTGACCGGCCTAAAACTTCCAATAGTCTCACTCCTTGCTACTCAATCTGTGGTCCCCAGAACCTCTGCTTCATCTAGGCATTTGTCAGAAGTGTAAAACCTTGGGCCCCAGCCTAGATGTACTGAAGCAGAATCTGCATTTTTCACAAAATCCCCAGGGATTATTATGCAAAGTAAAGCAGTAAACTAGCCAACAGGCAGAGCTTTCTGAAGTAATTTAACAACTTTATTATAAATACTCTAAACGTTCCAACAATCTACACAAACTTAATATGCTTCACCTTGCTTTCATATGTTTAAGTCAATTAGGCAAACATACATTTCGAATTAGTAATAGAAGGCTGCTCTATTAACCCAACAGGACAAATTTTGTCAAATATTACAAGTGCACGAAATATCACGTATTTTCAAATTCTTTTTTCTTTTTATTTTTCCATAAGTTATTGGGGTACAGGTGGTATTTGGTTACATGAATAAGTTCTTTAGTGGTGTTTTGTGAGATTTCAGTGCACCCATCACCTGAGCAGTATCACTGCACCATATTTGTAATCTTTTATCCCTCCCCCACTCACTCTTCCCCCCAAGTTCCCAAAGTCCATTGTATCATTCTTATGCCTTTGCGTCCTCATAGCTTAGTTCCCACATATCAGTGAGAACGTATGATGTTTGGTTTTCCATTCCTGAGTTATTTCACTTAGAATAATAGTCTCCAATCTCATGCAGGTCACTGCAAATGCTGTCAATCAATTCCTTTTTACAGCTGAGTAGTATTCCATCATATATATATATGTATATATGTATACACACACATATATACCACAGTTTCTTTATCCACTTGTTGATTGATGGGCATTTGGGTTGGTTCCACGATTTTGCAGTTGTGAATTGTGCTGCTATGAACATGTGTGTGCAAATATCTTTTTTGAATAATGACTTAATTTCCTCTGGGTAGATATCCAGTAGTGAGATTGCTGGATCAAATAGTTCTGCTTGTAATTATTTAAGGAATCTCCACACTATTTTCCATAGTGGTTGTGCTAGTTTACATTCCCACCAGCAATGTAGAAGTGTTTCATGTTCACCACATCCACACCAACATCTACTTTTTTCTTTTTAAGATGGAGTCTCACTCTGTCACACAGGTTGGAGTGCAGTGACGTGGTCTCTGCTCACTGTAACTCTGCCTCCCGGGTTCAAGCAATTCTCTGGCCTCCCGAGTAGCTGAGACTACAGGCGTGTGCCACCACGCCCAGCTACTTTTTGTATTTTTAGTAGAGATGGGGTTTCACCATGTTAACCAGGATGGTCTCGATCTCCTGACTTTGTGATCCGCCCGCCTTGGCCTTCCAAAGTGCTGGGATTACAGGTGCAAGCCACCATGCCTGGCCACCAACATCTAATGTTTTTTGATTTTTTGACTATGACCATTCTTGCAGGAATAAGGTGGTATCGCATTGTGGTTTTGATTTGCATTTCCCCAATCATTAGTGATGTTGAGCATTTTTTCATATGTTCATTGTCCACTTGTATATCTGGTTTTGAGAATTGTCTATTCATGCCCTTTTAGACGACTTTTTGATGGGATTGTTTTGTTCTTACTGATTTGCTTGAGTTTGTTGTAGATTCTGGATATTAGTCTGTTGTCAGATGTATAGATTGTGAAGATTTTCTCCTGCTTTGTGGGTTGTCTGTTTACTCTGTTGACTGTTCCTTTTGCCAAGCTCTTTAGTTTAATTAGGTCCCAGCTATTATCTTTGTTTTTTACTGCATTTGCTTTGGGGTTATTGGTCACGAAATCCTTGCCAATGTCTAGTAGGGTTTTTCCAATGTTATCTTCTATAATTTTTATAGTTGCAGGTCTTAGGTTCAAGTCCTTAATCCATCTTCTTTTTTTTTTTTTTTTTTTTTGAGATGGAGTCTCACTCTGTCACCCAGGCTGGAGTGCAGTGGCCCAATCTTGGCTCACTGCAACCTCCACCTCCCAGGTTCAAGCAGTTACCCCACCTCAGCTTCCTGAGTAGCTGGGATTACAGACCCGTGTCACCATGCCCAGCTAATTTTTGTATTTTTAGTGGAGAGGGGTTTTCACCACCATGTTGCCCAGGCTGGTCTCAAACTCCTGACCTCAGGCGACCTGCCTGCCTCAGCCTCCCTAAGTGTTGGGATTACAGGCGTGAACCACCTCACCTGGCCCCTTAATCCATGTTGAGTTGATTTTTGTATAAAGTGAGAGATAAGGATCCAGTTTCATTCTCCTACATGTGGTTAGCCAGTTATCCCAGCACCATTTGTGAAAAGGGTGTCCTTTTTCCAGTTTATGTTTTAGTTTGCTTTGTTGAAGATCACTAGGTATTTAGGTTTATTTCTGGGTTCTTTATTCTGTTCTGCTGGTCTATGTGCCCATTTTTATACCAGTACCATGCTGTTTTGGTCACTATGGCCTTATAGTATAGTTTGAAATCAGGTAGTGTGATGCCTCCAGATTTGTTCTTATCCCCTTAATATTAAATACTATAATTTTGAATTTCAAAAAGCCTTTAATACTTAACTTTATTTCTGGGTTTTGAGAGATACTTATTTACTAAAAATAAACCATTTTATCACTTCACATAATTTTAGTTCACTGGTTAGGTTAATTCTATTAAATATTTAAAAAACTAATCCCACGCCTACACAAGCTCTCAGAAAACAGAGCATGGAACATTTCCCAACTAATTCTATGAGGCCACTATTACCCTGATAAAAGCATCAAAAGAAAAGAAAACTACAGACTAATGTCCCTTATGAGCTCAGATGCACAAATCATTAACAAAATATTAGCAAATAGGATCCATCAATACAAAAAAGGATTATACACTGTGACTAAGTAGAATTTATCCCACATAATTTTGGAGGTTATCTTCCCATGTAATTTTGGGGATAACCTTCCCCTCCCATAATATAATGTTAACAAATTGAATTCTGGGTATCACTTACAGCTTTGTCTAGGCAGTGAGAACTTTAACATAAAGTCATCATACTGATGGGAAACTATTATTGTTAGTATTAGCATAATGAGAAGCAAAAATATGTACAAGATGCACAGGATGTTGAAAGGAGTCTCAGTTGGTGTGGGAGTGAAACTGTCCTATGCATTCTTCTTGCCTGCTGCATAGATAGAGCCAATTTACGGAGACAGCGTTACTGCAATACAGAAAGAGTTTAATAAGTGCAGAGCCAGCTAACAGGAGACTGGAGTTTTATTACTCAAATCAGTCTCCCCAAAAATTCAGAGAGTAGGCTTTTTTTAAGGATAATTTGGTGGGCAGGAACTAGGGAGTGGGGAGTGCTGATTGGTCGGGTGAGGGATGAAATAATAGGCTGTCGAAGTAGGTTTTTCTTGCTGTCTTCCGTTTCTGAGTGTGGTCACAGAACTAGCTGAGCCAGTTTGCTGGTCAGGGTGGTGCCAGGTGGTCCATCAGAATGGGGGGACTGACTGAAACATATCTCTAACACCAATCTTAGGTTTTCAATAGTGATGTTAATCGTAGGAGCAACTGGGGAGGTTAGGAATCTTGCGGCCTCTGGCTACATGATGCCCCAGCCACGATTTGTAATCTCGTAGCTACTTTGTTAGTTTTACAAAGGTGGGCTGGTCCCCAAGCCTGGAGGGGGTTTGTTTTGGGAACGTGCTGTTCTCATCTTTGTTTCAAAGTTAAACCATAAACTCAATTCCTCCCATAGTTAGCTCAGCAGACACCCAGGAATGAACAAGGACACCTTGGAGGTTAAAAGCAAGATGGAGTCAGTTAGGTCAGATTTCTTTCATTGTTGTCATTTTATTATGTCAGATTTTTCTGTCGTAATTTTTGCAAAGCCGGTTTTAGAAGAATCAGGGACTCAGGCTGATTCTAACAGGAGTATGATTTTGTGTCAGAGAAGAGGGCAGTTATAGTGGAATGTTCCAGAGGGAGAAGGAATGGAATGTGTAAAATGAACTTCTGTCTATTCTAATAGAAGGAGGACTGGCCAGAAAGAAGGAGGACCAGCGGGAAAGAGCAAGGACAACCTACAGAAGCTTCTCCTTTAAGACCCTTATGAAACAATGAATAAAGCGCTCACCCACGCTGGCAGATACTTAACAAGGTCAGTTTCTCTTCCCTTTAAGGAGAATAATTTAAAAATAATCATACCATCTAGTAATTATATTTTACTTCTATTTTATCTGTAAAAGATCAGAATTAGGTTTTCTTTCAGTACTTCGCAAATAAGCAGCACATCTGGCCAGCTCCCAAGAATTTGTCAAGGGTCGTAAACATTGCACGGGCTGGACTAATTGTGGCTACTTTCATTCTCTCTCTGATAAATTTCATTTCCTTCCCTGAAACTTCATGAACTTCCTTTGGGGTATAGCTAATGAGAGCATGTGGGATGGGCTGAGACCTTTATCATCTTCAGACATTTGTGTTAAATTGAATATTGTGATGTATCTTTTATGGTCAGCCTTATATGCTAGCTCACGGAGGACAGTTGCTAGCTCAGTTTGAGGCTGCAGAAAAATGGAAGAGAATGAAAGATGATTCTTGCCTTTGTGCAGTTAGCATTCTAGTTTGAAAATACAAAACATAATGCACATAATGTAACATGTGACTACAAATCTGTAACTACCGTGCATTGAGCAACTACTATGGGACAGACATTGTGCTTACATAAACGCACACACTTTAATTCTCACAAAAACCAGGGAGGAGATAGGGTTAACCTCCTCCTGCCCCGCCCCTTTTATGAGAAAACTGAGACTTAGAGAAATTGACTCCTCAAAGGTCACCTCACTAGAAAGTGGTGGAACCAGGTTTTGAACTCAGGCAAAGAGATATTCCAGGACAAAAGAAGCTTCAGTGAAGAGTTGTAGTAAGTTCTAAGGACTGAGAAATGTATATTGAATTTTTCAGCGACCTTGGGCAAGTTATTTAATTTGTAGAAGCCTCATTTTTCTTTATCTGTGAAGTGGCTCTTTCTTCATTAGGTTGTTCTGAGAGTGAATGAGATGATGCATTAAGCCCGGCAGCACATTCCGAGTGTATAATAACATTCCGAGTGTATAACAAAGGCTCAGTAAGGTCAATAAGTGAATTAATGAACTCACATCACTGGTAACCCCCAGAGGGGACTCAGCCTCCACTGTTTTTCTTAAACAAAAATACTGAAATGCAGGCTGGGCGCGGTGACTCACACCAGTAGTCCCAACACTGGGAAGCTGAGGCAGGAGGATTACTTGAGCCCAGTTGTTCAAGACCAACCTGGGCAACACAGTGAGACCTTGTCTCTTAACAAGTCCAAAGGGAATCATGGCCTCAACAATCCCAGTACAGCTCAACAGTTAAACTGCCCATGCTCTTTTCCTTAATGCTGTACAACCTCTCTGGGGTTTCTGGTTCTTTGGCAAGTGAGAGGCGCGCCCCCCAGCACGGGGTGAGCACACCGGGCTTGAATTTTAAAAAGGGGGAAGCCGCGGGGCACGGTGGCTCACGCCTGTAATCCCAGAACTTTGGGAGGCCGAGGCAGGCGGATCATTTGAGGTCAGAGTTCGAGACCACCCTGGGCAATATGGTGAAACCCTCATCTCTAGGAAATAATTTCTAAAATAAGCCGGGTGTGGAGGCGTGCGCCTGTACTTGGGGAGGCTGAGGCGTGAGAATCGTTTGGGCCCAGGGGGTCGAGGCTGCGATGAGCGGTGATCGCGCCACTGCACTCCAGCTTCAGCGACAGTGAGAGACTCTGTCTCCAAAAAAAAAAAAAAAAAAAAAAAAAAAGAAGAAGTAAAAGCTCTCGGAGCGACTTTTCCCTTGGATGAGGCAGGCACACGCTAAGTCCCCTCCCCATCGGGGACCTTGGGGACAAACAGGACGGTGCGCATTTTCCTCCCCCGTCCTCGTTCGGTCACTGCCACGGGCTGTACACCAGCGGGGGAAGGACGGGGGCGGGGACGCGAGGAGGAAGGGCTAACCAGCCTGCCTCTCAGCCCCTGCCCTAGACGGAGGCGGTGCCCGGGGCGGGCCAAGCGTGACCGCGGGTCGGCGGGGCGGGTTTAAGAGCGCGGCGTGCGCGCCCGGCCCGCGCCAGCTCCCGGCCGCGGCACAGCAGCCCCGGCGCCCCCCGCGCCGCCGCCCCCGCCCCGCCGTCGCCGCCGCAGCCAGGAGCCAGGAGCCAGGAGCCGCCGCACCATGCCCCGCATAGATGCGGACCTCAAGCTCGACTTCAAGGATGTCCTGCTCCGACCTAAGCGGAGCAGCCTCAAGAGCCGAGCCGAGGTGGGGGCCGTTCGGAAGTCGCAGTGGGGCTGGGATTTTTTTTTTCCGGGTGGCGCGGGGCAAGTGGGTGGAAGGGGGTGGCACGGAGTTACCCTGCCTGCTTTGGTGTTTGAGGCTGGGGCGCTGCATCCCTCTTCCCCCGCCCCAGCACCTGCCGGGACGTGAGGTGTCTTTAAGGGCGGTGATACGGGGGCCCTTGAAATTCTCTACACGTCGGTCCCGTTAGGTGGCCTAGGGGAAGTTCACAGTGAAACTCGACCACAGATGAGCAGAGATCCAGTGGTCAGTTGGTTTAGAAGGAATGGGGGTACGAGGGCGCATATAGCAAGAAAAGGAAACTGGAGAGGGGACGAGAAAAACAACTGCAGATCCCGGTGATTTTTGGCAGCATCTCCTAGTGCTGAGAATTGCTGCTGCTTTCGCTTCAGGTCCAGCGGTGGAATTTAGTGAATGCGTCTGAAAAAAACAGGAGAACCCAGGGCACAAGTTCAGTGTTTCCTTTCGGAGTTTGGCGGCCTTGCTGGCAGTGGGGCTTGGAGACTCTGCCGTACTGGACAGTCCGCGGTCCCAGCCTAGCCCTGGAGAAGCGGAAAGCTTTGGGGTGGGAGAGGTGGGGACAAATTGGAAGCCTCGGGCATTTCCCTGGTTCTGCCTGGATGTACTCAAATCCTAAGAACAGGTGGAGACCGGACTGGAAATAGCCTGGAGCTAGGGGAAGGGAGGTCAGCCCCTGAAGAATAAACTAGTTGCACTGAAAGGCAGAGTGCCCCGGGGTGGTGTGCGCTGGTGACTGTGGCTTTGCTGAGAGCTGGAGAGGAAGGTGAGGAAACTGGACACGGCTGAAGGCTGAGGCTGAAGGAGTAAACACTAGGAGGCTGGGCCAACCTGCACAGCTCCGTCCGTTCAGCTCCACAAACAAGACCATAAATAAATCCCCTCAGCAAAGAAGTCCGCTGCCCACTCCGGTGACAGGCCTAACTGCAGTGCCTGGGGCTGCCAGCCGAGGGCTTGCTTGGATTGGGGAAGCCTCGGCGTTAGCCAATGACTAAACCAAGTGGCCTTCCATAAGCGGCAGCATTGGCTGGCTGGAGTCCGGCAGGACTGGAGGAGGTGAGGGAGGAATGATTAAAGCTTATCACCCCAGATTGGGTGACCCTGTGCGTGTCCCTCATGACCTTTCAGGTGCTAAAGAGGGGGCCTCTCATGGAACAAAAACAGTTTGGAGGGCAGGCCTGGGCCTCTGGAAGCATGAGCTGTAGCCAGTACCTAAGGCAAGACCAAGATGAAATACGGGGATTCTGGATATGCTAATAATTTGGTGGCCTCAATATTCTTTAAATATTCAAAATGTATTTAGAAGAGAGAAACTTATTTTCAGAAAATTGGATGTTCAAAACAAAGATATACTTATTTTCTGAACCAGAAAACATGTTGAGAAGGTAAAATATTGAACATAAATGTAATAGGGCCAGGCACAGTGGCTCACACCTGTAATCCCAGCACTTTAGGAGGCTGAGGTGGAAGGATTGCTTGAGGCCAGGAGTTTGAGACCAGCCTAGGCAACATAGCAAGACCTCAACTCTACAAAAATTTAAAACATCAGCCAGGGCAGTTGTGCACACCTGTAGTCCCAGCTACTTGGAAGGCTGAAGCGGGAGGATGGCTTGAGCCCAGGAGTTGGAGATTACAACAGAAGTTTAAAAAATTAGAGCAATGGTGCACACCTGTAGTCCCAGCTACTTGGAAGGCTGAGGCGGGAGGATGGCTTGAGCCCAGGAGTTGGAGGTTACAACAGAAATTGAAAAAATTAGAGCAATGGTGCACACCTGTAGTCCCAGCTACTTGGAAGGCTGAGGCGGGAGGATGGCTTGAGCCCAGGAGTTGGAGGTTACAGTGAGCTATGATGGTGCCACTGCACTTCAGCCTGGACAACCCTGTCTCTAAAGCTAAAATGAAATTTATGTAATAGAATGAATTACTCCTTCTCAGAGAATACTATCACATCATGCGACAATGTCATGTAACACTTGGCTTTACAATTTGGGCAGATTGTAACTACTAATGTTCCAGTTTGGGATGGCACCTTTGCAATCTTCATGTACACATTGCAGTGAGAACTCAGTGCCCTTGAGATGTCTTTTTTATATTTTACGTTCGTGGGAGTTTGTCAGCCACGGGCCTGGAGACTGAAGTTAACCAGCATTGCGTTTCTAATCGGTTGCCGTGATGGTTTAGCTCCCTGGTGCGTGAGGCTATTGCCTGGCCGACCACCCCCATGATCTGACTTTACTTGCCTCAGTGGCCTTGAGGGATCTAGTTGGGCCTCCCTAATCCCCTCTCAATGTTTTCTCAGTTTGCTTGTTGATGCCTGAAATTTTTCATAGGCAGATAAAAACTTTTCCTTGCACAATCAGAAGCTTAAAATGTGTGCATCCTGGCAGAAGTAATATCTGGAGGCAAATTGGAAACTGAACGGTAGATGACCGACATTGAGCCTAACAGCGGATTTGTGTGGAGCCAGGAAAGAGAACGTACACCCTGGGAGTAGAGTCTGGCTGGGGGAGGAGGGTTTTGACAGCTGATGATGGGCTTATCCTCGTGACAGTTTTGCTAAGAGCCAGGCCCAGCAATGGATCGTCAGGCTGTAAGCAGGAAACGGACAGTAAGAGTGATCTCCCCCTCAGAAGCTTCAGGACTCCTGCAAGGACATTTCCACCAGCCTCCCATAAATGAACATGAATGAAATGAATCTGAGCTCACCTCTGAGAGGCAAAGAATACAGGTAGCAGTGGCCTAGGTGGCTTTAGCCTGGATTCTCCAGAGAGGCATTCATCTCTCAAATGTCTAGTCCCTGGCATGGAAGAATAAAGCTCCACAGGGTCATGTGGGGACATTTGGATAATCTTTTTCTGAGAAAAAGATGAGTTTGTGGATTGAGACAAGACCTTTGTTTTCATCTGATATGCTGGGGAGCCTGCATTCTCCCTGAGTGTTTCCTTCCTTAGAACCCATTTCTGACTTAAACATTCTACCCTAGTCCTTAAACTAGTAAGAATGTGCAATGGTGTCATCTTGGCTCACCACAACCTCTGCCTCCTGGGTTCAAGCTATTCTGCTGCCTCAGCCTCCCAAGTAGCTGGGATTATAGGCATGCGCCACCACACCTGACTAATTTTGTATTTTTAGTAGAGACAGAGTTTCTCCATGTTGGTCAGGCTAGTCTCGAACTCCCGACCTCAGGTGATTCGCCCACCTCAGCCTCCTAAAGTGCTGGGATTACGTGCCCGGAAATTTCTCCTTTTTATAAGAACAACAGTCATATTGGACTGGGGCTCACCCTCTTGACCTCACCTTAGCTTGATCATCTGCAGTGACCCTATTAACTAAATAAGGTCCCATTTACAGGTACTAGAGGTTAGGACTTCAACATTTTTTGTGGGGGGAGACATAAATCAACCCATAACAGTCTTTATAAATTTTGCTTTGGAAAATTAAAGAGTTTGGCGCTGTTCTGAGTCATGAATGCATTAGAATCGCCTAGGGAAACACTCCAAAATACACATCATGTGTCCAGCACAAAGGTGGTGATTCATGAAGTTTGAGGCAGCTGGAGCACGAGTATTTTGGAACCACTTCTAAGAGGGTTCTGATGGGTACCCGGGTGTGCTGGACCAGCCTCTGAAGCCCTTTCTATTTGTGGAACCCTGCGGCTTGCTGGTAGCACTGCAGCTGGACATGAGCTTCTCACGAGCCTGATAACTGATGGTGAGGCTTTCAGGGCTTGGATGCACATTCAGAAGTCTGGGCTGGGGCCACCAAACGCTGCAAAAGGCTGGAGGCCAGAACACAGTATTCTTACCTTTTAGCCAGGCATTAGTTTATCCCACGTGTTTTGAGCCACTAGAACTACAAAGTTGGAAGACGTTGTCCCTGTACTCAGACAGGTGTTACAGATAATGAGCAATCTATATAATTATGTAATAAAATACAATATATAAAATAATTGCTTGACTCGGTGCCATCTGTAGATCTAGGAAAAGGAGCCTCTGTCCTGGGTCCCACGTCTGCCCCCTTGATTACATCCCTCCTCACCGGGCAGGGCCTGTGGGCTATGCTGTTCCTTAGGCTGTGCTCTAAGTACTCGGGATCCTGGATATCCTTCCCCAAGTGACTTTGAGCTGACTCTAAGGCCTTCATGGGTTTTTTGCCCTGGTATGTTTCCAAGGGCCACCCATGATGCTGGTGTGCTCACCTCCAACCCAGAGCGGGCAAGTGGCAGTTGTTTATGGAAAAGTACGTGGGTATGCACAGAGCTTCATGTGCAGACTGAAGGTGGGGGGCGGGGGGCTGTTCCTCTGTGCATACATAAGGATTTAGGTGAGAAGGGAAGAGGGGCAGACTGAGGCCCAGGGCCAGCTCCCCACCACCATGTTTCGCCTTTCTGGTTGTGAATGAAATTGTTTTTTTTTAGGTTAGGAGGTTAGAACCTATTTTAGGTAGCAGTTTGTTGGACTTATTACATTGAATTATTTAGGAATGTGGTAGGTGGGCCTCTATTTGTACTTTTTTTTTTTTGGAGACAAAGTCTCACTGTCACTCAGGCTGGCATGCAGTGGCATGATCATGGCTCACTGCAGCCTCAGCCTCCCGTGTTCAATCAATCATCCCACCTCAGCCTCCTGAGGAGCTGGGACTATAGGCTCGTGCCACCCAAGCCTGGCTAGTTTTTTGTATTTTGTGTAGAGACGGGGTTTCACCATGTTGCCCAGGCTGGTCTCGAACTCCTGAGCTCAAGTGATCTGCCTGCCTCGGCCTCCCAAAGTACTAGGATTACAGGTGTGGGCTACCATGCCGGCCCATTTACACTTTTGAGCCCCTGACATGTTGGGTGGCAGGACTGGCTTTAATGAAGGCCTGTTAGAGAGCAGCAGAGATGTGTGTTAGCAGATGGGGGAGGGGACTTTGTTACTTTATGTTCCGTTTCAGGTCAGGCTTAGACAGGGAATCAAATCTATATTTGGCGTACTGGCCGTCTGTGCCAGACTAAGTGCCAAGTGCTGTTCCTGTGAGGCTGAAATATTTATCTCTGCCAGTGAACAACTGGCCTGGGTTATGTGTGTGTGTCTGGACGGATAAAGTTGGGGAAGATCACTTTATTTCTCATTCTTAGAATTAATGATGGCAAAGAGCTAGCTCATAAAAAGGACTGGAAATGAGGGGAAGCATTTACTGTTAAGGCTGCCCTTTTCCATGAAGAGCTCTGCATTTTGTGTCCTGCTGATAGGTTTTGGCGTGCCAAGAAAAACCCATTGTGATCTCAACCGGGTGCAGAGTGTAGCAGCTAGCCCCATGCCTATTGGAGGATAGAAGAGTAATTTGAGACCAAGGAATTCTGATTGTTTCAAGCCTGCCAAGCCAAATGTTAGAGAGCCATTAGCCGCATACAGGGTTGCCGTGGGTAGATCCCTTCAGTTCTCTTTCAGAATGTCGCTATAACGTGTTCCACTGAAGTATGACCCAGAGTCATCAGGAAGGAAGTGGAGAAAGGGACGCGCGGCTGCGCGTAGGTTCGTGCACTTCTAGCATCTCATTTCCCCTCACTGATTGCTGTGTGAGGCCTGTGCAGTCATGTTTATGACATCATTCATCCAAGATGCCTTCTGGACACAGAACCCTGTGTTGAGCAGCAAGAGAAATGAAAAGGCTTAAGGGGCGGAGCTGTCCCATGGTGTTTCCTGACTTAATGCTGATTGCAAAGTGAAAGTTGCCTCAAGTGAAAAAAATGAGAGGAGTATCTAGGTAAACATGGCAGAAAATGAGTCTTGCTGGCGTAATTCATGAAGCCAGGGTTAATGTAAGTCTAAGTTACTTCAGAAGCGTAAGATTCACACCTGTGCTTCTCTGGCCAGTTCCCCTTGGGGAAGCACTCACTTCTAATGTGGTTTGTGTCTATCAGAGTCCAGCCAGAGAAACAAACAATGCTGACTGTTTAAAACATGGAATTGAATGCGGGGCATCCTCACACAACTGAGGATATTGAGGCACCCCAGAGATCAGCAACAGCAAGAAGCCACCCCTACCTTAGGGCGAGGGTCAGAGGGAGAAGACAGTGCTCTGGAGCCCAGGAAGGGACTGGGCTCGCTTAGGGAAAGCTGGAACAAGGAATACGCAGGCCTGTCTGGTCAGAGGATCCAGGCCTGGAGGCGACACAGCTGCTCTGGAGAAGCTGCCTAAAGCAGCGGGGTTCTGGGAGAACTACCCTGACTTCCCCCCACCCCTGCCTGCCACTGTCCTCCAGTTTCCCATCCAGTGTCCTCCATTGACCAATCCCAGCCAGAAATGAACTTGAGAAGTGGAACCTGTAACAGGTAGCCTTCCTGGGATAAGAGCAGGCTGAGGATGATGGGTGGGTAGACAGGCTGGCATCTGCCCTGGGTCAGAGAAGTAATTCGGACTCTTCTAGCTCTTGATGAGTGCCTGGCTCTATCTAGCACGTGGCTTCTGTCAAGCCCGCCCTTGTGGCTGTGTTGTTCTGGATTGCCGATAGCAGGGTTAGTCCTACATGCCCTGATCTCGAAGTTAAGAAGAACTGGAGCCCCCGCGCCCACCCCTCTGCCCCCCAGCTGCTTGCAAGTCAAAGGAACAAGTGTTGATATGCGGGAACATATGGTTGCAATGTACTTTCCACCAGCTTTTTGAAAGCTCCTTATAATTAAAGCAGCCGTGGAGGGTAAAAGGCAAAGGGATTAATGGTGTGGTGCTCACTGCAGGGCGAATTTGGAGTGGGGCTCTAGGTGAAAGGTAAGAAGTGAAGGGATTGTTCCAGGACGAGGGCCATGGTTGGCAAGGAAGAGTGAAGCAGGTGCTCCCAGGAGGGGAGTGGTTTCTATAGAGCTTGGAGGTGGGGCGAAGATAACATGTACGAGGGTCTTTAGGGATGCGGATAGAAGGCGGCAGTGGGGTTGGAGAGGCTGGGAAAGGAGGAGAGAGCTTCCGATTCCGAGGCTTGTCTCGATGGTGGAATTTCCAGTGCCTTCTGCTGGTGCTTGAGCAAGGAAAGTGAGGAGCCCATTTCATTTGCACCTGAATCCAGTGCGTTACCTGGTTTCCTTTGCGACTCTGGTGTCTTTGGAATACTTGTCTTTGACCCCTAAGAGAATCCAGGGACCTTTGTGTTGTTCTTACTCACTCCAAACTCCAGAAATTCTGCACATTTCACATAAGAGCAAAGCACTCATATCTTCCACCACCCCCCTTTTTTTTGTTTTTGCCAACAGGTGGATCTTGAACGCACCTTCACGTTTCGAAATTCAAAGCAGACCTACTCAGGGATTCCCATTATCGTGGCCAACATGGACACTGTGGGCACATTTGAGATGGCAGCCGTGATGTCACAGGTGAGGCGGTAGGCTTTTGTTTTTTTCCTTTGCTGCTCACAATATGGACAGGTTATCAGGAGCCCACCCTGGCTTTATACACAGGGAAGAGTAGAAATGTGAGATGTTTTGGGTCATTCTCTGTCTTTCCTTTCAATCAGAAAGTGGACAGCGTCTGGACTTTGTGTTCAGTGAGATGGTCTAGATCTGCATCCATTGCTTCCGTGAAAATGACTGTGATGCTTTTGGAAATTAGAGATACAAAAAGAAGCTAGACAACATGAAGAGTGCCATATTGCAGAAAAGTGACAGCCCCTTTAAAATTAAGGCAGAGCTGTTTTGTATGCAGTCTATGCTGCAGCATTTACTGTATAATTATGTCGAATACATGTATCGAGTGCTTATGTGCAAAACACTGCAGATAATGTATTTCTTTTTTTTTAGATGGAGTCTTGCTCTGTCGCCCAGGCTGGAGTGCGATGACACAATCTTGGCTCACGGCAACATCCACTTCCCTGGTTCAAACGATTCTCCTGCCTCAGCCTCCCAAGTAGCTAGGATTACAGTCACATGCCACCACACCTGGCTAATTTTTGTATTTTTAGTAGAGATGGGGTTTCACCATGTTGGCCAAACTGGCCTTGAACTCCTGACCTCAGGTGATCTGCCTGCCCCAAGTGCTGGGATTACAGGTGTGAGTTACTGTGCCTGGCCTGTATCTCTTAATTCTTGACACAGCTCAACAAGATAGGTTCCTTTTACAGATGAGGAAACTGAGGCAGAGAGGGGAGGGGTAGGTCACTTGCCCTAGGCCCTCAGCCAGATATA
Organism: Rhinopithecus roxellana; assembly: GCF_007565055.1. Classification (NCBI taxonomy): domain Eukaryota; kingdom Metazoa; phylum Chordata; class Mammalia; order Primates; family Cercopithecidae; genus Rhinopithecus; species Rhinopithecus roxellana. The sequence continues at coordinate 3,446,078 of NC_044552.1, read as the reverse complement.
TACAGAGAGAGAATCAGGATTCCAACCCAAACTGACTCTAGAATCTAAGGAATTTACCCCTCAACTTAAATGGACAGATCACAGTACAAGTTCAAGGTCTCTTTTAGCCAACTACGACAGCCTAATTTTCCATAAAGAGGGTAGTGAATATCCTGGCTTTGGATGGGTGTGTAGTGGCTCACACCTGTAATCCCAGGATTTGGGGAGGTGGAGGCAGGCGGATTGCTTGAGCTCAGGAATTCAAGACTAGACTGGGCAACATGGCAAAGCCTCATTTCTATAAAAAACAAAAAAATACGAAAATTGGCTCGGTGTGGTGGCATGAGCCTGTAGTCCCAGCTACGCGGGAGGCTGAGGTGGGAAGATCACTTGAGCTGGGAGGCAGAGGTTGCAGAGAGCCAAGATGGCGCCACTGCACTCCAGTCTGGGTGACAGAGCAAGACCCTGTCTCAAAAAAAAAAATAAAAAAAAAACAAAAAAAAAAACAAAACTCATTGTGTAGATCAATCTGAGAAGTACTGTTTGTTAAAATAAAACTTAAAAACAAATTAAAAATAGTGTCCTGGCTTTGGGAAAGATAAAGGAAAACCCGTTTGTGGGCAGGACCTTTATGGGTGAGGGGCAGAGCATCTTCTGCATCCTAGATGTGGAATGTCTGCTGCACTCAGGGGTTCTGTCTTTCCTGTGGATAATGCCTGCCAAGTGAAAAGGTAAATCCAATTAGTTGAGAGAGCTTCTCACTGTGAGCAGCAAGTCTAACCACAGGAGGCGCTGAGATTCATTATTAGCCAGCGATTCGAAGGAAAAGATTCTCAAATAAATGATGAGCTCCCAAAATGGAGTAGGGGTGGTCTGTCAGATGCCATGATCACTTGCATGTCTGTCAAACCTCAGCTCCTACTGAGCATTGGGCCAGAGGCTAATAAATTAATTGCTAAGGAACTGGTATTTTTTTTCTCCTAACCCTTTCCCTGCTTTGCTCTGTCATGAGCCATTGCTACTGATGGATTATGTGTTAGTGTAAAAGTGAGGGGAACCAGGGAGCAATCAAGTCTGATTAATTCACATAATAGATTATAGTCCAGGAAAAACCTAGAACTTGCTGTGCTCTTCCCATTTTCCTGGGAAGTCTCCCTGCTAAGGGAATAGCATAGACTGGTGTAGCTAACCATGGATGGCTACTGTGAATTTCCTGTTTCTAGGATCCATAGAACTAGTGCAAGTTACTAAAGTCATAGAAGTTTAGGATGAGAAGTTGTAGATGGGGACATAGGTAGCCCCAGAGAAGTTAGGTGGGAGGCTTCTGTTAAAGGGCAAGGTGTACAATCTCCATAGTCAGATCCGAGTTTGACTCTGGCCTTCGCCTCTTCCTAGCCATGCACGCAGTTGTTAAATTTTGTAATTTTTTTTTTTTTTTTGAGACCGAGTTTTGCTCTTGTTGACTAGGCAACAAGGCAGTGGTGCCATCTTGGCTCACTGCAACCTCTGCCTCCCAGGTTCAAGTGATTCTGCTGCCTCAGCCTCCCGAGTAGCTGGGATTACAGGCACTCCACCATGCCCGGCTAATTTTTTGTATTTAGTAGAGATGGGGTTTCACCATGTTAGGCTGGTTTTGAACTGCTGACCTCAGGTGATCCACTCACCTCACCCTTCAAAAATGCTGGGATTACAAGTGTATGCCATCGCGCTCAGCAAATTTTGTAGGTTTTATTTGTTTTTTGTTTTTTTAAATAGACATGGGGGTCTTGCCATGTTACCAGGCTGGTCTCGAACTCCTGGGCTTCAGTGATCTTCCTGCCTTGGCCTCCTAAAGTGCTGGGATTACAGGCGTAGGCCACCATGCCTGGGCAATTTAAATCTCTTAAGATCCATGTATGCTCATGAAGCTAATAATGCTGTTCAAAGTTGTTCCAAAAATTAAATGAAATGATACATGGAAAAGACTGACACAAAGCAGGTCAGCAGGTCATAAATGCTGGGGCAATAGTCATAGATTTAGGGTTATACTTTATATAATTCCCACCGTCAAGAATACCAACTGCCTGATGGATTTACCTTTCAGCAAGAAGTGTTCAGGTTGTGAACACAAGAGAAAGCTTTTGGGGATAAGGTGGGGTTCTTTAGGGCTGGCTAAGCAGAAGTTTGCGTTAGGATGGTCCTTCTCCTAGGCGGGGGACCTGCTGCCTGCTTTTCTCTTTGGACCATCTGTGCTGCTGCTTTTGACCTAATACAGGTGTGGGTGGGAGCCTGGGTCGGCTGGGCAGGGCTCTGAGAATTCTCTTTTATCCCTCTCCTGCCTCCTGGCAGAGCCTCAATAGTCCTGAATGCAGTATTGTCTAACCAGACTAGAATGGGAAACAGGGTTTTATGATTTCAGTGGTTGTACTTTTGTCTGGTTTTGGCTGCTAGGAGCATATTCAAAGCAAATTAAGCATGGATGGCAGGAACACTGATGCCTCTGTCTTGTTGGATCACCACCTCCAGATGGAGGAGCGGGGGGGCCCTCACTTGGCTTCCCATCCTAATGGTGCTGTTTTGTTTCCTAGCACTCCATGTTTACGGCAATTCACAAGCATTACTCCCTGGATGACTGGAAGCTCTTTGCCACAAATCACCCAGAATGCCTGCAGGTACGACTACAGCCTGGTTATCAATTACCAGTGTAGCAGGGGGAGCAAAATCTTCAGAGCTGTCAAGAGGATTTCAGTCAGTAGCAGAGAGACATTGAGAGTTCAGTGTTTCTCTAGCCCTGTGCCATTGCCAGGGATTTGCTGAGAAAATTTGTTTCCATATCATGTTATTAAAATACTAGGATTTATCTGTAAGAAATGTCTGTTTTCCCTTGAAAGATGAAGCGTTATATCCCAAGAATTTGGGGAAGACCTGTGTTTCCTGCCAGCTAATTCAAGGTAGAGCCTGTCTTTTGGGTGTAGAAAAAACTTCTGAGTAAAACAAGGTGTTTTAGAGTTGAGTAAATATTATTCCCACCAGGATGGCTATCATCAAAAAGACGGATAATAGCCAGGCACCATGGATCATGCCTGTAATCCCAGCACTTTGGGAGGCTGAGGTAGGAGGATTGCTTGAACCCAGGAGTTCAAGGCCAGCCTGGTTAACATCGTGAGACCCCCATCTCTATTTAAAAGAAGACAATAATTGTTGTTGAGGATGTGGAGAAACTGAAACCCTTGTTCACTGCTGGGAGTGGAAAATGGTGCATGCAGCTGCTTTGGAAAGCAGTTGTCAGTTCCTGGAACATTAACTATAAGAGTTACCATGTGACCCAGCAATTCCATTTCTAGGTGTAGACTCAACAGAAATGCACACATTTCCGCAGAAAAACTTGTACATGAATGTTCATAGCAGCGTTATTCATAATAGCCCAAAGTAGACTCAACCCAATGTCTATCAGTGGGTGAAAGGACATACAAAATAAGGTATATCCATACAATGGAACATTGTTTAGCCGGAAGAAGGAGTCAAAGTCTGATCGGGCTACGGCATGGACGAACCTTGAGGACATTTCACGAAGTGAAAAGGCCAGAAGCAGCCGGGCACAATGGCTCATACCTGTAATCCCAGAACTTTGAGAGGCCGAGTTGGGTGGATCACCTGAGGTCGGGAGTTTGAGATCAGCCGGCCCAGCATGGAGAAACCCTGTCTTTACTAAAAATACAAAATTAGCCGAGTGTGGTAGCGCATGCCTATAATCCCAGCTACTTGGGAGGCTGAAGCAGGAGCATTGCTTGAACCCGGGAGGTTCAAGCGGAAGTTGCGGTAAGCCAAGGTCATGCCATTGCACTCCAGCCTGGGTAGCGATAGAGAAACTCTGTCTCAAAAAAGAAAAAAACAGAAAAGGCCACACGCAAAGGCCATAGCATCTATGATCCTATTTCTAGGAAATGTCCAGAATAGGCAAATCTAAGTCATAAAATAGATTAGTGGCCTGAGGGGCTGAGGAAGTGTGGGAAGGGAGTGTGGTTAAGGGGTTTGGGACTTTCTTTGGGAGGATTATGAAAATGTTCTAAAATCGATCATGATGGTTACAGAACTCTAAATGTACTAACAATCATTGAATTGTGCTTGTTGAATGGGTATGGCATGTCATTATATTTCAAAAAGCTGTTAAAAACCCAAGCATTTTAAAAACAACAAAAAGCCCTGCTGCAACACGCCTGCACCTCCTCCTGCCACATTCAGGGGGTTCTGAGCCAAAGCCACAGGCAGGTCTCCCTGGGTTAGAGGTACTCCCTGCTGGTCAGATCATTTATGATTGGAAAATGACTTCAGATCGTACCGTTTTCAAGGTCTCACTGGCTTTCTGTTGTTGTTGTTACTGTGCTTTAATTATGTATGGATTTTGATTAGTGAAAACGTGGTTTTGGAGACAAAATAATTCTGACTCAATAGTAAGTCCTTCATTTTTGCCATATTGTGTTCAAGTGAATTATGCTTGTTTTCACTTTCTTCTGTTTTTCTCTATAAGTTTGGGAATAATGATTTTCTTTTTTTCTTTTTCTCAGACCTCCAACTTCTTTTTTATTTATTTATTTATTTATTTATTTTTTATTTGAGACAGAGTTTTGCTCTTGTCACCCAGACTGGAGTGCAGTGGCGTGATCTTGGCTCACTGCAACCTCCACCTCCCGGGTTCAAGTGATTTTCTTGCCTCAGCCTCCTGAGTAGTTGAGATTACAGGCATGTGCCACTTAGCTCGGCTGATTTTTTGTATTTTTAGTAGAGATGAGGTTTCACCATGTTGGCCTCAAGTGATCCACCCACCTTGGCCTCCCCAAGTGCTGGGATTGTAGGCGCGAGCCACCACGCCCGGCCTCCCTCCACCTTCTTTAAGGGAGCTTTTGGCAATGTATTGTTAACTGGAACTGTGGCCTTCATTACCAAGTGTCATACATCGACTTACTACACAGCCTGCCACCAAATAAAAGGCAAATTCAAAAGGGATAATGTTAAAAACTTAGTAGCGGTGAGAGAAGGCAACCAATCTCAAGTTCCACGTAGTGTACTTCAACAGAAATGAAGTAAGATTTAAAAAAAGCAGAGTTCTAGTGGGAGGGAGAGTGGGCTTGTGTGGATTGGGCTGGCACAGGGCAGAGCTGTGAACCATGAGGCCCAGACGTGAATGCACAGAGAAGGCTGGAGTAAATATGTGTCATGTTAACCATCAGCTCACACTCAGTCTCTGCGCTGCAGCTACATTGTTATGATTTGGGAGAATAACATAAAGGATATTAAGATAGATCACTCATATGTGGCCCAGGATTTGGAGATAAGAGTTAAAATATAAACAATCCATGTCTTAGTTTCACTAAGGCATAAATTAGTGAAAACAAGTCCTTTCCCAAGGGGCAGATGTTCAGAGAAGGGAGAGGTGTGAGGTTCCAGGGCACTGGTGGAAGTTAAGGGACAAGGGTGTTACAGGGGAGGATATGGTGGCTTCAGATTTAAAAATGTACAAGTGCAGTTGTGAACGATCACGTCAGCCTTGTTTGTTTTCACACCTTGGGAAATTTTATCCCTTTAATAGGAAAACAGATTTGCAGTTCTGTGTACAGGTTGAGATTTGCGTGCTGTATTAGGCTGTTCTTGCATTGCTTTAGAGAAATACCTGAAGCTGGGTAATTTATAAAGAAAAGAGGTCTAATTGGCTAATGGTTCTGCAGGCTGTACAGGAAGCATAGCATCACCCATCTGTTATTGGGGAGGCCTCGGGAAGCTTCCAATCATGGTGGAAGGCGAAGTGGGAGAGAGAGAGAAAGAGAGGATGGGAGGTCATACACTTTTAATGACCAGATCTCCTGTGAACTCAGACCTAGAGATCACCAAGGGGATGGCCCAAGCCATTCATAAGGGATCCACCCCCATGACCCAGACACCTCCCACCAGACCCCACCTCCAGCATTGGGGATCATATTTCAACATGAAATTTGGGTGAGGACAATATCCAAACTACATCACATGCTGCGCTATTATTTTATTGGGAGTAAAACTCAAAATAGAAAGGAGTTTATCAGAGGCATTTCAGACATCTTCCCCTCTCTTGCTCCCCAAGCAAGGCGCTTAGGGTGAAGGCCACAGCTTTCATGTGGGGAAGCCCGAGTTGATTGCTATTTCTCCTTCCTGGAAACTTTCTAGTTCTTGCACACTGTCCTCCCTTGAATTTCCCTGATATGACACAGTCATGCCAGTCGTTTTTTTTTTTTTGGCAGAGGGGGATGGAATCTCGCTCTGTTGCCCAGACTGGAGTGCAGTGGCACGATCTCGGCCCATGGCAACTTCTGCCCGCCGGGTTCAAGCTATTCTCCTGCCTCAGCCTCCCAAGGAGCTGGGATTACAGGCACCTGCCACCATGCCTGGCTAATTTTTGTATTTTTAGTAGAGACAGAGTTTCAACATGTTGGCCAGGCTGGTCTCGAACTCCTGACCTCAGGTGATCCATCTGCCTCAGCCTCTCAAAGTGCTGGGATTACAGGCACGAGCCACCGCACTTGGCTAATTTTTGTATTCTTAGTAGAGACGGAGTTTCACCATCTTGGCCAGGCTGGTCTCAACCTCCTGACCTCTGGTGATCTGCCTGCCTTAGCCTCCCAAAGTGCTAGGATTACAGCATGAGCCACCGTGCCTGGCCAAAGTTTAGATAATTTAATGAATGAATCCCTTTTACCTCTGCTGTTGCATGTGTCTTGAGCAGGTGCATTGTGCATTTGATTAGGGTAGACCTAAAAGGGTTGTTGTACTGTCCCAGAATAGGTGCATAGATGGGGCAGGGTCTGATGTCTGAATGCTACTGTTCATGCCTGTCTTCTTGGTTTATTTTGGTGCAGCACGTAGCCGTGAGTTCCGGCAGTGGGCAGAACGATCTGGAAAAGATGACCAGCATCTTGAAAGCTGTGCCACAGGTTAAGTTTATTTGCCTGGATGTGGCCAATGGGTATTCAGAACATTTTGTGGAATTCGTGAAACTCGTCCGTGCCAAATTTCCTGAACACACCATTATGGTAAGTACGGTAGAATATTATGGTAGAACATTCTCAAAATGGGGAAGCCACGAGGGAGTTGTTCAGTGTGTCGGGGGAGCTGTATTCTCTTCAGAGCTTTTGGTGCTTCTTTGGTCAAAAATTAATTGAGGATCATTTGGGAAAGGATAGGTAGCCACCATGGAAGATCTGAAAACTAGCTTTCCTCTATAAATAATAAAATTCCCATCAACTTCGTAGGATGTTGGCTCCAGTTTTTCGTAAGTATCATCACATGTTTCTTACTATCTGATACTTTTTTTGTTTGAGAAGGAGTCTCACTCTGTTACCCAGGCTGGAGTGCAGTGGGGCGATGTCAGCTCACTGCAACATATACCTCCTGGGTTTAAGCGATTCTTGTGCCTCAGCCTCCCGAGTAGCTGGGATTATAGGTGCCCACCACCATGCCTGGCTGATTTTTTGTATTTTTAGTAGAGACTGGGTTGCACCATGTTGGCCAGGCTGGTCTTGAACTCCTGACCTCAGGTGATCCGCCCACCTTGATCTCCCAAAGTGCTGAGATTACAGGTGTGAGCCACTGCACCTGGCCCCATATGATACCTTTAAAAGGGTCTATAGTACTTCTTAACAGAGAGTGTCTTTTAATATTGAAAACATGTGACTGGGTTTGAGTGTCACATATGTAGGTGACACTCCATGTCCCACCCCTACTGCCAATGGAAAACTCTGCTGTAGGAGTTGGGAGTCCATGATATGAACATTTCATGACAGTCTATTATCAGTGGCGAATCGGTCGGTGGTGTATTTTATCTAGGAGTTTTGTTTCTTGACTTTTCCTGTATTTTCCTAATTACTTGCACCTTAACTAGTTAGAATGTAGATTTGTGACTTTTGGGAAAGATGGATTGGCAGAAAAAGGGATTTAGAAGCTCTAAAATACAACTTGGGCTTTTGCAAAAACCTGTATTGTAATTAGGCAAGTTTTTGCTAATTCTAATTATGATGGCACATACTGATCGACCACTAGATAATTTACCTAACCCTTCGTTTTTTGAATTTTGAACTTCATTTCTTCTTGTATATGTCATCATTGTAAGAAAGTTGGAAGGAAGGAATTGTTATGGAGTAAAGTCTTCTGTTAAAGGACTTCCAAGGATTGTTAAGTATTTTTATGCTTTTCAAACATGTAGGAAGAAAGGATCAAGAATTGTTCCAGCCGGGTGCAATGGCTCACACCTGTAATCCTGGCACTTTGGGAGGCCGAGCTGGGTGGATCACCTGAGGTCAGGAATTTGAGACCAGCGTGGCCAACATGGCGAAACCCTGTCTCTATTAAAGATACAAAAATTAGCCAGGCATGGTGGTGGGCGCCTTTACTCCCAGCTACTCGGGAGGCTGAGGCAGGAGAATCTCTTGAACCCAGGAGGTGGAGGTTGCAGTGAGCCAAGATCATGCCACTGCACTCCAGCCTGGGCAACAGAGGGAGACTCCGTCCCAAAAAAAGAAAAGAGTTGGCCAGGCGCCGTGGCTCACACCTGTAATCCCAGCACTTTGGGAGGCTGAGGTGGGTGGATCATGATGTCAAGAGTTCAAGACGAGCCTGGGCAAGATGGTGAAATCCTGTCTCTACTAAAAAACAAAAAAAGGACAAAAATTAGCCAGGCGTGGTGGCAGGCAACTGTAATCCAAGCTACTTGGGAGGCTGAGGCAGAGAATTGCTTGAACCCGGGAGGCAGAGGTGGCAGTGAGCCGAGATCTCGCCACTGCACTCCAGCCTGGGTGACAGTGAGACTGTCTCAAAAAAAAAAAAAAAAAAAAAAAAAAGAATTGTTCCAAGGTCAACCAGCTGTACCAGTGTTAGAAGTGGGTTGGGAAATAGAAAAATTCACTGTGTTCTCTGTAATAGAACAGCCAACTTCATTGTTTTTGATGATGTTTGTTGAACACTATTAAATAGTTGGAAATATATATGTGTTTATTGGCCTCAGCCCTTGGTTCTTGAGACAGAACTCTTAAAACCCTTGTAGATAACGGTGCCCAGAGAATCTTTTGTTCTAATATTTGCTCTTTGATCCTGGTTGCTGACACAGCTTCTAGAACCTTTGTAATTTCCGGAGTGATGAGAGCACCTGGGACAGAGTTTCTGAATCCCTTGGGATTTCCTGGATGGTAGGAGTAGCTTTTGTTCTAATATTTGATCTTTGACCCTGGTTCCTGACACATGGTTCCTAAATCCTTTGGGATTTCCTGGGTGATAGCAGTGCAGCTGCTCTTGTCCTAACAAGACAACTCTTAATGGGCTTCTGTGTGGGGGTACCAGATAGACCAAGCCATGACGAGAAGCTTGGAGCTTCCAGCCCCGTCCTCCATTTTCCAGAGAGGGGAGAGGGCTGGAAGTAGAGTTAATAATCCATTATGCCTCCTTGATGAGGCCTTCATAGAAACCCCCAAAGTATGGGGTTTTGAAAGCTTCCTGGCTAGTAACACGTCTACATGCCTGGAGGGTGGCAGACTCCAGCTCTGTGGGGACAGAAGCTCCTGCACTCTGGACTCTTCTAGACCTCACCCTATGTCTCGCTTCATCAGGCTGTTCATCTGTATCCTTCATCATAGCCTTTATTAGTATGATAAACTGGTAAATGTTCCATAAGTGGTAATCCTTTGTATCTTTTGATCTTCTTTTTCTTGACAGTATATTTGAGATTCACCATGTTGCTTTATGTCAGCTGTGTGTATATATTCCTTGGTTCCTGGAGCTAATCTTTAATATCATTTCCCAGATACCTCACTTGCTCTTTTTCCTTCTCTTTACTTTCCAGCTGGTTGTATCACTGTTAAACTCACTCCTTAATGCTCTTTGTCTGTTTGGCCTGCCATCATAAAATACCATAAACCGACTGGTGTATAAACAACAGAATGTAATTGCTCACAGTTCTGTGATTTTGGACAGAAATCAAAATCAAGGTGTTGGCTGATTTAGTGTCTGGTTTCACCGTTCCTCATAGGTGGTGCCTTCTTGCTGCGTCTTCATACGGTGGAAGAGGCATACAGGCTCCTTGGAACCTCTCTTGTGAGGGCACTAATCCCATTCATGAAGGCTGCACCCTTATGACCTAATCACCTCCCAAAGGCCCCACCTCCTAATGCCATTGGATTGAAGATTCAGTTTCAGCATAGGAGTTTGTGGGGGACACAAACATTCAGCCCATAGCACCCCAGAAGTCAGTGTGGGCACATGAGCTGAGTCACACTGGGGAAGTTGCATTCTTTCTGAATCTCACTTTCCTCACCTGTGAAAAGGAGGTTGAGGATCCTCATGGCTGGAGAATGACTCTGGGGCTCAGATGGGATGCAGTTTTATAACAGCGCCGCCTTCACTAGCAGTTGCTTGTCTCTGGTGAGTGTCATCAAGGGCACCTGCTCTGAGAACTGAGTCAGAGATGGAGAAGAAAGATGGAGGGTAATGTGGGGTTTGTTTTAAGAAGAGAGAGAAAATGTGTGTCACTCTTTAAAATGACAAGTGATAGTGGAAAATGCATTAGTGTTCCCAAGCTGTCCATTGCCTTCTGCAAACTGGAGCTGCTGTGGGGTGTAGTTCACAGCCGGGCCTGCTGAGAGCTGCAAGCTGCCTGTTGGACAGTCTAGAGAGCCTGCCTGTCGCCTCTGGAAGGACAAAGACCAGGAAGGAGGGAAGTGCAGGAAGGAGGGGGCTGGGTAAGACGAGGGAAAGGGTGTTGTTACCAGTGTAGAACTTAGGAGTTGCTATGGGGGAGTTAACTGGGAGGGAAGAGATTGGTTCAGAGTTCCCACAGCTGTCTGGGAAGCCACCAACAGCGAGACCCTCTCCAGCACCTGCTGCCTGGCTGGCCCAGGAGTATGTTTTCACTGCTCTTACTGGTTTCCCCAGCAATGAACAGGAGACTTTGGCAAGGTAGGTGTTTATTCTTAAGCTGCTCTGTGCCTGCAGTTACCCTTGAAATCTGTGATTTATTTGGAAACCTCCAGTACTTTTATGTCCTTGGTTTTTGGTGTTTTTGAAACATAATTTCTCTTATGGCTTTTGGAGGCATAGTGAAGACGCATTCATATTTATCCAGTGTTTTGGAACTGAATGATGTACTATGAGGACTGAGTGTTATGGAATGGAGTGTGTTATGATTGTTACAATACAGTGAACAGAAAGGATGCTTGCAAACGTTCCAGGCAGAAGCTGGCAGTTCCCAGCCTCTGCACCAGGAGTGAGGGCTTGTCATTCCCTGTGCCCAGTTTCTCCTGTTTTTTTTTTTTTTTTTTTTTTTTTTCTTGCCTTTCACCTAAGATGAGCCTTGCCACATAGAGGTAGGAGAAGCAGGGATTTCTAGAGAACAACTTTGGCAGAAAAGGTCATATTGAGGGGCTGGCTGATTGAAGAGTATACCAGGTCCTGTGGCTGGTTTGCCTGGTGGCTTTCAGGGAGGAAAGAGAATAATGTGTTTTGGGGTACATTCTCAGTACTGTGGAAAAAGGCACTAGCACAGACTAGGCACTTTAAAAAAAAAAAAAATGTTTGTAGAAACAGAATCTTACAGTGTTGCCCAGGCTGATCTCAAACTCCCAGCTTCAAGCAATCCTCCTATCTCTGCCTCCTAAAGTGCTGAAATTACAGGCATGAATCACCATACCTGGCCAGAACTTCTTTTATAATAACAAACCTTTGAGTAGAGATAATAGCGCCTACTTTTGTTGACGTGAAACTTTGTCCTAGAGAGCTCAGGGAGCCTTCTGAGGGTTACACCACCAGTGAGTGCTGGATCTTGCATTCAGGGCCAGGTGACTTGCCTGGGCCTGCGACTTTTTGCTATTGTCCCCCACATGCCACCAACTCAGTCTTGCTGGTGAGAGGTGAAGCCAGCTGGACTTTCTGGGTCAAGTGGGGACTTGGAGAACTTTTCTGTCTAGCTAGAGGATTGTAATTGCACCAATCAGTGCTCTGTGTCTAGCTAAAGGTTTGTAAATGCACCAATCAGCACTCTGTGTCTAGCTAAAGGATTGTAAATGCACCAATCACCTCTCTGTAAAAATGCACCAATCAGCGCTCTGTATCTAGCTAAAGGTTTGTAAATGCACCAGTCAGCACTCTGTAAAATGGACCAATCAGCAGGATATGGGCGGGGCCAAATAAGGGAATAAAAGCTGGCCACCTGCGCCAGCAGCGGCAACCCACTCAGGTCCTCTTCCACACCGTGGAGGGTTTGTTTTTTCGCTCTTTGCAATAAATCTTGCTGCCGCTCACTCTTTCGGTCTGCACTATCTTTATGAGCTGTAACGCTCACCGCGAAGGTCTGCAGCTTCACTTCTGAAGTCAGCAAGACCACGAACCCACCAGGAGGAATGAACACCTCCGGGTGCGCCACCTTTAAGAGCTGTAACACTCACCGTGAAGGTCTGCAGCTTCACTCCTGAAGTCAGCGAGACCACGAACCCACCTAGAGGAAAGAACAACGCCAGACACGCCACCTTTAAGAGCTGTAACATTCACTGTAAAGAATGAACAACTTTGGATGCACCACCTTTAAGAACTGTAACGCTCACTGAGAAGGTCTGTGGCTTCACTCCTGAAGTCAGCGAGACCACAAACCCACCAGAAGGAAGAAACTCCAGACACATCCGAACATCTGAAGGAACAAACTCCGGACACACCATCTTCAAGAACTGTAACACCCACTGCCAGGGTCTGCGGCTTCATTCTTGAAATTGGCAAGACCAAGAACCCACCGGAAGGAACCAATTCTGGACACACTGGGACTTGGAGGTCCCTGTGTTGGCTCTGGGAAATGTTTTTGTGCTGGTGGCTCTTTCTGACCTGGTCTGGAGGAAATAGGTCCTTGAGATCTAATCTGTTAAGATTAGATAGAGGCCAAGTTCTACTACCCTGGGGCAATGCCATGTCAGCCGCTTTGGGCAGATCTCCGGGAGCCATAGGCTAGATTTCCACGGCTGGACCCTGATGTTTCCATCCGTGACTGGTGGCTCATTGGCCTGCCCACGTTCTTTCTCAAGGTTCTGAGCCACACGGAGACGTTTCCACTCTACACCTCTTCACAGAGAGACGGACACATCCTTTGAATGTTCTTGAAGGCTTGGGGCAGGTCTAGGGCGTCATCAGTTGAGTGTGCCTCCCCTGAGGTACAAGGGGTGTGTATGGCTGAGAGCACCTCTCAGGCTGTGTTCCCTGGATTTTCTGTATTCACCCACTTTCTGGAACCATAGCTGAAAGCTAGGAACGTGATGTTATCTCTGAAGAGTTGCATAATAAACTCAGTTTAACGTGGCTATTGCCTTGATAGCAGCTATGTTTCCACTGGCAGGTAGTGGGACATTTTCCATGTGCTTGGGAGCAGTCACTGGGGTTGATACTCCTTTTTGTTGTTGTTGTCGTCGTTGTTATTGTTGATACAGAGTCTCACTCTGTTGCCCAGGCTGGAGTGTGGTGGCGCGACCTGGGCTCATTGCAACCTCTGCCTCCCAGGTTCAAGTGATTCTCCTGAGTAGCGCACCTGGTTAATTTTTGTATTTTTAGTACAGACGAGGTTTCACCATGTTGGCCAGGCTGGTCTCGAACTCCTGACCTCAGGTGATCCACCGGCCTCGGCCTCTCAAAGTGTTGGGATTACAGACGTGAGCCACCGTGCCTGGCCATATTTCTCTTTTTATGTTAGGGGTTGGCACATCATAGCCTGTGGGCCAAATCTAGCCACCTGCTACCTGTTTGCCAACCCTTGCCTGTTACCATCCCATGGAAAGGATTTTTCTTGCCAGAGGACCCCAGAAAAACCAGTAAAAAGTGGGTGAAGAAGTTACTGTTTAATGGGTACAGAATTTCAGTTTGGGATGTTTAAAAAGTTCCAGAGATGGATAATGGTGTTGATTGTACAACAGTGTGAATGTACTTAATGCCAGTGAACCGTACAGCTAAAAACTTTATTCACAAATAACTTTTGTATTAAATAATTTAAAATAAAATGAATTTTTAGGTGTATAGCTCAGTGGCACTAAGTACCTTCACGTAAAAATTTTTAAAAATTAAAAAACAAAAATTTTACTTTTATTTTCTACATGTAAAATTTGCACCTAGTAAATTTTATGTTATGTGTATTTGACCACAATTACAAAAAAACTAAAAAGAATGGGTAAAGGAGCAATAAACAGAAAGCACTCTTAAGTGGAGAGACTAACATTGTAAAGCACCACCAAGAGCTGGGCCTTGTGCTCAGAATTTGAGAGACTAAAGTGGGTACATCCACCCCCATTTTATAGCAGGATAAATGGAGACTCTTGAGTTGAAGTGATTTGCTCGGAAGTACCAAGTAATGAGGGAGGTCCAGCATTCCACCCCAGATCTTTCTGAACTTACTTTGCCATAGACGTTGAGGCCTAAAGGAAAGCTGGAAAAATTGGGGCAAAGCAATTTTTGTTTTTATTTTTGCCCAGAGAACTTTTGTCATTCTATTCAGGCTGCAGTAACAAGATGCGATAAACAGAATAGCTTATATTATAAAAATCAGAAGTTGGCCTGCTGTGGTGGCTCACACCTGTAATCCTACCACTTTGGGAGGCTGAGGCAGGCAGATTGCTTGAGCCCAGGAGTTTGAGACCAGCCTCGCCAACATGGAGAATCCCTATCTCTACTAAAAATACAAAACACTAGCGGGGCGTGGTGTCACATGCCTGTAGTCCCAGCTACTTGGGAGGCTGAGGTGGGAGGATCACCTGAGCCTGGGAAGTTGAGGTTATAGTGAGCTGTGATTGCGCCTTTGCACTCCAGCCTGGACAACAAAGTGAGACCCTGTCTCAAAAAATAAATAAATAAATAAATAAAAGTACAAATCAGAAGTTTATTTTCACAGTTCTGGAGGCTAGGGAGTCCAATATCAAGGCAGATTCAGTATCTGGTGAGGGCCCGCTTCCTGGCTCATACATAGATGGTCGTCTTTTCATTGTCGCCTCTTGTGGATCTCTCTCAGGCCTCTTTTAGAAGGGCACTAATCCCATTGTTTAGGGCTCCGCCCCCAGGACCTACCTAATCACCTCCCTAAATCCCCACCTGCTAATATCACCACCTTGAGGGTAAAGATTTCAACACATTAATTTTGGAGGGACATAAACATTCAGACCATACCAACTTTAAAAAAAAAGGGTACAAAAGTAGTTGAAGTCTTGACTTGGCTACTTTTTTGTCTTTTCCATGACCTTCAACCTCTCCTTGACACAGAGGAGCAATTGTTGCCTTCCAGAGCATGGGGGAGCCGGAAACATTCTGGGCTTCCCTAGGAAGAGGGGTTGACCGGCAGAAACCTCCGTCTGTCTGCCTCAGTGCTCTGGACAAGGGCTCATTGCTTCCATGTTGTCATGGCTGCCCAAGAAATGAACGTGCATGAACTGCCTAGGTGACTGAGCCTGCTGTGCTGCTACACACAGTCCCATTCTGACAGTCCTCCACTCCACACCCAAGGTGCTTCATGACAAGATAAAGGAGACTCCTCACTTAATCACCCTGACCAGCTGCTTCCTGGCCCCGGTTATCACACCCCATTCCCAGAGGCTGCTTGCCGGCACACCAGGGACTTCACTAAAGCCTGACCACACTCCTGTCGTATTCTCATTTCTGATTTGGTCTTTTCCTCTTTTCCCTTATTTTGCCCTTCTCGATTTCAAACTTGAACTGACAGCTTTTTGTTCCTGCCGATGGAAACTTCCCCGTCCTCCTGGCAGCATTCTTGCTGTGCTGTGCCTCATGGTTGAGGCATTTCATAATCACTTTGGGTTTTTCCACACAGTGGCAGTGACCACATTTGGACCATGGACAGATCCAGCAGCCACACAGGTAGCTGATGGGATGGAGAGACATTTACACAAGCTTCTGGGTTACTAAAGCGGTGTCAGTCTTCTTGATGTTTTTAAACTGACTTTGGCCAGTTGAGGTGGCTCATGCCTGTAATCCCAGCACTTTGGGAGGCAGAGGCGGGGCATTACTTGAGGCCAGGAGTTAGAGACCAGCCTGGGCAACATAGCAAGACCCTATCTCTGTTTTAAAAATAAACAAGTAAGTAAGTTAAGTAGAACTTACTTCGACTCTATCTGGTTGTACCTGGTACGTCTATGGTGAGCTGACTTGAATTAATTTGTCTAAAGTAGCCCCTTAAAATGGTTCATAGGTGGCGCCAGATTGGGGAAAAGAAATCCACATTGAAAATGAATTGGCCTACACGGTGAAACCCCGTCTCTACTAAAAAATACAAAAAACTAGCTGGGCGAGATGGCGGGCGCCTGTAGTCCCAGCTACTCGGGAGGCTGAGGCAGGAGAATGGCGTAAACCTGGGAGGCGGAGCTTGCAGTGAGCCGAGATTGCGCCACTGCACTCCAGCCTGGGTGACAGAGCAAGACTCCGTCTCAAAAAAAAAAAAAAAGAAAAGAAAATGAAATTGTGGCTGGGTGCGGTGGCTCATGCCTGTAATCCCAGCACTTTGGGAGGCTGAGGCAGTCAGATTTGCTTGAGCTCAGGAGCTTGAGACCAGCCTAGGCAACAAGGCGAACCTCTTGTCTCTACAGAAAATACAAAAATTGGTCAGGCGTGGTGGCACATGCCTGTAATCCCAGCTACTTGGGAGGCTGAGACAGGAGAATTGCTTGAGCCTGGGAGGTTCACGCTGCAGCAAGCCATGTTTGTGCCTCTACACTCCAGCCTGGGAGACAAGAATGAGACCCTGTCTCAAAAAGAATAAGAAAAGAAAAGAAAATGTGTGGTGGGCTTCGAGTAGCTTCTCTAAAGTTTTTGTGGTTTGGTTTGGTTGTTTAGCAAGTCAGCCACTGGGGAGGAACTGGAGCTTGCGCCCTGCTTCTTAGGCTCCTGTTAGGTTCTCAGGGACAGAGCTCATGCTGTTCCTCGCACTTTAAAAAACAAAACTAAACACTCCTGCCCCCATTTAATTATAAAAGTAACACACTTCTTAGTATAAAATCCAGAAAAGATTAAAGAAGAAAATAATAAAAGTGAGATCATCTCTTCACCTAGACATCATCTGTTAGCATTTTGGTGTATTTTTTCATACTCACATATACTTTTTTAAATAACAAAATTGAAATCTTTCTATTTCTCCCAACATTATACTAAAAGCATTTAAGCATTTTTCCCACGCTGTTAAACCACTCTTAGGCTGGGTGTGGTGACTCACACCTGTAATTGCAGCACTTTGGGAGGCCAAGGTGGGCAGATCACCTGAGGTCAGGAGTTCGAGACCAGCCTGGCCAACTTGGCGAAACCCTGTCTCTACTAAAAATACAAAAATGAGCCGGGCAGTGGGGAGTGTGCCTGTAATACCAGCTACTAGGGAGGCTGGGGCAGGAGAATCACTTGAACCCAGGAGGCAGAGGTTGCAGTGAGATCATGCCACTGCACTCCAGCCTGGGCGACAGAGCGAGACTCCGTCTCAAAAGCAAAACAAAACAAAACACAAAAAACATCGCATGGATGGGTCATACACTGTTGGCTCATTCCATTTTGGGGAATGTATTTACAGTTCTGCACTGTTATAGAGAATACATCTTTGTAGTTAAATGCTTGTCCACCCTTATGATTATTTCCTTGGGAGAGAATCTTAGAAGAATTATTGAATACAAAGAAGTGCATATTTCTTTTATATGGACAAATTGCTTTCTGGGAAAACAGACTATGATAAATTTTCCCAGAAGAAAGAGAGGTTCCGCCTGATGTTTTCTCTTTAGTATTTACTGTTTACAACTACTGAGAATTTGTTAAGTGAAAGGTAGTACCTCATTGGTACCTTAGTTTACATTTGGTTATTCGGGAGGTTGAACACTTTTTCCATTTTTCTTAGCCACTTATTTCTTTCAGTAGTGTGTTCATGTCCTTTGGCACTTAGTCTGTGAGATGTTAGCTTTTTTCTTACAGGTTTGTAAGAGTTCTTACTATGTTAAGGATAATAACCCTTTGTCAAAATTGTAGATATTTTTCTCTACCTGGGTATTTGCTGATTGTGTGAATATCCGTGTTTATGTATATGTACGTTTTTTTTTCTTTTTTCTTTTTTTTTTTACATGGAGACGGAGTTTCGCCATGTTGCCCAGGCTGGTCTCGAACTCCTGGGCTCAAGCAGTCCACTTACCTCAGCCTCCCAAGTGCTGTGATTATAGGTGTGAGCCGCTGCACTTGGCCAAGTTTTTAGTTTTTATGTAGACGGCTCTGTCGTTACGTTTTTTCACTTTTATACTTATTGAAGGTATTCCAGGTTTCCTTCTGAATGTGGGGAGTATAACTTTAATTTTAATTCTTTAATCTACCTGTAGTCCTCTTTCTGGGCCATCTGTGATTTTTCCATTGTCAGCTGCTGTTTGGATTGAAGCTTTGAGCCCTCCTTATCACCTTTTCCCCACATCCTTTTATATGAAGTTAAAAGTCACTTTGTCTACGTTAAAAAAAAAAAATTCCCTCTGGGAAGCAATTCAGCATTTCCCTTAGGAAACAATTCAGCGAGAAGACACTTGGACTTCAGTGCAAAAAACATGAGTGGAATGAGTAAGGATTCATTTTGCAAAATATGACTTTGCACAGTTGTGAAAACTCAGCCAGGGCATCTTGCCAAGTATCCTATATACTGGCTGAAGAAATCCACAGGGCAGTGAGTTGTAATAAAAAGGGCTATTTTTGCACTTCTAGACTCCTGCAGTGAAAGAACTTGTACTATTTCCAAACCAGACACATCCTTCTGGTTGATAGATTCTGCCACTTCCTGGAGGCTTGTGTGTTTATTCTTAGGCCAAAGTTTCCTGTTCTGTAAACTGAGCACGTGCAGATGCTATGTGGTCCATGAGGGCTCATCTGCCCTTTCCTGTCTAGATGGGAATCCCAGCCCTAGAGAGGGAGGCACACTTCTATTTTCTTCACTGTGTTTTCTAATTCTGACTCTCTGGGGTTCCATAGAGAGTCTTCAGGGGTTTTGCAAACTGTGAAACATTTTTTTTGCCCAGCACTAAAGATTTTAATTACCAAGAGAGTGTTTCATTGCTGACTTTTTATATTTGGGGTCCCTCTAAGATTTTTTTTTTTTTTTTTTGAGACAAAGTCTCACTCTGTCATTCAGGCTGGAGTGCAGTGGCGCGATCTTGGCTCACTGCAACCTCCGCCTCCCGGGTTCAAGCGATTGTCCTGTCTCAGCCTCTGGAGTAGCGGGGACTACAGGCATGCACCACCAGGCCCAGCTAATTTTTGTATTTTTAGTAGAGATGAGGTTTCACCATGTTGGCCAGGATGGTCTCGATCTCTTGACCTCATGATCCACCTGCCTCAGCCTCCCAAAGTGCTGGGATTACAGGAGTGAGCCACTGCGCCCAGCCCCCTCTAAGATTTTTGTTATTGTTGTTGATTGCTGAAATGTCTGAAAAGCCCTGACCTGGACATTCTAAGGTCTCTTCTAGTTCTTAAATCCTATAATGCTGTATCTTCTCATGCCACCAGCTCACCCAAGGGGCCTTTCCCAAAAGTGGTCTCCAGGTATGAAATTCTGTGTTCCTTTTTTGCCCCCCAGCTGCCTGGTGGCTTTAGGACGTACACATCCTCGTGTTCGGGTGTGGAGTTCCTCACCTTTATACCAGCAGTAGTAGTTCACGATCGTGAGCTGTATTCTTTCTGTCTCAGGCAGGGAACGTGGTGACAGGAGAAATGGTAGAAGAGCTTATTCTTTCCGGAGCAGATATCATCAAAGTGGGAGTTGGACCAGGTAAGACTTGTTAGGAGCACGGCAGAGGGCGTGTGTGGGGAAGAATGGGATCTGGGGCTTGCGGGGACTGGAGATCACTAGAAGGGGATGGATGCACGAATGACTCACAGATATTTAAAGCACGCTTTTTCTGGAAGCATCATTGAGCTTCTCAGGGAAGCCCCTGATGCAAAGTGTTATTGAACTGCTTTTTGATGCCCCCAGGGACCTTCTAAATGAACTTGGATGTGGTTAGAATATGAGGGCTTGGTTTCAGAACCAATGTGGAAGGAAAGAACATAGATTTCACTAATGACCCCATGCACCTTGAAGAGGAAAGTGATAGGTGAAGAATCTGTAGAGACAGTTAATAAATATGAATGACTCCAGTTTATGTGAAGGTTTGAGGGACCCCACACATTGCAAATAAGCTTGCAGTGAGGAGGCCACATTTGAACTTGACCCATGGCCTAGGTAATGAGCACCTTTGGCTCCTCACCTGATACATATTAGATGTAGATTTTTGACCATGTTCTTCTCCCAGGCGTGCTTTCTTAGGACCACCCATTGGCATCTTAAGCAGAAGAACAAGGTGGAACCTTCTGTCCTTGTCATGGGTGGTGCCATTTTCTCATGGGGCAGAGTTACTGTTTGCTTGTCCTCTTTGCCATGCATGAAGATGAGCTGCCATGTTTTAAATTCATCCATGCACATCCGTTATTAACCAGACACTAACATTGAGGAGCAAGAAAGAAGATACACATTTTCACTTGGGACTAAAAAACAGCAAAGATTTTTCAAAAGAATCTCACACCCAAATGACACTACCAAAAAAGGAAGCAAACCTAACCCAACATGAGAGGAATCTGTGGGAAAACGCACAGCTGGGAGGCACTGGAGACGCTGTTGAGCTGTGACTTGGCTCCGTGATCAGCCTGAGGGAATTGGATCTGTATGAAGAGAATATTAGGAAGAAGAGCCCTGTAGATTCATAAAAATGCCCAAGCTTTTAACATACAGAGAGATTTTCAAGGTTAAGTTTTTCATATTGCCACTTGTTTAAGCCAGTTAATAATGTATTCTGAGCAAGTGGGAAGAGGTCTTTACTGAGTATCTATCGTTATTGAAAAGACAGAGAAAGGATAAGACCCTGTTCTTCCTTACCAGGCTGCCTCCTCTTAGGGCAGGCTGTAATAGATAGACTGATAATAGAACAAAATAGACTAATAAACTAGGAAGACTCTTTTTTTTCCCAAAGGCAGGGACACTCACTAGTCACCTGTTTAATCAGAAATATGGACCTGATGCGGTGGCTCATGCCTGTAATCCCAGCACTTTGGGAGTCCAAGGTGGGTGGATTGCTTGAGCCCAAGAGTTCGAGATCAGCCTGGGCAACATGGTGAAACCCTGTCTCTACTAAAAATACAAGATAAAAATTAAAAAGTAGTCAGGCACAGTGGCGTGCACCTGTAGTCTCAGCTACTTGGGAGGCTGAGGTGGGAGGATCACCGGATCCTGGGAGGTGAAGGCTGCAGTGAGCCAAGATCGTGCCACTGCACTCCAGTGTTGGTGATAGAGCAAGACCCTGTCTCAAGGGAAAAAAAAAAAGGAAATATGTATTGAGTGTTCGCTAGCTACTATTGTGTTGGGCGGGTGCTGTACAGGATGTGAAGGTGTGTAAGAAGCTTCTTTGCTCTCAAAGCTTTTTTTTTTTTTTTTTTTTTGAAAAATAAAACAACAGTGTTGCTCTGTTGCCCAGGCTGGGGTGCAGTGGTGCAATCTCAGCTCACTGCAACCTCCGCCTCCCAGGTTCAAGTAATTCTTCTGCCTCAGCCTCGCGAGTAACTGGGATTACAGGCATGCGCCACCATATCTGGCTAATTTTTTGTACTTTTAGTAGAGATGGGGTTTCACCATGTTGGCCAGGCTGGTCTCGAACTCCTGGCCTCAGGTGATCCGCCCACCTTGGCCTCCCAATGTGTTGGGATTCCAGGTGTGAGCCACCGTACCCGGCCTTCTCAAAGCTTTTCTAGATGTGATCTCAAGCATTTACAACACTTGTTTTCTTGCACATCTTTGTGTCTGCATTCTATTTCCCCAGAAGCTGTATTGTCCTTCTGCTCTCATTATCTCTCCCCACTTCTCTGGCTGTCTGTGTAGAACAGATGTGACTAAAGAGAACAAGGGGCCTTCTCTGAGCCTGATGCACGGGAGCCACTTCTTTAAATTGTTTGGAGACCATATTTAAGTCTCACACATTCTTTATGGTAAAAGCATTGCGTATTATATATCTAAATGATAGCAGTACTGGATGTCTATTGATTGATAGATTTCATTCATTATTGAGCAACCCCTGGGAACTGGGAAAAAAAAGCATCAGAAATGGATTCCCTGCCCCTCTAGTCGGGAGAAAATATGTGCCAACTTTTTTCACCTGGGTGTTAATCAAAACCACCTGTGCCTTATTTAAAGCTTCTTCCTTGGCTGTTGGCTGTTCCCAAGAAAGGCAACTGGTCTACCCTTTATAGGGCCCTCACTATGATCAGAGCCCCAGGCCTACTGCAGCTGAGGCCCCCACTCCCGGATCTAGCAATTGAATGGGAGAGGAGGAGAACAGCCGAGGCTGAACCAGGGGTTACACCTCTTATTCTGCACAACCTCCGGTTGCAGGGCGGAGGGAAGGCGCCTTCGTGGAAATGAGACTTGTTGGCTCCAGGACTGTGAGTGACACATGGCAGGACACAGGGAGCTACAGGACTTCTGTGGACTCTGCCCCACAGCTGATGCAGGAGAGGGGCTTGCCCTGTCTCTCCTGGTTTCTCTGCTAAATCCAGGCCTGGGGAACACAGACAGAAATTAGCATCCTACAAGGTAGTGGTGGCCGAGAGCCAGAGAGGAGGCTGGGCCTTAAAGCATCCCACCTCCGGGTCTGGTGGGAGGGAGGAGTTCACTTCTACCTTTACCCTGTTCTCAGAGCGCCCTCTCATGCACACCACAAGACATCCGGGAGGGTCTGAGTGAGTGGCAGTGGAGAGAGGGATGTGGGTGACTCATTCATTCTTGAGTCCACACATTCTTTCAGTGACTATTTATAGTGCCTTATTGTATACGAGGCTGTGTTCTCAGCACCTGATAACAACAGCGAATGTCCATGGAGCCGACCACCCAGCAGAGAAGACAGACCCTTAACATTCTCACACAGATCCTGATTGAAATGCCTCTTTTTGAAACTGCGATGAACAACTCCCCTGGGGCAGTGACATTTAAGAAGAAGCTGGAAAGATGAGAAGGGGTTGGCTGGGCGGGCTGGTACAGAGGGGAGTGTCCGAGAGAGAGAACATTGTGTCCAGAGTCCCTGTGGTGGGAAGAAACTTGCCCCATTGGAGAAGCAGTGGGGAGGGAGGGGAGCAGGTGGAGCTGGATTCTGCTGATCTGGGTAAAGTGGGGTGCTGCGGGGGCACTGGGAAGCTTGAATAAGGGGAGGTATGATAATGAGGTCAGAGTGTGACTTGGCTTGGACCTAACTGGGAGAACAACCAAGACTGGGGCTGACTGTGGCACAGGCAGGCAGGAGGGTGCTGGCGTGAGCCCTGCATGGAAGTGAACCTCCGGCTGGGCTGCAAGGGACTTGAGGTGGGGCAACCAGGAGGGAGATGGACAAGCAGCTGGGCCCTGTGGAGCACAGAGCTGAGTGAGAGCAGGTGAGGGTGTGAAGGGTGTGGTTGCTGCAGGCCAGGCCCTGGGCTAAGAGGTATCCCTCCCTGTGCCATCTGCCCTCTGTCACAACCCCGGGAGACTGTGTTTCTCTTTGCATTTTACAGTCCAGGCAGTGAGACTTAAAAAAGGTGAGTCATTTGGCAAAGTTTGAAGGTAAAGAAGCTGCGAGGCTGTGGGAGGATTCTGAGAGGTTGTTTAAAGCAGAGCATAGATTGTGGAAAGGTGGAAAGGAGTAGGCGTTTAAGTGTGGAGAGATCAGTGCTTGGCCACTGCATGGGAGCCGATGCCACAGGGAGGAGTGGCAGTGACAGGTGCATGGTAGAGGGGAAGGCGATGTTTGGGACATCAGGCAGTGACAGTGATGAGGACTGAAGGGGTACATGACCAGGTGGTGTGGTTTACAGCAACCTCCGGCGTGCAGGTGGGCAGCCCATTCCCCACATCTCCTCTGCCACAAAGGCTCACTCTGGTCACTAGAGCGGGGCTGCGAAGGTGATGGGGGCACATTTCATGTCACAGTGTTCTCATGTATAACCATCTCTTTGGGGGTCAACTTCTTTCTCTGTGCAGGTTCTGTGTGCACCACCCGCACCAAGACAGGAGTAGGGTACCCCCAGCTGAGCGCCGTCATTGAGTGTGCCGACTCCGCCCATGGCCTGCAGGGCCACATCATCTCTGTGAGTCTCCGCCCGGGGCGGGGGCTGGGGCCGGGGCTGGAGCTGGAGCTGGGGCTGGGGCTGGGGTGTCTTGGGAGGCCCCCTGCACCCTCGCTGCTCTTCTTTCACTGACTGAGCATCCTGTGGGCACAGGAAGCAGCTGGGCACTGCGATCACAGTGCTGACATTCAGCAGAAACAGAGGCTCTGCTGCCCACGAATTCCACAGTGAGGGTGGCAGGCCTGGCAGGCAGAAGCCATACGAGCAGGTTGGTGGTGCATCCGATGAGGGATGTGCAGGCAGCTTTTAGAGCACAGGGTAGGCCAGGCCACAGGTTGCTAGAACAGTTGTAGCAAAGCCCCACAGACTGGGGGCTTAAATTTCAGTATCTCACCGTTCTGGAGACGAGAAGCCCAACATCAGGGTGTTGGGGGGCCATGCTGTCTCTCAGGGCCCCAGGGAAGGATCTGTTCCAGGCCTCTGTGACCTTCTGCTGGTTCCTTAGCTTGTGGCATCCTCCCTGTGTGTATGTGTCTGTGTGCAAACATCCTCTTTTCCTGAGGACACTAGTCCTTTTGGATCAGGGGCCACCCTCCTCCAGGATGTCCTCATCTGAACTGATGACATGTCCATTGTCCCTGTTTCCAAATAAGGTCATATTCTGAGATGCTAGGGGTTAGGATGGCAACATGCAAGTTTTTGGGGGGACCCAGTTCAACCCATAACAGGCCACGTATCCCATATTCAGGGTCAGGGAAGATTTCCTGGAGTGTAATAGGGAGACCTGATGGTTGAAAAGGAATTTTTCAGATGAGAAGAAAGAAAGGAACAGAAAAGCACTGGGGAACCAAATCTCAGTCACTGCATCTGGGGCGAGTGAGCTGAGAGGGGCAGGCGAGGCGTGAGGGGCAGCAGGAGATAAGCTTGAAGGCAAGAATGGACAAAAGCGGTGGGATCCAGCTTTGAGGATGGGACTTCTCCAAGAGCACCAGGGAGCTATTGCAGAGGTCTGAGCAGGCGAGTGCCCAACTCACTGCCTTGGGGCGGATTGAAAGGGGCAAGATAAAAAAGAGCCCAGCTGGGACAGCATTAGTAATTCAGTGGGGAGGTGACTGTGCCCTGTAGCAGGCTTGAGAGCCGTCTCCAGAATTGACTGACATTTGGGAGGCAGAATTAAACAAGTGTCGGCAATGGAGTAGGTGCTTGGAGGGCCCTGGAGAAGGAGAGGGAGGAGCAAGGCTACGACTGGCTCACGTACTGGCTCACGTGCTGGCTCACGTGCTGGCTCACCTGGAAGATGGCTGCAAAGGAGGAGGTTCGGGGCTGGTGTGGTGTTCACTATGGCACGTGTCTGTTGATTTTGAGGTGCTTGAGGGGCATCAGAAGGGAAATTGCACATGAGGCATTGTGTTCATGGTTGGAGACCTGGCAGCTTTTAGTCCATAGATGATGAGTCTTGGGAATGGTGCTGAGGTAACAACTGAAGCTAGGATCAAGGTCTTTCACTCGCTGTCCAGTGCAGATTGCCTGAGCTCCTTCTAATGCCTCATCCAAGTTTTTCACCCACCCATCCATTCATCCAGCAAGTATCTATTAAGCATCTACTGTGATAGAATCTAAAATAAATGGTTAAAGGTTTATTGGTTAATGACAGAGTTCTAAGACCCTCCACTCAATACCCTTTGCCCCAGTGAACAAATTTATATCCATTTACCGAGCAACTAGTGTGTAAAAGGCTGACATAGAACTGTCGGTCTACATTGGCTAAGAGGTTATTCAACTCACGGGAGCGGCCAAGCAGTAGTACCATTCCGCAGTATGTCAGTGGTTCTCAAATCCTGAGTGCAGCCTTGTCTGAGGCTGGCTGCATGAGGATCACCAGAGAGGCTTTTACAAATCAACATTCCCAGACCCCATGCTAGTGAACTGACTCTTTCAGAGGGTGGTCCCCCAAATCTCCATATGTAATTAGTCCTGTCTCCATTGCCTAATAATGTTAACCATTGAGCATCTCCATCAAGTCAAAACGTGGACCCTGTATCATAAGTGTTACTTGAATGACCACTATTTCCTAAGTAGTGGAGTTCAGATTAATAAGGTTTTACTCTGAACATATGCTGAGATCCTCATGTCTTTGTAGAAACTTCAGACTTGCTTAGTTTACAGGGCTGTTTAGCCGAAGATTGGTGGTAGGGTGAGGTAGAGGCTCTGTGTGCCCCAGAGGTGAATCTGATTGGAAATCAAGTTAGCATCTCTTTACACAGTACCACCTAACTTATAGTGTATCTCAGCAGTTCTCTTAAGCCTGGTGCCCAGACCAGCAGCATGAGTATCAACTGAAAACTTGTTAGAAATTCTTGGGCCCCACCCGCGACGTTACCTACTGAATCAGAACTCTGCAGGTGAGGCCCCGGAACCTCTTTTAACAAAAGCCCTCCAGGTAGTTCTGATGTCCTCTTAAGTGTGAGAGCCACTGGCTTATAGAGTAGAGGCTCAGCATACGCTGGCTGGGTGAGTGTTCCTGAACCAGGTCTCATCTGCTGGTGCCCAAGGCGGCAACTTCTCTGAATTTAACAGTTAGGGACAATGACATCCCAAGCCTGGGGTACTGGTGCAATAGGAAGGTAGCACTTCTGATCTTGCTTGTGTTCTCTGAGGTTCTTTATTTTTATTTTTATTTTACTTTTTTATTTATTTTTTTGAGATGGAGTCTTGCTCTGTCGCCCAGGCTGGAGTGCAGTGGCATGATCTCAGCTCGCTGCTAGAATGCCTCCCAGGTTCAAGCAATTCTCCTGCCTCAAGCTCCCGAGTAGCTGGGATTACTGGCACGTGCCACCATGGTCAGCTAATTTTTTTTTGTATTTTTAGTAGAGGTGGGGTTTCACCATGCTGGCCAGGCTGGTCTCGAACTCCTGACCTTGTGATCCACCTGCCTCAGCCTCCCAAAGTGCTGGGATTACAGGCGTGAGCCACCGTGCCCGGCCTCCGAGGTTCCTTTTACATCAGTGCTGAGAGGTCTCCTAGATGGGGTTAGGAGTTCCATTTAGCCAGAAAAGCAAATGAATGGACTTAGTAGAATTTGGACCCTTGCCCTCAGCTCAGTCCTTGTAAGCAGCTGAGTGTCTTGGGGTTTAAAGCAGCCATTGCCCCTACACTACCTTTGTCTAACAGGGCACGGGCATGTTTCTCTTACTTGCCAGTAGCCCTGAACCTGCTGGAAACCCACCAGATGTTTTGGATCCTGCCACTTGGTCCAATTTCCTTCTGGCTGTCCCATTTTACACTTTATTTGCTGAATTAGCACATTGGTGCTGTTGAAGTTCAAAGGAAGCCACAATGTGGTATCTGTTCAGCATGTGCTGATACCCAAGAGGCTGGCCTTCAGTCATGTTTCTACTTATTGTGGCCCACATGGGCTTCAGAGAAGCAGAGAGGAAAAATTCAGGATACTTCCTGCATAGGTGAAGATTAAGGTGAGATCAGTTAATTTTTTGTTGTCACACCATTATTTAGAAATACCTAAACAAATTCATTCAAATAATTAATCTTTTTTTTTGAGGCTGGAAAATTTTCCTAACAAAATATGTTTAACCTAGGAAAAGTTAGAAATGCAAATCAACACAAAAAGGAAAATAAGTATTAGCAGTAATGCTATCATCTTAAGATAACCACTGTTTCTAAACTTGTTTTTCCATTTTTATAGCTGTGTGACCTTAGAAGAGTTGCTCAACCTTTCTGAGCCTCATTCCCCCCGCCCCCCCCCCGCCATTTACACAATATCTCCTTCAGGTTCATGACTTTGAATGGCAAAATGACTTTTAAGTTCATAATAGTTGCTGGTTTTTAGTAGGTGACTGACTTGAACTCTTTTCTCTGCCTACTCCATGTTTGCCATCACCATCCTTCCTTTGTTTTAGGAATGAGCAAGTATTTTTCTTTTTTCTTTTTTCATTGTGAGTATTCAACATGTGAGCAAGTATTTTTTTTTCCCTTTTTTTTTTTTTTTTTTGTTGTTTTTTGACAGAGTCTTGCTCTGTCAACCAGGCTGGAATGCAGTGGCATGATCTCGGCTCACTGCAACCTCAGTCTCCTGGGTTTAAGCGATACTCCTGCCTCAGCCTCCCGAGTAGCTGGGATTACAGGCACGTGCCACCACACCCAGCTAATTTTTGTAGTTTTAGTAGAGACTGGGTTTCATCATGTTGGCCAGGCTGGTCTCAAACTCCTGACCCTAGGCGATCTGCCCGCCTCAGCCTCCCAAAGTGCTGGGATTATAGGTGTGAGCCACCGTGCCTGGCCTGAGCGAGTATTTTTAAGCAAAAGAGGCAAGCTGACAGTTCACAAGTTATCATTCATGTCCCATGATGCCGTTTGTACTTAAATATAATGTTAACTCTTTTAGAAAAAACAAGGACTCCTTGTAAATTACTGCCTTGAATACTTGCACAGAACAAAATACTAGCCCAAATGTTGTTGTTTTTAACAACCTTTCAGCAGCTATGAATATTTATGTGTGAATATACATGTATGTCTTAGATTGCTGGAGCTACTCTGCTTCCCGAGAACGTGAAAAGACACTCTGAACACTTTTGGAAATATACACAGTAGCAGGAAGTAGACTGCCCTTTCTGTCCTAAGGCATCATGTGAAGTCGGATTGCTCTTGGTTAAATGTGCAACCATTAACCACATATGGTTGTTTGGTCTGTGCTGCCCATTTCACAAGTGCAAATACCAAAGCACCCTGTGAGCAGATGACGCCGTAAATATGATTTCCCTTTTGCAACACGCCATACAGTTGTATTAACTGTGGATCTCTTGGCCCATCCTGGGAAGAGAAAGGCTGATTTTCTTGGGGTCCCAGTGGCACAGGGTTCCTGATTCAGGCCTCATCACTGACCACAGTGATATAAAATATTCAGGACACCACAGGAGACACAAATGAGTGAAGAAAAAGAGTGATTTTGTTTTTGTTTTTGTTTTTTTTTTTTGAGACGGAGTCTCGCTCTGTCGTCCAGGCTGGAGTGCAGTGGTACGATCTCGGTTCACTGCAAGCTCCGCCATTCTCCTGCCTCAGCCTCCCGAGTAGCTGGGACTACAGGCGCCCGCCACCACGCCTGGCTAATTTTTTGTATTTTTGATAGAGGTGGGATTTCACCGTGTTAGCCAGGATGGTCTTGATCTCCTGACCTCGTGATCCGCCGGTCTTCGCCTCCCAAAGTGCTGGGATTACAGGCGTGAGCCACCGCGCCTGGCCAAGAGTGATTTTTTAAAAAGTCATGTTTTAAAAGGACTTATTTTAATGGGAGCATGAGTTTATTTAATGTGTTTGAGGCCAGAAGTGTGAAACACTGTGTAGAGCTGGTTTTGATAAAGAGATAAAGCACTTTAAAATTAATTGGCAGGGCAAGTGAAGGGCATTTTGAGGTTGTACCTTTGAAAGGTAAAGTAAATAAATATGCCAGGATTTTGAAGCGTTAACAAGGGGTATAGAGCCACAAGCCCTGTTCCTGTCTTCACACAGAGGGTTTGGGCCAGATAACATATGAGACCACCTCTGAAATAATTATTCCTCAGTGCTCTGTGGCCCTCTGGGGGTCAGAGAAGCCATGTATGAATAACACATTTGATTGAGGAAATAACTATGGTCAGTAAATGTTTGTGAAGAAAAGGTGCAGCCTTCACACTTAACCTTTTGATCAGAGCTGCAAAGCAGTAGTGAAACAGTATTGGACTTCTAGCTCCTGGAGTGACAGGCCTCATTGGTACATAGAGAAAGGGGACTGAGTCACAGAGACCCTATGTTCTCAGTTGGAGATGTTCTTTACAAGGTAGCTCATCCCATTTCCCTGCCCTCCAACTGCAGAGGTGCGTGCACCTTCCTGCAGATTGTAACACGGGGTAGTCTGGGTACCCTGTCTTTTCTCTGTTCCTTCCCAACGTGGGTCCCATCTTCTGGGGACAGGTGCTTCCCTCTGAGGCCCTGCTGTTTCTCCTAGACCCACACTTAGCTGTGGGCTGTGTCACCGTCACGTGAGCCCTGACACTGTTGCTGTCTCCCCTTGCGCCATAGTATCTGGCTGCTGCTCCAGCGTACTGTTGCTGTCCATTTGCCCCTTGAATTGCACCCAGGCTACATTAGGAATAGTAGGTAGCATTCTGGGCATTTGGTGTCTTGGGTTTATAAGAAAATGCAGCTAGCGACTGGGTGCGGTGACTCACGCCTATAATCCCAGCAGTTTGGGAGGCCGAGGTGGGCAGATCACCTGAGGTCAGGAGTTTGAGAGCAGCCTGGCCAACGTGGCAAAACCCTGTCTTTACTAAAAGTACAAAAATTAGCCGGGCTTGGTGGTGGGCGCCTGTAATCCAGCTACTCAAGAGGCTGAGGCAAGAGAACTACTTGAACCTGGGAGGCAGAGATTGCAGTGAGCCGAGATCACGCCACTACACGCCAGCCTGGAGGACAAGAGTGAGATTCTGTCTCAAAAAAAAAAAAAAAAAAAAAAAGAGAGAGAGAGAAAGAAAAGAAAATGCAGCTAGCTCTGCATCCTGGAAGACTTGTACTGTGTGGCTGGTGTTTAAACATTACCTCCCACAGCTGAACCTTGCTGGGCAGCCCAAGATAACAGACTGGCCCTGCTACACATTAAACCAGCCCAAGTGTGGTCTGCGTGGACAGTGTGGGTGAAAGAACAGATGTTTGATTTTAAGGTAACTGTGTACCATACATGAGGAATAGGAAACATGAAAGTACCTGGAAAGATAAAAGGATTAACTCAATGTCCTTTTCTTGGCTCTTAAAAGAATTCAACCCTTGTACTAAATAAATCTCACCTCACAGCAGCCAGAGAGGGAAAGGTGGCTTCTAAGTGAGAATGAGCGTGGACGGTGGAATGGCTGGGTGTGTTATAAAAGGGGCTGGCATGAGATGAGGGCCAAGCCCCTCCACCACTCACAGCCCCTGCTGCCTCCTGCTCTGCAACCGAAGTGCCCGAGCCCAGGTGGGCAGTGGGTGGTGCCAGCCTCTAACCCACAGAGGAAGCCTGGATGGGCCTGGGGAGTGAAAGGTGCGATATTGAGGGGAGTACACTCGATCAGACAACAACAGCCACAGTGGGGGGACTTGGGCTCATGGGCTTGCTGGGGGCTGTGGTGGGTCTGAACCCCCAGTCACTGGATCATCCGGGGACAACCTGGCTGAGCTCCCGCTGATGTCTTGTCGTTGCTTTTTCCTCTGTGAAGGATGGAGGCTGCACGTGTCCAGGGGATGTCGCCAAAGCATTTGGTAAGGCCGGGCCCTGGTGCAGAGGGAGGGAAGGAAGGAGGAAGAGAGCTCCTTGCACCTCTCCAGGTGGCAACCTGAATGAGGAGGGGGACCTGCTGGGGAAGTTCTGGGCCTCCTGGAGTTTCCTCTCCCTGGGTTTCAGTCCCAATTGGCCCAAATCCCAGCATTGATTTGGTTCTGGTCCATGGTAGAGCAGGCCACAAATGCCCTAGGAGATGGATCTAGGCGTAACGTCCTGCAAACCAGGAGTGGGTGAAGTCAAGGCCTCTTCATCCCAGGGAAGAGAAGGCTCAGGGGACCTGTCCAAGGGAACCGTGACAGGTGTGATGTGTAGGAACTACAGACAGAGTTTTTTGGACCCAGCCTGGAGAAGTCCAGTGGAAGGGACTGGAGGAATCCTGCAGTGGTTTCTCACTGGAGGCTGGAGCCTGCCTCCCACTAGGGGGCAGCAGTGCCTGTTGTGAGCCTGTGGGATTGGGGATCAGGGAGCGGTGGTGGGTGGGCAGCAAGTCCTGAGCTTTTCTCGGGAAAGCCTCTCAACACCACAAACAGTAAAGTACAGCTGCCGAGCCCCGTGTTGGCCACTGAACTGCAAACTGCATTCGGAAGTCAGAGCTGGCCCTGTGGCTGCGGGCTCCAGAATTGAAATGGGGGTTGTGGGTGCCGGCTGGAGCAAAAACGGAGCTCTCACGCCTCAGCCCTTTGCTGATGCCAGAAAAAAAAAAAATGGTGGCAGGAAACTTTCTGTCATAGGAATTCTGGTGTGTGTGTGTGTTTTGTTTTGTTTTGTTTGTTTGTTTGTTTTTGTTTTTTTCAGGCTGGGTGCCGTGGCTCACACTTGTAATCCCAGCACTTTGGGAGGCCGAGGTGGGCGGATCTCTTGAAACCAGGAGTTTGAGACCAACCTGGCCAATACCCCCATCTCTACTAAAAATACCAAAAAAAATTTTACCTGGGTGTGGTGGTGCACGCCTGCAATCCCAGCTACTCAGGAGGCTGAGGTGGGAGAATCACTTGAACCCAGGAGCCAGAAGTTGCAGTGAGCTGAGATCACGCCACTGCACTCCAGCCTGAGTGACAGAGTGACCTGTCTCAAAAAAATATAAAAAATAAAAATTAAAAAATGTTCAGACAACAACCCTGATAGTGACAAAGGAAAACATTAGGATGGTGTTCTTAGCAGCAAGGTTTCATAGCAACCCAAAGAATGTCATGAAAAATGGGATTTAACCTCATCCTAATCATAAATCCTATCTGTGGAAGGGAATCTACAAACCCTCCAGTGATTCCAGCTTCTTCTTTTAAGGTTGAGGGGACTGAGGCTCTAGGAGTGAATGACAAGGTCACAGTCCTACAATCAGGGGCAGAACAGGGAGAACACAGTGCCTCTGCTAACTAGTATTGTCACTTACCCTGTATTGTAAGGATCATCCGCCAAGGGCATTTTTACGGTTGGTTTTTGAGCTGAATCTTCTTAATACAGGTGGTGGTCCGTCTTGGACTCTTTTGTGTTGCCTCACACGTGCTCTCTGTACACAGAGAGAGCCGAACACATTTAAAGTGGCTGGTTGTTGAGAAGGTGCCTTGTAGATCACAGTTCCCGGCCTTTGGACCACACTCAGCTCAGTCTCCTTTGGGTGTCATTCCCTCCTCCGCTGTCTCTCAGTCAGTGTAGCCATACCTGTGCCAAGACTCAGTGGAGTGAGAGGGACCATGTCAGGGAAGGATGCAAGAGTGTCCCGAAATGAAAATGGTTGGGAACCCCCTCAAAGTGTTCTTTCGGTGGGTCTGTGCTCTGCGTTCCTGCTGTTGACATCTGCTCCTTTGCAGCTGCCGAGGAGGTGCTGTGCTCCTGAATTGTGGTTGTCAAGAATCCTGGCTGAACACCAGTTATCCTCTGTCTCCTTAAAATTATGGCAGGAGGACCAGGGAGTCACATTCGTGTTAGGAAGCCCAAAAGGGAGGGTCTTCAGAGGTTGCTGCCACGTAGGAAGGTTGCGCTGTGCTTTGCTTCCCTGAGTGCCAGAAAAGCATGCCTTTCTGTCATGCTGAACGGAAGGGGCGGTAACGCCAATGCAAAACCCAGAGTGCTCTGCCAATGTTTAAATGACCAAATCGAAGGTATCAGGGCCACTTTCAGGGGTTCCTATGTTTCCTCCTCCTAATTAGGATTTGCCAGGCTCCCTTCCTCCTTCATCCTATTACTTAATACATCTGCACCTTGCTACTGTCTTGTTCTGTTCTAAATGTAAACCCTCAGTAAGACTTACTCAGGGGAGGTTGTAGCAGTTCCTTAGTTAATAGGCAATGAAGAATCCCTCTGCACAGTGATCCATGAACGAGATGGGGAATGATAACTATTTTTATTATTTCTCCCACATGTTCTTTTTACTTTTTTGACAGCTAATCATTCAGCATCTACCATGTGCCATGCACTTGGGATAAACAGAGCCAGCCCTGGGCCTGTTCCAGCATAGCCCACAAAGACAGGCAGCTTCAGTACCTCTGTCTCCTGTGCCTGTCCTGGAAATGTGCTGTCATTCGGTGATTAGTCTGGCAGAGTATTTACTCGGGAAGTCTAATGCGTAGCATTGTGGTGGTGCAGGTGGAGTTTCACATGACTTCCGTGACACAAGGGCTTCTTTCCTTGAAGCTGTCTCTAGTGTAGGAGCTTCAGTCTGTTCTGAGGCCCTTTCCTGATGTATAAGCACAGGGAATGTCAGAGTGCGGAGAGCTTCAGATACAGACCAGACACCTGAGGGGGCATCATAGAGGAGTCATAGCATTAAGCACAAGATTAGATAACATGCTTTCTAAGATACTGCCCCCCCCCCCCCCCCCCGCTTTTTTTTTTGAGACGAAGTCTTCTGTTGCCCTCCAGGCTGGAGTGCAATGGCATGCTCTCAGATCACTGCAACCTCCACCTCCCGGGTTCAAGCAATTTCCGGCTAATTTTTGTATTTTTAGTAGAAATGGGGTTTTATCATGTTGGCCAGGCTGGTCCTGAACTGCTGATCTCAAGTGATCCACCCACCTCAGCCTCCCAAAGTGCTAGGATTACAGGCGTGAGCCACCGCGCCTGGCGGAATACTGCCCAATTCTTAATGTTTCTCTGATTCTAAAAGAGATCTGAGGAAGGTGCTCCTAGTTAGCCATTAAAAGCCATTCAGCATGGTCCAGTGTATGGGACACTAGCCTTCAGTAGGCTGCATTTGTTTCTCCCAGTGTCCCATGGCCCTGTCTCCCTGCATGGAAGCCTTCCTTTTTCCAGGAGATAGGCAAGAGAGGTCCAGCCTTTCTCTTGGCTATAGCTGTGGGGGAGGGGGGTGAACTGGGCAAGCACGTGTATTTTTTGAGAGTCTGTTTCCCCTGAGCTCTTTTCTCTGCTATTCCCTTTTATCCCCACCGTTGGCATTTAGGAGCTGGAGCAGATTTTGTCATGCTGGGAGGAATGTTTTCAGGTCATACGGAGTGTGCTGGAGAAGTGATTGAGAGGAACGGACGGAAGCTCAAGCTCTTCTACGGGATGAGCTCTGACACGGCCATGAAGAAGCACGCGGGAGGAGTGGCTGAGTACAGGTGAGGAGGCGGCTCCGGGGCGCACCCTCGAGGCCTGGCCTTGCCCTTGCTTCTTACGGCGATGGGATGGAAGCAGGTCTGAACAGCAGCTCTGTGTATATTAACATACCGTGGGAAGGGGTTCTTTTAAAAGAGCCCTAATTTGTATCCAGTTAGCATTTGCAGTGTTTGGGGTTCCCAAAAGCAAGTACAGAGAAGCAGTGTTTGGGGACGGGTTGGAAGTGTGACCAGGGGTGTATGTGAGTGGGTACCAGTCCTGAAGGCAATACTCCAGACCTCTGGGGATGGGCGGAATTATTCCCTTGTCCTTCCAGTAGAGCCTGTGCTGAGCTATCCCTGTAAACTTAGATCTCTAGCTTGAGAAGAGTTCAGGATGAAAGGATTGAGTTGAAGAATGGCTCTCCTTTTGCACAGAAAACCATAGGTGTGGTCTAGACCGCTGCACGGTGGCCAGGCCTTTCCTGAAGAATGCTGCATACAGCTCATACTGCGTCTCACCTGCCTCCAGGCTCTGAGAGTCGACACAGCAGCATTTTCAGCCATTTAGTTGTGTTATCCCCTGTAGAAGTGGGGCTTACTTCTGCTGATGTGTGTTTATTTTGTATTTTGTATTTTTTTTTGTGGAGGAGTCATGCTCTGCCACCCAGGCTGGAGTGCAATGGCATGATCTCAGCTCACTGTAACTTCTGCCTTTCGGGTTCAAGTGATTCTCCTCCTCAGCCTCCCGAGTAGCTGGGATTATAGGTGCCTGCCATCACGCCCAGCTAATTTTTGTATTTTTAGTAAAGATGGGATTTCGTCATGTTGGCCAGGCTAGTCTCGAACTCCTGACTTCAAGTGATCCACCCACCTCGGCCTCCCAAAGTGCTGGGATTATAGGCCTGAGCCACCGCGCCCTGCTCCTGATGTGTGTTTTTAATCCATGGTCTCCAAAGACACCTGGGTCTTTTCCTGATTCAATTCCATTTTAACTCTCTGCATGTGTGTTTTAAGAACCTGATGATGGGGCCAGGCCCAGTGGCTCATGCCTGTAATCCCAGTGCTTCTGAAAGCCAAGGTTGGAGGACTGCTTGAGCCCAGGAGTTCCAGTTAAGCCTAGGCAACATAGCAAGACCCTGTCTCTACAAAAAGATTAAAAATTAGCTGGGTGTGGTGTCACATGACTGTACTCCCAGCAACTCAGGAGGCTGAGGCAGGGAGATGGCTTAAGCCCAGGAGTTGGAGGCTGCAGTGAGCTGTGATCGTGCCACTATGCTCCAGCCTGGGCAACAGAGTGATAACCTGTCAAAAAAAAAAAAAAAAAGAAAAGAACCTGATGACGGTATACTCACTGCCTCTATGGCCTACTGTTATTCTCAGCAGGATTAGTGCCGACAACAAGCTATACAAAATGGGGGCAGGACCAAAGGTCCTCCATCCACAGAGGGAAGCTGGCTGTGTGAATCGGCTGGTTGCCTTTCTCCAGGAAACCTCAGGCTTCTCTCTCCAGTTTTCAGACTCTATCCCGTGCTAGAGTGGAAACCTAAGCCCTCCCTGACTGACACTCTTTATTTCCTACCACTCATTCCACACCCAGAGGGTCATTTTGAGGACCTGGGATTCAGATGTATTATATAAGGTTTATACCAAGCTAGCAGCAAAATCTCAGAACTCCACTGAGATTTGTAGGTAGGGGGATTGGGGGGTGGGGCGTATTCTACCAGAGTTCTGTTCTTCCGTGGGGTTCTAGCAGACTTACTTCAGTTCTCATTCACCTCAGTCTCTTTCTCTTTTGGTGGTGAACCCCAATAAAGATATTATAATATGGGAAAAGCAGGATGGGAAAGATCGATGGGGACTGCATCAATCAGAAATGAGAGATGCACTTCTTCCAGGTAGTCCCCGAAGCCCTCTTTCCCCCATGCGGTCCCTGAGAGAGGAGGAGGTTGCACAGTTGGGTAAGGAGGAGGCACTAAGCTGGACCTATGGCCAAGAAACTTCGTGCTTTACCAGCAACATGTCATCATCCAAGGGCTTGCATGTGTCTCCTCTGCGCCAGAATGTAAGTGGAGCTTTCATGGGTGAGCAGCAGCTAGGTGCTTTGCCTGGAGTACCTTTTTCACCTTCGTGGCTGCATCTTTTTTGGTTTCTAAAAACAATTATAGAATCGGGAAGGCCAGAGCAGGCTATGGCACAAACAGAAGCCAGAGAGCTGAAAGAAAAACCGTCTCCTGTAATTTCAGCAGTGTTTAGATATAACAGAAAAAAAAAAAAGAGAGATTCAGCAGTAGCAAGATTCTATTCTGGAAGTGGATTCAAATCTTTAACAAGGAAGGAAATTGCTGAGAAAATTAGAACCTTAATCCAAAGGCTGCAGCCTGAGCCTTGCAGGCTGTACCTGTCCTGCCTTTCTGTTTCTGAGTCTCCGTCTCTCTCTCTCTCTGTCTCTCTCTCGCAGTTTTCAGCCTCATGACCATGATCTCATCATGAGAATGCTTCCTGACTTTCACAAATTACTTATGGCACAGTTATGTACACACTGCTGGTTCTTTCCCTGTCATTAACTATTTCATTCTCGTGCTGTCCCCGGGAATGAAGTACCTTCATTTTACAGATGAGCAGACTTAAGCATCAGCAAAAAATGAGCTCTAGATTCACACCAGTGAGAATCTAGAAATTTCCAACAAGCTCCAGGAAGGCCATGGAAATATCTTACAAAAACGAAATGTCAGTCATTGCAGGCACATGTGTACAGACACCTGTCTGGGGTCACGGAGTGCTGAGCCCTGAACTGTCCTGGGTATGACCAGTGACTTTGGCTTCCTGAGCTTGGGGCTCTACACTGGCTGATGGTTTAAGTAGCTAGATTTTACCCAAGGGTAGTCCTGCCTGTTCAGCGACCAAGAGTTAACCCCGTTTTGAAATTCTAGGTAACGAATGACTGGTCAAGAGATGCTCTTCAAGACAGGTGGATCACCTAAGGTCAGGAGTTCGAGACCATCCTGGCCAATATGGTGAAACCCCAACTCTACTAAAAATACTAAATTTGGCTGGGAGTGGTGGCATGCACCTGTAATCCCAGCTACTCAGGAGGCTGAGGCAGGATAATTGCTTGAACCCAGGAGGCAGAGGTTGCAGTGAGCCGAGATTGTGCCACTGCACTGTAGTCTGGGCGACAAATGCAAAACTTCATCTCAAAAAAAAAAAAAAAAAAAATGAGAGAGATGATCTGATGTTCTTTTTCCAGCTGAAGAGAATGGGTACAGAAGGTTCCAGAATTTGGGTACTTGTTAGAACTTGCATGGCCCTTAGATGAGAACTAGAATTTTGCCTAGATTTCAGATTTCCTTCTGATAATACACACATATGTAATATACACACATTCTGGTAATATATACATGTGTCTGGACCACATCCCCATTTTGCAGTAAGGGGACATGACCTGTGTTACCCAAGTAACAATCAAGCAGTGTTACATGGTGGCCTTGTGAAGAGAGGGACATGGGCTCAGTGGGGACAGTGAAATGTTGCTTAGTGTTCATGCCATAGGCCAGACCTTCAGAATTTCTAAATACTCCTCTGAAAATGTGAAAGATGCTATCCAAAGCCTGGAAGCCTCCGGTGCTAAGACAGGTCTTGGTTCTCCTCTGATTCCACCTTGCTTGGACCCACACATGTGTAGGGCGATAGGTGTAGTGACCTGTAAGAGAACAGGGAGGCAAACTGGGGGTAACTGGTGTACCCAGCAAAGCAGAAAGACAGGCAGGCTATCAGAATGGAGCCACTTTAATGAAATCACCTTGCTGGTGATTTCCATGTAAGCTAGTAGGACCTGAGTTACCCATTTTATGTCCTCCTCGTCCTGGTCGTCCCCCTTGAAGACACTTGGTCTCTGATCTTAGAGCAGGCAGGAGGTGAAGCTCTGGACTTTGCCTGTTGTTGATCTAGGAGGGCAGGAGGCTGTTTCCAGGGGGAATCTGCCAGGGCCATTCTGGGGACATTTTGGGCTCCTGGTTGTTGGGAAGTTGGTGTGCGTGTTGAGGTAGAATAGAAAGGTAAAGGTGGTTTGTGTTAGGGGCAGAGGGGAGCACCTTGCTGGAGAGAATGGCACAAAGCAGGGTGGTATGGGTCCCCAACTCCTTCAAGGGCTACTCACCAGGACTTTCCTCTTCCCAGCGTGCAGGGCAGCCAGCAGTGAGCCCCTGCCCTTTGGGTGGGAGGAATGTGTTCATCTGAGATGCTGGTGATCACGCTGGCACTTGGTAGAAATGTGGGGATGGGGTCTGGTTTTCTGAGTGCCTTGGGGGCTGCAGAAAGTGCTGGAGCTGGGAATAATTCTAACTGGGCTCTTAAGGGCATGGGGGGTAGGGAACTAGGTAAAAAGAAAACTTATTTTGTCTTCCAGAGCCTCTGAGGGTAAGACTGTGGAAGTGCCTTACAAAGGAGATGTGGAAAACACTATCCTGGATATTCTCGGGGGACTGAGGTCCACGTGCACCTACGTGGGGGCCGCCAAACTCAAGGAGCTCAGCAGGAGGGCAACGTTCATCCGGGTGACCCAGCAGCACAACACCGTGTTCAGCTAACCCCGGAAATGAAACGGTGTCTGGCTCGAGTGGAAGCATCCAAACCTGCTTTTCCCATCTCCCTCCTACTCTGTTCCGTCAGAGCTTCTGGCTGCTCCCGAATGGTGGAATGCTGTGTCCTCTCCCCTCTCTCCTGCTGCCTGGCGGCTTCGGGGCTCTCCCGCCTGCCTTCTTGGGGCCCAGACACAAGGCACCGATTGGGCCAACATCAGAGCCCTGCTGCCCAGAACTCATAACCTCGTTCAAACCAACACTCGCACCTTTGTCTTTTTCTCTTTCTCTCTCCCTTTGTTTGTTTTTCTTTATTTTTTAAAAGAAGATGGTTTCACTTTAATATAATGCTATTAAGACTTGATGGAGTTGCTGGAGTTTGTATTTGCAGGAGTCAAGTTGAATGGTTTGGGATTTGTTTTGCCGTCTTCCTGGACAGGCCGGTGGCAAGCCACTCCTGGTGATTAGCAGACAAATCACCTTAGGAGGGGCAAGGAGAGGAGGACGGTGCGGGAGCCGGGGAAGGACAGGCCGGAGTCAGAGTAACTGGCACCCCCCATCTCTAGCTTTTGGTTGTTGCAAAAGAACAAAAGCAGTTTTTAACTGGACAGATGTAACATGAATTGTTTTCCCAGCTGATACTCACAAAGTTGGGCCAATGTGTTTTCCCCGCAAGTTTCATTACATGTGCTTTTCAGGGTCAAGTCATCTGTTGCTATCAGTTTGCCATCCCTGTTAGGAAGCTGTCCCTGTCCTGGCTTCTCATTTCGTTTTGTTCTCCATCTTTTTTTCCCCCCTTCTCAGTCCCAACTTGTCTTACTTTGAAATTCCACAGGATGTTTTGCGGGAAGGTTGTCTCCCAAGAAATTAGCAGATGGAGTCACACTGAAGATCAGTGACATCCTAAAAGGCATTGGTTTGAGACATTAGTTAGAGCCATTCCCTCAGTGTGCCAGTGAATCCTTTCCCCGAAGGACCACACGGCACTACTGTATATGGGTCAGTTAACGGGCTGGGAACAATGACATTGTCTTGGAGAACTGGCCTCTGCAGCTGACCTGCAGCAGTCCACCAGGATGCCTGTTTAAACAGTGAACACAGAAGAAGTGACGACCGGCCACTTACCTTTGACGTATTGCGTTCCAGGCCTGGAAAGTGTATGTAGATCAGGATGTTTTACTTTACTTTTTAAGGCTGAGAGCAGGTACACAAGTCAGTTTTCTTTGGAAAGGCAAGCAGTGACCCTGGAGTAGAGAAGATCCACAGGGTGCTGCTGTGCCAGGGTGAATGAATGGCCTGATTGTCCATGGTGACTGATGGCATGAGAAGGGTCCAACCAGAACTGTCACACTGGGATAATACAGGTCCACTGCTGGTCCTTTAAGAATACATTTAGAAATCCAGCCAGCAGCGTTGACTCCAATGCAATACTTTCCCCTACTAAATCCATTAACAATTTTTTTTTTTTTTTTTTGAGGCAGGGTCTCACTCGTGTCACCCAGGCTGGAGTGCAGTGGCAGGATCACAGCTCACCACAGCCTCTACCTCCCGGGCTCAGGTGATCCACCGACCTCAGCCTCCCTGCCACCATGCCCAGCTAATTTTTGTATTTTTTTGTAGACAGAGTTTCACCATGTTGCCCAGACTGGTCTCAAACTCCAGGGCTCAAGCCATCCACCTACCTCAACCTCCCCAAAGTGCAAGGATTACAGATGTGAGCCACTGTGCCCGGCCCATTAAGAATAATTCTTGGACCTGTAGAAACACAAGGGCTGCACTCTGGAGACGGGAGGGCCAAGAGGCTGTTTAACATGGAGCAAGACGTGGGGCTTGGCTGCAGGCTCCCCGCCATGCTCTCTGTGGTCCTGTCTGTGTGAGGTATGAGGCTCTCAGGCTGGTCCTGTGGAAGGTGTGTTTTACACGCATCTTCAAATGTTAGTTTCTAAGAGACTTGCAAAATAAGGGAAAGGGATGAAGGAGAGGACATCTTAAAGAAATCTATTAAAAATGGACCAGCAGTAGTAAGGGAGCTTCTTTCAGAATAGAGTGGTCAGGGAGGGTGACACCCATCTGTCGGCTTGCAGCACCCTGAGGGCTGTGTCCTTTGTAGGGACACGTGCTGCTTTACCCATCTTCTGTAAACACTTTGCAGACTGGCCCTTTGTTTCCACAAACCAAAAGCAGATTCTTAGCAATCCAATTTTTAGGGAAGTGGAGCCTGAGTAGTTACAAAGTCAAAAACTCCTCAGGACCATTTTGAAACGGAGGCTTCGGAAAGAGAACTTTTTTTTTTTTTTTTTTTTTTTGAGACCAAGTCTTGCTCTGTCACCCAGGCAGAGTGCAGTGGCACAATCTCGGCTCATTGCAACCTCCGCCTCCCAGGTTCAAGCGATTCTCGTGCCTCAGCCTCCGGAGTAGCTGGGATTACAGGTGCCCGCCACCACGTCCAGCTAATTTTTGTGTTTTTAGTTTCAGTAGAGACGGGATTTTGCCATCTTACCCAGGCTGGTCTCAAACTCCTGGGCTCACGTGATCCACCCACCTCGGCCTCCCAAAGTGCTGGGATTACAGGTGTGAGCCACTGCACCTGGCCCATAAAGAGAACTTGTAAGGCTCCATCACCCCTTGCCTTAGCAGGTTCATCTCGGCCTCTGAGAGGAATGGGGCTGGGGGAGTCCACACTGGAGTGTCCCTTGGACCAGGTGTCCTACAGGACCTGGAGATGAAACTAACAGCCTTGCTGCTGACCCACTGGACTTCCTGTGCCGGCGCTGGGGGAGGAGGAAGAGGAGAGTGAACTCGATGCCATTCACCTTGGGCTGCTCTGGCTGCTCCAT
Organism: Rhinopithecus roxellana; assembly: GCF_007565055.1. Taxonomy (NCBI): domain Eukaryota; kingdom Metazoa; phylum Chordata; class Mammalia; order Primates; family Cercopithecidae; genus Rhinopithecus; species Rhinopithecus roxellana. The sequence continues at coordinate 3,403,702 of NC_044552.1, read as the reverse complement.
CTGAGGGCTCTGGCAATGCTTTTGATAGTTTCAAGGGCTGCCCCACTGTAGCACCTGAAGCTATGGTTCCCCCGAATTGATTTCACCAGCTGAGGTAAGTAGCACAGCCACTGGACCCCAAAATTTACCAGAACAAACAGCATCTCACACAAAAGGGGAAGGCAGAGATGCAGTCTGCTTTGCCAGGTTTGCCCACAGCACACGGGCACATTTGCCCGGGCTACTCTAGAGGACCTGGGGCAGCCCTGCTAGCCTGAGCTACACCTACGCAGCTCTGGTTTGCTGTGTGTCCTTTCACATATTTATTAAATAATGTGTCAGGACCTCAACTATTAAGTAATCAGAGGAGGGTCCAAAACACCTTCCCAAGAAGATAGTTCCTCCTTGGCTAACTGAAAATGAATTTAACCCCAAGCGTTCTACCACCTCTGTGTATCCTTAAGGCTGGAAGGACTTGAGGTGGGTGCAGGTGGTTCCACCTGGAAGCCATGTGTTGAGGAATTACTTTCTGGCACAACTGCTAAGCCACATCTTTCCAAGATGGCCCAGTGCAAAGCTGTAGTGTGGTACTCTGGAGATAAATGGGGTTCCTCCACATGCTGAGAGACCTGCTCAAGGAGTTGGGTATTTTTTGTTTTTGAGGCAGAGTTTTGCTCTGTCACCCAGGTTGGAGTGCAGCAGTATGATTATGGCTCACTGCAGCCTCGACCTCCTGGCCCCACGTGATCCTCCCACCTCAGTCCCCCCAAGTAGCTGGGACAACAGGCATGTGCCACCACACCCGGTTAATTTCATTTTTTTGTAGAGATGAGGTCTTACTATGTTGCCCAGGCTGGTCTCGAACTCCTGGGCTCAAGCAGACCTCTTGCCTTGGCCTCCCTAAGTGTTGGGATTACAGGCATGAGCCACTGTGCCCAGCCTGCTCGCTGCATTTCTAATGAGCTTGAATTACAGGAAATAAAAATAAATTTTCCACTTTCAGACCACTAACCAGTTTAGAGCAAATCTGTAAAGAGTGTATAGATTATGCCACATGAGCCCATGAAGCTACCACATGTTTAAAGACAAATATACCTCTTGTGAACAGCAGTGTTCAGCTAGGAGGCATAAACATGAACTGAAGAAACCAAGACATCAGGTATGGCTGTGTGCCTTTTATCTTAGAACCTCGTCTCACACATACTCTTCACCCCAAAACATTAGCAGCGAAGGCAATGTCCCACGTCACACCTCCCCACCTCCGACCTACCCAGGGAGAACTTGTGAGCGGGAGTCAATGAGGAGGAGGAATTAGCACTCTTTTCCTGGCCTCTTCTTTGAGGACCCAACAGAAGGCAAAGACACACACCTGCAATTGGCACTGTTATTTTATTAGTACGAGTATACTGAAACAATAAACTTGTACTGGTATACAGACAATTTATTTAAAACAATTTTGTTCAAATTTTGAATCAAACATTGTTTTATTATAATAATGAAATAATTTCTACCTAGAAAACCTGCAAGCACCATCAAAGAAAGGGACCATAAAATTCAATAAACAGACTCGAGTGTATCCTACAAATAGACACACCACGATTAGAAAATAGAATATGAATTCTTCCATTTTTTAATATTTGTTTTAAAAAAGCTAGTGCAAGTACAATATTTTACACTGGAATTACAGAGAGTATGCACGCATATGGAAAAAAGTTCTCCTGTCACAATAAAAGCTCTTAACTATTATGTATGCACTTAAAATTTTCTTTTCAATAAGGTGCAAAACATCATTCCTTCCCTAGTTCTCCTCTGTACTGGCCATGTCAGTCTGGTAGTGCCCTCAACCCAAGTTCTGGTGTCTGTTTCCCTTGGCCTGTGGGAGGCATACGATTGGAAGTTTGGTGGGTAATGATCTGATATTAAAATATCCAGTGGTACAAGTCTCAGAGATGGCTCTGGAGCCAGGACTCCACTGGCTGGAAATGAAGACTGTCTAATCTGAAGGTCACCACAAGTACTGACAGGACTGTCTTGAAACCTCCTTTCGGCTGACACTAATTTGGGTTAAGAGTTGAGCAGTTCAGGCTGGGGAGAGGAAGAAACCCCGCCAAAAAGGGCAGTATTCACAGAACCGAATGCACAGTTCCAATGCACTGACTAAAGGATTTGCCCCACTCCTGGACCAGATTACCAAAAGAGTAGGTGGTTCCTGTAAGAACCAGAGAAAACCTGTGCACTGAGCTGCTTGGTAACTGCTCTGAAGACAACAGCTTAAGCTAGTGTCACCTAATACTTGGTATTCTGGAGGACAGTATGTTATCTTGGTAAGGATTACTGTAAACAACGCTTCCAATGAAGGCCTTCAGATGGGCCACAGAAAAGGAGACAGGCTCACTGGCCATCCAGACAGCAAACAAACTAAAGGGAAAGAAAACGTGGGTGAAGCCTCCAATGTATCTGCAGTGGAAGACTTGAGTCCTTTCAGATAAGAAAAGGTATGGAAATTCTCAGAGATTGTTATTGTATAGATACTACCTGTTGGCCAAATGCACTTAATTTTAATACAGTTGAACCATTTGTATGCAAGTCATGAGGACAAGAAAAACTGAAGCCGTGTTCCCTCCCGCCATTACACAGGAGAAAGTTAGCTACCAGAACAATTGCCTTCAACAAGAAGGGAGGGGACAAGATTCTGAATTTAAGAATTGTAAGTGGGGTGCTTAATATCCCCACTGCTGTCCAGTTTCCACTGTCCGGCTTGATTTTTGGACAGGAATACTATTCTGAGAAGTAGATCCGCATTTATTTTGGCCTCTTTATATTCAATAAAAATCAAAATAAAACTAAAGTAAAATGAGGCATTTACATTGAAATCATGTTTTTACCCCCCCTATTTAAATGAGGTGTGGGGGGAAAGAAGGTTAAATAATTTTTTTTTTTTTTTTTGTCCCCATAATGAGTCCTGTTTGATTGGTAGCCTGGATCCCTTGTTACAAACACTTCGTGTTCAAGATTATATTCTTTGGGTTTATAGGAACAGGAAGTGCTGAAAATGTCAAACATCATCTCTGAAGAAAAAGAAGTTGCAATGGCTTAAGAGTTTAGACTAAGAAGGGAGCTCAGAGAAGTACTTTCAGCATAGGAATGAGCAGTATTCTCAAATCACAGAATACCGAGTTCCCCTCCCTCAGACGAGGGCTATGTGTAACAAAAAGAACAATAAGCATAGGTATAGTTTAAGAGCCTTTTACGTAGTAATTCTTCCAGGCCATAACCATACAAATCTGATCATTTAGACATGACAAATTTCTATATACAAAAAAACATGTACTTTCAACCCTTCTCTGCTTTATTTATTTATTTTTTTACAAACAAAGTATGAAACTCATTGTTTCAACAGATCCATATCTTTCAAACACTGAATGAATCGTTTTGACATTCATTTTTCTTTTGTGCAATTTTTTAAAACATTACCTGTACTCCTCAAAGTGAGTGCTTCAAAATTTTGTTTTCTTCAGCTTCTCAAATTAGGTGTACATTAAAAAAAAAAAATTCCCACAAGGTATAGTGCTACAAGAAAAGATCCTATCAGTAAGGTAACATATTTGAAGCGAGGTCATCTATGTAAAAGAAATCTCAGCCCCGGAGTAGAGGTGTGCAAGTTGTTTGGAGTTTCCCTATGCCAGAAACACAACACGGTCCGTGGAAAAGAGAGGAAACCAACCCAACACAATAGCAGATGCATGTGCTTTATAAAAAAGTATATTCTCTGTATATTTATTACTTGATGTGTTCTTAAATTCTCTATTTCAGAAATTCTGGGTTAAAAACAAATGTGGAAGCAAAGGCCTCCACGCCACTTCAGAAAAAAAAAAAAAAGTGTAATTCTCTTTCCTTTCATATCACCACCGAAGAAACCGAATTGGGCCACGGAGTCTGCTGGCCCTGTTTTCACCTGGTGCAAATGAAGTGCAAAGGGTTTCAGAAGGCAACAGACCAGTCTGTTGAGCTGCTTGTGGTTCATGAAACCGTAGCCATGACAACCAACACAGCTCAAGAAGCCTGGCCTTCGGTCCCGAGAGCTCTGCTTCCTCACCCATGTCTGAAATAGCATGGCATTAGTGTCTTCAAAAGCATTGGAGATTTCTCTATGAAAGAAACAGGTTTCCTTAGTAGTCACAGATGTAAAAGGGTGTTGTCAATCGTTTCCTTAAAAAACAAAACAAAATCCAGAGCTACAACAACAAAAATAAATTTTGGCAACATATTTCAGTAAAGATGAAACTATGTGCAAAGAGTGGATTTTATGATTACTAGGAGCTACTGTTCATCTTGAACATGCAGCATTATATTGCAATCTATGCGGTATCTAAGGAGTAATCCACAAGATGCAGGAAATCCAAACATTCCTTGAAATTGTACAACCCTACTCCAGAGCAGTCAAAGTGCTGCTTCTGGACACATCAGTGTACCACACACACACCAGCCCCGTCCCTGAGTAAGAGGTGTGAAAGGTTCCGCAGAGTCCCTTTAGGGGAGAAGGAGGGATGCTGCCACTTCCTGGTGGGGGGAAAAACCCAACACACTCACCTAACAGAAAACATAGAGGCTCACAATTCTGAGTTAGAAATGGGATCAAGAACAACAACAGAAATCAAATCATCCCAAACTAAACTGGGTGAGTTAGGGAAAACGAAAAATTGACCGACATAGAAAATTATCCTGAAAGTCCAAATGAAAATGCAATTTGGATTTCCACTTTAAAAGATCTGAGGTAAGTGGCATCCATCTCTGTATCCCTCCCTCCCCCCTCTGCCCCAGTGTGGCCCAGACAAACTGCAATAATTCTTAAGTTAAACATTCTAAGGAACAGTCATTTTATATATTTAGAAATCCCTAGAAAGAGAGGTTCTTGTTTGTTGGTTTCTTATTAATAATATTTTTTTTTTCTTTTCGCCCTGACTAATTTCTTGGTGATTGTGTTCCATTGTAAACGCAAAAGGCCTGCTGTTATTAGTTTAAAAATGGAAAACAGGAAAGAAAGAACAAAAGACGTCTGTCGGTAAATATTGCAAAGTTGGACATAGTACAGAGGCACATGGCTGATCCTTGTAAGCTGAACGGCACCGAAGAATTTCTACCCCTGTCATCGTTAATGTTTGCTACACAGAAGCGGTGACAGAGGCTGCTCTGGGAGCCTCGGGGCCCACCAACGTCTGCAAACAGGACTGTGCGTTCTTCCTATTTGAAGAGAAAGCTGCCACAAGGGAGTGGTGACCGTGGGTGGCAGGTGGTCCCCTCCACAGCCACTGGCCAGCACGCTCAGAACGCACACACACAACAGGCCACACTTCCTGTCCAGGCTCAGAGGCAGGGCTCCAAGTCTCAAGGACACAGACCCCAAGGAGGGGCCTGCCCACTCGCAGAAAAGACCGTGGAAAATGGGTTAACTCCAGGCTACATGGCTCCAGAGTGCGTCTTAGAAATGAATCTGCCTCCTTCCTCTCCACACTCCACATTCACTATTCCGTGTGGTGACAGGGGACACTGCGGCTCCTCCCCCAGGTCTCCTTGGCTGGCTCTTTCTGCAACGTGGCGGCCGACACGGGGCTCCTGAAGGCTCCCCGCCCCAGCACTCAGCATCCGCAGCAGGGGAAAGGTGGGAAGCTCTCTCCCTCCTGGCTCCTTCCCTCCAGCCCTGCTCTGGCCAGAATGGGAAAGACCAACCAAATAAGGAAAAAGCCAAAAGGGAATGAGCTTTAACTATATAGCACACTGGTCAGACTCTATTGGCACAGAAAGTATTGCACATGCTAAAAAAGCAAGAGAATGAAATGGGACAAGTGTTTAGAAAGAACCAATTATTTTATAATTCCTATACCTGAAATAGAACCACAAAAATTATGATGATGTTCCTATTGCTCCAAACCACGTGTGTTTTCCCATCTTAGTGTTGGTTTAGTGGATCCAGTCAGTTCAATACTCGAAGTAAGCCAAAAGGTGGTGTGTGTTTTTCTGAGTCCACATGAGTTGTAAATAGTGATACTAATGAGAACAAAGTCTATGTGGCAGCCCGTATTCCTCTTACCATCAAAGGTTAAAAAACAAAAAGAAAAAACAAAACCTAATAATTGCAAGTGCCCTGAGCAGAATATATGGAAGATTAAGCAAGTTCTCTGAACAGAAACGTTTAAAAAATACAGCACTAAATAAGCAGTATGACTGCAAGAATGAACCCACCCAGCTCTCTGCAAGCATGCTGAGAGGGTAATGAAATTCGAGGAAAGTCAAGGAACTATTCTAGCTATTCTAAACCTATTCAAATGTTTTTGGTACACCCCAGAAAATGGTTTACAAAAATCATTAGTCCTGGTGAGCCTTAAATGTAAATGAATACTAGACAGCCAAAATGTGGGTTGATACCAGAATTTTTTTTTTTTTAATTTGTGAAATGAAGGAAGTACTATTTTCAATGGGGTAAAAGAAAAATCAGGTATTTGTTTAGGTTAGTTGCAGCCATCCAAGTAAGAATATTTAAAAATTTCTCCCTACTTATAAAACTGTTTTTTTAAAGCACTTTAAAGATGCATTCAAAACCCACAAATGATATTTCAGATCTCTGGGAATGAAAGGTTTAAAAACTATGAAATACCCTTTCTGGGTTTGTACCAAACATTAAATCTTGATTTGATTTTGAATAGAAAAAAAAAAAAGTCATTCTGAAAATAACATTAATAACAACAATAATAAAATAATTGTTTAAAACAAAATCTTGCTCACATATATAAATGTCTTTATGGAAAACTCTCTCAATGAATCTGAAGAAAATTCTCAGAGTTTCTAAGAGCCTGCTAAGACCTGGCTTTTTGTGACAGATGTGGTAAAAAGACCAAAATGAATTTTCAAAGGAACATAACCTTATAAAATGGCCTAGAGTTTAGGCAGGTTAGAAAGAAATTTTGCTACATTTATTTATGCTCGTTCAGTCCCCCAAACCTTTCCCACAATGTTATTGGATAAAAACTGCAGGAATATCACACAAATTATAAACTCAATATGTGCAAATCGCAAGGTTCTTTAAAAGTTCATCTTAAAAAGAAAAACACTGGACAAAAATGAGTATTCTCTTCTCCATCCCTTTTCTCTCAGTTTCTCTGCCAACTCTGCATATGCCTTGAACTGATTCTCAGACATCAAAGTGAAAAGTGCCTCCCGTCAGGTAGTACTTGGTGGTCATTTATTGTCACATACTAGTTCATAATTCACATTCATCCCTTTAAACCACATTGAAACTTTCAATATCTTGCTCTTCAGCAATTCTGCAGAGCTGAAATGTAGTTACAGTGTTGAAAAAAAGAAAGCAACTTAGTTTTTTTTGTTTTTTTGTTTTTTCCCCAAAGAGTTTAAAGTGAGATACAGTACTTGTTGAATGAGAGACCAAGATGCTTGGTAATAAAGTGTGAACAGTATTTTTAAATGCTTAAAGATAGTAATATATGCTCATCTTCAAAATCTAATTCCTCATGTCACACTGGAATCTGAAAAAAAAAAAAAGTGGCACCCGAGTTGTCCATAGTCATGAACTATAAACAGTACTAGAGTTCAAAGACAAAAAGATTTTGCAAACTCAGCGTGAAGAGCTTCTGTTGCTCTCACTGAAGGGCAGTTTGCATCTACCTCTTGGGAGTGAAGTCAATGCAATAACCTGATTGGTTTACCTAACACTGCACAGAAACCAGCGTGGGTGTTTGCTCTTCCCCCGCCCCCACCCCAACCCCCCTTACCCCATGTGGGGCCATGACAGCAGGGGCTTCCCTGTCCACCACAACACCCCGGTGACATCGCTGCACTAGTAAAAAGCAGAAATGAAATCCCGCATGTGGCAGTTGCTCTTTAAAAAAAATATATATCAGTGCAGTCAGGCCCCATAGGGGGAAATATATATCTCTACAATTAAAAGTTGCTTTTATTGTAAAATAGGTTGGAGAGAAAAATGTTCTTTTAAATGGTTAACTTTCCAAATCTGCCGTCTGACACGTCTCCGCGATGCCCTCAAGCTGGGTTCCTGATGTTGATTTTGCACGTGGGAACCCCAGGAGGACACTGCTCTGAACCCCCCGTCCCATGCCGATAGCAAGAGAGTGAGGCAGAGGGAGGCAGAGAAAAAGAGACCCTCACTCGCCGCCACAACGCCTGTGCACCCCCACATGCGTGCACCCCTGCAGGACCCTTCCCACGGGACTTTTCTCCTGACACTAGCGGGAGTCAGCGCCCCTGGCTGCTTCTGGGCCGCTACAGAAAGCAGGCGCTGTGCAGCCCCTTTCCTTTCTTCCCCGGGGATGCGTGGAGCCCTGACTGCTCCTGCTGTGCCCTTCCTCCCGCCCGCTCACTGACAGACACTCGTGGAAAAAGCATATGCACCAGTCTCCTGCGACACACCTGCTGTAACTCTAATGACAAGGTTAGAACAGAAACCTAAAATAAGAGGATAACATGTAAATACTGTGTTATTTAGCCTACAGTACAGTAATCTGGATACAAATGATAAGGGAGAGCCACGTTTCCTTTCCCCCACGCTGCCTCTACTTGCCTACATTAGACCGGCCTTCAATGCAAATCTTAACCTCCTGAGGAATTAGAGAAGGCTTGGGAAGAGTCAAAGGTGGTTCGTCTTCTGACTTCTCCAGTTTGCGGCTCTCCGGCGCCGACCACCTCCTCTTCCTCGTTGCCGCGGGCTTGCTGGGTTCTATTTTGGTGAGGAAGGGCGCTGCAGGCAATCCCATTTTCTCTGGAAACTTCAGTTCGCCATTCTCAGAGAGCATCTGGGCACTCCCCTGGTTGATTCCGTTTTCCTGCTCGGCATACCTGTGTCTGCTGCTCGCCAGGCCGTCGGCCTTTGAGTGCTTCAGCAGGACGCTGGCGGGATCCACGGGCTGGCCCTTTTTAACAGAGCCGTTCTTCAGGTTCTTGAGGGTAAGCGAGATGCACACATCCCCAACTGAGAGTTTGGAACACGGCAAATCAAAGAGCTGGCTGGTTCTCTCCGGACAGCAGGATGACCAGCCCTGTCCAAACACAAAAAAAGGATACTCTACCAAAACTTCAACGCTGACCTGTGGAAACAGGGAGAGACAGAGAGAGGAAGAAGGAAGGGAACAAATGAAAACATTTTATTCTTGTTTGATTTTATGCACACACACATGTATGAACTCACACATACACACATAGACACACACAGGCTGAATGGGGGAAAAATGACTCAGTGTGCAAACCTCCCTCTCCCCCAGTCACACACTATAAATGAGGCTCTTCACTTTGGGTTGTACCTGTACTTACCATAGGCAGAAGCCAGTGAAAAGACCATCAATATTCAAAATATTCCACCAAGTGTTAGCTCTGTAGCTGGTCTCTGTTAGAACCAGTCAATCAAACCCCAGCAATGACAGAACACCCACTTAGCTTTCAGCACCGAGCTAGGCTCTGCAGGTGGCTCAGAAGCCCAACATGGTCTGAGATTTTAGGAGCTCAATGGACAGCTGTTATTATCATACAGGACAGGATTAGACAGGGATCAGAGTGAGACTGTAGGTGAGTTCCCAGAGGCAGGCATGATGTGTTTATCATTGAGTCCCCAGCTCCTAAAAGGACGCTTGGTGGCAGGGCACAGTGGCTCATGCCTGTAATCCCAGCACTTTGGGAGGCCAAGGTGGGTGGTCACTTGAGGTCAGGAGTTCAAGACCAGCCTGGCCAACATGGCAAAACCCTGTCTCCACTAAAAATAAAAAAAATTCGCCAGGCGTGGTGGCGGGCACCTGTAATCCCAGCTACTTGGGAGGCTGAGACACAAGAATCGCTTGAACCCAGGAGGCAGAGGTTGCAGTGAGCTGAAATCGTGCTACTGGGCGATCTAGCTTGGGCCGCAGAGTGAGACTCCGTCTCAAAAAAAAAAAAAAAAAAAAAGGTCAATTTTCAATATCCTTTCTAGATGTAGTAGACTAGGTAATTTGGACCAACCCTCCTTCTGAGGACAACTAAAAACTCTGAACAAAAATGTAAGCAAACAAATAAATTTAAAAACTCTGGACAAAATGTTTAAACTTTTTTTCTGATAGTACTGGACAGCAAGTAAGATAGTAAAAAGGCCAGGTGCGGTGGCTCATGCCTGTAATCCCAGCACTTTGGGAGCCCGAGGTGCATGGATCATCTGAGGTCAGGAGTTTGAGACCAGCCTGGCTAACATGGCGAAATCCCGTCTCTACTAAAAATACGAAACGTAGCCAGGTGTAGCGGCAGGCATCTATAATCCCAGCTACTCAGAAGGGAGAATCGCTTAAACCCGGGGGACGGAAGTTGCAGTGAGCCAAGATTGCGCCACTTTATTCTGAGACCAGCCTGGCCAGCATGGTGAAACCCTGTCTCTACTAAAAATACAAAAATTAGCCAGGTGTGGTGGCAGGTGCCTATAATCCCAGCTACTCGGGAGGGTGAGGCAGAAGACTTGCTTGAACCCAGGAGGCAGAGGCTGCAGTGAGCCGAGATCGCAGCACTGCACTCCAGCCTGAGCGATAGAGTGAAACTCCGTCTCTCTGTCTGTCTGTCTCTCTCTCTCTCTCTCTCTCTCTCACACACACACACACACACACACACACACACACACACACACACACACACAGTTCCTGGGTTGGATCAGGAAAGGATGATGGCCCAGGCAGTTGAAGCTGGTGTTAGGGGCCTGTTTTCTCCTGAAGACACTTGAACATTCCAAAGTGGAGCAGTTGGGAAACCAAGTGGGCTTTTGATGATGTTAAGAGCATAGGGAAAAGGTAATGAAGTTTAGGGTACACCAAGGGAGGGTACTCTCTGGTGAACCCCATTCTTTTCAGTTGTGACCCCAAAGCACTGTCCCTTAGAGGTGACAGTGAACCACAAGCCAACAGGCCTTTCAAGGTCTCAAGCTCAGATTTGACTCATCTGAGTTCCTAAAACTGGATTAAGGTCTTGAATTATTTTCACAATTTTGCAAATAAAAGCATTCAATTTAAAAAGGGGGGTGGTGGTCATGAGGAGACCAGATAACATGTATAAACACTAATAAAATATCAGATCTTAAAAACGAATGCTCCAGGGCTTCTCATATAGAGTCATACATATAGACTTTACAATGACTATGCTTATAATATTTAAGAAGATTAAAGACAGCTTGAGAATTTTGATAGGAAACTAGGACCTGTTTGTAAAAGATCCATGAAGCCAGGCATGGTGGCTCACGTCTATAATCCCAGCACTTTGGGAGGCTGAGACGGGGATGATCACTTGAGGCCAGGAGTTTCAGATCAGTCTGGGCAACAAAGTGAGACCCTGTTTCTACAGAATTTTTTAAAAAAATAGCTTAGTGTGGTGATGCGCGCCTGTAGTCCCTCAGGAGGCTGAGGCAGGAAGATCTTGAGCCCAGGAGTTAGAGGCTGCAGTGAGCTATGATTGCAAGATGCACTCCAGCCTGGGCAACAGAGTGAGACCCTGTCTCTAAAAAAATTAATTAATTTTTAAAAAGATCTATGAGAATTATAGAATTAAAATATACACCCATTGAAATCAAGAATGCCATGAGTGTTCCAAGTGAATAGATGTGGATTAAGAAAGAATTCATGGGCTGGGCGCGGTGGCTCAAGCCTGTAATCCCAGCACTTTGGGAGGCCGAGACGGGCGGATCACAAGGTCAGGAGATCGAGACCATCCTGGCTAATACGGTGAAACCCCGTCTCTACTAAAAAATACAAAAAACTAGCCGGGCGAGGTGGCGGGCGCCTGTAGTCCCAGCTACTCGGGAGGCTGAGGCAGGAGAATGGCGTAAACCCGGGAGGCGGAGCTTGCAGTGAGCTGAGATCCGGCCACTGCACTCCAGCCTGGGCGACAGAGCGAGACTCCGTCTCAAAAAAAAAAAAAAAAAAAAAGAATTCATGAAGTGGATTCTCTAATTAGAGCTTTAGAAAAGACTCCACAGAGTGAACATAGAGACAAAAAGACGGTTAATATGGAGGAGAGGGTAAGAGACAGATAAGATAAATTGAGAGGGGCCAACAGACACATAATTTGAATCCTAGGAGGAGGAAGAGAGGGGAGGTAATAGGGCAGAAGTAATATTTGAGGAGGTAACGGCTAAGAATTTTCCCACACTGAAGAAGGATAATAAAACAGTTTCAAGAAGGCCTAGCCCAAACAGGAAAAATAAAAGGAAATCCTCACTGAGGCAGATGAGAAATAAATTGCTATAAATCAAAGACATCTCGTAAACTACACAGGAAAAAAATATCATTAAAAGTCTCTAGAACAGGCTGGGCATGGTGGTTCATGCCTGTAATCCCAGCACTTTGGGAGGCTGAGGCGGGTGGATCACCAGAGGTCAGGAGTTTGAGACCACCTAGGCCAACATGGTGAAACCCCATCTCTACGAAAAATATAAAAATTAGCCGGGCATGGTGGCAGGAGCCTGTAATCCCAGCTACTTGGGAGGCTGAGGCAGGAGAATTGCTTGAACCCGGGAGGCCGAGGTTGCAAGATCATGCCATCGCACTACAGCCTTGGTGACAACAGAGAAACTCCATTAAAAAAAAAAAAAAGCCTTTAAAACAAAATACATATTACCTCCAAATAAGCAACAACTGAACTCACACTTTACATCTCAAAAATAATGGAAGCCAGTAGACAATGGAGACAATGGAATATCTTTACATTGCTAAAGAAAAATAACTGCCAACTGAGAATTCTGTATGGAGCAAAAAGGTCCTTCCAGAATGAAGGCAAAATAGAGACACGTTCAGACAAACAGTGATTAAAAGAATTCACCACCAACAGATCTGCATTACAGAAAATACTAAAAGGTGTTCTTTAGGTAGAGAAAAAACAAATCTAGATTGAAGTTTGTACAGGGAGGAATGAAGAGGAATGAAAATGGTAGATATGTGGTAAATCTAAATTAATATTGGCTATATGTAACAATATTTAAAATATTGTTTTTTTTTTTTTTTTCTTTTTGTGAGAGGGAGTCTTGCTCTGTTGCCCAGGCTGGAGCGCAGTGGCATGATCTCGGCTCACTGCAATCTCCGCCTCCCGGGTTCAAGCGAGTCTCCTGCCTCAGCCTCCTGAGTAGCTGGGACTATAGGCACGTGCCATCATGCCTGGTTAACTTTTGTATTTTTAGGAGAGATGGGGCTTCACCATGTTGGCCAGGATGGTCTCGATCTCCTGACATGATCCACCCGCCTCAGTCTCCCAAAGTGCTGGGATTACAGGCGTGAGCCACCGCGCCCGGCCTCTGTTGGATTTTATACACATGCAGACACACAAAACCACACATACATAATTGAAGTACCAAAAAAACTTTAAAAGTAGTAAATTTCCACAGATTGTGGCTTTTCTATTTCATCTTTTTTGTCTCCTTTGTTAACTCTGATTGATATAGTTGTGATACACTTCTAGAATGACTTTACTGGATCCACACAAGGCATGTTTTCAGAAGAGACAACTAGAGTACATTCATATGGCCGCCTGTAAGCATGAACCCATACGCCTGTGTGTATTACTGGCGGGAAGTTTCATTGTTCTGGGCCAGTTTTATAATGTGAAGCAAGCTAAAAGTTTTTGAGTGCCTACTCTCTGTCAAGCTCTCAGGTACAAACTTTACAAAAAGTATTTTGTTTAATGTTCACAACAGTATTAGTATGGAATAGTATAGATACTCCAATTTTATAAATTTTATGAATAGTCACAGAGAAATAAGTTACTTGCCTAATGTCATAACTATTAGCTGATGGGTTTAGGATTTTATCCCAGTCTTTGGCCCCCAAACCCATTTTCTTTTTTGTATGCCTCCTGACCTCTACCCTTGTGAGCAAAGATATTACAGTATCACCAAAAGAGATGAACTCAGCATTCCCGCTACCCCCCAACAGTGGTGAATATTGCCTGAAATAAGTAGGATCCAAAGGTATGAGCTCATGGGCTTGTTCCATGGTACAGATAATTGTGATGTAGTGTCTGCCTTATAGCCACTCATACAATTCTAGTTACCCTGTACAACAAGTGTGCGACACTATTCAGTTTCAAAACTACATTTACATCACACACACAAACATATATGTGCATATATACATAGACAAATACACTTACAAGTGACCGTATCAGATGGAGTTACCCACTGTATTCTAAGTAGGAGGACCGATCTGGAACTGGCTCCACAGATCCTCTCCCAAACCTTTCACAGCCATTAACAACATACACTGAACAGAAGGAAACCAATCCCACATCAAGTGGAGATTGTTTTGCTGCAAATCCAAGTCATAAAAATAAAACTCTCAGGTGTTAACATCTATCTCGTAAGACTCTCTACCAGAGTTGCTGTCTGCTTATTCTTGCCCATCACCAGGCAGAGGTGATGTGACCTTCACAAGACCAGAAGCCTTATTTCCAGACATGTCAGCCTCTTTTCTGGTTCTGTGTGTTCCTGGATAACTCCCTGCCCCTTTGTTGGTAGACGGCCGGACACCTACCCATGGAGAAGCCCTTGGTGTGTGAGCCACATTATACACACTTCGCAGGGCAGGCAATATTTAAGTTTCTGAAAATAACATCTACTGTGTGCTCATAGATAAACCTATCTGAGGATTTCCCCGTTACCAAGTATCTGTAGACTCATCAAGAAATGTCTACAAGCCCTTTATAACAGGTACTATAATTGATTACTGCAAAAACCAGGATACAGATGCTCATGTTCCCCACTAAAGACTTCATAATGTTGTTGGACGTTTTGAAAGCCTTTCATTATTTTCACATCTCAAAACTCCAAAGACACCACTCTTGTAATCCCAGCACTTTGGGAGGCTGAGGTACAACTGTGAAACAGCAAAAGAATGAACATAACGAACTCCATTTTTGTTTAAAGGGTTTTACCCTTTCCTGCATGTAGGCTAGGATAATTTTATAGTACCGAGAAAATATACACAAACAACAATCATGTACTTTTAGAAACTAACTCTGGGATTAAAGGGGAAGTATAAAAACAACTAACTATATATTGTTAAAGACTGATAGGAGTGGCTGGGCACGGTGGCTCACGCCTGTAATCCCAGTACTTTGGGAGGCCGAGGCGGGCGGATCACCTGAGGTCAGGAGTTTGAGACCAGTCTGGCCAAGATAGTGAAACCCTCTACTAAAAATACAAAAGACTGATAGGAGCATTGTGACCTGACCAAGGACAAAGAAGTTCCCAACCTTCTCGAACCCTCACTGGTGCCCAAATGTCTACGGTCCTCAGTTGCCTGCCTTTGCTTCCTGCCAAAGGAGCTGTGTCACCCTGTGAAAAGATGCCACGACCAGTTATCAGCTGGGTCCATGAAAGCTAAGGTGGGAGCAGAAGATTATTCAGATACCAACCTCCTTGTCTCCCCCATAGCCCCCTCCCATAAAAACCCTCCAACCAGCCTAAAAAATTGGAGATGGTACTTAATTTTTAAAAAATTATTATTATTATTTCTTGAGATGGATTCTCATTCTGTTGCCCAGGCTAGAATGCAGTGGTACAATCTTGGCTCACTGCAACCTCTGCCTCCTGGGTTCAAGCTATTCTCCTGCCTCAGCCTCCTGAGTAGCTGGGACTACAGGCATGTGCCACCACACCTGGCTAATTTTTGTATTTTTCAGTAGAGACGGTGTTTCGCCATGTTGGTCAGGCTGGTATCAAACTCCTGACCTCAGGTGATCCACCTGCCTTGGCCTCCCAAAGTGCTGGGATTACAGGTGTGAGCTACCGTGCCTGGCCGGGAGATGGTACTTTAGAAGCCTAGCTCATCATCTTCTCAACTACGCTGGCTTTCCCAATAAACCTGCGTTTCCTCTCACCAACCTCATCTCTCATATTTGGCTTTTCAGTGGTAAGCAGCCAAACCTAAGTTCGTTACAGAGGCGGGAGGGTCACTCGAGCTACTGCACCACTCCAGCCTGTGTGCCAGAGCAGGACTCTGTCTCTAAAAACCAAACCAAACCAAACCAAACCAAACTCCAAACCTCCAAAGACAGGCCTTAGAATTAAATGCTGTGGTGTGAACCATAGCTAGAATAGCCTACCGAAAAATTCACGAGAGAAAAGTGATGGAGAGAGAGAATATTTGAGATATGCACTAAAATAAGATGATGTTAATGGATTTTTTGTTTTGTTTTTTGAGAGAGTCTTGCTCTGTCTCCCAGCTTGGAGTGCAGTGGCACCATCTCAGCTCACTGCAATCTCTGTCTCCTGGATTCGAGCGATTCTCCTGCCTCAGCCTCCTAAGTAGCAGGGATTACAGGTGCCCACCACCACCCCTGGCTAAGTTTTTATATTTTTAGTAGACACGGGTTTCCCCATGTTGGCCAGGCTGGTCTTGAACTCCTGACCTCAGGCGATCTGCCTGCCTCAGCCTCCCAAAATGCTAGGATTACAGACATGAGCCACTGTGCCCACCTGGCCTGTTAATGGAATTTATGTTAACCTAGATAGGCTTGGGAGATTCTTCTTTAATCACTTCAAAGGCTTCTCTTTGCTTCTTTTTTGCCTAAATTCTGCCTTTGCTTCCTGCCAAAGGAGCTGTGTCACCCTGTGAAAAGATGCCATGACCAGCTATCAGCTGGGTCCATGAAAGCTGAGGTGGGAGCAGAAGATTATTCAGATAATCTGATCATTGTAGGCACATATTGGATAGCCTGCCAGCGCAATGCTAGTTTTCTCCTCACTAATTAGTTTGAACTATCTAGACAATGCACTTTCCTCCGCTTGGAGTCTGAATGTATGTGAAGGAAAATAACTTTTTTTCCCTTTCTTTGGTGAAAGTTAAAATCTTGTTGCACACATCTCAAATAGGTACACTCATGTATTCATAGCAAATCTATTTTTATTTTATAATTCGGTGTGTCATAAGGATATATACATTCTTAAAGGTTAACTGATCATTAACGGTTAATGAAGAAATCTCACTGAGGGATTTTTCAGCGAGAATATATATAATCAAATCTGTTACTTGAAATTCCCTTGGAGAGGAGCCTTCTCCAGCTCAAAAACATGCTGTCACTGCCAGCGGGGACTGGTTTGGATGTGAAACAGAGACGGTGTGATTTTGTAGGATGATGTCATCTTCAACTGGAACAATGAGTCTGTGAATTCTTTGAATTTAAGACCCATATGGGTGTTCCCTATGATGCTGACAGCTTCAAAATATTGTTATTATTATTATTATTTTGAGATGGAGTCTTGCTCTGTTGTCCAGGCTGGAGTGCAGTGGCACCATCTCGGCTCACTGCAACCTCCACCTCCTGGGTTCAATCACCTCCTGGGACTACAGGCATGACCCACCACACCTGGCTAATTTTTGTATGTTTAGTAGAGATGGGGTTTTACTATGTTGGCCTGGCTGGTCTTGAACTCCCGACCTCAAGTGATCTGCCCGCCTTGGCCTCCCAAAGTGCTGGGATTACAGGCGTGAGTCACCGTGCCTGACCTCAAAATAATATTGAGTGTTCCTAATGACACACATCAGGCTTTGCAGCTTTAGTAAAAGTTCAACAAGTGCACACCAAGCACCTGAGAAGTGTTAGGAAACTTAGAAGAGCACCTATGGGTTAAGACCTAGTTTCTTGCCTCCCACGAGGAGACGGAACATACATGCAAAACACAACACTTCACAAGGGCACATCTGGACACCAGTGACCACGCTATCTGATGATGTCCACTCAGATGTCGAACAGGCAACTCAAACTTAAAGTAACCTAAAACACATCAGACCTCCCCATGTGCCCGTGCCCGGTGGCCATCCCAGGTTCTTCCCCATCTCCATAAATGGTATCCCATTCTCCCATTCTTCTGGCTGTTCAGTCAAGGACCCGGGAATCACACTTTCTTCCGCTCTTTCTCTTACATCACATACATCCCAATGATAAACAAACTGTATGGGTTCCTTTTCCAAATACACCTAGAATGAGACTATTTTTCACTACCTCCACCACCTCTGTCCTGGCCACGTTGTGTCTCACTCGCTCAGTCACCATATGCAAGCTTGATGTGGTCTGCATGTGCACCGTACTCCCTACACCACAGCAACAGTGGTCTCCTTGCTGGTCCTTTAACCCCACTTGCGCCTTCCATCTGGGCACCTGCTACTCTCTCCATGCATTTGGAATCTTTTTTGCCTCACGTACTGTTGCCACCCACCCTCCTTCTCAGAGACAACTCCCCTGACAGCTCTATTTAAAATAACAACACTCTAGTTTCCATAGTTTCTCTTTTCTTTTTTTATTTTGAGATAGGGTCTTGTTCTGTTGCCCAGGCTGGAGTGCAGTAGCATGATCATGACTCACTGCAGCCTTGACCTCTTGGGCTCAAGAGATCCTCCTGCCTCAGCTGCCTGAGTAGTTGGGACCACATGCATGCACCACCATGTCCAGCTAATGTTCTGTTGATGATGCTAATGATGATTATTATGTAGAGAAGGAGTCTTGCTATGTTGGCCAGGCCAGTTTCAAAACTCCTGGCCTCAAGTTCCCTCTTGCCTTGGCCTCCCAAAGTGCTGAGATTACAAGCATGAGCCACCTAGCCTGGCCCCTTCTCCTCTTTATACCAGGGATCTCCAACCCCCAGGCAATGGACCAGTAGTAGTCCATGGTCTGTTAGGTACTGGGCTGCACAGCTGGAGGTGAGCGACCATTCCCCATTGAGCTCCACCTCCTGTCAGATCAGTCGCAAGCATTAGATTCTCATAGGAGCATGAATCCTATTGTAAACTGAGCATGCAAGGCATCCAGGTTGCGTGCTCCTAAGAGAATCTAACTAATGCCTGATGATCTGAGGTGGAACAGTTTCATCCCAAAATCATCCCCGTCCCTCTTCCCATCCTGTGAAAAAATCTTCTTCCATGAAACCAGTCCCTGGAGCCAAAAGGGGCTGTTTATCTTCTTATGCATTCCTTTTTGTTTACTTGGGTGAGACGGGCTGATCATGAGGTCAGGAGTTCGAGATCAGCCTGGCCAACATGGTGAAACCCTATCTCTACTAAAAATACAAAAAAATTAGCTAGGTTGTGGTAGCGGGTGCCTGTAAATCTCAGCTACTCAGGAGGCTGAGGCAGGAGAATTGCTTGAACCCGGGAGGCAGAGGGTGCAGTGAGCCGAGATTGCGTGATTGCACCCCAGCCCGGGCGACAGTGCAAGACTCCATCCTAAAAAAAAAAAAAAAAAAAAAAAAAAATCTGAAAGAATAGTTCTGTTTGCCTTCTGTATGGAAAAACATTGCAATGGTACAACTGGACAACAGGGGGCAATAGAGAGACTGCCTGTCTTTTTTTCCCCTTTTTCTTTTTCTTTTCTTTTTTTTTTTTTTTTTTACCAGCCAGAACTAAAGTGGGCTATGGCCTCCCCCAGGGAGAAGAGCAGTGCTTTCTCCAGGTTGTGGCTTACCCGCTAACAGGCAGCTTTCTCAGCGGAGCCATAGCCACCTCACCTTGTCAGATGCTGAGGTCGTCATGATTTTATTGAATCATATTTCAGTTATTTTCTCTCCACTCTCGTTCCTGCAGCTGTGTTAGTAATCATTAAGTCATTTTATGATCTTGCTGGGGTTCCACACATTTTCCAGAATGGTTTCTGATGAAATCTCAATGAAAATAAACTCATGGGAGCAGTACCACAGATAACCAAAGCATGTTACATAATGCCAGACAGCTCAGTAGAGCCCATTTTTTTCATCCAATAAATATATCCTGTTTCAAACACACTAAGCAGTATGTAGGACAGCCTTTATAACTTTTCTTTCTTTCTCTTTTTTTTAGATGGAGTCTCACTCTGTTGCCAAGGCTAGAGTGCAATAGTGCAATCTGGCTCACGACAACCTCTACCTCCCAGGTTCAAGTGATTCTCCTGCCTCAGCCTCCCAAGTAGCTGGGATTACAGGCGCCTGCCACCACACCAGGCTGATTTTTTGTATTTAATAGAAACAGGGTTTCATCATGTTGATCAGGCTGGTCTTGAACTCTTGACCTCAGGTGATCCACGCACCTCGGCCTCCCAAAGTGCTGGGATTACAGATGTGAGCCACCGTACTCAGGGATGGCCTTTATACTTTTGTCAGCTTGAGGCCCCTCTGTCTTTCATCTCTGGATGCACTGTCGCCAGCAACTCTTGCTTTTGGGGGTGGACCGCCTCCCACCATCCTTCACTCTTTCCCTTCCTCTTCCTGCTGCTGCCGGCAAGCCCATTTGCTCATCATTGCGGTTATAAGAGATCTGCCTACTTCTTCCCTCCAGCCCCCTCAACCGACTCCTCTAAAACCATTACCTCCAACTCCCATTTGGGATGGAGGAACCAAGACAGGGAGACAACACAGACTCACTTCTGGGCTCATATTTATTTATTCAGTGTCACCTTCCTAATCTGACTAGTGACTGCCTTTTAAGAAAAATTTTAGCTCCTCTGTATGAAAATTCAATAAAATTCCTTTTATCACTTAGTCAATAACTACTGTATCTAAACACTATGCACGTACACGCATATTTATGCTGTTTGATTGTATATTTCAATCTTAGATTGGTGCTATGTCTATATACACACATATGTACATATCACCAAAAACAAGATAGAAAGAAAACAAAGCGTCTGTTGTTTAAATATGTCTCCCTTTTCCTTCACAAGAGTCCCTGTTTTCACAAATTGCGAAGGGCATCTGTTTCACAAAACATTTTGTCGTGACACTATCCCAGACACACAAATTTCGCTTGTTGCTGGGAGCAATGAAATCTCTCATAAGCTCGATTTCAGTGAGTATGTCTTGTTTTTGGTGAAATTATTAAATTGGGTATTCTTTTGTCTGCAAGTGAAATTCTCAGTCTTGTTTTACCTGTAAAGGCCGGTCTGCTCTCCTGGAAGGCTAGTCTGCATGGTTACATTCTCAGCATGAAAAAAATCAGAAAACCCTGTCTCAAGGATGAAGGGGATAAGCGAGAGACCCGTTTACTGCAATGTTTAAAAATCATTAATAAAAACAGTCAAAACTCTTTGGCTGAGTGTAAAATCTCTGTGAGTGTTCTATTTAAAACACTGAATCATGTTCATGCAAAGCCTGACTCAGTCCTTGGTGGAAGTGTTTCAGGGTTGTTCAGTAAACCCACACCCTAGCACCGGGACGCCTCCTAACACAAATCCCAAATTAAAAGCTGGGATTTTCTCACACGTGGTAGCGTAGCTCACAGAGTTCCCTTGTGGGAAGGCCCTGTGGGGAGGCTCAGGGCTGGCCAGGAAGGACACAGTCCAGCAAGTGACCACAGCAGCTGTGATACGGAAGCCCTTAGGCACACAGGTTCTAGCTCACTTGCCTTCTTTTTCTGGGGCCTTAAAATGTGTGCCTTAGGCAGGGCAGAGTGGCTCATCCCTGTAATCCCAGCACTTTGGGGGCCTGAGGTGGGAGGATCACATGAGCTCAGGAGTTCAAGACCAGCCTGGGCAACATGGCAAGACCCCATGTCTACAGAAAAATACAAAAATTAGCTGGGTGTGGTGGTGTGTGCCTGTGGTCCCAGTCACTAGGGAGGCTGAGGTGGGAGGATTGCTTGAGCCTAGGAGGTCAAGGCTGCAGTGAGCTATTGTGGTGTCACTGCACTCCAGCCTGGGCAATAGAGCAAGACCCTATCTCAAAAAAAAAAAGATGTGCCTTGAAGAACAACATAATATTCAGTGCTAAAAAGAAATGAGCTATCAGAGCAACAAGAAGACATGGAAGAACCCGAAATGCATATCGCTAAGTGAGAGACGCTAATGTGAAAAGGCGACATACTGGATGATTCCAACTGCATGGCATTCTGGAACAGGCAAAACTATGGAGAGAGTAAAACGATCAGTGGGTTCCAGGGGTTTAAGGTGGGGTGTGGGGGACAAATGGTTGATGCATAAGGGATTTTTAGGGTGGTACAGCTGTTCTGTATAATACTGTAATGCTGGATACATGACATCAGAAATTCATCAAAAACAGCATGTACAACACAGAGTGAACTGTAGTTTAACTATGGACTTTAGTGAAAAATAAGGTATCGGTACTGGCTCATCAATTGTAACCAATCTATCACACCAACGCAAGATTTTAACAACAGGGAAAACTGTTATGTGTGTGGGACCTCTCTCTACTTGCTGTACACCTAAAACTGCTTTAAACAATAGTCTTTAATTTTTTTAAAAAATGGTATAAACAACAATGGTTGGAGAGAATCAAAACATGTAAGATGACCCAGTTGGGAGCACGTGTAGCACATAAAGTTTAAAGCAGAGCATTTCTCTCTCTCTCTTTTTTTTTTTTTTGGAGAGGTACAAAGACCCACAAACAAAAATGCGATTTGACATAGTTTCTCTGTTGGAGCCTTTCCAGCATCAGAACAGATAGGAAGTGTGTATTACCAACAACTGCGGCACAAATCCAGGGCTGCGCTCTGCACACAGGGCAGTCACCAACTATCTATTTTTTGATACGTTAGGATTCATCACCACCAAGCTCGGCATGTTCAATGTTGGCAAGTGGGTCTGCCTTGGCTGCAAAGGGACTGACTCTAAAAGCTTATGTGCCGCCTGCATGAGGGCCTTGGCTATTTTTAGGTACCAGCTAATCCATTCAATGCATAATGCTACCAACGATGACTCACAGCTCACAGCAGTCAAACTGAAAGATAGCAGAATGAAAGGAAAGCCATCGGTAGACACCCAGTAAGTACATCATGATAACAACTGCTGTACAAGCACACACAGGCACACTCACACCCACGCTAGGACAGTCGGGAGGAGGAAATGGCACTGAATATTAAGCAGCCACCAAGTCAGGGAAGCAGTCACCTCAGGAGGTGCTGGGAAGCGACAGACGGCCCTAATAACACACAGAGCCTGGCATTTAGGAAAGAAGCAAAGGAACGTGTCAGCCCAGAGCACTTTACCAATAAATTTTACAACTCCACTGAGCAAATGCTGTGTACTCTTCAGAGAAGCTGAACCTAGGAAGGGTGAAACAGAAGGATGGGATAATATAGAACGCCGCCAGATGGAAGCCAAAGGCTCCCTGACTGGGGCCATCCTGGGCAGGGCTGTCCCGGCGGACACGTCGCTAACAGCCTCTTGCAGAAGAGGAGCCTGGGAGCCCTTGTTTCTGCATTGGTTGTCTTACCTATCTGGAGGGCTGGAGCACCAATGCATCCCTCACATCCAGTTCATGCTCAGAAATAAGACTGGTATGCTTACGCAGGCTGGCATGACATCATTTAGCCTTACAAACAGGAACAGTGAGAAGGGTGCTCTCCTCGGCCACTCGCGGGACTCCACCCCGAGGATTACAGGCAGGGTAAAAATGGCTTATTGTGCTCATTGGAAAAGTTCAGCCTCTTTCTAGACTTTCATCAGCTGCCTCTCCTTCCAGAAATGCTTTTTAGAACATAAGGCCTTTGATTTATTTTTCAGCTGTAAATCACTTTCTCAGGGCCAGAGCCATGTAAGTTGAAGCAGAGAAGGGAAAACTAACATTGCACAAGGTCCCAGTGCTACTGACGGGTGAGGGATACATTCAGACTCAGCTCTCTTCAGGGCCAGTTCCTGCATTTGCCAAGCAGCTAACCTACTTCCTACATGAGGAGGAGGTGCAAAGCCCCATCCTTCTTTTGAGTCGCATTGGCTCCCACGTTGATGCTATCGCTTGGGGGGTCCCATCTGGGATGCGCCACAGACTTATGGCCTCAAACCTGGAGGATATTAAGTGGATTATATTTGGCAGTGAGGCTCAAGGGAAGTGATTCTGTCATCCTTTGGGACTCTCAACCAGAATCAAGGCATGCCAAAGTAGCAATTCTCTCCCAGGGTAGGGAACGTGCTACCACCTTTCACTGAAGAGAAAGGAGGCTTCCTTTGGTGCACACAGTAACAGTGGACAATACCTGGCATTCCCCTTTCCTCCTAAAGCATCTAGGTGGGGGCCTGGGGGATGCATAGCCGCTTTGCCCGAGCGAGAAATGCTGCACCAGGCAGGGCAATGCCACAGGGATAGTGACAAACACGGAAAAGCATTTTTCTCCTACATTGCCTTGTCTGGAGCATCAGCTGGGACAACGCTGGGGGCATCTTTCCACAGTCTTAATGAGGAATTCAGCCCCTTAAAAATAATGCCCAAACTAAAACACCCCTCAGTTTTATACGAGATGGCTTTAGTTCCCACGAGGTTTATATGCCGCTTAGCATGAGGTTCATGAACATGTTCATCTTAATACCCTTCTTGGTTTTTGGTTAACTGATGCTAATCAATTTTTACACGATCTGTGCTGTTCTGGAAAGTATAAAAGTGAAGCATTAAAAAACCGAGCAGTCTCGAGAGATTATCTCCTATGAAGAATCCTATGTGGCCGGGCGCCATGGCTCACGTCTGTAATCCCAGCACTTTGGGAGACCGAGGTGGGTGGATTGCTTGAGCCCAAGAGTTCCAGACCAGCATGGGCAAGATAGTGAAACCCTGTCTCTACAAAAAATACAGAAAATTAGCTGGGTATAGTGGCACACACCCATAGTCCCAGCTACTGGGGAGGTTGAGGTGGGAGGATCAATTGAGCCTGTGAGGTTGAGGCTGCAGTGAGCCAATGAGCCCACCACTGCACTTCAGCCTGGGTGACAGGGCAAGACCCTGTCTCAAAACAAGCAAACAAATGAACACAAAAACCCACACACACACAAAAAACAAAACTCATTTGCCTGGTTTAGAGAGGAGAGAGCTGCAGCTCAGAAAGGTGAAGTAACTTGTCCTGCCAGAGACCCAAAGCCACACCCCTGGGTCTGTCACCACCATACCGTATCACACGACTTTCCCTGGGGGTGTGATGTTGGGGGGGGGGTCTTATGAGGTCAGGCATCCTCAAGAGTCTGTTCATGCAGGATTTCTGCCTAGAGTCACAATGCCATCTGTTTTGGAGAAAACCATCTCTTCTTCCACAACTTCCCCAATCAAATTTGTGATTTTGCTTATTAAGCTCAACAATTTGCACATTTCTGAATTTCTCTGTGGGTGCAGTGTCAGCGATGCCTAACCAGTTGAGAAGACCAGGAAGATTCTTCAGGCTAGAGGAGAAAACCCCTCAGGAAGGCACTGCAGAGGGAGAGAAGGATGTAGCCTTTGGAACCTCAATTAAGTCCAGATATGAATTATCTCTCTCCCTCCCATCTCCCCCTCTCATGCTCTCTGTCTGAATCTCCGCTGACTCGGAACCTGTCACTTGTGGCAAACACAGCTGGTGGAGTATTTTAGCTGTGATGATGTCAGCCGATTTCTGATAGGCTCCTCGGTAAAGTGACAAATCATTGGTTGCGTCAGGGCCTTGCACTTTTGTTTCTACACTGTGAAGCCCTAGCTGCCTTTTCAGCAGGTCTCAGCACACTTGCCTTTCTTTGCAGAAGCCCTTCCCGGCGTGCAGCACAGCCACGCAGACCTGCGAACAGGCCCTGACAACACTTCTACCTGCTCGTCTGCACCCTGGCTGTCAGTAGAGAGACTTAGTGATCTCACTATGGGAAAAACCATGAGAACAGGGCTCAGACTTCACAGAGAAGCCAATTTCTCTTTCATTGAATCAATAATTTTGCAAAGTTTGGAGTAGGGAAAAACACACCTAGATTCTTCCCCCCCATGAACAGAAGAGGGCTGTAAGGGGCTGGGCGCGGTGGCTCGTGCCTGTAATCCCAGCACTGTAGGATGCTGAGGCGGGTGGATCATCTGAGGTCAGGAGTTCGAGACTAGCCTGACCAACATGGTGAAACCCTGTCTCTACTAAAAATACAAAAATTAGCAGGGGGTGGTGGTGTGCGCCTGTAATCCCAGTTACTCGGGAGGCTGAGGTAAAAGAATCACTTGAACCCAAGAGACAGAGGTTGCAGTGAGCCAAGATCACTCCATTGCACTCCAGCCTGGGTGACAGAGTAAGACTCTGTCTCCAAAAAACAAAAAATAAATAAATAAAAATAAAAATAGAAACATTAAATAAAAATTAAAAAAAAATAAAAAAATAAAAAAATAGAAGAGGCTGGGCTCTGCGGAGGCTGCCAGGCCTGCGAAGTGTGGCCCACAGCTGAAGTGTCCGCCTTCATTCTCAAGCTGAAGGAGATGCTGGCCGGCAAGGAACCGTCGCATTTCTAAACAAAACCTCTTTTCACACTTGCCTCTGTTCACAAAAATGTTTTAAGGATTCTACGTACCCTGAAAAGCAATGACTCTTCGCTCATGTTTATTTTCTGTGTTTTACCTGGGGTCTGTGAAGAGTCACCTTTGCTCAAGGCAGTGCATTTTCTTTCTCCTAGTACCCACCCCTAATTCATGCAGGAAGTGAGCACCCACTACAGAGGGCTGGTGAGCTCTGTTATTATGTCATTTATTTAAAAATCCTGATTTTTTTTTTTTAATCAAATCTTCGGGGAAATCTTTCTTGGGCCCTTTCAAAGACTATAAACCTACAGTGACATCTCATAATACAAAGAAGACTATTCAGGGCTAAAAGCTCTCACCAGTGCAGGGCCCTGACTTTGTGCAAGCCCCCACATCCTGTCATTCACGAGCAGTTCTGGAAAACTGATTTGGTCCTTTGCTCACTTGGGCTTTTAAAAAAATGCTTAAAAAAGCCAGACATGGGGACTCGTGTCTGTAATCTCAGGGCTTTGGGAGGCCGAGGTGGAAGGATTGGTTGAGCCCAGGAGTTTGAGAACAGCCTGGGCAACACAGCAAGACCCAATCTCCACTAAAATGTTTTTTACTTTTTAAATTAGCTGGCCATGGTGGTATGCACCTGTGGTCCCAGCTACTAGGGAGGCTGGGGTGGGAGGATGGCTGGAGTCTAGGAGGTCAAGGCCACAGGGAGCTATGATTGCACCATTGCATTCCTGCCTAGGAGACAGAGAAACACTGTCTCAAAAATGAGAAAAAAAAGCCCAAAATAATTCAAACCATTAATTAGTTTATCTTTTTTTTTCTTGTTTTATTTTATCTGAATGTCCCAAATAGCAGCTATTTCATGACTATTTTCAACTCAAGCTGGAAGGAGGCTCTGTCCCATTTGAGTGTTTTCAAATCCTAGATGGAAACACTTGTAGAAAGTGAGCTCGATAGCCAGGAAAGCTCTCAGCTGCAGGCTGAACCTGCTGGACTCCCAGCAACTTGGGCAGTGAAAGAAACGGGCTGTGGAATAAATGCATGTAATCGATCTAAGAACCTGGAAAAGGGTGGATTGAAGGAGCCTGTGGAAATTAAGAGAGTTAACCATACTTCAAGGGACTCATCTTGGCTACAGATGACTTTACCCCAAGCCCAGCAGGTCACCTGGGACAGCCCTGACTTCTCAGATTGTATTAACCATGCTTTTACTTTCTGATGCTTTGATATTTTAGGGTCTTGCGGATCCCAGAGGTATAGTCTCTCCCAGGATTAGCTAATTCCTAGAAGCCTGACTTTCACATGCAAACCAACCAGTCCAGAGCTAATTCCTAGGAGCCTGACTTTCACATGCAAACTAACCAGTCCAGAGCCCACTCCCCAACAGACTCCTATATGGGTCCATCACACTTGGGGCTAACTTTTTTTTTTTTTTGTCTGAGACGGAGTCTTGCTCTGTGTCCAAGCTGGAGTGCAGTGGCCTGATCTTGGCTCACTGCAATCTCTGCCTCCTGGGTTCAAGCAATTCTCCTGCCTCAGCCTCTGGAGTAGCTGGGACTACAGGCACACACCACCACACCCAGCTGATTTTTGTATTTTTAGTAGAGACGGGGTTTTACCATGTTGGCCAGGCTGGTCTCGAACTCCTGACCTCTGGTGATCCACCCACCTCAGCCTCCCAAAGTGCTGGGATTACAGGTGTGACCCACTGTGCCTGGACCTTCCACCTGTATCGATCACCCCAGCACCAGCCGCCAGACAACTAGGGACAGCCCCTATGCCCCAGAGCACGCTGGAATTATCCACTCTAGCCAATCCTAAACCTGTTTATCCTGCCTCCCATGAAACCACAATAAAGGCTGTTGTTTGCCATATTTCCCCTCACTCTCTCCACCTCCTGACGTACCTGGTGCTTCCCCAGGTGCCCCCCACTTTATGGTGCTCTACACTTCTTGGTGTAGAGTGCCCCTTCCTCTCGGGATCAGAGAGTATAACAAATTATCTCATCAAAGAGAGGTGTCTCCTGATCTATCTGTCAGCCTTATCATACCTAAATAATAGTAAGACATTATATATATGTTAGAGATGGGGTCTTGCTATGTTGCCCAGGCTTGAGTGCAGTGATAGTCACAGGTTCAGCCAAAGCTCACTACAACCTCGAACTCCTGGGCTCAAGTGATCCTCCTGCCTCAGCCTCTGGAGTAGCTGGGACCAAAGGCATATACCACTGCACCCAGCATCCATTTTAAAACATGGATGTTGCAATGGGATGTGATTGCTTCAGCACCTAATCCATTCACTCCAGCAGCATCCTCTGTCTTTTCCTGGTAGGAAAAAGTACAGAATGACCGCTGGAAGGACCTGAAGTCCAGCAGCCTTTCCTAATCAGGGTTCCTCATCCTAACCACAGAATTCAAGAAACAACTAGAGTGGTGAGTTTCTGAACTGTCTCAATGACTCCATAACTAGCCCCACTTTCCATGCATGGAGATCAATTCATTACACACAGCAGAGGTCACGGGAACGTGGGCTTATTTTTTCTAGAGAATGCAGTTGGGAAAGGAAAGGCCGAGTCTAAGGTTTAGGTGTACCTGAGAACCCTTAATCCTGCCTCATAGAAGCAATTCATGTTGCCAGGAGATGACGACGGCGTCGCGGTGTGGTGCCCCATCCCTGTGCCACCCGGGCCAACATTACCTGGGCTCGGTGCTCCCCGACGGCGAACTGTATCACGGCCACACCCGGGCTATGGCTGTCTTCGATCCTCTCCACGGTGCTAGAGTCGATCTTCAGGTCGTTGCTTATCTCTGCGCTCTGGATGAAATCTTCTGTTTTTAAGTCTTCCACCTTCTTTAGCTCCCCATTGGCCAACTGGATGATGGAGCCTTTCATGAAGTAGGGAGGCAGAGTAGGGGGAGCCGCCGCCGGGGAGGCCATGGACTGCACCACGGGCAGGTGGATCTGGGCCTGCACCATGGCTGGGTAGGCGGACTGGGTGACCAGGGCCTCGGGGTTGAAGTTCTCGCTCTTGGGAAGGGCGGTGGTGACGAATGTGTGAGGCACTGCAGCAAACTGGGGGGATGACGTGACTATGGCCGGGGCTGCCCCTGACGCTTCCATGTCAGTGCTGCCGACCGGGATGAGCAGGGGCTGTGTGCCAGGTATCACCAGGTGCTGGGGCAGGCTGCCGGCATAGGTGATTGCTTGCTGCTGGCCGCTCAGGTAGCCGATGACAGGGGGTTGAGTCCCTGCGTAGAAGGCCGTGGCTGGCAGTCCCACCGGGAGTGGCTCTGAAGCACTGTGTGTGGTCTGAATGACCGTGTGGGGTGAGAGCGCATAGGACCGGTGACCAGGCTTCCCTAAATGCAGGCCGCTTTTGTCGTTGAGGGTGGAGGGGGAGGCCTCGCGATGAGTGGCCTGTTGCACCTCCAGGTCGGCCGCGGGCGTGTTGCTGTTGGGCAGGACCATCACAGAGGCCCGGACCCCTGAAGGATCACGACTGCTGTAGTCTGAGGGGCTCGGGTGAACCACCACGTGCCTGGACTCGTACGGGTGAGGAACCGACTTGCCACCTGCCTTGCCCAAGCCCAGGTCGGCCGAGGACGGGGCCCCGTACCGCCGGCTCTTCTCCATCTCACCGTTCAGGACCTCCTTGGCCTGGATGGCCTGCTGCAGCCGGCTGCTCTCAGCTTTCTTGGTGGCCTCCCGAGGGACAAAGTGGCTGCCGGAGTCGGCGTATTGCATGACGACCTGGGAGGGGGGCCCCAGGGTGAGTGTGTGTGGGATCATCGTCTGATGGGGGTGTAGGTGGACGGGGATGGCCGGAGGAGAGGCGGTGCGGCCGGTGCTCTGCGGAGAACTGGAAATGTGGACGTACTGGTTCTGCTGGGCGGGTGGGGGGGACCCCGGGGTGATGAGCCCTGGAGCCCTGCTGAGGTGGTGGTGCTGCTGCTGCTGCTGCTGCTGCTGCTGCTGCTGCTGCTCAGCCTTGTGTCCTGGCGTCTGGCTCAGACTGCCCATGTTGGCCAGCAGAGTGGAATAGGCCTCCAGCTGGGAGCGCTGGGATGGAGTGGTGGCCCCGGCGGCCGAGGCCACCGCACTAGTGACGGGGTTGGCGGCTGGGGGGATCAGCTGTGACGGGATGAAGCTGGCGTAGGTCCCACTGTACTGGGAGGATCCAATGAACTGGAAGGTGTGCGGCAGGTGAGCGTACTGCACGGGGGACACCGGGGTCCCTGGCTGCGGTGTGGCGTACGCGGCGGGCAGCGTGGTGGCCACGGGGACAGACCTGGGAGCGCTGGGCGGGGAGTAGTCCAGCCCTGTGGACAATGCTTTGTGTAAACCTATTCCCTGTTGTAAACCAAGCTCCACCGAGGTCCCTGCCGGCCCATGCCTCCCGCCCCCGTGGCCCCGGCCACCAGGGTTGCCCGGGAGCCATGCTGTGCCCTCCACCCGGTGGTTGTCACTGGGCAGGGCAGGGGCCTTCTCCTCGGAGGCCCGGCTGGTGGCGGGGATCTCGCGCTTCTTGGGAGGCAGGCATTCGTTGCTCCGCTCTTGGTTGGATTTCATTTTTCGCCGTCCCCCCTCCACGGTGACTGTTTCACTGTCTGGCTGGCTCTGATTTTAGTCTGATAAACGGAAAGTCACATTTGATTTCTGTAGGGGATCCAGGCTCTTCATGAGGAATCATCTCCCCGTGGGTACAATCCGCCAGCAGCAGCTCTGGATGCTGGGAAAGGGAAGAGGGCAGTGACACAGGGAAAAGGAAAGGGAGGAGAAAGGGAAGGAGGGAAACGACATCAGAACATGAGCACCGGGGAAAGAACATCTTTGGCAAGATTAAGACTAGGTCAATGTGAACTCCCCAAACCCAATCCTACCCCAAGCACTGAAGCAGATAAAACACTACCCAGCACTTTGGGAGGCCGAGGCAGGCAGATCACGAGGTCAGGAGATTGAGACCATCCTGGCAAACATGGTGAAACCCCGTCTCTACTAAAAATACAAAAAAATTTTAGCCAGGTGTAATAGTAGCTGGCACATGCCTGTAGTCCCAGCTACTTGAGAGGCTGAGGCAGGAGAATCGCTTGAACCCAGGAGGCGGAGGTTGCAGTGAGCTGAGATTGCACCATTGTACTCCAGCCTGGGCAAAAAGAGCGAGACTCTGTCTCCAAAACCAAACCAAAACCAAACCAAACCAAAACAAAACAAAAAAAACACTAGCCATGGCAGCTGCACATTGCAAAGGAAGATTATGAAGACACCGGGCAAGTGAACACTCTAACACATACATTTTTTAATGGAGTTAACAACTCCCCTAAGATGTTCTCAATATCCTCTCTCCTTTGTTTTTTTTCTCCTTTTCTTTTCAGAGGGTAGATGATGCAGTTCTTAAATTTCCTTTTCAGAAATGTTGGTTCCATTTCTCATCTCTCCTTCACCTGGCTGGAAAATAAAATGAAGCCTTTGGAGAGCATGACACCAGCTGGACCCTGCCCTTAGAGCCAGGCATTGAGAAAAAGCAGGTTAGCAGTGAGAGTCCAGAACAGTCCTTGCACTTGATTTCTGAATCCTCATCTGCCAGAGCCACTACTCTCCAAGATTCCCCTTAACTCTGGGTCCATACTGGACCTACGATTTCCTCTCCCCTAATACACACACACACACATGCCAACTCAGCAGGGGCCACCAGAAAGAATCCTGTTCTCCGCAAGTTTCAAAAGTATTCCCAGTACAGTCACTAATATGATAACAGAGTAAGACTGTTAAAAACTGAATTTGACTATGGTTAAAAAACCCAAATACCATACAAAAATAGGGCTAGTGCACTGAAAGTTTTCTTAATGGGTTACATGCTTGGTTTGTCCGTCTCTCTCTTCCAAGTTGACTTTGAAGTTCCCCTTCACACCGTCCCCTTTCTCCTTGGAAAGGAACAACTCGCCATTAACACTAGAAACAACACCTCTTTCAGACAGATCAGATCAGTGTGTTCAAACCTGGACATACAAACGGTGACCCTGAAGCCAGTTCTTATGGACAAGTATCTCAGTCTCTTACTAACCACTGAAGTCTGAGTTACTGCTGCTGTGTGGGCAAACCAACGCCCAACAGACAAGAGGCCGAACATCAGTGCAACTGACATGAACCAGGCTAGCAAGCAGCAGATGTGATGGCTTCTACAGGTAGCAGCTGTAGGTATGCACAGCGCAACGCGCTGTGATCCTGAGAGCTGTGGGACTGGGCTTTGGGAATTCTACACCCTTGGGTTTTGATATCTCACATCCAGACTCTCTTTTCAGTGATCTGATTTTCTTTATTTCTTTGGAGAGATGGGGTTTTGCTATGTTAACCAGGCTAGTCTTGAACTCCTGGCCTCAAGAAATCCTCCTTCCTTGGCCTCCCAAAGTGCTAGGATTCCAGGCGTGAGCCACTGTGTCTAGCCAATAATCTGATTTTAAAACAAACACAATAAAGTAGCAGCCTTCAGCATTCAATCCTTGTCCATGCTGAAGCAACAGCGAAATCCCTATTGAAACACAACCCCCTTTCTCTCCTTTGCCCCCCTAATTTATAACTTTTTTTTTTGGAGGGGGCAGTGATTTTGCTCCTTTTTCTTTCAGTCTTTCTTTCTTTTTTTTTTTTTTGACAAGGTCTTGCTCTGTTGCTCAGGCTGGAGTGCAGTGGCGTGATCTCGGCTCACTGCAACCTGTGCCTCCTGGGCTCAAGTGATCCTCCCACCTTAGCCTCCCAAGTAGCTGGGACTACAGGTGCATGCCACCACACCCGGCTAATTTTTGTACTTTTTGTAGAGGTGGGGTTTTGCCATGCTGGCCAGGCTGGTCTTGAACAGGCCTCAAGTGATCCACCCACCTCAGCCTCCCAGTGCTGGGATTACAGGCGTGAGCCACTGTGCCCAGCTTGGAAGGGGCAATGATTTAATGGCCCTTGTTGGTTTTGCTCCAACATCATCAATGAACATCACAGTGAAATGACAAATGACACAACAGAAAGTTCTCAATCCTTAATGTCTTGTGACCAGATATCTAGGAAGGTAGAGGTTTAGAAATTTGGTGTCTCAATATCAAAGGACATTTCAGTAAGAATAGAATTTCTCACATGACAGGAGAGGAGCTTAAAGACTGGGATGGAAATGAAAAATAAGGTTAAAAAGACCTAAAACACTTATGCTGAAGAAATGAAATGTTGAAGGAGTAATGTCCCTTATTTACTCTCCCAACCTAGGTTTTTTTTTTTTTTTTTGAGATGGAGTGGAGTCTCGCTCTGTCACCCAGCCTGGAGTGCAGTGGCGTGATCTCAGCTCACTGCAACCTCCGCCTCCTGGATTCAAGTGATTCTCCTGCCTCAGCCTCCTGAATAGTTGGGATTATAGGCACCTGCCACCATGCCTGGCTGATTTTTGTATTTTTAGTAGAGACAGTGTTTCACCATGTTGGCCAGGCTGGTCTCGAACTCCTGAACTCAAATGATCCACCAACCTCAACCTCCCAAAGTGTTGGGATTACAGGCGTGAGCCACTGCGCCCCACCAACCTAGGGTTTTTGTAAGGCTCAAATAACTGTGTTCTGTACAGCCTTCCCTTGTAAAAAGCACAGCACATGATTTACACCCAATACTTGCAAATCAATTACAATGACAGAATAAAATTAAACTACAAAAGCATCAAAAAAGTTGCCCCTTTTGACTGTCTGATAAGTACTAATAATGAACTTTTATCTTTAAATTTCAAGAATCACTCTTAAGAAAGGGAAGGCCAAAACGCTCCCACATTTCCATACCAACCAGAAAGGAAAACTCATGCGTGAGACCTACTCAGAACTGGTCCATGCGCCCCCTGCTGACCCTCCTGTAGCACTGATCCAATAAAACCCCACAGGGTTTCGTGAGGGATATTCATGCAAGAGTGATATGTCAGAATGCAAAATGAGAACATTTGCATATAGTAGGCCTAGCCAGTAAGGGAATAGGTTAATTAGCCCAAGGCAGCACTAGGGAAGAAAAAGCAGCGGCATAAAAGTCCTTTCAAAGCCAAGTAAAATGTCAAACACATTCAGGAAGGGTCTATTAGCAATGCAAATGTAACATTGCCTGTACAATTGAATGCACAATACACAAAACTAGAAAACTCCTCTGAAGGTACTTCTTTGGGAAGCCAGCTTTCGTAAATTTGAAAAAGAATGCTGACTAGGTTCTCAGTAGTGCTCAGGTTTAATTACACTGTTTATTTGAGAGACATCGGTTTAGTGGGCCCTGAAGACTCACTGGGCTGGTCTTCTGCTAGATGATTGCTAAGACATATCGGCCTTAACACACAAATCCAAATTTATTCCTCTGAAAAGTTATCCATTGATAAACAGCATCTTTTCCAGAGACTGTCAATGAGAAATCAAGGACACAATGATTAAGACAGAAGCCTCAGCGACCGGGGGCCAAACTGTTAACAATTTCCGCCCATCCTCCTCCTACATTTAGGACTATTTAGCAGTGCAGCACGGAGCAGACAGGGCTGTCTTAACGCTGAGGTACGTGTCCCTTCTCTGGGCCCCCCGCCCCCGTAAGCTTTCAGTACTGATAAGGGGAAATCCTAGGGTAGAGATCGAGAATTGCTGTATTTTCGATGAACCACCAGAGGGCGCCCCAGGATGGCACCACATTCCTGGTCTGTTGGGTGATTATGGGACGAAAGAACAGAGAAGTAACTTATGAAGGTGGAAAAGTAGAACTGAAAAATAAGGAAGAGGTAAAAAGAAAAGAAGAAAAAAGAAAAATGGAAAGTGGGATTTCTGCTCTTAGAGTCTCCAGTTGCAGACAACTGGCCTCTGTGTCCTGAATCGCCCTCCCAGGGGCCCCCGAGGAGTTTATCTCTGGAAGCACCTGCCACAACAAAAAGATTTCTTCCAAACATGGGGCCATGCACAATTATATCAATGCCAAGTTACCAGAGAGCCACATATGCAGATCGCACTGTTTAAACATTACAATTGGAAAAGGGAAATTGGAGGGGGAGTTAATAGATGAATCAAGACAAATGTATTTAGAGTTTGCTACCTATGGTTTGCCTGATAATCACTGTTCTGAATACATTCATCTTAAGCCACTTTGGAGCTACACTATCTCTCTCTCTATCATAATTTCTAAATTTAGCCTAGTGGCATAAGGCCTTGCTAGTCGAAGTGTGGTCCTCTGACCCGTGACATCAGCATCCTCTGCAAGTTCGCTGGAAATGCAGAATCTCAGGCCCCACCCGGACCTGCATTTTAACAAGATATCCAGATGATTCATATGCACAGTAAGGTTTGAGAAATCCTAGTATCTATCAGATTAAATTTTCTACTGCTAAACTCTTAAGTAAATTAAATATCTCTAGCCTCTTCCTAATGGAGCAGGCACCAGGAAACCAAACTTGGTGTTGTACGTAAACACAGAGTTGATGAGGCTTCGGAGATAAACAGCTAATACTTAGGTGATGCTCCACTGGTTCCTCTGGGGTCATCTAAACCCAATACAGCTGTAAATGACAAATGCCACTTTTCTTCTGGTTCTTTAAACAACTGCAGAGAAATATACTTTAAAAAGTCTATTACCATAAATTTTATACACAACTCAATCATTCCCAGGAAGAAAAATGAAATTTAACAAAGGAAGCTCCACACTTATATCTTTGCTATAATTTAGTTTCAAGAAATTTTTTGCTATTACCATGGATTCAGACTGCTTGAGAAGTGATAGGAAAATGAGACGCTTCTGTGCTAGGGACGCGGAGAATATATGCTCACTGACTGCAAGTCCAGTAAATAGCAGCTAACTGCTCGGAACGGAAGATGCTCTTAGAATTTGATATATAAAGTCCTAAAAATACATCTCAAACCTAGGGCAAGAAAATGGGTTGCTTTGCCTACACCCCCAATCCTGTGTTTCTCAGTTTGAATGAACCCATGACTGCCTGGCCTGCATGTCTATGGACAAACAGGGCACAGTTTCAGCTTTAAAGAAGAGGAAGAGCAGACTGATGAGCTTGGACCAGGACTGGAAAAACTATGTATGCAAACACTGAAGAGGGCAGAATACCTGGGTGTGAAGGCAGAGGTGACCTGGGCACAGCAAGGATTCTCAAAGTGCTGACTCACCAATCTCCTTCCAGCTTTATTACATCACTAAACTGGAAGGCCTGTGTGGTGCACTGGCAGAAGGCACTCCATTTTGGCCAAGCATTAAAAACAGGTCCAAACCTGACATGCTTAGAGTATTCAGAATGGAGAAAGGTGGGTTGTTGGATGATAGCTATAATTAGATGCCTTTATGGTTGACTGAACAGGCATACCCCCAAAGTGGATCACACATTCATTCATCAAACACTCATTCCATTTCTAGTATGTACGATGGGGACCTCAATTGTTCAATGTCAGCATGAAGCAAATGGTATGCCAGAACTATTTTTAGTTCTGTTCTATTCAATACTAATAAAGTGTTTTGGTTATCATATTTGGAAGTAACAGAAGGCTGGAAGGGACAAATGTTGTGATTAAGATTCAAATATATCTTAAGAAGCTGGAAGTGATGGTACAGAACCAGGAAAATTAAGATCAATGAGAATAAATGTAAATGTCTGCCCTTGGTTTCAACCTCTCAATTAGCCTAGTAGCAGGGTTGAAGAGATCTGGCTTAATAATGGTTTCAATGAAAGAGCCCAGGAAGTTTTTGTTTGACTATACACTCAATATGAACAACTGTTTGGTAGGGTTCTTAAAAAGTTGTAGTAATTATAAGCTTCATTTAAAAATGTTCAGGCTGGGTGCAGTGGCTCACACCTGTAATCCCAGCACTTTGGGAGCCCAGGAGCTCGAGGCCAGCCTGGACAACATATTGAGACCCTGTCTCTAAAAAAAAAAAAAAAAAGAATTAGCTAGGCATGGTGGTTTGCATCTATGGTCCTAGCTACTCAGAAGGCTAAGGCAGGAGGATCGCTTGAGCCCAGGAGGTTGAGGCTGCAGTGAGCCATGATTGCTCCACTGCACCCCAGTCTGGGTGACAAAGCAAAACCCTGTCTAAGAAAAGAGAAAGAAAATAATGTTCAGAATAAAGGAATAAATACTGCAACCATAGATGGCACAGGTAAAGCCACAGTTGAAATCCTGCTGCAAAGGCACGTGGGAAGGATGGGGCATGTCTGCGGGGAGGGATCAGTTGTACAAGAGGTCTGGAGGCAAGCAGGTGAGTAACAGCTGAGACAACTGGGAATGAGTGCCCCGAGGAAGGACAGAAAAAGCTGCAGCATTAGGAAGCAATGAGAATTGTTAAGAATGGACTGGGCTGCCTCATGAGTCAGGGATCTCTGACTGACATCCCAAGGGTCAGGATAGAAACTCAGGCATATGGGGTAGGGGTCCCTGCCCTGGTTGGGTGTTTGAGCTACTTACTCTGCATTTTTTGCCATCAGGCACATTCTGAGACTGTGATTCCACTCTGTATCAAGGTGGCTGGCTTGTCATCCCGGCCTACTATCACAGTTTCTTCTTACTGTGTCCTCAGTGGAAACTGACTATTGACCTTCTCTTCCATGTCTATCTAGCATGGAGTTTCACGGGGCAAGCCTCTTGGTCCAAAATGAGAAGGTTCCTGAAGGGGACTGAAAGCCCTGTCTAGGGACATCCAGGCCAGAAACCACCAGAGAGGCGAGCTGGGACCTGGCACAACTTTGCAGAAGATGCTGTCTGAGAGCCTCACCCCAACGCGCTCGAGTTTCCCTTCTTGGCTCTGCATCCCTGGGAGATGGGATCTTGCTCTTCACAGAAGTGTGGTGAGTGAGAAGAGAAAAAGCAAGAAATGAAAGCTCATAATCCAAGCTAGAAGAAGTGCACACAAGGGCCTAAGGACATAAAACATAGATAAATGTATATATGTTAATTTTTATCATGAATAAGCAAGGACAGTGGGTTGAATGGTAGATCCCTAAAAGTTAGGCCCACTCAGAACCTGGGAATGGCTTTATTTGGAAAAAGGGTCTTTGCAGATGTAATTATGGATTTGGAAATGAGATCATGCTAGATGATCCAGGTGGGCCCTCAATTCAGTCAAACGTCCTTATGAGAGAAAGACAGAGAAAGATGTGAGATGTACAGAGGTGAAGGCCATGTGGAGGCAGAGGCAGAGAGCCTGGAATGACGCAGTCCCAAGTCAAGGATCATCCAAAGCTTACTAGAAGCAGGAAGAAGCAAAGAAAGATTCTCCCCTAGAGCCTTTGAAGACAGCATGGCCCCACCAGCATGTTAATTTTAGACTTTAAGCCTCCAGGAGTATGACAGGATATTTTTCTGTTGTTTTAAGCCACCATGTGTTTTGGTAATTTATTATGACAGTCCTGAGAAACTAATCCAACTATCTTCCATTTATTGATCATTTATTATTATACATGCCAAGAACCTTACTTAAATATCTCATTTACTCTTCACAACAAATTCGTGAGGTTTGTATTATTATCTCCATTTTCCAGATCAGGATACTGAGGCTTTCCCAAGGCCACATAGTCAGAGGTAGAACGAGCACTGGAAATCACTTTCTCGGTCTACCCAACTGTGATGCGGCTGACACTCACATCCTGGCTATGGCGATGGCAGCCTCATAGCTAATACGCCTATTTGTTTTTAATGTAGAAAAGGGACAGAATGCACAGGAATAAGTAGGGGAAAAGATGTCTAGGGGACTTCTGCACCATGTTGACACTAATCAAGGACTGCAGCTGGTGAGACGTTCAGTAAGGAAGACAGTGACCAAGGAAGAGAGGTCAGGATGTTTGTACTTGCCAGGCAAGCAAGCAGGGGACCTCAGGTCCAGCAGCCAAGTTCAAGACCACCCACCCAATTGTGATCCAGGCTATAGGAGCGGTGAGACTGCAGAAGGAGCCTCTGGCACAGGTCGGATATGAGGAACTGAGAGCACTAACATGCTTTTGAAACAAGCTCTCTCCCTCTAGTGCCACAAGAAGCAAGTTCAAGCCTGCAACCTGGCACAGGCTCCCCTGAGTCTGTGGCAGCCAGCAGCACATACCACATTTTCCTTTTCTTTGAGGCAAGACCTTCCTGGGGGTGGTGGGTTGGGGGGAAATTTGCCACTACCACTGCCAGCTGGGATTACAGTGGGTCAAGGAAAGGCAGGAGAAAAGCGGCCCCACTACTTATATTATCAGCACCACGAATAGTAGTGTTTTTTGGCTCCATGCATCTATAGATTTTTTTGGCAATGGATATAACGATACTTGAAGCAATGATTAAAAAGTCTACATCGACCAAAAATAATAGTCTCATTTGGGTGCTCGCTGGCTTGGGTAGCTCTGCGTCCAGTGTGGAGTTGTTCTTCGATTAAGTGCCTTGAAGGGGAGGCTGGAAAGAATTCCTCAAGACACACAGCTGCACTGGCTGCCATTCTGCTAACCTTGTCTTCTTGGCACGTGGTTAAATTGCTGTCTCCCTTATCCCTAAGTGGGGCTGAGTGATTTGCTACTACCTGTCCACATAATGGAGGGCCAGGCTTCATCAATTCTTAGATTCCTGGCTTCTGCCATTGCTATTCCTAGTGAGCAGGTAAGAGTTCTGGGGGTGCAGTTCATGAGCTCTGCCACCCCTGGAAACATCAGGACACTGGCCATGTGGCTGGGGTCCTCCTGAGTGGCTCATGGCACATGTCTGTGAGTGCTGCAGGATCGGCCTGGATGAGGAAGGAGGAGGGGCGGGGCCACAGCTGGGCTGGGCCACAGCTGGGCTGGGCCATCCCTAGTAGCCGGCTCACGTGGAAAACGCGCTGCAGTGGCTGTGTAGCCAGTGTCTCTGGCGGCCTGCCCATGCCGGAATTCCTGGAAAGGCTCAAGATGGAAAAATAACCATCTGGATCCAAGCTGGTCCCAAATGAATTGTCTGACAGAGGTTGAGTTGGAGTTTTTAAGAAAAGCTGGAAATGCCTTTCTGTCAAGACCTTTCCTGATTCAATACATAAGCAAATACTTTTTTGCTTTAAAGCATAGTGCATGCCAGGTTAGCTACCCGGGGGTACCACGTTTCTGTTTATCCACCACTCTGGTTGAGGGCTGGGAACAGTTACACAGGCGCTTTCCACACTGCCTGGAGTTAGTGGTTCTCATCCCAGTCCAGACTAACGTGTTTCAAAGCGAGAGGAAGTGGGCCCTCTTCATTATCTTATTTCGGGGACTGATGCAAGAAGCTGAAAAGTATTGGCCAAGGTAACATAGTTAGAACTGGGGTCAGGAGGATGAGAACCTGTCACTTTGACTCTCACTTGAATGTTTCTTACAACCACTGTGATAGATCTCACTACACAATGCATGAAGCATTCACATACACTGTCCTATTTAGAATATCAAGATACATATTAATATTATTATTACTAACTGATGATAATAGATCAATAATATTACTACTACTACTATTACTACTAAGGACACACAGAATTGTAGTTACAGAAGGCTACGGTGTAAGGTAGAGCACAGGTTCAAACCTTGGCTTTACCCCAAACCGCCTGTTATCCATTTTTAAAAATACAATTTTGGCTGGGCGCGGTGGCTCACGCCTGTAATCCCAGCACTTTCGGAGGCTGAGGCGGGCGGATCGTGAGGTCAGGAGATTGAGACCATCCTGGATAACACGGTGAAACCTTGTCTCTACTAAAAATACAAAAAATGAGCTGGACGTGGTGGTAGGCGTCTGTAGTCCCAGCTATGAGGGAGGCTAAGGCGGGCGGATCATGAGGTCAGGAGATTGAGACCATCCTGGATAACACGGTGAAACCTTGTCTCTACTAAAAATACAAAAAATGAGCCGGACGTGGTGGCAGGTGTCTGTAGTCCCAGCCATGAGGGAGGCTAAGGCAGGAGAATCGCTTGAACCCGGGAGGCAGAAGTTGCAGTGAGCCGAGATCGCACCACTGCACTCCAGCCTGGGCGACAGAGCGAGACTCCATCTCAAAATAATAATAATAATAATAATATAACTTTAATTTTACTCACAATTATACATGTGCCCCAGTTTAACGAGGCAAAAATTTCATTTCAACAATGTGTAAAGTTGTAATCTCTGCCTGTAAAATGGGGAAGAATTAATGTGCACAGTGCCTAGTATAACACACACTCAGTACATGGTTGCCATCATAGTTATAATTCAATAAACATTTCCTCATGAATTTTCAGTGATCACCCACGCTTTATCTGTTGCTCATCTCTCCTGGCCATGATGTAATCAACACAACACCTTCAAACTATCAATTCTTTCAAACATCTGTTTTCTCCTTACACCTGTGATACAAAAAGAGGAAGTGATGGGTGTTCGAGAGTTCATTTTTTTCTTTACTTGATAGACGGGATAATATTTATAAGTGCCCAATGTGCAGGCCCTTATGCACACCAACAAGAAGGAAGGCAATTCAACACACAAGCAGAATCAACAGAAAGCTCAGACGCTAAACTCAAGGGTGGCATTTCCAGGGAAGGGTTAAGTGCAATGCCTCTGTGTTTCACTCTGCCTGCTTTTCCACAATACTTTTTGGATGAGTAATTCCCAAGACGCATGGTGGGGAAATGCAGAATCCTCCTTCCACATCCCGCAGGGAAGGCTGCCAGCTGTCTACCCGCACACACACTCACGAGCTTCACCACACAACACGATGCAAAGTGCCAGCAACCGCTCCAGGAGGCCTAGGCTGGATCCTGCCAGTCATCAGGGGGCTGGGTTTCCAGCACATGAGACAGCCCCAGTCTACAACAGAGAACATAAAACTCTCCATCAAGTCAGGAAAAAGGTCTCATGGGAACTGAGGTACTCTGGGAGGGTCTTAAACGATTCATTGTCCTTGGTGTGTCCGAATGAAAGGAAAGCCAACGCCTCCAGATAATTCATAACCTAACCAGCTGTTCCTCCAGGTGTCACACATTGGCTTCCCTTCTATGGTGGTTTCAGTCACTGAGACACTGCACAATTCAATGCTCTCGACTGCAAAGACCTCCCGAGACCCAGGCTCCCTAAGGCACAGCAGGCAGGACAAGTCACCATGCTTACTTGCTTACTTTGTGCAGGCTACAGCAATGCCTTACATATAAGTGACAACCAGCATATGATCACCCCGTTTCAAAGACAAGGACACTGAAGCTCAGAGTGTAAGTCACTTGTCTAAGATTACATGGCTGAAAACGGGCAGAAACAACACACAAAAAGTCCTAATATGAAAACTTGGGTTCTAGTTCTTGGGTTGTGTAGTGGGTTCATTAGTGTGTAGTGAATACTTTTTTTTTTAGATGGAGTCTCACTGTGTCACCAGACTGGAGTGCAGTGGCATGATCTTGGCTCACTGCAACCTCTGCCTCCCAGGTTGAAGTGATTTTCCTGCCTCAGCCTCCCGAGTAGCTGGGCTTACAGGCACACACCACCACGCCCAGCTAATTTTTGTATTTCTGGTGAGACCGGGTTTCACCATGTTGGCCAGGATGGTCTCGATCTCTTGACCTCATGATCTGCCCGCCTTGGCCTCCCAAAGTGCTGGGATTACAGGCATAAGCTACCGTGCCTGGCTGTGAAGAATTTAACCTCACCCAAACTGAGGTCTGGCCTTTGCCCCTACCTGTAGGGAGGTGATCTCTAGGCTTCTGGAATGTCCTGCCTCAAAGGAGTATGTTTATCTGCCTGGGGAGATTGGCCACTGGATAGAATAACAATGTGATTTATGATGGGGGCTTTGGGCCATGAGGTATACGTTCCAACCTCAGAGGAATGAATAATGTAAGATACTTGCCTGACGTCCAGGAAGGTCTAGGGATTAGAGGTCAGTCATGAGGACAGTAGCAATTGAGCTCCAATAAAAACTCTAGACGCTGAGGCTCAGGTGAGCTTCCCTGGTTGGCAATTCTCCAGGGGTACTGTCACACATCATGGCTGGGAGGAGGTAACACCGTTCATGATTTCATGGGGAGAGGGCAACAGAAGCCCCATGTCTGGACCCCTCCAGACCTCCCCTATATGCCTCTTACCCTGGCTAAGTTTAACATGTATCCTTTCCCTGTAATAACTATAACCATGAGTAGAACAACTTTCAGTGAGTTCTGTGAGTCCTTTTACTGAATTATCAAAATGGAGGGTGGTCTGGGAAACCCCCTGAACTTGCAATTCGTGTTGCAGGCACTGCTCTCTCTAACTTTGTAGTTGGTCACCTTCTTATAGCTAGTGATGGTCATACACTTAAATAGACCAAGTAATAAAATATAACAACGTTGAAATAAAATCCGTCAGCATTCAGGGATAAGAATGCCTTGTGAAACAATAATTAGGTTAATCTAAATTGGTGTACCCCAAAACTGTGGCTGGGGAATAGGCAGATGGGTAGTATAGAAAGGAACAGGGATATATACTACTCAATGTAACGTCACTGGGGCCAAAGGCCACAGAGAAAGCCTCCCTGTGGAAATCTACCCAATGACACACACGTGTGAGAAGCACTGAGTGGATCAATTTTTGGGGTACAGAGTTCAAAGTGTTGGAGCAATGGGGGGAACACATCAGCTAACTTCCAGTGTCTTAATATCCTCAGCCCACTGAGTGAAACTGACTTACTAGAAATCTACCATGGTCATTGAATACTGAACATCCCAACAGACCAAATGGAGGAGTTGGCTCCCACACTTGGCTCTCCAGATTTTGGGGACATACTTCCTCCAGAATACAGAGGAGGACACACATGTACCTGGGACACTACTGGTTTCACTGTGTTTATGGTCATGCTGAATAATGGTGTATCAGTAGCAGCAGCTCTGGCTGAGAGACCAGAACCCTTGCAGCCTTAGTACTAGGGCCATACTCTCTCACCTACAGAATAAGAAATCAATGCTGATGGCACGTCAGACTCACCCAGGCAGCTTTTAGAACCAACACCTGTGTCCAGATCTACCCCAGACCAACTGAATAAGAATCCCTGGATGTTGGGACCACCACTGGCATTTTAGGAAATGCACCAGGGGATTCTAATATGCAGCCAGAGGTGGGAACCTCTGGTATAGAGGATTTCTTTTTTTTTTTTTTTTTTGAGACAGAAGCTCGCTCTGTTGCCCAGGCTGGAGTGCAGTGGTGGGACCTCGGCTCACTGCAAGCTCCACCTCCCAGGTTCAGGCCATTCTCCTGCCTCAGCCTCCCGAGTAGCTAGGACTACAGGCACCCACCACCACGCCCGGCTAATTTTTTTGTATTTTTAGTAGAGATAGGGTTTTACCGTGTTAGCCAGGATGGTCTCGATCTCCTGACCTCTTGATCTGCCTGCCTCAGCCTCCCAAAGTGCTGGGATTACAGGCATGAGTCACTGTGCCTGGTTGGTATAGAGAATCTTTAAGCCCCCTAACTCCATCTGTCCTTGGCAGTATGTCTCAGTGATTTTTTTTTTTTTTTTTTTTTTTTTTTGAAATGGAGTCTCGCTCTGTCACCCAGGCTGGTGTGCAATGGGCGCAGTCTCGGCTGACTGCAACCTTCACCTCCCAGGTTCAAGC
Source organism: Rhinopithecus roxellana (assembly GCF_007565055.1). NCBI lineage: Eukaryota > Metazoa > Chordata > Mammalia > Primates > Cercopithecidae > Rhinopithecus > Rhinopithecus roxellana. The sequence goes on along the minus strand of NC_044552.1, from coordinate 3,358,964 downwards.
GATTCTCCTGCCTCAGCCTCCCAAGTAGTTGGGATTACAGGTGCCTGCCACCACACCTGGCTATTTATTTTTATTTTTATTTTTAGTAGAGACGAGGTTTCACCATGTTGGCGAAGCTGGTCTCGAACTCCTGACCTGAGGTGATCCAACCACCTCGGCCTCCCAAAGTGCTGGGATTATAGGCGTGAGCCACTGAGCCCCGTCTGTCTCAGTGATTTTAATTACAGCAGCCAATCCTTTCCCCCACTTTGCCAACACAAAAGTTGTGTTCTAACCTCCTTTAATCATACTTAAAATTATATGCTATGTCCACAATGAGATACCACTTCACACTCATTAAGATGGACATTATATTCTTTTTCTAAAAAAAAAAAGAAAAATGGAAACTAGCAAGTGTTGGTGGAGATGGGGAAACTAGAACCTATGTGCATCGTTAAATGATGCAGCTGCATGGAAAACATTTTGGCAGTTCCTCAAAATGTTAAATATAGAATTACCATATGACTCAGCAATTCCACGTCTGGGTATCTACTGCAAAGCATTGAAAGCAGGGACTCAGATATTCCACACCCATATTCATAGCAGCACTGTGTACATGAGCCAAAAGGTGTTAACAACCCAATGATCATCAACAGATGAATAAACTTTAAAAATGTGGTATATCCATATGACGGGATATTATTCATCCCCCTCTCCTTACAAAGGAATGACATTCCGTTACATGCTACGACATTAATAAACCTTCAAACATTATGCTAAGTGAAAGAAGCCAGACACAAAAGAACAATATTATATGATTCACCTTCTATGAGGAATCTAGAATAGTCAAATTCAGAGAGAGCATAGAACAGGCGTTAGCAGGAGCTGGGATGAGGGGGCAATGGGAGTTGTTTCACAGGTCCAGAATTTCAGTTTCGTATGATGGAAACATTCTGGAGAGAGATGGTGGTGATGGCTGAACAATAATGTGCCACTTAACTGTACATGTAAAAATGATTAAGATGGCAAATTTCATATTATGCATATTTTGTCACCAGTCAAAAATTTTAAAAATAAGTAGGTCATGATCTTAAAAGTTTGTGAAGAAACTGCATTTCTGTTTTGAAACGACATAGCGCCCCACTCCCTCATCTGCTTGGAGTTACAAGTATCTCTAAGATACCTGCTGGCATTAGCCTGTATTCCAGGACTGAACATCAGGGCATCCTTCAGCCTCTAAAGCTGTACGGCCTTTCTCACATCCACAAAGGGGACTGTGAGCTGTAAAAAGTGAAGCAGCAGCATCTTAGTGTCATTGCTCTGTCATGTCATTGCTCACAGAAGACTGAAAGCTGGCCGGTATCCCTGTATGCCTCTTCTCCCTTGATTCTGTCACCAGGTTATGTCAGTTCCACCCTCTAAATCAGGGGCTGGAAAACCTTGGTGACGGGCCACCTCGTAAAAATGTGTGGCTTTGTGGGCCATATACCTCTGTGGCAATTACTCAGCTCTGCCTCTGCAGGCTGAAAGCAACCACAGATAATTCGTAACCAGTGGGTGTGGGTGGCTGTGTCCTGATCAAGTCTCAAATACGCCTGCTGCAGGCCTCTGGGCATATGTTCCCTCTGCTCTGTTAGAGTACTTTCCACAGCAGCCACCGCTCCTCCGCAATGCACCATCACCTGTTTTCTAATGCAGTGGTTCTTATACTTGAGCGTGCGTATCACATTCACCTGGAGTTCCCAGATGCTGCCGATGCTGCTGGTCCAGGAACCACACTTCCAGAAGCACTGGCCTCACCCATCTTTCAGGTCTCTCCTTCCATGTCACCTCCTTAAGGCTCTCCCCACTCCAACCCTATACCTTCTGCCTCTCCTCTGTGCCTCCTTAGCACCCTGGTCCATCATTCTCATCCACACACCATTCAGTAACCATTTCCTCGACTATCCCCCAAGGCTCCAAATAGGCTAACACCAGCCACCCCCGCATGCCTTCACCATGGTGGGTGTGATGGTTAATACTGAGTGTCAACTTGATTGGATTGAAGGATGCAAAGTATTATTCTTGGTTGTGTCTGTGAGGGTGTTGCCAAAGGAGATTAACATTTGAGTCATGGACTGGGAGGGGAAGACCCACCCTCAATCGGGGTGGGCACCATCTAATCAGCTGCCAGCGAGGCTGGAATGAAAGTAGGCAGAAGAACGTAGAAGGACTAGACTGGCTGAGTCTTCCAGCCTTCATCTTTCTCCCATGCTGGATGCTTCCTGCCCTCGAACATCCGACTTGAAGTTCTTTAGGTTTTGGATTCTCGGACCTACACTAGTGGTTGGCCAGGGCTCTTGGGTCTTTGGCCCCAGGCTGAAGGCTGAGCTGTCGGCTTCCCTACTTGCAAGGTTTTGGGACTCAGACTGGTCAACCACTGGCTTCCTTGCTCCTCAGCTTGCAGGTGGCCTATTGTGGGACTTGACCTTGTGATCGTCTGAGTCAATATTCCTTAATAACCTCCCCTTCATATATACATCTATCCTACTAGCCCTGTCTGTCTAGAGAACCCTGACTAATACCATGGGTCCACTAACTGCTACTTCCTTAGGCAATCATTCCTAAAATCTCAGCAAAGCTACTTCGGACTGCTGCAAATCCTTGTTTCCATGTGTCTTCCTCATTAGACCATAAACTCCGATGCTGCTGATAGACTGAAGTGCACAACCCCTTGGGCTTCTAGGGTGTTGTCCATCCTTTGTTGGTTACTGTCCTTATCCTGTGTTGATCTCTTGCAGTTTGTCTTCCTTATGAGCTGGTTATTAAAAGGCAAAGGATTTCTGGATCGTTTTCTAGATTTTGGATGTGATGATAAAAAACTGAGCTCGTGACAGAGGGACATAAAATAATGTGCATCTGCAAAGAATCTGCCCCTAGAGATTCCATTTCTAACACACTTTCTCACGTGAGATTATTAACTCCTGTTACTTCCTGGATCAGGAAGGACAAGTACAATATATTGTGTGAGATGTTAAAGACACACGCTATATGGGAAGGCCTCTAAACATTCAAATCCAATTATCCAAAACTAATTACAGATTGTCTTAGGCTCAATCTCAAGGAAACGCTTCGGTAGTCTCTGGATTTACCGGAAGAGGTGTGTATTTACAAAGACAACAATTTTGTTGAAACCAGCCTAAACCAATCATAGGAAGGACAAGATCAGCTGTACACATCGGCCAAGATAAGAATTTTCTCTGCAATAAATGTTTGTTTTAAAACTAGGGGTATGACTCACACTCGGTGAATGGGTGGCTGAGTTCTGACCCTCAAAAGATGAATGGTTCATTTTGAAAAGCCCAGCAAGTGGGAAGCCTACTTTCTACCTCCACTGACTTCAGAATGAGGCTGCAGTGTAGTGGAGCCCAAGATGGCCCCGAGTTGTTTCCAATCACCAGCAAGATGGACAATGGGATGACTTGCGACCTGCAGCTGTTTTCAATAAAAAAGCTGAGTAATTACAGCAGCCTCTCCTAGGGCTCACATGCGGCCCAGCACAAAGCCAGTGGAACATTAAGGACACTGAATGAGCTGCCAGAAACCCTTCAGCACTGGGCTGCCAAACTGCTCCTCCTCCCCCAGCTCAGCGTCATTAACTTAATCACATATTCATTCAATAAAGAAAAAAACAACTGATACTCTCCCTGGATGTAGGCAACACCCTCTGAATGAGGCACACTGTCAAATCGACTGCATCCGGCAGGAGGTGTGAGGGCGGTTCTATATTCTTTTATTTAATTAATTTATTTGTATTTATTTATTTATTTAGAGACAGAGTAGCCAGGGCTGGAGTGCAGTGACGTGATCCCAGCTCACTGCAACCTCCGCCTCCTGGGTTCAAGCAATTCTCATGCCTCAGGCTCCTGAGTAGCTGGGATTACAGGCGCGTGCCACCACGCCTGGCTAGTTTTTGTATTTTTTGTAGAAATAGAGTTACATCATGTTGGCCAGGCTGGTCTCAAACTCCTGACCTCAGGTGATCCGCCCGTCTTGGCCTCCCAAAGTGGGAGTAAGCCACCGCTTGGGATTACAGGCGTGAGCCACCACGCTTGGCCTATTTAATTTATTTTTAAATTTAGGGGCTGGGAAGATGGGAATCCTTCTCTAGGCAGTACGCCTCGAACATGCAGTGGAAGGGAGGTTAGAGTGAGCAGCTGGTCACAGACTAAAGAGAAGAAACACCTTGCTCCCTCTTTGCATTTAGAGACATAAACACTTGATAGCATAGTTCTGACTCCTGAGCAGGAAGCCCATGGTTGACTTCAGTGTCATGTTAGACCGGGCTACTGGCATTTGGTAACTAGTGACTTTATGAAAGTCTTTCAACTTCCTCTCCCTCTCTTTTTTGACACAAGGTCTCATTCTGTCACCCAGGCTGGAGTGCAGTAGCACGACCATAGCTTACTGCAGCCTCGACCTCCTGGGCTCAAGTGATCCTCCAGCCTCAGCCTCCTGAGTAGCTGGGACTACAGACTTGTGCCACCACATCCAGCTACATTTAACATTTTTTTATACAGATAGGGTTTCATCATGCTGTCTGGGCTGGTCTCAAGCTCCTGGGCTTAAGCGATCCTCCCATCTTGGCTTTCCATAGTGTTGGAATTACAGGTATGAGCCACAGCACCTGGCCCATTCAACTTTCTAAGCTTTGATTTCCTCTTTAAGAAAAGGAAGATAGTACGGCCAGGCACGGTGGCTCACACACATAATCCCAGCACTTTGAGAGGCCGAGGTGGGCAGATCACCTGAGGTCCAGAGTTCGAGACCAGCCTGGTCAACATGGCAAAGCTCTGTCTCTACTAAAAACGCAAAAAAAAAAAAAAAAAAAAAAAAAAAAAAATTAGCCGGGCATGGCGGTGGGTGCCTGTAATCCCAGGGAGGCTGAGGCAGAAGAATCACTTGAACCCGGGAGGCGGAGGTTGCAGTAAACCAAGATTGTGCCATTGTACCCTAGCGTGGGTGACAAGAGTGAGGCCGGGCGCGGTGGCTCATGCCTGTAATCCCAGCACTTTGGGAGGCCGAGACGGGCGGATCACAAGGTCAGGAGATCGAGACCATCCTGGCTAACATGGTGAAACCCCGTCTCTACTAAAAAATACAAAAAACTAGCCGGGCGAGGTGGCAGCCGCCTGTAGTCCCAGCTACTCGGGAGGCTGAGGCAGAAGAATGGCGTAAAAAACCCGGGAGGCGGAGCTTGCAGTGAGCTGAGATCCGGCCACTGCAGTCCAGCCTGGGCGACAGAGCGACACTCCGTCTCAAAAAAAAAAAAAAGAAAAGACAAGAGTGAAACTCCACCTTAGAAAAGCAAAAAACAAAACAAAAAGAATATGAAGATAGTAATACACCTTATCTCATGAAGTTGTTATGAGAATTGCATGAGATAATTCAGTGCCTAGCACGCAGGCAGGCAGTAGTGCCTCAAAAAATGCTACTTCTCATGATGAACTGCTTTCCAGTTCAAACTACCTCCTATGACTGTTGCAGCTAACAGCATAGGCTCGGGATCTAGGCCACCTGAGTTGAAATCCTGGTGCCCTTACTCCCCAGCTGTGTATATCTGATGCAAGTTAATTAATTTCTCTGATCTAAGTACTAACCAGGTCCAACTCATTCATTTCTCTGTGCCTTGGTTTACTCATCTCCAAAGTGGGAATAATACTAGTTACTACCCCACAGGCTTGCTGTGAGTTCACACATAAGAAGAACTTAGATGAGGCCTGGAGTACTCAAGACCTACAAATACTGGCTGTGGTTGTTCCGATTATTTTCTAAGAAAGGCCCTCTTCTCTACCTCCTTCACTTTGGTCCTATTTTCATCTGCATTAAAAAAATCACATTTTCAGTTCAGGCGCGGTGGCTCATACCTGTAATCCCAGCACTTTGAGAGGCTGAGGCTGGCAGATCATGAGAACAAGAGATCAAGACCATCCTGGCCAACATGGTAAAACCTGTTTCTACTAAAAATACAAAAATTAGCTGGGCATGGTGGCACATGTCTGTAGTCCCAGCTATTCGGGAGGCTGAGGCAGGAGAATCGCTTGAACCTGGGAGACGGAGGCTGCAGTGAGCCGAGATGACGCCACTGCACTCCAGCCTGGTGACACAGCAAGACTGTGTCTCAAAAAAAGAAAAAAAAAAAAAAAACCAAAAACCACATTTTCCTCCCTAGAATTCTTTCCCAGGTTACTTCCTGCATCATAGACAAGTCAGCTCCAGCAAAGATGGTGAATGGAATAATTTTTCATTAAAAGTTTCCCTGCCTCACTTCCCTTCATGAGGCATTTCAAGTCTTACCGGTTCAGAAAGTTTACTAAGTCTCTAAAATTGTCTTCTTCTAGAAAATACTCCACACTAGTGCACTGATTTTTTTTCCCCCTAAACTGGACCAAAGCCTTGTTTGCAGAACAAATGGTCAATTACATCTACATTCAAAAATAAAATTCAAATGTGCTCATGTTTTCAATTTAAGTATGTCTGTTGTTTGCTGTTTATTCCTTTGGTATAAATAGAAGCTTTCTGGCTTATTTGAACGCAGAACACATAGTACACTGTTTAGATACAATTACTCATTATAAATTAAATCAATCCTTTTCCTTTTTAGAAAACTGTGCCCTAACTACAATCTCTACAACATTATAAAAACATAAAATATGACTAACGATTTAATTTAAGGCCCTAATTCCCAATGAAAGATAAATAATGCTGCTGTAGGCACCAATGACTGCAATCTAAATAGGCAATAAAATATTTAATGGACAAATGGAAATGCAAAAAAAGTAAGTTAGTCTCCTGTTTACAACAAAGCTCATTTTCTGTACTAGCACTGTGGACGTGGAAGATGCAGTTAACCTCTGTAAGTCTCAGTTTCCTCATCTGAAATACGTGAATGATGATAATACGTTTTCAAAAGATTGTTGAGATGAAATAAGAGCAACTATAATGCCTGGCATAAGAAAAAAATCCAGGTGTGTTCTTCTTCCTGAACTTCAGTCTCAGCTCAAGACCCTGTGAGGAATTTCCACTTGGATACTTACCACCCCTCTCAAATCAGCATGTGCTCTGGTTCCACATTTCTGCTAATGGTTTTGCACCATTTCTCCAAGCATAGGCCAGAGCCTGATATTTGATCCTTCTCTCCCTCTTCACTCCTATATCCAGCTACTCCCCTAATTGTGTCAGTCTTTCTTCAAAATGTCTCAACTCTTGGGGTGAAGCTTTAAGTCCCCCTTTTTCCCCCATATTTACTGTGTAGGAAAGAATTTGGCTTTGGCCAAAGAGGGGTCTGCCCTTTGCCCTTAGCTCCTAGGAAATGATTTATGTGATATCTGATAGTAGTGTCCCTATTTGTGGGGAGGGAAGGATTTTGAGTCATAGCAAATTACTGAACCCAAGCCTCGGTTTCCTCATTTTAAAATGGGAATTGGCTGGGCGTGGTGGCTCACACCTGTAATCCCAGCACTTTGGGAGGCTGAGGCAGGAGGACTGTTTGAGGCCAGGAATTTGAGACCAGCCTGGGTAACAAAGTGAGGCCTGTCTCTACAAAATAACAAAAAAATTTAGGTGTGGTGGTGCATGCTTATAGTCCCAGCTACTCGGGAGGCTGAGGTGGGAGGATTGCTTGAGCCTGGGAGATTGAGGCTGCATTGAGCTGAGATCGTGGCACTGCATTCCAACCTGGGAGACAGAACAAGACCCTGTCTCAAAAAATAAAGAAAATGGAGATAATAACACGTACCCTGCAGGGTTAGGGTGATGACTAACTGTGAGGTAGAAAAAACTTCTCTTATTCAGCACGAAATTTATCAATGTTCATTTCTTTTTCTTTTATAATTATGAGAACATGAAGGAAATGGGCAGAGGATTCCAGGAGAATTCTGCCAAGATTTTCAGTCTTTTCATAATTGGCAGTAGAGTATTTCCATTTTCATTTTGAGTTTTGCTAGTATTCTTCTACTAAGAAACCAATTTTTTCCCCGATGAATGTTTTTTTAATTTCAGGGTTTGTTTTTTTTTTTTTTTTGAAACAGGGTCTCAGTCTGTCATCCAGGCTGGAGTGCAGTGGCCCAATCTCGGCTCATTGTAGCGTCAACTTCCCAGGCTCAAGCCATCCTCCCACCTCTGCCTCCAGAGTTGCTAGGAATACAGGCGCATGCCACCACGCCCAGCTAATTTTTATAGTTTTTGTAGAGACGGGGTGTCACCATGTTGTCCAGGCTTGTCTTGAACTCTTGGGTTCAAGAGATCTGCCTGTCTCAGCCTCCCAAAGTGTTGGGATTACAGGTATGAGGTACCACGCCCAGCCCATTCTTGAGTATGCAGGATCAATATTTCTCCTTATAATGTAATTCCAACAGAAGGGAAACCAGCCCTCCTTTCAGTATCGCAGCTTGAGCCTCCCAGTATCCCCTGATTTCAGAACGTAGGCTACAAACAGTCCCAGATGTGTGCTGAAGGGTGCTATATTCCTGGTCTTTCACAGCATTTACTTTGGATTGGGAAATGGGAAGTGAGGTCTCTCTTTCAGTATGAGATAATTTCTTAGAACAGGTTAGTTTGGCCTTTCCTAAAATATAAATAAGAAAGAGGCTTCCATCAGAAAAACATCTGAGTGTTAAGTAGATAAATGCATCCCTTCGACATTGAGACATTTTATCTCCACATCTGAGGCACTCTTATTTTTTCAGCAGGACACGTTTCAGAAACTTGGATCTTCTTCCCTGCTATGGTTTCACAAATAATCCAGTTTGCTTCCATTTTGCTCTGGTTAACCCATGGGATGGTGGGTGGGATGATGAAAAGCAGCAATAAGACAGTGACTGAGTCTCAATCTATAACGTTTCCAACGTAGATGATCAAATGAACCCATAATAAACAATATAGGAAGAACCACACAGACAGCTCTCAACGGAGAGCCTGAAGGGACCAGCCAGGGAGGCTTATGCAAGCCAGGAATAGCCAGGCATGAGTAATGCCTTAGATGGGTGGGTTTTGTTTTCTTTCACAGCTGATTTGAAACTTCCCTCAATGACAGTGTGGAAGATAATGTTTTAACAAAATGCATGGATTTACAAGCTCCCTCACACTCATGCTGACACAGCATCACACGAGGCTCTGCCTGGTAGTCTCCACATCTCAGGCTGGGCTGCATGGAAGGAAATGACCACAGCAAAGCACATTGAGGGCTCCCTTTGTGGCTCGAAAGAAGCACCATGGCAGAGTTATTATCAGATTTCAGTACAGTAGTCGCCCCCTTATCCATGGGGAATAGGTTCCAAGACCCCCAGTGGGTGCCTGAAACCATGGATAGTACCAAACCCTATATATACACTATGTTTCTTTCCTATATAAACATACCTACCATAAAGTTTGATGTATACATTAGGCACAGTATGAGATTAACGATAATAGCTAATAATAAAATAGAACAATTACAACAGTATGACAGCATCACTAAGTGCTTTGGAACCATCATTAACTAAAACAAAGGTGACTTGAACACAAGCACTTCCATCCCACCACAGTGGATCTAAGCACCAAGATGGCCGCTAGGTGACTCACCGGCGGGGAGCGCTGCGCAGCCGACATGCTGGGGAAAGGGCGGATTCACGTCCGCGTTAGGACGGGATAAGGCGTGAGATTTTATCCTGCTACTCAGAACAGCACGCAATTTAAAATTTAAAACTTAGGAATTGTTTATTTCTGGAATTTTCCATTTCGTATTTTCAGGCTGCAGTTGGCCTCAGAAATCAACCTGTGGATAAGGGGTACGTCTGGCAGCAGGGTTCTAGGAAAATACTCCACACTAAAGGAGGTATCTCAACAAGGCTGAGAACGAGGTCTATGACAGATACGTGCCAAGAAAGCAGAAAGGAAAAGCGCTCATAGAAGGGGAATGCTGCTAGTTGGTTAGTGACTCCAGGAAGGTGTCAGATTCTTTTAACAATTACAGGAGGCCCGGCATGGTGGCTCACGCCTGTAATCCCAGCAGTTTGGGAGGCTGAGGTGGGCGGATCTTGAGGTCAGAAGTTCGAGACCAGCCTGGCCAACATGGCGAAACCCCCATCTCTACTAAAAATACAAAAATTAGCCAGGCATGGTGGCTTGTGCCTGTAATTCCTGCTACTCAGGTGGCTGAGGCACGACAATCGCTTGAACCTGGGGGGTGGAGGTTGCAGTGAGCCGAGACTGCACCACTGCACTCCGGCCTGGGCGACAGAGCAAGACATTGTCTCAAAAAAAAAAAAAAAAAACAAAAAACAAAAAACCATAATTATAAACACACTTGGCCATTAAACTTGAAACAGTAAAAAACAGCTTCGTCTATGAGAATAAATAAATGAAAACTGCTATAGGTATTATGCTTCAAGATCACAAAATGCATGAGGACATTACAGTGAGGGTCCCCGGAGTCGATAATCAGAAATACATGTGATGATGTAAAAGTACACATTCGCTGTAGTTTCCCAAGATTGTGTAGGTCTGGGCTGGGACCTAGGAATCTGTATTTTAAAAATCTCTTTTGGTGATTCTGATTGGCAGCTAGGTTGGGGAACTACTACACTAGACCTGTGCTTCTTAACCTTGGTGCTTTTTAACCTTGGCAGCACAGGAGAATCACCTGGAAAGATTTTCAAAAATCTTGCCGGTCACACCACACCCCAGGCCACTGAACTCAGAACCCATAAGGTGGGAGTGGACATCAGTGATTTCAATGTGCAGCCATGGTTGAGAATCATTGCAGTGGACCCTAAGTTCCCTGAGGGAGGAACAAGTTCATGTATGTACCTCCCTAAAACAGTGCCCTCCACAATAAAGTCAGACCCCTTCCTTCTATTTTATTTCATTTATTTATTTATTTTTCTGAGATGGATTCCGCTCTGTTGCCCAGGCTGGAGTGCAGTGGTACAATCTCAGCTCACTGCAACCTCTGCCTCCCAGGTTCAAGCGATTCTCCTGCCTCAGCCTCTCAAGTAGCTGGGACTACAGGCGTGCGCCCCCATGCCTGGCTAATTTTTTGCATTTTTAGTAGAGACGGGTTTCACCGTGTTAGCCACGATGGTCTGGATCTCCTGACCTCATGATCTGCCCGCCTCGGCCTCCCGAAGTGCAGGGATTACAGGCATAAACCACTGTACTCGGACCCTTCTATTTTATAAAGCTAGGTTACACATGGAATTTGTTTGTTTTAAGCCAAACTTTTCCCAGAAAACAAATTGAGTCCTTTTAAACAAAATTTTTAGATATTTAGAGGATAATATAATTATCTATGCTTTGATGGGGTGAAAGCTCTGAAAAGAACCTCAGTTGCTTAGAGGTAACAAGTAGATCAAGAGGAAAGACCAACAGATGCCTGACGACCTCTCTGGGTTGTTCTCCTGATTTGTGATGGGTATAAGAAATATTCATCATAAATGTCAGGTCCCAGATTTTCTGATATGCAGGAAACTCTGCAGAGTGGAGCAGCAGCCATGTGATCTTGTGGCTTATGGTCAGAGCACAAACACCCTCAGCATAGCTGGAGACTGGTCACAGCCCCTGACAGCTGCACACTATGTCCTGTAACACATTTGACTTTAGGGCACCCTGCATTTCTGCATCACACTGTGCACATCTTTCTTTTTCTCCTCTCTTGGGGGAGAGGTATTTATTTTAATTATGAAGTCCTCTATTATGTATGGTGAACTGTTTAACTCTGGGGCAGTCGAACTGCCTCAAACTCGGCTGCATAAAACAGAAGGAAGGTCCACAGCTATCTTCCCTTGGATTGGCCTGGGCTTCCTTCAGTTTGCTGAGAGCAGAATCCAGCTTGGATGCCCACAGATGCTTCCGTAATTTTGCACAAACTTACACACGGAGCACCTAAACTCAGGGGCACCTAAAACCAGTAGTGGTAATTCCATTTTATGGAAAACTGCAGCAGGAATTTGCTGCCACCTTCCATTTTCCTCAGCGCTAAGAACACCTATTCTTAGTGACAGGTGACTCATCTGCCACTCTTATAGCAGGCTCTTCTAAGTGAAGACACAAACAAGAGCAGTGTCGACCCTGATGGATGCGCTTGGTGTGGGGGAGGAGAAGCCTCATGGATAAGAAAGGGATGACATTTTTCTCTGCTCAATCTTTCCCCTTCCTGCAGGAATACTCACCCACCATTTTTTTTTTTTTTTTTTTTTTGAGATGGAGTCTCACTCTGTCACCCAGGCTGGAGTGCAATGGCATGATCTCAGCTCACTGCAACCTCTGCCTCCGGGGTTCAAACAATTCTCCTGCCTCAGCCTCCCGAGTAGCTAGGGTTATAGGCATGCACCACCACACCCGGCTAATTTCTTTGTATTTTTAGTAGAGACAGGGTTTCACCATATTGGCCAGGTTGGTCTTGAACTCCTGACCTCAGGTGATCCGGTCACCTTGGTCTCCCAAAGTGCTGGGATTACCGGTGTGAGCCACCACGCCTGGCCCCTCACCCACCCTTTGGATGGCCAACTTGAGCTGCCCTCTCCTGCTTATTCTTGTAACCACAAACACCTCTTGCTCCAGCCACCACTTCTTAAAACTGCAGATGAACGGCTGACTCTGGGCCTGCCATTGGTTGGGCTCGTTCCTTCCCTGGAACCATTCTCCTCCTGAGAGCTCTCAAGTCACTCATCGAAGTAAGTCATTTAGACACATTGCCTCGAATGTTCCTCTTGCTCACATCTGTAAAGTTTAGCAAATAAAGCAAATGCCTGAATTTCCAATCTCTGGACATACAGGGAAACATTGAAGAAGTGATTTCCTCTCTTCTTCCTATGTTTCCTGCACACAGTATGCAAAGTATATCCAGCACTCTGCACAAAAACCTCAGTGACTAAACCATGGCGCGGGTCACAGATTTTCTTCCTCTTCCTTGCTTATTCTATGACTCAGAAGGTTCAAAGCAAAGGTTTTTGACCTAATTTGGCCTTAAGTGGGAAAAGGTTCCACTCCTGTCTCACACTGAGTTTCAAAGCAAAGGAGAAATGGAACAGGGCTGTATTTAATTCTGAATATAATCTCTTTGCTGTTGGCAATGTTCTGGGAATAGTAATGAATTTTTGCTTTCCATGAATAAATTTTTCAGAATCTAAAGTTGAGGCTCACATAATTGTTAGTATTTTCCCCACAGTGTTTTTCAATTTTCCTTGGAAGAGAAGTAGATTGAATCACAATACCTCAGTTTCTCATTTTGTAAGCTGCCAAGAACAGTATGAACTGTCCTGGAACTAAAGAAACATAATGACAAATGATACCAGGAAAGCCGTTTGAAATTCTTTGGGGAAAAAGCATATAACTTATGCAGACCACCCTGGGTCATCCAGTTTTTAAAAATCCCTGCATACTAGACAAACTTCTTTTGGACTATGTTTCTTTCCTAGGAGAAGCTCGAAGACAGAAAACTAATTTGCAAATTAGGCATTTGTCAAACATTTTTAGGAAGATGAATCTTGAGCAAAACAAACTTTTGATTATATTAAAAAAACACCAAAAAAATTCTGCAGGTCTAGATTGAGAAAGCAGGGGTCATATAAAAAGCTAATATGGAGGACTGTGGTGTCAATCAGACTGTAATACAGACAGTAATATGTACACCACCCCTTTATATTCTTTTCACCAACAGTCTCAAATGCTGGTTTCAGCATAAGGCCAAGAAACACAAATCTATATGGAATTTATGCAAATTCCTCATCGATTTATATTCACTTATAGTTATTCCATTTATAAAATGCAGCTTATTTTATAGGTGGTAAAACAGGCCTAGAGAGAAATGTGCACTACTAAGGTCCTGTGGGTTTGAGACATTTTATTTTACTTTTATTTATTTATTTATTTATTTATTTGCTTTTTGAGATGGAGTTTCACTCTGTCACCCAGGCTGGAGTGCAGTGGCGCGATCCCGGCTCACTGCAACCTCCGTCTCCTGGGTTCAAGCGGTTCTCCTGTCTCAGCCTCCTGAGTAGCTGGGACTACAAGTGCCCGCCAGCATGCCCAGCTAATTTTTGTATTTTTGGTAGAGGCGGGATTTCACCATGTTGGTCAGGCTGGTCTCAAACTCCTGACCTCAAATGATCCACCCACATCGGCCTCCCAAAGTGCTGGGATTACAGGCATTAGCCACCATGCCTGGCCAAGATATTTTAATTAAATGCTTAACCGAGTCCAGAATTTGGTCTTTCTAACTCCACGTCCTTTACAATTTCCACTCTACGCCATGGCTCCCTGTGCAGAAGACTGCAATCCAATAAGCTCAGTTCCCAAAGGGTCCAGCTCAGTAAACATGGAAGAGAGGCACAAAAAATTGGCAAGGCTCGAGGAATGACTGATGGAAGCTGGGTTGAACCAAAGGCGTGGGAGCTCTCAGGTAGGAATAGGAAAGGTCCAACTGCAATAAGATACCCAGGATGGACAGAGTGCTATGCTGGAGGAGAGGCAGGTAATGAAGCTCGTTAAAAAAGATAGTATGACTCGTTTAGCTTTACGAGGCTCTAAGATAAACATACAGCAACTCTCCTGAAAGGAACAAGAGTAGGTAAGGGAATGGGGTGACAGAAGCAGCACCAGTACCTGGGAGGGAAGCTGACACTGGGAGAAATACCCAAGAGAGACAAAAGGGAAGAAGAGCAAACACCTACCATAATTTTGGTTAGAGAGAGGAAAAGTAGTCAAGAAGAGCGAAGATGCAAGAATGGCCATAATAAAAAAATAATAATAATAGATATTGGCAGGAATGTGCTGAAAGGGAACACTTTTACACTGCTGGTGGGAATGTAAACTAGTACAACCACTATGTAAAACAGTGTGGAGATTCCTTAAAGAACTAAAAGTAGAACTACCACTTGATCCAGCAATCCCACTACTGGGTATCTACCCAGAGGAGACGTCATACGAAAAAGATACTTGCACATGCATGTTTATAGCAGTACAATTCGCAATTGCAAAAATATGCAACCAGCCCAAATGCCCATCAATCAATGAGTGGATAAATTCTTGTATGTATATACCACAGAACACTACTTAGCCATAAAAAGGAGCAAAATAATAGCATTCACCTGTTTGGGACTGGATACCATTATTCTAAGTGAAGTAACTCAGGAATGGAAAACTGAACACCGTAATAATGGCAGTGGCTGCTGCCATCAAGCTGGCTGTGCGACTGGTGCTGCACACTACATGGAGCTGGTGGCAGCCCCGTTCATTCAGTTGGGATGGGAGCTCCGTGTGCCACTGCAGTCACCCGCACCGCAGCTGCAGACCCAGGTCTCCTTCTCCACGAAGCACACAGGAGCCCCGCCCTGATCCCAGCCTCCCCGTGCTCTTGGGGGAGCCGGGAACAGGCAGAATCTGCCTTCCTGGGTGCAGCTGCAGCTGCCGCACCCATGGCCGCACACCTGGGCCTCCCACTCCAGGAAGCAGGCAGAAGCGGGGGACAAGCGGGAGCCCTGCCCCTTCCGAGTTGTCAGGGCGGGAGCTTCCGGGCGCAGCTGGGGCCAACCCTCCCAGGCACAGGACTGGGGCGTCTCTGCAGCCTGCACCCTTGGGCGCCCCAGGAAGGACCCCCCCATCCCTGCATGCTCAGGTGTGTCTGAGCCCACTGCCTGGCCTCTCTCCGTTCCGGGCACCCATTCAGATCTAGGAGCTGGGTTGGGGCCAAACCCTGGGGCCATGAATGGCAGCAGGAGGAAGACAGACTCGGAGGCGGAAAAGAGGGGAGTCCCCAATTAGGTCCCACCTTCAGGCGAGGGAGGGCCTGAAGGCTGGGGGCCGGGCTGCCAGTCCTGCCGACCAGAGTGGGGACTCGTGGTTCCTCTTCCGCCCACCCATGGCTGCCCATGGACCAATTGGCACGTACGTCCTCCCATCTGAGGTCCATAAAAGCCCTGGGCTTAGCCACAGCAGGCAGGAGGATGGCCAGAGGACAAAGAGGGCAGAGAGAGAATGGGACTGGATGACCAACTGCAGAGAAGAGTACCCTCTCTGCTGATAGTTGGAGACGAAGGGACGACCAGCTGCAGAGATTACCTGCTGGCAGAGAGGAGCTACCCTCTCTGCTAAGAGGAGTGCTTCAGAGACCTGCAGAATGACTTGCCTGCAGAGAGGAGCCACCCTTTCCAGGGCCTCCTCTCTGCTGAGAGCTGAACACTCAATGGGACGATCTGCTTACAGAGAGGAGCTACCCACTCCTCTGAGTTGTTCTAACACTAAATAAAACTCTTCTTTTTCACCCTTCACTTGTCTGTATACCTCATTCTTTCTGGACGCAGGACAAAAACTTGGGCTTAAAGGCGTTGCGGCCATAGAGGTTTCCAACCGGAGAAACCGACACCCCAGAGATTCTATAACAGTATGTTCTCACGCACAAGTGGGAGCTAAGCTATGAGGATGCAAAGGCCTAACAATGATACAGTGGACTTTGGGGACTTGGGGGAAAGGGTGGGAGGGGGGTGAGGAATAAAAGACTACAAAATGAGTACAGTGTATAGTGCTTGGGTGATGGGTGCACCGAAAATCTCAGAAATCACTACTGAAGAACTGATTCATCTAACCAAACACCACCTGTTCCCCCAAAACCTATGGACATAAAAAATAAAAATAAAAAAGACGGAAGAAAACTAAGCCATCAATTATATTAAATGCAGCAGAGAAACTGAGAAAGACTAAGAAAGGCCATTGGATTAGACCATGGGTTCTCAATCTCTGCTGAACATTAGAAGCACCGGGGAGCTTCTATAAGACACTAACCCAGAATCTGAACTAATGTCCACTGGATTAAACTGTATGGCCAGAGATGACTTCAAAGGGAACAGCTCTATAGTCTTATTTTAAAGTAGGGGAACAGATACACCCAGTGACATCGGAAATGTGTTTTCCAGTCCCAAGATTCAATACGTAAATTTGCGTTATTGATTATTTTTAGTTTACATATGTCAATGGGAAATAATGTGCTTGAATAACATATTCAGCATTTGAACATCTCATGCCTGGGATTACACTGGCTGAGCCTCCCACATCACCAAGCAAATGCTTGAATAAACACATGGGCTCTGAGCAAGTGCCCTGAGAGCCAGGGAACACGACTATGTTTCAATTTAAGTGAAGTAAGCCTCTTGGAAAACACTGTTCCTCTTGTTTGCTCCCTCTTCAATGGGTTTTTAAGTCCAGGGTTCATTCCAAAAGTCCTTTAGCCAATCTTAGTTTCTCTAATCGTAACATATTCCATGAGAAAGGAGATCCTATAAGGTCAGGCAAATTGTTGTTAGAAATGTGATCCAGCAACTTTAGGTTTGAAGAAATCCAGTGGAGAAAACACACACACAAGCCCACGTCCACACCCCACATTCAGACCTGTCTGTCTCCATTATCCCAATACACCACTGAGGTCTTTCCCTGTATTCAAGAAGGAGGTTCTAGAACAGCCCTGTCCATTTGTAAGGAATACCACAAGGTAAGATGCCTGAAACTAGCAAGTGAGACAGTCTTTACCGATTCTAAGTCAATGACTCCCAAGGACAAGGTAAGATGTAGCTCGCAGCTTCTTCAATGTTGCTGCACATTTATGACATACATTTAACTTATTTTAGCTAATGAAAATGCTCAATAGTGAATATGTCTGAGCCCCTATGGAAAATAAGTAGTGCAATACCCAAAGACATTTAAGTGTCTCTGAGAGGCAAGAAGAATCTGTGTTAGGGGTGTGACTCTATATATAGAGACATTAAATTCACAGCCAAAAGGATAATAGTGATTATTACAAAATCAGGGGTAACAAGGGGGAAAGAGAAAAGAGAGGGATGAGAGAACGAAATGTTTCCTTCACATTCTGTTTCTGAAACAGGATTCAAGAAGGACATTGTACCATTTGGTAGTCATTATTTTCGTTCACGCACATGGCTAATTATTTCTACAGCATTCAGATCTCTTTAAAACAAACATGTTTTGCACATACACGCCCACCTTTAAAAATATGCCTTTTATCACCTTTTCCACAGCCTTGAGGAAATATCTGATGGATTGTCTTAGGAGCAGTGCTTTGGGAATAAATGTAGATTATATGCTAAAAAAGGTAACTTGTCCCTAAAACTTGCATAAACAAATCAAAGGACATTGTAGCATTTCAAATATAAACAAAATGACTCTCAACTTAACTTGCAGATCTTTTTTTAATGTTCAGTAATAAATTTTACTCCCAGAAGATTATACTGTCCTCTCTCTTCCCAAACTTCTCCTCCTCCTACAATCCCCCAGTAGTTTTAATGTCAGACCCATAATTCAGCTGTCTGGCTTGAACTCATGATGGGAATCATTATATTTGATTTTCCTGTGAGGGCAGCCTTGAGTGAGGGTCTTCTGATCCTAAAATAGTCAATGTTTCTGTAGTTTCAGGAATTGTTCTCTGACAGCGCTTCACCTTCTTGAGGCTGTGGGCATGCGGTCATATGAAAACACGTCGTGTGATTATCTGATGAATTCCAGCGAACTAGGAGGTTCTGTGTGTTCCTTCCCCTGAATTGCTGGGTCTGATGTGCGGATGGCCTTCGTTCCCTTGCTGGATGAGCCGGGTCAGCCCTGCTGTGTGTTGTCATAACCGTAGACATTCCGTAACTGGTGTTTACGTAACTGCTGGAGCTTGCTTCAAAACCAAGGCAGAAACCCGTGACAGTGGAGACCATTCTTGCCTTCCCTACACATTAACCAGTTCATGACTATGGAGAAACAGGATAAGTAGCTCTTGACCTGACTGGATGGATGGCATTAAAGGCCAGGCTCTGAAGAGCTGCTTGTAAAAATCTGGAGCTTAACACCCCTAAAACAAGAACCTCCTTTAAGCGTTGGAACTTCAGAGAAAGGAGCCATGTTACCCATTTCAGAGCAGGGAGATTCCAGGGAAGTCACCTGGGTGTCAGCTTCTGAGTACTGTCTTCTCACACTCACACTCCTCCTGTTCCTGGCCCCCACCCTCCCGTTCTCACCAGTTACCCCCATTATCACCATCATCACTTCACTCCCGCTCGGTCCCTCTCCTGTCATCACCCCCACTCCGGAGTGAAAGAAAGGAGACGCCTTACCACGGCTCTTCCCACCAGCAGCACCAGGAAGCTGCCACTGCCATTTCTATTTAAATGGACAGGGATGTTGGGCAGAGAGACACTTTTGGAGCCTGTAAGGTTAAGCTAAGTGTTCAGATCATTCTTTGCAGAATATAATGTGAACATCTTGCTCTTGCTTGTACTGTAGAAGGTTCTCTACTCATATAGATGTGATATTCAGTGTATGTATGGGTTTACATTTCAGCACTAAATCTCCCACCCACTCATGTCACAAACCTTTATGGAGTGCCTACTACATATTAGTGATGAGTAGCAGGAATAATAATAGCTAATACCTACAAAGCACTTTCAGTCTGCTAGGGCTTTGCACAGACCAGCTCATTTAAGTAAGCACTCTTCTAGTTTCCATGATACCATCTGATTAAATGAGGTGCTTCACAGAAACAAATATACAGCGATATAATCTATATGTATGCTGTTCCTTTATAACGGAATCTTCCCCTTTGCCATCCCTACCCTGCCTACTTTTCTCAGATACCTTATCATGCTATTTCACCCCAACAGACTTTTTCTGGAAAAACGATGGCTTACTACATGTCAATTGGCTGTTCACAGTTTCAGAAATACAAGTGGAGAAACTTGGAAAACATCATCTATCAACCTCTAGATCTAAGCTCTCTGAGAGCAAGAACTATGTTTTTTCTTCTCCGCCCTAAGGCCTTGGCACTGTGCCTGATACATACTTGATAGGTGCATGCTAAGTACGTGTTACATAAATTAATTCCATCATGTGCCATGTGCTAATATCCTGTCTAGTAATAACTGCTGAGGACTTCGTAATATTTGCTGACCGGGTTGTCCTGGTGTCTGATGTTCCACTGAAGGACAAAACAAAATTGATCATCGATTCAAGGTTCCACTAAGAGTAAATAAAGTGTGATGTGGGATGGAAGCCATGTTATAAATAAGAAAAGTTGATACTCTTTGACATGAATTGATCTGTTCAGCACCATCTAACCAAAGAACAAGGCAAAGTTTTCCTTCAAGCACAGAATGAGTTCCCTCTGGGATTTATAAAGTGGACCAATACAGAGGGGGCATGGCTCCCACCCCTACCATTTAAAACTAGTTGATTTTTAGTGTATTCTCCAATTTCATCTATCTTTCCCCTCTCAGCAATCTGTTACGGATTTGTTTGCTGGAATGACTGGGGGTGGCAGGTGGGGTCAGGAGTGAGTTAGTAAGCATTTCATTTCACCCCCAGTAAAAGGTAAGATGATTGAATCAGTCAGTCTGAGACGGGGCCAGAGTTACCTGATAAATACTGGGGCCATGCCACTGGGTGAAATCTTTTCGTTAAGTGACTCTGAAATACAATCCCAACCTAAATTTGCTGAGTCAGTGGGAATTTCTCACGGAATCCATGTTCAGCTGGCCCTAGAAATGATTTTGATTATGAGACAAGGTATTTTGGCAGCAGGTGCTGGCTTTTATTTTCCAGGTTCAGAACTTTGAAAGTGTCCTGTTCATTAAGTTCAAGCGCTGGAGTCGATTAAAGGTAGACCCTGAATGGTGTCTGAAGGACCCCCACTGTATTTTCATGACACTAAACCGTGGCACTTAGGCAGCTGGAAAAGCTGAAGTTTGAACTTTTGATTCAGATCATCTCATTTATAGAAAACAGTTCCCCAAACTGAATTGCCTGAACTTGACTAAATATGGGGCACCATTTTAAAAATGGCTTCACGCTGAGGTTCTAGATATTTTGAGGTGGTAAGAATAAGGTACGGTTTCTCCTACTGCTCAAGGATACTTCTGTTTCTCATATGCCAGGGACCCAGGTGTTGAGCCCAATAGAAAACCATAGAAATTAGCATGGATGTGATGCTGTTCATGAATGTCACAATCTCCTTAAACTGTTCTTTATTAAACTGTTCAGGGATCCATTCGTTCAGATTATTCAACCAACATTTTACGTGCCAGGCACATCACGGTGGTGGTACATGAAGTAAAATGTGACTTGGTGCCTTGTCTACTTCAAGGAGCTTCCAGTTCACAAGAGGCTAAAGGGGAAACGAGCAGTGACTGCAGCTAAAAGGCGGTTGCTCCTGTCTTCCCAGCATGGCAGTGACAAGCTAGAGGTACACCCAGGAAGGATGACCAGCAGAAGTGTGTCACCTCAATCAGCACTGTTGTTTTCAATAGCAGAGCGAGGAGTTCCAAAACAGAACTACTATTTTTTGTTTTGTTTTGTTTTGTTTTTGAGACAAAATCTCACTCTGTTGCCCAGGCTGGAGTGCAGTGGTGTAATCTTGGCTCACTGCAACCTCTGCCTCCCAAGGTCAAGTGATTCTTCTGCCTCAGCCTCCGAAGTAGCTGGGACTATAGGCACGCATCACCATGCCTGGCTAACTTTTTGCATTTTTAGTAGAGATAGGGTTTCACCATGATGGCCAGGCTAGTCTCGAACTCCTGACCTCAGGTGATCCACCTACTTCGGCCTCCCAAAGTGCTGGAATTACAGGTGTTGAGCCACTGCACCAAGGCGAATTATTGGTTTTCAAAGTGTTTCTTCTTCCTCTTCTTCATGCTGTAAGAACATTCGAATGACATTTGTGGGTTAACACCCCTTGGCTTTAGCTAGATGTGTCCATGGAAAAAAATGATGATATAACCAAATAGAAAATCTCTAGAAACATGATTTTACTTTTCATCTGTTTTTCAGTTTTAGTCAATTCAAAGCATAGACTACAGTCAAAGGGTGCATTCAGTCCCAAAACTGTTTACAAGCAGTGTTTAGGGAAGACAATGGGAATCTGCCTGGGCCCAAACAACCTGCAGTGACCTCAATTAAAAAAATTACCTTTTCCTTCCCAGCTGTAGAAACTTCCTGCTGCTCTTCCACATTTATATAGAATTACCTGTGTCTACATCTATATATTAATCATTTCCACTTACATGCCTGCCTGTAATGGGTCTATTCAGAGTCCTCTATATCTATATAGCCATCTATCTATCTAATCCCCATATCTACTATTGTACAATTTTTTTCTGCTTACTTCTCTTTTCCCCTGTGTTTCAACTCATTCTGATCTCTTCTCAGCATCAGAGATTATGTTTATTTTTGTGGCTAAATCTTGGTCAGTCCAACAGCAATATTTAAAGAAACAATTTCGGATGTCTACCTTTTATTACCTATGAGGTCTTGGTGATATATGGAAAAGGGGGACTCTATGGCAAGTTTCATGACAGATTTGCTTGTTAAAAACAACAACAATAGTAGCAGTTCTAATACCATCTCCACCCTCCTGACCACTTGTCCTCTTGGAGGTCAGCTAGATGCTGGCAGTTCCCTAGGAAATGACATTATATTACATAGAATACCACATCAGAACCTGCCACCTAGCTAACTTCTGGCTCTGGCACCCTATCTGCTGACCCCTTTGTGACAATCAGGAGCAGGAATGAATTTAGAATATAACAAAAGGGCTTCTTGGATTTTGTTAGTTGATCAAGAATCTCAGAGACACTTAAACGATATATGCATGAAATAAAATAGGCCAGGCTGGGCACGGTGGCTCATGCCTGTAATCCCAGCACTTTGGGAGGCTGAGGTAGGTGGATCACTTGAGGTCAGGTGTTGGAGACCAAACTAGCCAACATATTGAAACCCCTTCTCTACTAAAAATACAAAAATTAGCTGGGCATGATGACAGGCACCTGTAATCCCAGCTACTCAGGAGGCTGAGGCAGGAGAATCGCTTGAACCCAGAAGGTGGAGGTTGCAGTGAGCTGAGATTGCGTCACTACATTGCAGCCTGGGCGACAGAGTGAGACTGTATCTCAAAAACAAAACAAAACAAAACAAACAAACAAAAAAACCAGGCCAAAATGTCTAATCAACCCATGTCACATATTCACAAAAATATCTAATGGAGGTTCTGACTTAGAATAGAAAAGTCCTGGCTTTAATGAGCTATGAAATGGGGGACTTAAAAAATTACAAATGTGTAATTTCTTTTTTTATTTCTTTAACTTTTAAGAACAATCTCATGCATAGAGCCCAAACTGGAGATCTGTAGCTTTTAATGACTTTCTCTCTCAATTACTCTGGGGGAACCTTCCTCCCCTATGCTCCGACCTGTCTTAACAGACACAGACACGTAGCATAATTCAATAGTGCTGTCGTTATTAGCAGCCTCTGTGAACCCAAGTAACCTTGCATACAAGTCTCATGGAAAGCACACATTTGCCAGTTGCTATTAACCATTGACATATTGATAGTGTGGGGGTAACATTGTGTATGCTGATACTGGGGAGGGGGCAGAGATGGGAAAGGGGCAGTTATAAATTGCTGAGTTACTGTGTTTATATTCAGCACATCTTGCAGCAAAGATTCTGTTTCTCTTTCTCACACACACACACACATACAGACACACACACAATCAGTGTAAAGATTCTGACCTATGCCTGGAAATACAATCCGAAGTCTAGATAAAGGGAAGAGCTAATGAAGGCTCACAGTTGAAGCTGTCTGATTTGTACACACTCAGCACACATTCAGACTTGACTGTATAGGTCAAATTTTCTCAGAAACATGCGATCATGGCTTTTAGAGCTCAAAATCTGTGGATAATTGTTGCTTACCCCAATATCCCACTTTCCTTCTTTTCCTTGGAAGTAGAAACCTTGATTTTGAGGTACACACATTGCTGCCCAACTGAATGACCTGATCTTCTTCCTGCCTTGTAGCTAGGTATGCCTAGACTAAATTCTGGTTGACCTGAAGTAAACAAAAATGTGGTATGGTTCCACTGGCAAGTGTCTTTGGAAAGGGGGTAGGTCCTTCGTCTCTTCCTCCTTTCTGCTTTCTGGAATGGTAATGTTAAAGGCTAGAGCTATGCAGCCATCTTGTACCTGAGAAATAGGCTGAGGCAGGCAGATCACCTGAGGTCAGGAGTTCGAGACCAGCCTGGCCAACATGTGAAACCCTGTCTCTACTAAAAAATAAAAAAAAAATTAGCCAGGCATGTTGGTGCGCACCTGTAGTCCCATCTACTCGGGAGGCTGAGGCAGTACAATTGCTTGAACCCAAGAGGCGGAGGTTGCAGTGAGCTGAGATCATACCACTGCACTCCAGCCTGGGAGACAGAGCAAGACTCTGTCTCAAAAAATAAAAAAATAAAAAAAATAAAAAGTAAAATAAAAGAAAGAAATATACTACAGGAAGGCAGAATAGAAAAGTGACAATGTTCCTGAGCCTGTGCAGTGACCATAATCACCCTGGACTGCCTACCTCTCAACCACTTTTATGTGAGAGAAAAATAAATGTCTGTTTCTTTAGGCTTTACTTCTTCTTCTTCTTTTTTTCTTTTCTTTTTTTTTTTTTTTTTTTTTTTTTGGTGATATGGAACTGAACCTAATCCTAACTGTTACACATAGACCTTAGAGGTCATAATAGACTTCATTTTACAGATAAGGAAACTAATGATTAAAGATCAACTTTGATAAATGTCTCAATCGGGAAGCAGAGTTGGCAAATTAATTACACTTCTGTTTAATCTTCTTTTTCTAAAGATAGATGATGAAGGTTCTATTTTATATGCCTATCAGTATCTGCTAAATGAATACGGTTTTATATTTCACATGTCTGTGAATTTCTGAACCTCTGAGGTCTTCCAACTGGCACATCTAATCCCAAGTCACACATATTCAAGGAATAAGCTATTAAATAATAAAAAATGTGAAGAGGAATAGTAATGAACAGACTTGAGAAAATTTTCTTTTCCTGCTATGTTCATTAGATTCCACGTCTTAATCTGCATCTTAGTACATAAATCTACGAAACTATATTAATTTGCACTGGTATTTTAGAAAGTGCTAAATGGAGATTTTCAAATTTGGGTGATAAGTCAGTATCTGGAATGTTGAAAGGTATCTTTACTTCAATATGTGTGCAAGATAATCTATGCTGTAGCCGTAAAATATACCCCTGTATGTTTTTACAGAATAATACTGAAACACTCTCTGAAACTAATGGATATTGCTAAACTGACAAAACTCACTTACTAAATTCAATTAATGGGGTCCAAGAAATTAACTGCCTCTTCGTGGTGCTCCTCCGTGCCCCCTCCCAATCTTCACTCCCACAAATCACAAAATAGCCATTAAAAATAGAAGGAAACTTTCTTCCTCTATGTTAAAGTAGCTTGAATCATCTACCTTGTCTTCTAAAACTCCTCTCTTGTTGCTTTCTAAATATCCAAATGGAAAATGATCCTGGAGGAATGGGCAGTATGTGGTTTCGCCTATTCTACTAGACTCCAATCCACACAAAGAAACCCGATATCCAACAGAGGTTCTTCCCTCCTTCGTACCTCCACCCACGTGGATTAATAAACCTGATATCCAACAGAGGTTCTTCGTTTGGGCCTTCCCTCACAGTTATGGCCCAAAAAGCTAGGAAGGACAATGGGCATCCTTTCAAATAAAGAAATACGCTACAGAAATGAGCAGCAGAATCACAGTCCTGAACTCTGTGATGAATTTTTACTCACGCGGTGAATGCCCATGGATAGGGGTTAACCTCTAACATTTGCACGCATCCACCCATTCGCTCTTGGCTCCTGGTAAGCACTTACAGGCATTTAAAGATATGCAAAGGGTATAAGTCTTCAATGCTCTCTCACCCTCACAAGCATCTCTGATGATATCCAACATCTGCTTAAATGCTAGCTTACCTTAAAGATAAACTCTCCTCTTTTATTTCATTCCACCAGGACTGAACCCTGACTTGGAACTATTTGCCTTGAAAAATGAGTTTTCTCTACCTCTGCAGAGGATGGCTGTTGTGTATAATGGTCTCTGAAATGCTAACGGAAGCCAAGAAATCACCTGTCATGAACTATGAAGCTATTAGTTATGAAAAGCAATACTGATATTTACCTTCTAACTCTTCATGCTGGAGGGTAAAGCAGCACACCCTCGATGTGCCTGGTGCCGAGCCAGGATAAAGAGAACATCTGCATCTCCCCTCCTCTGCCATTTTTGAACTGGAAATAATGCTCATGGTGATAACAATGTGGTGACTGTCGTTCAAAGCCCCTTCACACACATTATGATCTGATCTGCTCCTCCCAGGAATCCTGCATGAGGTGGGTATTATAAATGTTATAATGTCCAGAAGAGGGAACTGATGTAGAAAGTTAAGTGATGTACTCCAGGCGACCCCGATAGAGGCTGGCAGGGCTGCTGCTTCGACCCTGGAGTTGAGAGGAGCTGTTCTTTCCACATCAACACCCCCCGGACATATTTCACCAATGCAACTGTTTTTCATTTGGGTCTATCTTTTCTTTGCTGTAATCAAAGATCTAAAAGCTACAGATTTATCAAAGAACTGAAGATAGTAATCAAAGATCTAAAAGCTACAGATTTATCAAAGAACTGAAGCTACAAAAATTGTTGGCAATGTGGTGAAAGAAACTGGCAAACACGATTTTAAGAAAAGTTGAGACAACTGTGACAGAAGAAATAAAAGCTTATTCCCCCGGGTGTTTATCTTCAGAACTAATATTTCTAATGTACAATGCACAACTAAGACAGCTTTTTTTTTTCTTTTTTTCTTTTTTTGAGACAGAGTCTTGCTCTGTCGCCCAGGCTGGAGTGCAGTGGCCGGATCTCAGCTCACTGTAAGCTCCGCCTCCCGGGTTCACAACATTCTCTTGCCTCAGCCTCCCGAGTAGCTGGGACTACAGGCGCCCGCCACCTCGCCCGGCTAGTTTTTTGTATTTTTCAGTAGAGACGGCGTTTCACCGTGTTAGCCAGGATGGTCTCGATCTCCTGACCTCGTGATCCACCCGTCTCGGCCTCCCAAAGTGCTGGGATTACAGGCTTGAGCCACTGCACCCGGCTGCTTTTTTCTGATATAAAAATGAAGTGTGCTCATATTTGGAAACACAGAAAACTTAAAAAATAAAAAACTGCTTCTGATATCTCCAACATGATATATCCACTATTTACATTTTGATTGTATTTTGGTATATATATATATGTATTTTAAAAGCTCACATATATCTGTGTATATTATAAAGTTAGAATAATTCTGAATGCATAATTTTGAATTCTTTCACTTAACATTGTATTGTAACTAGAATTATAAAATAGAATCAACTAGTTTTTTAAACTAGTTAAAGGAAGAATGAAATAAAACCAGAAAAACCTTAAACTACAGTTTGTAACTAACTGTAAAATCCAAGATCTCTTGGGAAATGGTACGGAATTTTGACATATAAATTAATGGAGCTAAATTTTAATCAGTGAGCAAATATTAATTGAGTCCTAAACACCTGAAATCATTCTAGGAGCCAGGCCTGGGATGTCGTGGTAGCTAAGCTCGAGTCCCTACTATTGGGAGCATAGAGTGTCAGAAATTAAGAGAATGCAATAAGTTCCAGTGGAGATGGGCTCAATTTACTTTCACACCAACTAGAATGGTGTGAAATAATGGTTTGCAAAGCAAATGAATGATGCATACCATCGTCTAAGAATAGCATTTAATTTTCTTACAAGAAGGAACTGCTTTAATTGGTTTAAAAATACTCACTACACACAAATATTTTGTTAATTAAAAATGAGTACCTATTTGAACACTTATATGAACTAAACAGGAGCTAATACATGAGATTAAAATTATGTAGTCACAATTTTTTTTTTTAACTTTTCATTAATTGAATCAGACTGGACCTTCTCTAAGCATGTGAATGAGTGAGGATTTATTGTACCATGCAAAACTTAGGATCTTTACAGGTATTAATATTTCTATTTAACACTAGTCCCATTTCAGCTGGTCAGGTAAGAAGAAATGTGATAGCAAAAGATATGCAAGATGTTAATCTGCTCTTAAAAAAATGAAACCAATATTTGACCTGAATTGATACAAGTGTTTTCTTTTTCTTTTTTTTTTTTCTTTTTGAGATGAAACAGGGTCTTGCTCTGTTGCATCTAGAGTGCAGTGGTGCAATCATAGCTCACTGCAGTCTCAAACTCCTTGCTCACGTAATCCTCCCATCTCAGCTTCCTGAGTAGTTGGGACTACAGGCATGCCACTATGCCTGGTTAATTTTTTTTATTTTATTTTTTCAGTAAAGATGGGGTCTTGCCATGGTACCTGGGCTGGTCTCAAAATCCTGGGCTCAAGTAATCCTCCTGCCTCAGCCTCCCAAAGTGCTGGAATTACAGGCATGAGCCACCATGCCCAGACCATATAGGTGTTTTAATTTGGTTTAATCCCAAATGTCTACAGAGGTCACAGGACTTTACACATTTCTTTGACTTCTTTCTCTACTGGATCATGTGTTATTGTATAATTTCTTTAATATAATGACTGTGTGATTAAACCCAGGGCAAGCCAGAGTCAATAAATCAGTTTACATGTATGTGATATTGTTGATACACATTTTTAAAATCATATTTTAGAAAATCAAAAAACTAAGGCACTTTGCAAATCCAATCTACTTTTCTTTTATAAAACAGGAAGGAATATTAGAAACACAGGAAGTTGAACATCTTGATAAATGCCAAGAAGGAGACTGCCTTGGAGGAAAGGCTGGCAAGGAGCCAGTATCCTTCTGTGCCCCTGGTGTCACCAGACCCAGGGCCAGACCAATGAGAAAGAAGGGAAAAGGGAAATTAAAAGAAGCAGGAGATATGGAGAGGAATGAGAGAAAGAAGAGAATGAAAAAGAAGTTGAGAGGGAACAGAAGAGAAATTCACAGGTAGAATTGGTGGGTGGGCTGTGGAGAAACTGCAAACCGAGAGAAAGCCTTCCAACACTGAAATGCAGTAAGACTGCATTACTCCATCACATGCTCAGCCCCAACCTTGCCCATTTGGATAAAGTGGATTCCATTTGGTAATGGTTGGCAGTAACTGTCATTTCTGAAATGCCGAGGGCCCACGTATACAAGTTGACACCTTTATAGTAGTATTTATAGCTCAGACACTTTAAAACATGACTGTGGGCTGGGCACAGTGGCTCATGTCTGTAATCCTAGCTCTTTGGGAGTCTGAGGCAGGAGAATCACTTGAGCCCAGGAGTTCGAGACCGGCCTGGGTGACCCAGTGAGAACTCATCTCTACAAAAGAAAGGTAAAAATTAGCTGGCCATAGTGGCACATGTCTATAGTCCTAGCTACTAAGGAGGCTGAGGCAGGAGGACCACTTGAGCCTGGGAGGTAGAGGCTGTAGGGAGCTGTGATTGCACCACTGCACTCCAGCTGGACAGCAAAGTGAGATACTGTATCAAAATAAATAAATAAATAAATAAATACACAAATAAGTGAACCTGTGGTAGAGTAGAGAATGTAGAGACAGAAGTTTATGTGGCAGGAAGGGGGCATGTGATACCAGGTTGAACAAGAGGCCCAAGTGGAAGGACACATAGGGCCATGTAGGTGTCCTGTTAACTCCATGGAGGAGGTTTCTGGGGATGTCCCAGGCCATGTTGCCTGGGTACCTGTCTGCCTGAGACTCATTCTGTTCCTGAAAGTCTGCAACCATCAGTTGTATTCTTACATTGATTATGGTTCAACGGTATGGTTTCTCCGTATAAATGTCCTGGCCACCACTTAGAAATGATCCATAATTTCTTGTTTGGGTCTTAGGTTTTCCACTTATACAATTTTTTACTTATTTTATTTTCTATCTGCTTCATGGGCATGTTAATGTGTACGGTTAACAGGCAATCATTAGCAGTTACCAAGTGAAAGACAAATGACAGATGGAATATTTTGATCTGTCCCACTCATGTTTCTTGGTGAAGGTATTCAGGCCACTCCAGGGGCCAGTCTGGAAGCCTTATATGATCAGGTTAGGGCATGATGTAGTTTGGCTGTGTCCCCACCCAAATCTCATCCTGAATTGTAGCTCCCATAATTCCCACGTGTTGTAGGAGGGACCTGGCAGGAGACAATTGAATCATGGGGGTGGTTTCCCCCATACTGTTCTCGTGGTAGTGAATAAATCTCACGAGATCTGATTGTTTTATAAGAGGTTTCCCCTTTTGATTGGCTCTCATTTTCTCTTGCCTGCTGCCATGTAAAACATGCCTTTTGCCTTCCGCCATGATTGTGAAGCCTCCCCAGCCATGTGGAACTGTGAGTCCATTAAATCTCTTTTTCTTTATAAATTACCTAGGCTTGGGTATGTCTTTATTAGCAGCATGAAAACAGACTAATACAGGGCATCACACCCAAATTAGACCTGTTTCTCCTCTACTTCCATATGAACTCTGTAATGCTTTTCCTATTGCTGATAACAACCTGGTTGCAGACCAACATGTTTTATCAATGTTTTTCTGTAAATAGGCACATGTTACATAAAGCACCACAGCATAAACCATGTGATAATACATTGTAATGACACTCTAAAAATGTAGTAATCACTCAACAAAATCTTTAGCATCTGCTATGTACCTCGAATTATACCAGAAGCTTTTAGGATACGGGGAAAAAAAAAAAAGACATGGACCCTGCTAAAAAGGAACTTACAATCCAGCTGGATAAAATAAAGCTCACACATACAAAAATTAGGGAACAAGACCATATTCAGTTAAGTGCAAAATTGCAGAGTATGCTCAATTAGCAAGCTAGAGGGTTTATTAGAAATAACAGTAGCTTAACAACTTCCCTACTATAAAACCATAGTTTAAGCCTGCTTTAACATCAGATCAGGTTTCCCACAACTGATTAACCTGGAAATGGTTTAGCACAACACTAATCCTTTAATTTAACAACCTATAAATGCTGTATATAACAAGTTCCACAGAGCCCTTTCTTGGATTCATAATAATGACCTGCATCTACCACACTATCCAATGTTCATTTTAATGAGCACCTCTGGACTTTAATGAACAATCTTAGGTCTAAGTGAGCATCAATTAAAGAGAAAATGTCTCCAAAGGTATAAATGGTGATGTATCATCCGGGTTAGCAGTGTTGAAAGGACACCTGTGAACATCGTGAGGTTTGGATGGCAAGTATGCCCTCTTGACACAGAGCAAAGCTGGGGCCTGGGATGAAATAAGAAAGCCCCAGCACATAAATATTAGGGGAATACTATAGAAAGAGAAAGTCTGAAAGAAGAGAAATACATCTGAGCAACACAGAATTGCCGCAGGATGACCTCACGCATTCTTACACATTTCCAAGGACAAGAGGAGGGCATGGCATTAACCCGAGCCCCTGAACATATCTAATTCTGTAGGCATGCAAATGAGAATTGGTCTGACTGACTTTGCACCAGCAACTGAGCCCTGCTAACTTCCCTTCAGAAGAACTCAGCTTGGGCTAGCAAAGAAAAGACGCCCACGCACCCACCTACCCCAGCGGCTTTGCAGAAGTGCTGCAGGGTGAAGACAATGAAGAAAGGCAAGGCTGGAGAAAGCCAAGGCATTCTGCCCTCTCCCAGCAAAGACAGCCTGGATGTGTTCAGACCCTATCACCGCATCAAAAGAAGAACACCAAGGAGAAAGGAGTCACAAAAGCTCTGGCACGCTCAGGAAGGCACCTGGATTTGGAAAGGATACATTATTGCCCAAGCTTAACTTCACTGATTTCCATGACTAAGCTATCTAACAGCAAACTCCTTTTTTTTTCAAGTTAAACTTTAAGAACTACAGCTCTGTTACTTAGAGTCCAAAGCAAATATCATCAGGACAAGTGTCTCTGAGGAAACAGCTGTCAACAACTCTGCACTTCCTTTATCCACTACATGCTAACACCCATCCCGAGCCCAGCGAATGTCCTTCTATGCCTGGTTACAAAGATTGGGGCATTACAAAAATTCATCATTCCCCCTTCTCTCACCCTGATAATCACGGTAGTTTCTAGGGGACCTGGATGGAATCCTTTATTAAATTTTGGAGCATGAGAAAGGCTGGGTGGTGCCCACTTGTCATTTGTAAGTGGGTGCTGGATAAT
This sequence comes from Rhinopithecus roxellana, assembly GCF_007565055.1. NCBI lineage: Eukaryota > Metazoa > Chordata > Mammalia > Primates > Cercopithecidae > Rhinopithecus > Rhinopithecus roxellana. The sequence goes on along the minus strand of NC_044552.1, from coordinate 3,326,905 downwards.
TTCCATCAGACCATAATGCTTGTATCTTTTTTTTTTTTTTCCTGCTCATTGCCTTTCTATGATACTAATTTAAGGGTTCTTTCAAACCCAAATTTAGCTCTCTGTGCCCACCTAGATTGCTATGAGAATTGAAATAGTCCAGGCTATTTGCTTTGGAAAATATACTCCATTGTGAATGAAAGGCCTATGGCCAAGGTGTTTCCTTCTGGCACCAGAAAAGAGAAAAGACAGAACAGGGAAGGGGCAGGGGGAAGTCTGATAAAAATGGACTGTCTGTTCAGTTACCTACAGATTTTCCCACTGGGCTTTACTTTAGAAAGCTGTACGGGTTAATGCTATTCACAAGCCCTGGGCACTGGTGCCCCATGGCACAGCTGCCTGCGGGATGGCACATGGTACACTAATAGCACACTTATTATTAGATTTTCTGCATGGTTACATAAGCCTACAAAAGGGAAAAATGTAAATGATTCAAGAAGATATTCTTCATGCGGTTCTCGTGAAATCTTTAATATCTTAAGACTTGGGAAGAGCTCTCCTGGCAAGATGCAATCAATTTTCACGCTTCATTAGGAAAAAGCCCTGTCAGTGATGTTACAGAAATGGCTATAGGCAAAAGAGAAAAAAAAATTACACTCTGGACTGGACAAAACCCCAAGGCACTTTGGACTAAATCCTTTCTTTGTACCCACAGCATATGTGAAAGGAGAAGCAATGCTCACTTGGGGTGTGTGGGGATTGTATTTTGACTAGTCTGTCTACCCACAGAATTTCATGTAATCTAGGTGGAGTTGTTATCAATCTCCTCAGTCTTTCACGAATTTGAATGGACTGTAGCTTAAACCAACAATCACCCCCAAGGCATTGCAATGATATGAAGAAAACAGCTGACATGGGGCCTGTGGAGGTGGGAAAATGGTGGATTGGAGAGAGGCCATATACACATTGAATTTCTGCAAAGGCGGAGGCAAATTACGTCACCTTCCCGCTTTCCTTTTCATTTAAAATCTACAGGTTTTCAAGACAATTTCCCTTTATTTCAGGAGAACCGAGAATGCAAAATAAATGTCTTAAGCACACCATTTACATTATTTTTTTCTGACACTTGAATAGTTGACAAACTCTGAAATCACTTCTTTTAAACCTAATGTTGATACCAAATTCTACTTTGTGGACTCAAAAAAAAAAAAAAGCAGTCTTCAGAATTGTTCAATTTAAAAGCCTTGTCATACTGTAGTTACATATGCTCAAAGAAGTTATTGTATGCAGAGAGCTGCAGACATTCTTGAAAGGTGAGGAGTATACAAAATATAACCTGCAGGAACCTAGCAATCTAGCTTCAAAATGGTTTCATTCATTCATTCATTCATTCATTCACATGAGCACTTCCATGAATTTACTTTCAGTATCCCTCATATATGGGATTAGTGCCCATCTATAAGGGACCCCAGAGAGCTACCTCGCTCCTTCCACCACGTGAGGACACACCAAGAAGCTGTCATCTATGAACCAAAAAAATCAGCCCTCACCAAATACTGAAGCTGCTGGCCCCTTGATCTTGGACTTCCCATCCACCAGCACTGTGAGAAATATATTTCTGTTGTTTATAACTTTATGGTATTTTGCTATAGCAGCCCAAATGGACTAAGACACTGCAAAAGCCAAAAATACGTCCACTTCAAAGGAAGCAAAGTTTGAAACCATTCAGCTGGAGTGATTGTGGCACACTCTTGTTCTCTGCCTTGGAGAATAAGTCAGCTGATATGAGCCTGCGTTTCTGTGTGAAGAATGTACAGAGTTTGAAAGGAACTTCCTTCTTCTTCCCTCTGTCCTTCCCATTGCTGGGAATCTTCATGGATCATACAGGTTATATTAGGGTCTGGAGGGTCAGAGCTGAACAGGTTACAGTCCCTGTTCCCTAAGAGCCCATGGTCTCGTCGGGAGACAGACACCAAGAAACCAACACAGCTCACTGGGATTAGTGCTCCAGTGGGGGTAGCTGAACGGTGCTCTAAGAGCAGAGAGAAACAAGACTATGTCTGTACTCCTGTGTGCACAGGAGCGGGTGGTGAGAGGTGGCTGCTGACAGGAATGTGGCACAGAGAAGACAAGATGTAAGCTGAATCCTGAAAGATAAGCAAAGCAGTTACCAAAGACAGAAGGGCAGCATTTGCATAAACGCTGAAGAATGCTTATAAAACTATGGTGGCATAGCATAAGCACATGCAGTGTTTGGGAGAACGGCCTGTGATTTGCTAGGACTCCATCAGGTCTTTCAAGGTTAGAACAGAGCATCATCACACATAACAGCATGTGTACGTAATATGACAAGCAATTGAGCTCCATTTGGGAAACTAGAGCTCTAAGCACCGTCTGCCTACTTTATGGCAAGGAGGGCCATCTCGGGCACCACCAGCCCTCTGTGGCAGCCATGGGGCTCGTTCATATCCCCCTTGCCCACTGCACACTGTGTGCAGGCACTCAGGCCACACTGCTTCCCTTTGTCTATGCCAGGTGGCCTTATTCTTCAAAGCTCTGGCCAAGTTGTAATTCTTGCAGAAGCCTTACTTGCCCACTGCTACCCAGGAACTCAGAACATTAACTGATTGTACCATTCCCCTGGTCTGTCCTAACTCAGATACTGCCTTGTGTCAAAAAAACAACATACCTTAGATTTAGATACCATGTTATCACTCACCAGGCACTTTAATATACATTATACCCTTAATATTCCCAGTAATTCTTTCAGACAGGCATTAGGCCCACTTTTTAGATCAGTAAACTCAGGCTCACATAGGTTAAGGGAAATTCCCAGGAGCACGGAATATGTAACTTGTGGAGCCAGGACTAGAAAACAAATCTACGGATTCTATGAACAGTGCTCTTCCATCACACCACTGGGTACCTCTTTTGACTTTATTTGTTTGTTTATTTATTTATTTATTTATTGAGACGGGGGGGGGGTCTCACTCTGTCACCGAGGCTGGAGTGCAATGGTGCAATCACAGTTCACCGCAGCCTTAACTGCCCGGTTGAAATGATCCTCTGAGTAGCTGGGACTACAGGTGCACACCACCACCTCTGGCTAATTTTTTAATTTGTTTATAAAGACAAGGTCTTACTATGTGTTCCAGACTGGTCTCAAACTCCTGGGCTCAAGCAGTCCTCCCACCTCAGCTTCCCAAAGTGCTGGTATTACAGGCATGAGCACAGTGCCCAGCCCTCCTCTTGACTTATTGTTATGATGCTGATCTAGCAATCCCACTACTGGGTATCTACCCAGAGAAAAATAAGTCATTATTCAAAAAAGATACTTGCACATGCATGTTTATAGCGGCACAATTGCCCATCAATTGAGTGGAAAAAGGAACTGTGGTATGTGTATATGTGTGTGTGTGTGTGTGTGTGTGTGTGTGTGTGTGTGTGTGTGTGTATGATGGACTACTACTCAGCCATAAAAGAAAATGAATTAATGGCATTTGCAGTGACCTGGATGAGACTGGAGACTATTATTCTAAGTGAAGTAACTCAGGAATGGAAAAGCAAACATTGTATTTTCTCACTGATATGTGAGAGCTAAGCTATGAGGATGCAAAGGCACAAGAATGATACAACGGACTTTGGGCACTTAGGGGGAAGAGTGGGAGTGGGGAGAGGGATAAAAGACTACAAATACGGTACTGCTCAGGTGATGGGTGCACCAAAATTTCACAAATCACCACTAAAGAACTTATGTAACCAAATACCACCTGTACCCCAATAACTTATGGAAAAATAAAATAAAATAATAAAAATTTTAAAAAGTTATTATGATGCCATTTGTTTTGAGTAAGTACATGTTTTATCCTTGCGATACAGTGCGAATGAAGAACGACCTACCATCAATTCTATTCCTTTGTGTCCTCCATGACACTCCAGAACAATGCTGTGCAAGCAGAAAGTCGCAGCTTATTCATTCACTCACTTGATAACCATACACCGAACATCCAGGAAATGCTAACCAGGCACTGCACTAGGTATTAGGGAAACAGAGATGAGCAAAATTCAGTTGAGACTCCATGTCTTTTTGGGAGCCAGGCATGTGTAGAGGTCACTCTTGTGCACTCTTATGACTCTACAGAGGCATCAGCAAGATGCTGGAAGGAGAAATAAGTCAGCAGCAACTTACTCTGCAAAGAAGTGTACAGGAAGCTCTAGATGGGTCATTTTTGAACATATCCTCGAGATGAGTTTTGAAAGGATAAACTTAATAAATGGCTTAGAAAGTAAGAAAAGAGGAAGGAAAGGAAAACAAGAAAGACGGAACAAAGTAGGAAACGTAGGTGGGTCCACATGGACTGTACACATCCATCCAGCAGGGTGTAGAATGTTTCTCTCCCAAGGGCAATGCATTGGTTTAGCCATGGGATTCTCCTCAAAGGAGGATCTCAACATGCCAGCGGGTACTTCTCTGATTTTGGTCAGGATGCAATCCAGGTGTACATCACTGGCTTGTGACATCTGTGATCTGCCCAGATCATGTGCAGAAACAAGACATCGGATTCCCTCTGCTTAGAACAGAAGAAGCCAGGAGAAGAGGCTGAATACAGGCATCTTTAAGATTCATACCCACAGAACAGAGACTCTACTTTTCATCAGTTCACAAACTTTCAGTGAGTGTCTACTATATGCCACGCAGACCACAGTGCAAAAAATTAAGCGTAATAACCCTTAAATATCATTCTCTGGTTCCAGGCCTCTTCAGAAGCTTGGCTATTTATTATCTAATATTCTTGTGAGTTCCTGTGTCTGGATTTCTGTGTTTAGGCTCTTTTAGGGAGATAGTAAGGAACTGGTATCCACGTGACTTTTTTTTTTTTTTTTTTAAAGCCTTCTCTGCCTGAAAATGCCAGACACATTTCAGATGTCAAAACTAACGTGGCATTCAGGGTGGGTGACTGATCCATGTGAGTGCTCTTAAGTGGGTGTAGAAGCCTGTCTGGCTCATTGTCTTTTCTGCACACGCGCATTCAAATGTGCACAGGCTTGTAGGCCATAAATAGCTCTTAGGGGAGTGTGAGATTACATCACAGACTCAAGAGGGCCCCGTTACCTCAAATCAGTGAATGCTTGACACTCATCTCCCCAAAAAGGCACGCTGTTGAAAATGCAGATACTAGACTCACCCTGACACCAAAAAACTACCACTTGCAGGCATTGTTATGGGCTGAATTCTGTCCCTCCAAATTTATATATTGACATCCTGACCCCCTAATACCTCTGAATGTGAACTTACTTGGAAATAGCGTTGTTGCAGATATAATTAGTTAAGATGAGGTCATCCTGGGGCGGGGGGGGTTCCTAATCTGATAGAACTGGTGTCCTTGTGAAAAGGGGAAAGGTCGGCCGGGCGCGGTGGCTCATGCCTATAATCCCAGAACTTTGGGAGGCCGAGGCAGGCAGATCATGAGGTCAGGGGTTCGAGACCAGCCTGGCCAACATGGCGAAACCCTGTCTCTATTATTACAAAAATCAGCCTGGCGTGGTGGCAGGCGCCTATAATTTCAGCTACTCGGGAGGCTGAGGAAGGAGAATCTCTTGAACCCCGGAGGCAGAGGATGCAGTAAGTGAGATTGCGCCATTGCACTCCAGCCTGGGTGACAGAGTGAGACTCCGTCGTGAAAAAAAAAAAGGCGGGGGGAAATGTAGACTCAGGCACACAGGCAGAGTGCTCTGTGAGGACTGGAGTGACATGGTTACATGCTAAGGAGCCACCAGAAGCTAGGGAGTGACCTGGAACAGATCCTTCCCGAGCATCTTCAGAGACAGTGTGACCCTGCCCACACCTTGATCTCTGACTTCCAGGCTCCCCAGCTGTGAGACACTCAATGTCTGTTAAGTCACCCAGTTTCTGGCACTTTGTAATGGCAGCCGTGGAAAAATATTACAGGCATATAATGCCGTTTGTGTGTGAAGGAATGACTTAATCATCCAGTGGCTGGAATTTAGTTATTATATGATGCTATCAACAACATTCACTTTCTCTTCACATATATTGTGCCCCACACCTGAACTGCAAAATTCCCATTGCAAGTTAAGACAGGTGCCTTACCCAGTGACCTGAGCTGCCTCTCTTCCGAAAGGGACGACTCTGTCAGTCAGGTTATCCACCGTGAACATTACAACACACTCCACTATTTCTCAGGTATCTACGTTTGGTAGATTCTTCTCCTGCCCCTTGAGAAGTCCCCAATGGTCAAACAGTCATGGAGAGTTATTACTAAAGTACCCAGTCTAAGAGCCACTGACATTTCTATACTGATGTATGTCTACATTTATAGATGTAAGACATGGACTTATACAGAAGGCAAGTTTATTCAAAACAGATAAAAACATCCCCAATTCAAGTTCCACTAACTAGTAATTGGCTATTAGTAATTTTACTCCCAAATTAATTAATAATTCATTTGGGCCAGGCCTGGTGGCTTACAGCTCTAATGTCAGCACTTTGGGAGGCCAAGGCAGGAGGATCCCTTGAGGCCAGGAGTTTAAGACCAGCCTGGGCAACATAGCAAGACCCCATCTATACAAAAAGCTTAAGAAAATAGCCAGGCATGGTGGCGTGCACTTATAGTTCCAGCAACTTGGGAGGCTGAGGTGGAAGCATCACTTGGACCCAGGAGTTTGAGGATGCAGTGAGCTATGATCGTGCCAGTGCTCTCCAGCCTGGGTGACAGAGTGAGACTCTCTCCCTAAAGAAAAGAAAAGAAAAAAGAATTCCCTTGGAAGGTTTTGCTTTTTTAGAAATAAGATTAGCTAAGAAAATTAATAATGCAAAGAAGTTAGGGGTGGGTGGGGTGAGAGAACAGGAATATTTAAACTATTTTTTTAAATTCAAAATTGTTTTAAAATAGTTATCCTATTTCCATTCCTCCATGGCAATGAAGGTGCTGACTTTCAACATCTGTTACTGTAGCCTATGTAGAGTGAAGGGTGGTCATCCAAGACTTACATCTAGAGCAGGGGTGTCCAATCTTTTGGCTTCCCTGGGCCACATTGGAAGGAGAAAAATTGTCTTGGGCCACACATAAAAGACACTATCACTAATGACAGCTGATGAGCTAAAAAAACAAAAACAAAAACAAAAAACTTGCAAGTCTTGGCCCAATGTTTCTGGGGAGGCCTGGATGGCAGAGGTGAATAGGAGGGTGGGAGTGGGGAAGGTGGAAGTGGGGAGTGGGGAGGGTGGAAGTGGGGAGTGGGGAGCATGGCACCATGCTCAGAAAGACTCCCTGAAAGCCTTGTTACTCCTCTCTGTCCCAAGTTCCCTTTTCCCAGGGCGACTGCTCTTCCTCCCACCTTGCCCTCCTCTCTTACAGGTCCCTATAATGGCTGTTCTTATGTTCCCCACTCCCTACCCCACACCATATTTTCTCTTAAGAAGCAATTTGGCCTAATCTCAGTTTAATCATTAACCTTTCTGAGCTCACAAGGAATAGCAAGCTAAATAAGCACAGAACTTGTCCTCCTTAATAGTAAGGAAAGAGAATTGTAAATGTTTATGACTTGCTATATTTTTCTTTAATTCACGGCACATTCTATATTAATGTAAAAAGAACTGGGAGGACTGTTAGGAATACTCTGTCATACCAGCATCACTCTGCTTGAGCCCTTTATGCTATAATATTAAATGCAATTATAATTATATTTCCTATTTTCCTTCTTTTCAAACTACAAAACTTAGTCTTTCACGTAATGGGAGAGGTGATAGAGTATGGTGCTCATGGTAAATCTTCAATATATTTATCTATTATTAATGATAATTAATACTGGATTTATACTGAAATAATTCCCCACTTATTAAAACACAATTCTTAAAATATAAGTTGCCCCTCCCTGCCACATACACTTTTCTGTTTGTAGTCATTAGATCATGCTGCTAACAGCTTTGCCTAAACAGTTTATTCATTTAACATCTACACACCAGGCACCCAGCTAGTCTGGGGACAAAGACGGGTAAGACAGCATCTTTTTTGTCCCAAAGGGATGATGGAATGGAGACACAAGGATATTACTTTGACATGGGGCACTCCTTTGGCCAATGAAGTAAAGGTCAGTGAGTGAACATACAAAGAAATGATTAACCTGTCATAGAAAAGGTTATGAATGTAATGCCAGCTACAGGACACTTCAGTTTGCTCTCATGAGATTTGGTCAGTAAAGGAATTACGTGTGTAAAGAGAAAATCAGAAGCAACCTTGCCAGCCTGTGAACAAAAGACTAGCCAATGTCAGTTCCTACCAGCAAGGTCCAAACAGTCATGCCAAGGTTATATGGGGTATGTAGAATGTGTTCTCTCTGTACCCTGTCTTGAATTCTATTTTGCACATACAGGAAAGCCAAGAAATGCATGCACCTGATTGCAACATATATAGTCATATTTTGATACTGCAGTTTGGATGGCAAGATTATTCAATCCCTTTCCCTACCAGAGAGCTTCATCTATTTTCTCTGACTTCTCCATGGATCCACAACAGTCAATGCTTTAAAAAATACTCAGGACACGGACCAATACAAAAATAAAGATAATCGTGATTAAACAACTGAACATGAAATAAGGCCACAGAAGGTTCTCTGAAAAGAGTATCTGACCTTGCTCAGACTGGTGTGACCATGAGATATGAGACTGAAGAAATGGCACAGATGGCAAGGAATGCAGGTGTGTGGTATCTCTTCTTCTTCATTCCCACTTCAGTTCAGCCTAACACTTCATTCACCAAATGAGTGATCACCAACTGCCTACTATGCGTCACACATATAAAACAGAAGATCTAAAAGACACAGCTCCTGTTCTCAAGGAGCTCCGTTGACATGATTGGCATTTGTGTCCCCACCCAAATCTCATGTCGAATTGTAATCCCCAGTGTTTGGAGGAGGGGCCTGGTGGGAGATGACTGGATCATGGGGGTAGATTTCCCCCTTTCTGTTCTCGCGATAGTGAGTTCTCATGAGATCTGGTTGTTTAAAAGTGTGTAGCACCTCTCTTTTCTCTCCCTTCCTCTTGCTCCAGCCACGTAGGACATGCTGACTTCCCCTTCTCCTTCTACCATGATTGTAAGTTTCCTGAGGTCTCCCCAGCCATGTTTCCTGTACAGCCTGTGGAAACATGAGCCGATTAAACCTCTTTTCTGTACACATTATCCAGTCTCAGGTAGTTCTTATAGCAATGTGAGAACAGACTAATACATCTGTATCCAGTGTGCAGAGATGATCAAGAAAACAGACACTAAAAATCCTACATATGAGTTTCATGGGTGGGAAGCACAGTGTGGCTCAGTGAGACCAGGAGGGAAAAGTCAGGGTGGGCTCCTTGGAGCTGATGGCAGTGTTGAGTTTTGAAGAGTACACAGGAATGTGAATGCATGTGATGTGAGAGGGAACGTGGTCTAGACAGAGGAGGGAGCTCATGCAGAGTCACATGAGGGGACATGTCATATTCGGGGAAGCACAAGTATGGCATACCAGGAGGGGAGGAAGGAGGTAACGAGTGCCCTTCTCTCCCCAAGATATCTCTTGAAGGTATGGAGAATCTCAGAAGGGTTAGGTAGGAACATTTTTTGACTAAAAACATCACTCTGGTCATAGAGTGGAAGATGGATGAGAAGGGACCAGGTTCTACAGGCAAGGCAGTCAGGAGGAACTTGCTGCAATGCCACTGAGCTGTCATGAGTTTTGGCCTGCTTCAGGGGCAGTAAGCATGGAGAAGAGGAGGTGGGCAGGGGACATGTCCCAGGCAGACTCATCACCGTGGCTGCTGAATGGCTGGACAGGGGCACATGGAAGAACAGGATAGGGGCTTCTGGCTTGGCTAGTGACATTTGCTCAAGAGATACGGGAGAAATCATGGTCTAGTCCTTTCTAACTCAGTGCTTTAATTTCTCATTTTACCTCTAGGATAAAGTTTAAAATCTCTAACTTGACACTGAAAGTTCTCCACAATCCCCGTACACACAGTAGGTACTCGATACATACCAGTTGATTCAGCAACTGAAACAAACACACAAAAATAACTTTCTCCATCTAACATATCGATATTTTTCTGATTACAGGTTTGGCTTACTACTTTGCCCTTGTGAAAGAAGAGAAATAGCTTGCAACTTATTCAAAGAATAAGATAAGTGCAAACATTTTTCTGATAACATGCTAATCTCAAACACATTTTCTCTCCTGATACAGGACTACAGTGTGTTCATCTGATTATCACCAACAATCATTCCTATCTTAGTCTGGGTTAGGCTCTGTCCTCTCCTTCATCGTTAAGGCTATCAGTCTTCACGATAAAGAATTCCTAGGTAGAGATAGATGCTTGGGGTTCTAAAAGAACAAGTGGTAATCCTCACATACAATGACACATTCCAGCCTCTAAAGTAGTCTGCATTACAGGATCGTTATTATTTTTTCTGGCAAAGAAGCCACAATTCAGGAATCTATGCAAAAAGAATGAAGTGAAGGTTGCTCCACCAAGTTTCCATCAATCACTCCTCCTTGCCATTCTGCCCTTCCCGAGATGACAGCATGTCAGCTGCTTTGAACGAGATCTACATCGCGTTCTCTGCATTGCACTTGCTGCTGCTTTGTAGTTTGCTGGGTAGTGGTGACAGCCCGTTAACCATAAAAACATGGGGAGTTCAGGACTGGAGGGGGCTGAGAACATTTTAACATATTTGCAAAGGCATGAGATTGTAAGAACGGTTATGTTGAGAACTTACACGTTCACTTTCAGATCAGACTGAACTCTCAACACTTTTACATGAAAGAAATGCAAGGAGAAACCTATGATAAAACCAATACATTAACATGTGTGGATATCGTGCGCCTCTAGAAAGTCAGGAGAGCAAATATGGGAGCTCCTTGAGTTATTCTGACTTGCTGCACAAGGCCATCAGGGCTGGGTCTCTGACACTGATAACAGCTCTCTGGTGAAGGACCTTGTGTAAAGAGTATAGTGGCAACAAAAATAAAAGAAATGAAGAAACGCATATTAGGACTAAAAGATGTACATAGAGAGAAACGAGCATAAGTCCTTGGGCTCATAGGCTGAATGCCTCTGAACAGGAACAGAATATTACTCCTTCAAATCACTTTTAAAAAATATTTTGATTATTTTTAAAGGAGACGGGTCTCACTATGTTGCCGAGGCTGGTCTCAAACTCCTGGGCTCAAGCAATCTGCCTGCTTCAGCCTCCTAAAGTACTAGGATTACAGGCGTGAGCTACCATGCCCAGCCTCCCCTATATCACTTTTACAGAGATCTGTTTACCACCAGGGCTACTATTTCTTTGAGGACAAGGACTGTGTCTTAGTCATTGTAGTATGATGTGTCTAATCGCACCTGACACATAGCAGATGCTTAGTGCATGTTAGCTTGTTAAATACATGCATCTAGCGCAAGGGATCAAGCGAATCTCTGAATGACAGATTGACTAGGAATAGCAGGAGATCAGTGGCTCAATGGTGGTCACAGATCAGCACTCTCAACTAACCATGAGAACCCAGATGAAGCAGAAGCTAGGTTAAGCTGATCTTTTCCCCTCCTCATTAAATTGCCATTGCTCCCTATAGAGTCATCAGAAAGCCTGGATATGGCCCCTGTGGCGGCACCACATATCTCTGAATGCTGAAGAAAACAGATAATGTAGAGACACATGAACTTCTTCACTGCAAATTTACTGTGGAAGACCTCTCCATCAGCCACTGAGAGGGAGGTGGTGCCCTGCTACTTTGCTACAGAAGTCAAGCTCAGACTATGCTTGCTGGTGATTCTCAACCAAGGCAGGAGTTACCCTCCCAGGGACATCTGAAAAGGAGTGGGGCCATTCTGAATCCTTAAAACAACTTGGAGACATTATTGGGATGAGTAGCTAGGGATGAACCGGGAGGGCTTGTTGTGTTGTCATGAGCGGGAGAGCTCTGCATAGCAGAGGGCTGTCCTGCCTGCTTCGTTATGAAACACTGCAAGTTTAACAAAACACTCTCTAGAACAGACAGCATTGTCCTAGGGTTCTTCTGTATTTAATTCTTCCTTCCACATAAAATATCAAATCAAGCTATCACATTATCTCCTGTCAAAAATATAGTATCTGAGGATATCTGCAATAATTTTAACAGTTACCATTGACCAAACATCCACTACATGCCAGGTAGTGTACAATACACAACCAAATCTTAACAACTACGACAGTGAATTTAGTGGATACTTTTTAAAACTCCCAATTGCATAAACTCAGCCAGAGAGGAAAAAAGCGATTTATCTAAGCAACTTACCAGTAAGTGGAGGAGCCAATATGTGAATCCAGGTTCCTCCGACTCCAAGTCCATAGATGTGATCATTAAACAACAATCTTGGTTTTCATGATGGCCAATAACCCAAAGCCTACTACGCACAGGGGAGTGTGAAGATCCCGAGAAGCTGGGGCAGAGCCTTGACCACTGATGGAGTCTCTTAACCAAAGCATCTGCAGTCAAGGTGAAAGGGGCTGCAGGTCCCATGCAATGCTGTCAGCTGCAGGCCTGGGAAGAATTCCATCAGCAGTAATGATGCACCGTTTATTATGTGTATCTACCTCACTGCCTTCTTGACAGGATCCCTGCTACCAAAATACAGAACTTTCCTGAGAGTGATTCTTCACATAAAAATACAGGAAATTCCTGAAAAAAACTGAGGATCAAGTGGTGGTTTCTCTGAGTAGCACTAGATTGACTAATTCCATCAGACATGTGGACTCTCCCAAGACCTGGGAAGACCACAGGCAGGTATACTTTTGAAACAAGGATGCAGGAGAAATTCTGCTACGTCAAATAAAGTGTATTAGATTGGGTCTAGTATTTATCTTCTAAAGGAAGTCTGCTGTCGTCACAGTTGGGAACTTCACAAGTGATTTCTATCAGCATTTTATGGACCGTATCAGAGAGCTGGCATGATTCAATAAGATTCAGAAAAGATGAGACCCCAGGAGGTCATGAGTGGTAACTACAGCCCAGCTAGTGGAATGCTATGTGACCTTTAGTGACTTGTTTTAACATTCTCATGCCTCTGCTCATGGGTTACTGAACTTTTCTAATCCAAGATTCTCTGCACCCTACAGCCTCTAAAGCTACTTCATAGGCTTGTTGCAAAGATAAATAAAATACTGCTATAGATTCAAGTAAGCTCTGGATATGACTGTAAGAAATATATAATCATCATTATTATAAAAAAATAGAACAAGAGACTTTCTATTCTACTTTGTTTATACTGCCCTCCTGACCAATGCTGTCTTCATTTACTTAATTACCATCTATCATCCTTGTCTTTTCCTGAGCACTATGTGCCTAGATTAAAAAGATGATAGTGGCCAGGTGCAGTCGCTCAGGCCTGTAATCCCAGCACTTTGGGAGGCCAAGGCAGGCAGATCACGAGGTCAGCAGTTCGAGAGACCATCCTGACCAACATGGTGAAACCCCATCTCTACTAAAAGTACAAAAATTAGCCAGGTGTGGTGGCATGTGCCTGTAATCCCAGCTACTCGGGAGACTGAGGCAGGAGAATCACTTGAACCCGGGAGGCAGAGGTTGTAGTGAGTGGAGATGACACCACTTCACTGTGGCCTGAGTGACAGAGCGAGACTCCATCTCCAAAACCAAAAAAAAAAAAAAAAAAAAAAAAAAAAGAAAAAGATGATAGCATCCCTTGGTAGCAAATACATATGGAAAATTTCCATGTGGTTTATGCAGTTCTAAAAGAAAGCAACAGATACTGCATTTACTATAGACCCACTTTCCAATTTCATTTGACTTCCTTTTGCCTTGAGAGTCCTTAATTTTCTTGTCTTTTTTAGGCTGTAAGACTACTGAATGAATGAAGGGGAGGCAGCAGTAGTCTTGGTTTCTGAGCTTATCAACAATCCTTTTGCTACAAGAACTACGCAGCAGATAAGAAGCTAGCATGTGACACACCTTCTGCTCATTTTCCTTCCGGAGCAAAAGAAAACAAAGAAGCGAAGAGAAAAGGGTTAATGGGAAGCATTAACTAAACATTCAGGTGTACCCTGACTCACATAGGCACTGCATTCATTCTATTTCAAATAAGTGGGACCAGCCCACAGGGCTCCCAGGTTCATTGCACACAGCTAAATGCTTAACCTGTTCCTTCCAGCAGCAGGTGTCACGTGCAATGACATGACTAGCCCAGGATCAGTATTAAAGAGTCCTGTGTACGTTCACCTTTTGTAAACCCTCTCACTGACTCACTGTACCAAGCTATGTTCTTGCTATTCATTTGCCAAAATTAGATTTCCTTACTGCAAGAAATACATACAGATTATTAATAGGCCTACTTCTTATTTTATATATAAGGATAGTGAAGCTCGTTCAAGGTGACATAAAAAGTGTATCTGTAATGTCTGGCTAACATGAGCTTCCCAGGCTTTAAGTTAGCAGCTGGTCCCAAACTATAGACTCAAGTCCACCCTACTGCTGCTAGTTCTCTAACTGTGAGATCCTTGACCCATAGATCTGTACTTGTTTTACTTCCCAAGAACTTCTGGTAATGGTAATTCTCACCTCTGAATGCCGATGTTTTTTCATTGCCATGTTTTCAGTATCTGTTGTCCTGTCACCTTTCTAGCTAATCTTTATTACCCTCCATGCCCTGGATCTTGGGCTCCACTGGGAGATTTGCTGGGAGTATGCATGCAAGTATCTTTCTCTCATAAACTGCACTGCCTTTAGGATGCCTGAGTTTATACTATTTCCATAACCACCCATCCCTGAAATAGATGAACACTAGGCTTCTCCCTAGTTTAGAACTTGGGTTGTTAGACTCCTTGGGTCTGTCTTAACTTCTCCCTGTTTTCAGTTTGGATTTTCTATCTCCATTTGGCTTCTCTATCTCTAGCATCATACCTCCCTGAAGATCCGTGGTAGTGGCAGTAATCCATTTATGAAAAACGAGACAACATAGATTCAAGGAATGAAATACACATACACACACATACACACGCACGCACGCACACATGCACACAAGCAACCAAGACGGAATAGCGGAGAGTACACTAGACAAGAAGCCGGAAGTGTTGGTTCTAGTTCCAGTTCCTCTCCACTGCAGCATCTCAGATGTAAACTGGCATCAGTAACAGGTCCTGTCATCCACCTCCCAGGAAAATTGTCAAAGATAATAGTTATGGCCGGGGTGGTGGCTCATGCCTGTAATCCCACCACTTTGGGAGGCCAAGGCAGGTGAATCCCCTGAGGTTGGGAGTTCGAGACCAGCCTGGCCAACATGGAGAAACCCCGTCTCTACTAAAAATACAAAAATTAGCTGGGTGTAGGAGCACACGTCTGTAATCCCAGCTAATCAGGAGGCTGAGACAGGAGCTCTGAACCCGGGAGGCGGAGGTTGCAGTGAGCTGAGATTGCACCACTGTACTCCAGCCTGGGTGACAGAGTAAGACTCCATCTAAAAAAACAAAGTTATGAAGGTCTTCTGAAAACAAGAAAACACTATTCAGATGAAAACTATTATATTTATAGATTACTTTTTTTTTTTTTTTTTAATAGACGCTCTTCTTTGAATTACCTATATTGCAACAGCAGTACCATCAAAATTGTGCATGATTCAGAGGTTCTTAAACATGGCTGCCCATCAGAATCACCATTGTGCCTTTTAGGAAACACAGATTCTCAGACATTCACAGTCTCTAATGGCCCTGGATTTTCTGCACAGTGCACAGGTAATGGTATTTTTTAAAAACATTTCCCCCAAGGGATTCTGATCAGTTAGGTTTGGGATCCACTTTTTAAAAATAACATGTTTCTCTGTGACGGAGGAAATTTAAGTATAACTATGATTCATGAATTTGTTATCTGTTTTTTTCTTCAGAGGATATCAGTTTAAGTGTTGTTTTTTAAACTGTAACTCTGAAGGCAAACAACTGGCAAGAAAGAGTTTTCTGGAAGAATGCTGGCTCTGGAAGGCACTGGAAGGTTCTGGAAAAGCAAGGTGTCCTATGAACTAGACTTTTCACCTGTAAGCATGGCAGGAAGAGGCTGTGCAAAGTGGTGGATGACTACAGGGCTTTGCTGTGGACTCCAGGCCTCTAATCCCTTTCAGTCTTTTTACTTTTCTGCCCTCAAAGCCCCGCAGCCCAGAGGGGAGAAGGCAGTGCCCTTGACTGCAGCCTCATGCTTCCTCCTGGCTTCTGGTGGCCCATGGTCTCCTTCACCACAGGTTTCTGGAGCAAAAATCTAGCAGCCAGATTACCAGGATCAGTGACAACTATGCAATAATTAGGGGCAGGCACCAGGAGGCAGAGAAACAGCTGGGTGGCAGAAACTCTCTGATACCCCAAAGGAAACATGGAACTCTACTCAGAGGTGGTCAAGAACATGCCAGAAGCTTTGCTTGCCTAGTTGGCAGCAGAAATGGCACTAGCCAGCGATCACCCGTAACCTTGCTGCCTTCTTTACAGATGGCTGCTGTCAGGCTGTTTAATTTGGAGGAAATTCCAATGTCATCAGCAGAGACATGGCATTGGGGAGGGCTGCCAAGCACAAAGACAGAACTTGGCTTCCCCAGCTGATACCCATGGATACAGAAACAGGCTAGTCTTAACAATCTTTTAGACCTGACCTTAGCAGCAAACCAGATAACTGCTAGTCATAAAAGTGTTTCTAAATTGGCCTGATTTTCTCCCCTCCTCTTAGGATCCTGGATGCCTGTAATGCTATTTATCAGTGGTCATTTTGTGCTTACTGATTTGCTAGACATTTTTTCAATCCATTCTTTTTTTTTTTTTTTTTTTTTTGAGATGGAGTTTTGCTCTATTGCCCAGGTTGGAGTGAAGTGGCTCAATCTTGGCTCCCTGCAACCTCTGCCCTCTGGGTTCAAGCAATTCTCCTGCCTCAGCCTCCTGAGTAGCTGGGATTACAGGCATGTGCCCACCATACCTGGCTAATTTTTGTATTTTTAGTAGAGACAGGGTTTCGCCATGTTAGCCAGGCTGGTCTCGAACTCCTGACCTCAGGTGATCCACCGTCTTGGCCTCCCAAAGTGCTAGGATTAGAGGCGTGACCACTATACCCGGCCTCAACCCATTCTTTATCTCTAAACTCACAAGACAGGCGTTCTCAAAGTGAGTCACCCAGGGCCAGTGGCATCATGACCACCTGTAAACTTGTTACAAATGCAAATTCTTGGGCTTTCAAGCAATCCGTGTTTGAACAAGTCCTCCAGGCAATGCCCGTGCACTTGAAATTTGAGAGCAACTCTCATAAGAGGTCACATGGCTCCCCTTAACGTAAACACAACAAAATGAAGTAAGAACCATTTTCTTTCAATAAATTTCAAAACCTTCAGACATTTTATCCGATTAAATTCATAAGCAAAACACAAGTACATATTGACTTTTTTGCTTAATAAATACGATTTTCTTAGACCCACTAACAGATCACATGTTTCACCCACACAAAATAGTGTATGACTTACGAATGATCACAGAGAAAAATCACAGCGGCTTTTTAAATTTTTAATTTATTTTTATGTTATTGTGTGTGTGCGTGTATATATATATATATATATATATATATATTTTTTTTTTTTTTTTTTTTTTTTGAGACAGGGTCTGTCTGGGTTACATCCATAGCTCACTGGAGCCTCAAACTCCTGGGCTCAAGCAATCCTTCCACATCAGCCTCCTGAGTAGCTAAGACTATAGAGATGCACCACCACACCTGGCTAATTTTTAATTTTTTTTTTTTTGAGAGGCGTTCTTGTTTTTTTGCCCAGGCCCGTCTTGAATTCCTGACCTCAAGTGATCTTCTTACCTCAGCCTTCCAAAGTGCTGGAATTGTAGGAGTGAGCCATCATGATGGCTCATAGTGAGTTGTTTTGTTTAAAATATGTGACTCTATCACCACATTATTTGCCTACAAATATGTCTAGCAAATTCATGATATATGACCAGTGTGTCTGAATACATACCAGTGCTTATGGCACTGACGTTTTAAGTCCTGCTCAGAAAAACAAAATGCACTATTTAGCTTCCATATGTGACTAATTTTAAAATATGCTTTTTCAGGCCAGACACAGTGGCTCACACCTGTAATCCCAGCACTTTGGGAGGCCGAGGTGGGTGGATCATGAGGTTAGGAGTTCAAGACCAGTCTGGCCAACATAGTGAAACCTTGTCTCTACTAAAAATACAAAAAATTAGCCTGGTGTGGTGGTGGGCACCTGTAATCCCAGCTATTCAAGAGGCTGAGGCAGGAGAATCGCTTGAACCCGGGAGGTGGAGGTTGCAGTGAGCTGAGATCGCTCCATTGCACTCCAGCCCAGGTGAGTGTGAGACTCTGTCTCAAAAAAAAAACAAAAAAAAAAAACAAAAAAACAATAAAATACGCTTTTTAATAATGAATCTGCAATAAAGCGTAATACATTTTCAACATGGGATTCTAACATGGAACCATCTTTGTTTTGTAATTCATGCCTCCCTCCCCTAGTTTTAACTTATGCTTGGTCCAGATATCATGGGTCTATGTTTCTGTGGTCTAAGACACTTCTTTAAGATAAGCCCGATGCCTAACACGCATCTAGGAGTAAGTTATCAATTCTGAAATACTGGTTTCTTTGGCTTTTAGACCTCTTAATTGTTTTGGTTATAAAGGTCTGCCTTTAACATTTTTCCTTCTGTGTTCCTAACTAGGCCTCTGAGTCTCCACTGTCAAAATGTGGCTGATCAGATTTGAGGCATCCCTCACCTCACCCTGTGATTATGGAAGGAAGTACAGGACATCGAACAACTCCTTCCCAGCCACGTGGATCATGAATGAGCTAAAATTTCAATCTTTTATTCTTCACCGGCCTTTTTTACCCGAACCCTTTAGGATAGCCAGAAAAAAATAAATCTCTTCTTGGGAATATTTTCTAGAATGTTTTCATTTTAAAATTTATTTTCATTTTATTCCATTGTTAACTGACATCTGAACATTTTTTATATTTATGGGGTACAGTGTGATGTTTCAATACATGTATATATTGTATAATGATCAATTCAGGGTAATTAGCATATTTTCCACTTCAAACCTTTATCAGTTCTTTGTTGTGAGAACATTCAAATTCCTCTCGTCTAGCTTTCTGGAGCCTTCTCTTAAGGAGCAAAGAAGAGAATAAAAGACCCTATAAAATTCAGCTCTGTTTAAATCCTATCTTTCAAGTAACTAAAAAGTTGAATACTAGCCCCAATAACTAGATCCACAAACCATTTTTCAATACTAATTTTGTTAGCCAAAGAGATATGCACTAGAGAATGTGAGACCAAGAGTAGACGGCCCATCCAAAGTCCACAGAAATAAAAATCCATTTATGACTGCATTTTCCATGCTGGCTTTCCAGGATGGTTCTGAAGTTGCTAATTCATGGTACAACTTTGTACTGTAACACAGCCAAGGAGAAACAGTAGCATGTTGGAGCCAGGTCTGTGAAAGCTGACAGTTAAGCTTGAGAGCCAAGTGTTCAACATAGCCGATGTTAAAAGTTAACTTATATAAACTTATGGTTTAATAAATTATATTAAAAACTCCCGAGGTGAGGCAGATCACCTGAGATCGGGGAGTTCGAGACCAGACTAACCAACATGGAGAAACCCCGTCTCTACTAAAAATACAAAATTAGCTGGGCGCGGTGGTACATGCCTATAATCCCAGCTACTCAGGAGGCTGAGGCAGGAGAATCGCTTGAACCTGGGAGGCGGAGGTTGCAGTGAGCCGAGATCGCGCCATTGCATTCCAGCCTGGGCAACAAGAGTGAAATTCCGTCTCAAAACAAAAACAAACTCATCATCATTTCTCATTATTTTACCCTATTTTACTATTATCTGTATGACTGAGGTTAATTATGTCTACTTGTATAATGGATATAAAGTTGTGCACTGCATAACAACATTTGGGTCAATCAGATTGCATATGTGACAGTGGTCAAATAAGATTATAAAGCTGAAAACTTTCTATTGCCTACTGATGCTGTAGCTGTCTAATGTAACAGTACAATGCATTACTCATATGTTTGTGGTGCTGCTGGTATAAATAAACATCCTACAGTGCCAGTCCTATAAAAATACAGCACATGCAATTATACACAGTATATAATACTTGACAGTGAAAATAAAAGACTGTTACTGGTTTGTGTATTTACGATACTATACTTTTTATTGTTATTTGAGAGTGGACTCTTTCTACCTATAAGAAATTAACTGTAGGCTGGGTGCAGTGGCTAATGCCTGTAATCCCAGCACTTTTGGAGGCCAAGGCAGGCGGATCATGAGGTCAGGAGATGCAGACCATCCTGGCCAACACGGTGAAACCCATCTCTACTAAAAATACAAAAATTAGCTGGGGGTAGTGGCATGTACCTGTAATCTCAGCTATTCGGGAGGCTGAGGCAGAAGAATCACTTGAACCAGGGAGTTGGAGGTTGCAGTGAGCTGAGATTGTGCCATTGCACTCCAGCCTGGTGACAGAGCGAGACTCCGTGTCAAAAAAAACAAAAACAAAAACAATGGACTGTAAACAGCCTCAGGCAAGTCCTTCTGGAGGTGTTCAAGAAGAAGGCATTGTTTTCATTGCAGACGATGGCTCTATTCATGGTGTTGCCTCTGAAGACCTTATAGCTGGACAAGATGTGGAGATGGAAGACAGTGAAACTCACCATCATGACGCTGTGTAGGGCTAGGCTAATGTATGTGTTTGTGTCTTAGTTTTTAACAGAAAACTTAACAAAAAAAAAAAACCTTTTTTTTTTTTTTTTAAATAAGAAAAAGCTTATAAACTGGATGTGGCAGTGCACACCTGTAATCCCAGCATTTTGGGAGGCTGAGGCAGGGGGATGGCTTGAGCCTGGGTATGGGAGACCAGCCTGGGCAACATAGTGAGACTTACTTTCTACAAAAAGAAGCTTATAGAATAAAGATATAAAGAAAGGAAATATTTTTGTACAGCTGTACAATGTGTTTATATTTTAAGCTCAGTGTTATTACGGAAGTTATCAAAAAGTTTAAAAAATTAAAAAGTTTATAAAGTAAAAAGTAAGCTGAACGTGGTTAATTTATTATCAAAGAATAATTTAAAAAACAAACTTAGTGTAGCCTAAGTGTACAGTCTTCATAAAGTCTGCAGTAGTGTACAGTGATGCCCTAGGCCTTCACATTCACTCACCACCCACTCACTGACTCACCCAGAGCAACTTCCAGTCCTGCAAGCTCCATTCATGGGAAGTACCCTATATAGGTGTACCCTTTTAAAATCCTTTCTACTTCACTTTTACTGTATCTGTTCTATGTTTAGATGCACAAAAACTTAGGCACATTGTGTTACAAGTGTCTACAGTATTCAGTACAGTAAGGTGCTGAGTGCTGTAGGCAATTGTAACTCTATGTCCAAGTTTGTATCCTAGGAGCAACAGGCTGCATCATATAGCTTACATGTGTAGCACGCTCTACCATCTAGGCTTGTGTGAACACACTTTATGATATTTGCAGAAGGACAATGTAAGGATGCATTTCCCAGAATGCATTCCCATTATTAAATGATGCATGACTGTCTTATATGATGGTGTGCTACTGTGCATCTCTTTACAATCTCATGGTTGGTAATGTCACATTGGTAGTTTGAAATTAGTCACAGTGAGAGTATTTATATTATAGAAATCAGTAAACACTACAAATCAGATGTCCTGTTATTCCCGAGCCAGTAGCTAAACTTTTTTTTTTTTTTTTTTTTTTTTGAGATGGAGTCTCGTTCTGTTACCCAGGCCGGAGTGTAATGGCATGATCTTGGCTCACTGCAACCTCCGCCTCCAAGCGATTCTCCTGCTTCACCCTCCTGAGTAGCTGGGATTACAGGTGCCCACCACCATGCCCAGCTAAGTTTTGTATTTTTCGTAGAGACAGGGTTTCACTATGTTGGCCAGGCTGGTCTCAAACTCCTGACCTCAGGTGATCTGCCCTCCTCGGCCTCTCAAAATGCCACTGTGCCTGGCCACCAGTAGTAGCTAAACTTTTATCAGCACACTGCTGGTATCCATTCTCACTTTTTCTTAAGTGAAATAGAACTAGGGGAGAACAGTAGGAATAGTCAACTTTCCATGATTACATGTGCAGGTACATACCACCAAGCCATATGCCACCAAATCACTGCTGTCCAGAGTAATTCTATTTACTGTCCAAGTAAATCTATTGCTGATTTACTCCCTCTGTTTATCTGCTACTGAAATTAGTCTGACTCAGAAACGTAATTGTATGTGTGTTGGCAAGAACTCACACGAGAATACTATCTTCAAGAAAAAAAACACCACTGGATGTTTGTGTCATCCTTCACCATGGCCACAGAATATGATGAATATGATGGATTACCTCATTAACTCCTTGCAACCATTGCTATGTTGAGTTTCATTGTCCCTGTTTGACAGGTGAGATTAGGTGATCTGTCCAAGGCCACATATCTAGTAAGTTGCATAGACAGGACTCAAATCCAGAAATCCAAATCTTGTATTCTTTAGACTTTACCACAGGTTATTGCTTTTATGCCATTCTGTCATGAAAATGGGACTTTTTTTTTTTTCAAAAGGTCAACATCTGGGTTCACTTCTCTCCTTCCTTTAGTTAGCAATGCAGCCAACTTCGAGGCACCCACATCTATGTTTATGAATACCAGCTCCCCCATCCAAGCTCCCTTCCTTCCCACAGGCAGAAATTACAACCCCACTGCTGCAACGTCTTAGATAAATCAAACGCAAGCACACTTCCACCTGAATTCCTAAAGATGTCCTAGGCATGTGGGCATCATTAGGAAGTGTTTTATACTTTGTGTCTAAGTTATTCAAACCTAAAGAGAAGCCTAAGGCATCTAATTTAAATCCAAATAGAAATAATCGTGAATAAAGACGCCAGGTTCTTGCACTTAATGGTGAAAATAAATATATATGTATATGTGTGTAGTTTATTTTATACACACACACATTTCATGAGGGGGAAAACAAACTATATACATACATATATACACACATATATATATGAACATGTGCGTGCTCTCTATATACACATACATACGCACAAATATGTGTGTTTTGTGAGTGTGTATGTGTGTGTCTAGCTTGTTTTTCGCCTCCTCCAGGAGTTATACAGCAAAAAAGAAGAAAAAACTCCCTGCCCTTTATCAGATATGTACACATTTTATCCTTGCAATATGTCTAAAATGATTTTATGACTAAATCCTGGGAAAAATGTGAAGAATGCTTGGCTAGATGGCAAGCTTTTCCAGTAAAAACACAACACTGCTTATGAATTGTAGCACTTGGAGGAGCCTTTTCAACATGATGCACATTTTTGTTCTAGCTTGAGACTAAATCCTGTTTGGAGGTAGGTTTTCTTTGGCTTTCAGAGAAAGTTGAACCGATTGTACAACATGGGTCTTCGGGCCCTCCAGCATGGACTCACCACGAGAGGACGATGATGCGCTATTCCATTAAACATGCCTCTGTCTCATGACTCCAGCCAGGGTTAAAACCTTCCGATGTTTTCTCAACACACTAAGCAGAAATAACCATCGCAACGGCAAAAACTAAACCCATCTGTCCCCTTGTCAGGATTTTTGAGATTGTCAACAGACTGACCTTGTGGCCCCAAAGCATTTTGGAAGCCATGTAACAAAAGTTAGTGTCGGTGAACGCACACAGAGAAATTCTTAGAGGTCACTAGTGAATTACTAACACTGTTACCCTGGGAAGAGACGATGGAGTTTCCATTTTATCTCAGAGGTTTGGTGGGTGTATGGTGATGACTTAAAATGATGTCAGGCTACATAGCCAACACTTTCTTGGAAAGGACTTTCCCTGCTGTTCTATTAAAACTGTCAGCAAATAGGGCTGAGGCGCTCACTGGTCTGTGCCGAGGACACCTTAAAGTAATCAGGCTGTCAAATAAAGGCAAACACTTTCTCAGCATTTCTAAAGACGGAAATAGCGAAAAGTGTGTTGCGTTCCAAGCATATCAGACTTAAGTCATTTCTGCCTCATGGTTCTAGAAGACAAGAAAGAGGTGGAGGTGGCAGCAAGTGGGGAGGAGAGCCACATAATTCTCCTTCTAACCCTCTGGCTCTCAACCAGAAGCAATTTCGTTCTGCAAGGGACACCTGGCAGTGTCTGAGGACATTTTTGATTGTCACAACTGTCGGGTGCTACCAGCATCCAGCGCACAGAGGCCAGGAATGCTGCTAAACTTCCCACAATGCACAGGACACCTCCACCCCCCTCCATCTTCCCGCTTCCCCAAATAGGATGATCTGGGCCCCAAATGTCAATTGTGCTGTTGAGATTCCCTGCTCTAAAGGGTAGCAGAAAAGATCAGCTGCAGCCAGAGAATTTTCCATTGACCTTCTAACTGTTGCCTGGGCTCCTGGAGGACATCCTCTGAACATGGTTGTTTCCTTGACCTAAACACTAGCCTCACCATGGTCCACAGTCCAGCAGCATCAGCATTACCAGGGAGCATGTGGGAAATACCGAATCTCAGGTCCCACCCAGACTCACAGAACGAGAATGTGCATTTCCACTAGAACGCTGGGGGCTTCTTGACACTTGAAACTTTCAGAAGCACCAGACAGACCTCTCTCACCTATCCTTAGGTCTGTTTGTCCTTCTACTCACTCAGTATTAATTATTTCCATTCTGCCCTCTGAATACACAGTACTCTAGTAAAAAGTAGCTCTCTTCTTGCTTCAGTCTTTCCTCAGAACATTCTCTCCAACCCAGACTTTAACCTTGGCTCACTGCAGAGAGCCCTGTTTCTCCCACAGCCTTCTGAGGTAGAGACAGCTCAACCCCCAAGCCCCTGTGCAGGACTCCATGGCTACTTCCTCTATCCTCATTCAAAAATTCCTTCTCTTCTGACCACATGGCCATGCCCAGACCACATGGCCATTGGCTTCCAATTATTGTTGCAAGGTACCAGTTTTCAAGCCAGTTCTAGGTGCCTGGATCATGGCATTCCTATTTGCTCTCAACCCAACTGTGGAATTCTCCAGTGACTATGTGAATGACATCTTACACAAGAATTCCTGGTTCTTGAACCTTTTCTACAGTGGCAACAACCACCTTCCCCTTCAGAACATTCATGTATTAATACAATAATTATGATGTCATATCTGACTCTGTGCTAAAGATATTAAGAAGATTACCATAGTGCCCTTGTTCTCAATGAGCTTACAGTCTAGAAGAGGGAGGGAGGGAGAAGTATTTTAGCACTAGAAGAAGCTTCAGGAATTACAAGCCAGAGAAGAGCTCAAAGAAGGTCATGGTCTACTTTTTGGCCATTTTTATTGGCTAACACTCCAACCCAGTAGTTCCCACATGCTGGTCCGAGAACCAGGGCCAATCCATGGAAATGAAGAAAAATAAAGACAACATAGTAAATGTATCATAATACTAAATTTCTAGGACTTATTCTGATATTATATTATTCTCACTTTGGGGCTGTTAAAACATCCTTTCCTTTTTCAAAAGATTGGAAAATTTATTTTAAAGTGTCCAGTGTCCTTACATTAAAATAAAGAGTTGACCCACATATGCTATTACCCCATTAATTTTCTAAAACTCATCCTTGAAACCTGGAAGTGGCTTTCCAGGTCTACATGGGAGGGGCTTGTGTAGGCCAGGGACAGTCTGGTTGTAGCAAGGGTTGGCAAGACTTGCTTTGAAGCCACATTTGCCTGTCTCTTTACACAACATGGGAAGTCATTAATTGTTCTTAATGAAAGATTCAATGTGCCAAGTCAAGTGGTTAAAAACTCTTGGGGGACCAGGCTCACATCTGTAATCCTGGTGTTTTGGGAAGCTGAGGCAGGAGGATCACACCACCAGGAGGTCAAGATCAGCCTGGGCAACAAGGTGAGACTGTTGACTTTACAAAGCATAATTTAAAAATTTAAAAAAAAAAAAAAAAAACAGCTGGGTGTGGTACATGTGCCTGCAGTCCCAGCTACTCAGAGTCTGAGGGTGGAGAATCGCTTGAGAGAGCTGTGGCTAGGACTTGTAGTTGGGGCAGATGAAATGGTCTAAGGTTAGGACAGCAACAAAAACAACTTTGGCAGATTTTGCCTCCATTGGGAAGAGTGCTCCTGGTGGACACATTTTCAGTCTCAAAAAGGAAAATAATGTTGACTTTTAGCTCTTCAGCTCTCAGCAGCTGCCACAAAAGTACCATGTTTAAATCTCACGAGTGTAACTGAATATTTTCCCCCTTTAGGGTCAATGGCTGTGTCTCAGGGATCACTTGTTTCTTAAATCTCAGGCTGCTACATTTTCTCAACTACCAGTTGTATTAGTCTTCATGCTGTTGATAAAGACATACCCGAGACTGAGCAATTTACAAAAGAAAGAGGTTTAATTGGACTTACAGTTCCACACGGCTGGGGAAGCCTCACAATCATGGAGGAAAGGCAAGGAGGAGCAAGTCACATCTTACATGGATGGCGGCAGGCAAAAAATGAGAGAGCGCTTGTGCAGGGGAATGTCTCTTTTTAAAACCATCAGATCTTGTGAGACTTATTCACTATCACGAGAACAGCATGGGAAAGACCTGTTCCCCATGATTCAGTACCTCCCACCAGGTCACTCCCACACACATGGGAGGTCAAGATGGGTGGGGACACAGCCAAACCATATCACCAGTTGACCTATATGGCTGGAAAAAGCAAGACTTCTCCCCCACCGTTGCCAGTTTTTTTTTTTTTTGCTTCTAGTTCTAACACTTGGTCATTTATTTCTCTGGAACTCAGAATATATTTGATGCACATTATTGATGTTCTCCTTCCTTTTTACTTACCCTTCAATGTTTTCACAAAACAGGGACAATGTGCACAGACCAGAAGATTTTATGGTTTTTCTAATTTGTTTTTAAAAATTAGAGACAACTGGCTTACAGCAATTTTCCAGTTAACAACACACACACAACCCACAAGCCAAGAACAACAGAAGAGGAGAGACAGAGAGAACATAAAACATTACTTATGAGATCTTTCCCACTGCTTAGCATCAGATCTATAACGCATGCGAGGCTTAGCTGGAACAAATGATGAAAGCTGCTCCTCCTTTCAAGTGAGGATCATTTACATGGGCCCAGACCACTCCTGTTCTCATTTATTCAACTTCCAGCCCTCACTGACATTAACCAGGAACAGAGAACATCTGGCGTCAGGACCAACTCCCACTGTGCCCAGGGCTGTTGTCTCACTGTTGCAGAAAAGGCCAGAGGGCAAGGCTGCCTGGCTGAAGATGGGCCTCAGAGGTTCTAGGCTTTTTATGGAATTAGGCATGAGAAGCAGCTTTGCTCTTATACATCAAATGTTATCTTAACTCCATAGAAAAATTTCACAAACTCCAAAACCTTCCTCTTGAAAAACAGAGGAGGAAGGTGGTTTTAACCCAGCCTGAATTCAAATCTGTAGATACTGAATTTTTTTTAACTCTCTTAAAGCAATACTTTGGATTTTGAACATCTTGATTATATATACATATACATGTAGATGTGCATGTGTATATATGTATGTATATAAATACATCCATTCATACATCACACATGCACACACATGTACACACACATACACTCAGAAAGATTGGGACTCTGGCAGGAACCAGAATTCTGCCATATCCCAAACCTAGCAGAACAAGTTCAACTTTGGAAATGCATCATTGCCTTCACACCAGAATCACAAACACACGGGCGAGAGGTTGAAATCCCAGGTCCTTGATTTCTCAGCTGACACATCAGAGTTTACACATTTTCTAAGAAGGGGAAGTTGTTTAAGTTCTTTAAAAAAATTTTTTTTTAAGACAGGGTCTCACTTTGTCACTCAGGCTGGAGTGCAGTGGTGTGATCTCAGCTCACTGCAGCCTTGACCTTGCGGGTTCAAGGGATTCTCCTGCCTCAGCCCCCCAAGTAGTTGGGACCACAGACGCATGCCAACACATCTGGCTAATTACTGTATTTTTAGTAGAGACAGGGTTTCACCGCATTGGCCAGGCTGGTCTCCGACTCTTGAGCTCAAGTGATCCTCACACCTCAGCCTCCAAAAGTGCTAGGATTAGAGGCGTGAGCCACTGCGCCCAGCCCTAAGCTCTTTAAACTCAGCAATTTTCACACCACATCGATTACCCTGTCCCCTCCCTCAGTCCCATCCTCTGACCACTTCATCTTCTTCCACCTCCAAAACTCTCCTCGTCCTGTAAAAAAGCCCAGACGGCAGGAATGGACAATCTATAGGTTGTGAGGCTGCACGTGGTATTTCTGGGTTTCATGTTCTGTTCTTGAAGTAAGCGTAAAGACAATAACATGCTCGCCCTGCTATGGTTAAAAGAATTCTCAGGATCTTCTGAAAAAAATAATAAAAACTTAAATAAATATGACAATATAGAGACACTGGAGGGAGCTCTAAACGTCTAGTGATAGGAAAAATGCTGAAATTATGTATCCTAAAATTGAAAAGAGAAGCTACTGCTTTGTGGGATAATGCGGTAAATTCTGGCTTTAGTGATCTCTGTGCCCATTCTTAATATTGATTCAGAGCAGAAGATAGTTAACAATGTCAACATGTGTGCACACGGGGCAGGAGGTGGGGGGAGCAAATAAAACTATCTTAAACATATGACTCTTTACCCAAAAAAGGAGGCCATTTATTCTTGGCTTCCACGGGGCCTCTGAAAAGTATACTCTGAAAATATTTTCTTGGAGAGTTCTTTTAAGTAGAAAGATTTAGGAGGCAGGAACATAACAAAGGAAGGATCGGACCAAAGTGAGCCTTGTTGGAACTGAGCCTGTTTTGTTTTCCCATTTTCCACTAAAAGGTGCTTTGTCTTTTGGGAGGAATCTGCCCTCTTCGTCCCACCTTTCCCTCCCAGAGCCCCCAGCAATGAGAGGGCGTCTGGCTCACCTCTGTCAGATCCAGAACCTGACTAAGCACAACATGTTCTGTCCTGATGGGACTCAAGAGATGCTGAGTGAGGGGGCATTTTGACACCTTTGGGGCCCCTGTCATGCTCAGCTTCCTGCTCAACTTTTAAAGTACAAGCTTACTGGAGCAGAGCAGGGCAGAGTCTGCCTGATAATCTTTCCTCTAATTAGGGTCCCTGGGTTGTATTCAAGCTGTCCCCATCCCCCACCACATGTGCACCATACGCGCATGCATGCGTGAACACACACATACACACACACACACTCCACGTTGTTAGTTTTCTGGGTCATTTCCTGTGAAATGTCAGTGTTCCCTGTTTAATGGCCGGATCTCATCCTGGGAGTCTGACTGAGAGCAAGGGGCTGTCGGTACAGGCTGGGGAGAGGGTCCCACCCCCACCTCACACCAGATTTTGTATTGATGATAATCACATCTCCACTCACCTGTTTCTAGCCTGGGAAACTTTCTTCCTTCATTCAGCAATATTTATTGCGCACCTAAAACATTAATGCCACTGTGTGGGGCTTGGAAGATGTCCTGGTATTTGGGTAATTTCTCAGAAGCAAGACTTTCTCATTTGGGTCTCTGAATATCAAATGTGACCAGCCAATGAGTATGTACATTTCAGTGCCTCACATTCTCCTGGAGAACAGAGTTTGATACGAACATTAAGTGGATTTGCATCAGTGCTCCTCAGCACACACGACAGAATATATATCTGTTCTGGACTAATAAGTGTATCATAGGCACAAACAACTCTGTAGCCAACTTTTGATTAAAGACACAGTCTCTACCGTTAAGGAGCAGCACATCTGTATCACACCAATAAAAGCCAAGAGTCCTAGCAGTTTGCTACAAACAACTACAGAGTGAGAGTTAGGAACTATTCTGGATCCTGTATTTTCTCCTAAAGACCTTTATTTAAAATTTCTAGCCTATCTCCTTCCCACTCCACTCAGTCTCATTTGACATTGCTTCCCCCAAGTCCACTGTGATGTCATGCACCTTGTGGATGGCAATGATCTGTACTATAATTCAAAATGCTCTCAGGGAGCTGGGAGCACAGAGAAAATACACCGGTGATGCAGGAAGCAATAAAACAATCTGTTTGAAAAGCATAGGTTTCATAAAAGGTTAGTGCTGGAATGGAAGTGATCTCAGAGATGAACTCTTGCAAGCACTCTGGTGGCCGAAGCATCCAAATTCCTGCTTGCCGTGGTTGGCTGGAGGAGTCTACAACCCCAACTCCTGCCTTCAGCTCTTATTGTAGACTACTTGCAGCTCATCCTGTCCTTGGACTTGGCTAATATTTATGCATACCATGTGCAAGTACTGTTAATGTTCTTTACACTCATGAAATCAGCGCTCAGATGAAGACATTAAATTTACTAGAGGTGAAAGAAAAGTCGGGAAATGGGAAGAGGTGCTGGAACTCGGGCTGGGAAGGAAGGCCGCACTTCAGTGCTCTTGGTAGGGTTAACTCTGTTCCCTACTGCTTCATGAAATGCCAGGGTATGAACTGTAGCATGTGAAGGACCTTTCACTGCACAATGTTCACTCTTGGAAAGACAATGCTAGAAATCTGTGTTTGAGCAATTTCTCTTGCTTTCAATGCAGATTCAGCTGATTGTTC
The DNA here is from genome assembly GCF_007565055.1 of Rhinopithecus roxellana. Classification (NCBI taxonomy): domain Eukaryota; kingdom Metazoa; phylum Chordata; class Mammalia; order Primates; family Cercopithecidae; genus Rhinopithecus; species Rhinopithecus roxellana. The sequence continues at coordinate 3,296,259 of NC_044552.1, read as the reverse complement.
AATGTGAGGTCCTAAAACAACCCTGTCTCTTCACAGCCTTGTCTTCTTTTCCCTTTCTTTTTTCTCCCTATGACTTTCTTTCATTAAATTAAAACGAGAGACTAAAAAAGTGGAACATTTGAAGGAATGATGAGGTCAACAGCATTCTCAGATTCCTTTCTCTCTAAATTAATCATACCAAGGAGAACCCAAGTTAAATAATTTTTCAAGAATCTAAATACAAGTTTAAATAAAGCTTTATTTGGTTTTACTCACAGCCAACCAATAATTGAGTCACCTCTATTTTTAAAATAATGTGAAGATCAGGTAGCTCAAACCTAACGGATAATGGGCATTCATAACTGTTGAGGGCATACTAGACACCCTATTTCCTTAATGTAAAAAGTAAAGTAGAGGTTCCTCTTCAAAGATTTTCCTCACCATCTAATTAGGAATTAATAGTACTTTCCCTTAGAAGCAAAATTTATTCAAAGACCTGTGCTAACATTCTTAAATATCTGCTAGCCGTAAAAAAGAAATCAATGTACTTTATGTTCTTAGCTCCCACAATTTAGCCTAAATATTTGCCCTAGCACGCTTATATTGGTCCAAGCAAGCATTAGGTGACAGCCTGTTCCTCTTCCTTATTTGAAGGTTTTTTACCTTTCTCAGCATGCCACAAGTTAGTTCCTCCTTCCTTTGTTCTCTTCTGCCTTTGACACTTTTAAAAAGTTCTAAGTTACTAGCCAATCGGGACAAATACAGAATGCGAGGTCCTGTTCCAGCCAACGGAAACCAGGCACAGCAGTAGGGTGGACGCATCAGGTTATAAATGACCCTATTTCCTCTGTTCGGTGTACTCTGATGGCAAAACTGCTGGCGAGTGTACCCTTTCTGCAGAAAGTAAAAATGGCCTTGCTGAGGAAATTAAATTTATGTTCAAGTGCTATTTATTCACGGCACCGAGGAACAAGCATTTCTAACACTTAATGTGTGTACTATGGAATCAGATTTGTAAAAGTTCACAGCAGAAGGAGACTAGCGATCATCTATGAGGAAGTTATGGCTCAGAGAGATAATGGGGCATGCCTGAGATCACAGAGGAAGTAGGAATGATGACTGTTAACTTGGCTTCATTTTAAAAGATCGTGTTGTGGTCACTACCCTTATCTTAAAGCCTTAACTTTATGTTAATGAAACAAATACATTATTACATTTTTAAAATGTTCTCCTCTAAGGATATGCCTTTATCATTCAAAATAATATGGTCAGAATGAATGGGAAGGATACTGCTGTGTCCACCAATGCCTAAGTGGACATTTAAATGGCAGAAGCTCTTCTTCCAATGGCACACTGAAATCACTGAGAGATGACCTTCTCATAGTAAGGCTGTCCTAAGGAATATGTTGACACATGCTCCTCAAAAGTATCTGTATCAACTTTTGGATGCCGAAACTGGTTTTACTCACAATGTCTGGCTTGCCTATATAGCATATCAATTCAATTAGATATTAAAAGGTACTTATTAAAAACCATACTTTAGTTGGTGAAGCTGAAATGCAGAGAGGGGACTAAAATCCCCAAGGGCACAGTTGTGGAGTTAGGCTAGAAAGCTGTGCTGTGAAATCCAAGGCCAGTAGCTTTTCATCATTAGACCACGTAGCTAGAAGCCCCACTGGAGGGTCTGAGCTGCAGGCACACGGTTAACCCAGGCACATCAGGTCTCATCTGGGCATGTCTAGATATGTCTGGGTGGCCTGTGAAGTGGATGGATGTTCTGTTTGTATGGAGGCCTGTTTGATGAGCCTCCTGGAAGAAAGAGAAACAGGCAGTGACAGGACACCTGCCAGGGATAATGGTGCCACATGGTATCTGAAGTTCAGTAATTCTTCAACCTTCTTAGCAGTTTGCTGTGTGAGGAAGGAACTGACCCACAGTGGTTGGGTTAAAGCGCATCTGCTTGGCATGTGGGATTGGGGGTATGGGGGTGGCAATAACAGGAGATGTAACATTGGGAATATCTACCAACCCAGCCCCTTGGGGAGGGGTGCAGGAAGAGACAGTGGGGCCATAAAGAACATGAGGCCACCATGTTTTGTGGTCTCAGAAGAGAAATTTCACCACTCAGGAATAGAGAGGAAACATATGCCTACTGCACTTGGCAACAAAATAAAAGAAGGACCGATCGTCAACCCTCATGACGTCACAGGGCAGAAATGGGAGTTGATAATAACATTTGAGAAGGGGGTCTGGGGCCTTGTGAAATCTCAGTTACTTCGCGTCTCCTTTAAATAAACTATATTTTAAATACCGGCCTCATCAAAGCCTACTTTCACACTGATTTCTCCCATTTCTATATCCATTCCATTATTAAGTATGTTAAAGAATTATTGTCTTAAATACTTTCCTTCATCAAGTGGGAACCCTGGAAGAAGATGAGAATGAGGAACATGATGATGATGGTAAAAAAAAAAAAAAAAAAGTTAACAATAACTTGGGCCTATCATCTGACAGGCACTAAGTGTATATCATGTATTTTGTCACTTAATTTTCATGATAACATTTCCTGGTTTTAATGATAAGGAAAGTAGGGATAATGTGGTTAAATAACGTATGCAAACTGAAAAACATTTGACATTTATTTTCTCACAACTAATAAGTAGCTGAAGTAAACTTGAACCCAAGTGTATTTAATTCCAATTAAAAATAAAAACGAAACTGTTTTTAGAGTTGAGGTCTCTGTCACCCAGGCTGGAGTGTAGTGGCGTGTTCTTAGTTCTCTGAAGCCTCAACCTCCTGGGTTCAAGTGATCCTCCTGTCTCAGCCTGCTGAGCAGCTGAGACTACATGGATGAGTCATCATGCTTCACTTAATTCCAAAATTTAATTCCTACCTTGGCAACCAACAGGGTGTTTGGCACACAGTAGGTGCTTCACAAAAATTGGTGATCGAACAAATCAAAACAATACATGGGTTCTAAGGTTTAGTCAATCAAATGATGCAATAAGCCTCATTCTTTGCCTAAATTGGTTAAGTATACCTCAGTCATTTAACCTAATAGAAACAGTCATTATAATCAAATAATGTCACAGGATCGATATTTCCTGCTAAAGAATAAATGACTTGGACTTGCTTTGACATTTATTTTCTAAAACTTACTCAGTTTTGCCAAGACATTTATACATCAGCAGGAGATGGTTACCCCGAGAAGCTGCTCCATTCCACACAGTTGCCTTAGTGTCTGTCCTCTTTATGAAAGGCACAATAACAAGAGGAAATTAAAAACAAACCAACAAGCAAACAAACCACGGTAACTGTAGTTGTTATGAGCACCGACTTTTAAAGTCTAATTAAGAATTTGACTTGCTGGCCAGGCGCGGTGGCTCATGCCTCTAATCAAAGCACTTTGGGAGGCAGAGGCAGGTGGATCACTTGAAGTCAGGAGTTCGAGACCAGCCTGGCCAATATGGTGAAACCCTGTCTCTACTAAAAACACAAAAAGTAGCTGGGCATGGTGGTTCACGCCTGTAGTCTCAGCTACTCGGGAGGCTGAGGCAGGGGAATGGCTTGAACCTGGGAGGCAGAGGCTGCAGTGAGCTGAGATCGTGCCACTGCACTCCAGCCTGGGCAACAGAGTGAGACTCGGTCTCAAAAAAAAAAAAAAAAAAAAAAGAATTCGACTTGCTGTTTATGCAATTTTAAAAGCTGGCTTTTGTAGGTCTAAGATTGTTGTAAGACAATTTTAAAAGCTTCCAGAAATGCAGAATCTGGGCTCTTCTTTGCCCCACCACCCCATTGCCTCACATGTCTTGGTTTATGGTTTTTAAACAACGAGTTCTAGAGAAGTTCCACAAAACTGTGCTCCACCTGCTGGCCTTCTGGGGAAGCTGCGTCAGGGCTGATGATGCCGGATGCGGGTTGAGTGAAAACAAGGAACAGATTTGAGTTTGTCCAAAGCATGCTTGGTACTTGAAAATTAACCCTTCAAGACTGGGCATGTGTCCAGTGATGCTCTGTGGCTGGCAAAGATGAGCATCAAATCACCAGACGTGCATGGAGAGCGTGAGCTGAACGACCGCCGTGATAGGCTTGAAAGAAGATGAAGCAGAGGGTGGCACAGGAGCCCTACCTGGGTGCTGGTACGGCCTTGGTCTCTTGGTTACTATGACCCCGTGCGAATCACAGCATCTAGCGGCCCTCCTTCCCCCTTACTATGCCTTCCAATTTTGAAATACTGTGACTCTGCTGTGTACTTAATTGACATCTCTTTCTGAAGGAATTTACGATCCAGTTGATGACATAAGATCCACTATCATAAGCCAATCAGAGAACCAAACAAGTGCTGAAGAGACCTCTATGGAGGAAGAGGACCTGAAACAACCAGTGAAGAATAAATCGGATTTACAAAGGTGAGGAGTAGGGAGTACATTTCTTTCCTAATGTTTGCACTGGGATTTCTGACGAATACCTCAAAGGCTATGTTGGACTTTTTCTGATGTAGCGATATTTTGGAGATTATGATTCAACCAGTGGTTTGTCTAAACCTGTTTGAGGATGCTTTCTAACATATCATTCCCTTCCCTACATAAAGGTAATATGCAAAAAATCCAAAAGGGTGCAATCATTTGTTTCACTAGAGTCTTCTTTATGTTCTAAAGTCTTAATGATGCATTTCTTTCAAATTGTGAACCTCCAATGAACTACAAGCATGTCAGAATTACATCTATTCAGGTCCTATACAACATCTGTGGAACAAGGTGAATTTGAAGTTAAGTCTCCTCTTAGTGTAGCAGTACGTCTTTTGAATGAGAACGGCCAGTGGTAAAGATGGAAAACAGGTGGGTGGCCAGGCACAGTGGCTCACGCCTGTAATCCCAGCTCTTTGGGAGGCCAATGCAGGCAGATCACTTGAGGCCAGGAGTTTGAGACCAGCGTGGCCAACATGCTGAAACCCCGTCTCTACTAAAAATACAAAAATTAGCCAGGCGTGGTAGCACAGGCCTGTAGTTTCAGCTACTTGAGAGGCTGAGGCAGGAGAATCACTTGAACCCGGGAGGTGGAGGTTGCAGTGAGCTGAGATCGCACCATTGCACTCTAGCCTGGGTGACAGAATGAGACTCTGTGTCCAAAAAAACAAACAAACAAAAAGATGTAAAATAATTGGAAAACAAAAGCCTAAAAGATCCTTGCTGAAATCAGCTATTAGTCTGTTCTCTTCAGGAAAATGATATATTATGCATAGTCAATAATAATAACATAACCAATTTTATGTCTTATTGACTCTACGGTACGGCTATCTCTATTTACTACTACCACATATGACTTTAATATTGATGTTGAATTAAAGTCAGCGCAACATCTGTAGTATATTAGTAAATATGCAAAAACGGGAAATTTGAAGCCCTATTTATAGGCGATACTCAGAGAAGGCCCAGGTTTGGTTGGTGCCAACTGGAAAAAGTTTATATCTGATTATATTAATAGCAATATTGATCTGGCGTTTTGCCCTGGCATAGTTTTTTACCTTCTCGAAGGTTAAAAAAAAAATCTCCCTGGCTGCATCAGGATTTAGACACTGGGGAGAAAGAAAGGATAAAGAGAGAACTAGAGCAAAGATGTGGATCATTGATGAGGTTCAAGGATAATTAAACTCCTGCCCATAGCTGGCCTGGGGGAGAAATGAATGTCACTGTAGTATGGATGCTGCTGGCTCACACTGTGAAGAGAAAAGACCTTGTTTCCAGTCAATCACAGCCCTGTTGAGATATACTTTCATGCCTAATTCCTTTACCCTCTGAAGTCCAACATTATTTAACTGATAAGATATGCCACATATCATTTTGTCCTTTGTGTTTAAGTTGTTCTTATTAATATATATGTCTTATCTCCCTTAGTAGATTGTCAGCTTCTCGAGGTTATCTTGAATGTTTTAACTTAGTTCTCTCTCTCTCGCACTATCTTGCTTAGGGAAGACACCCAATAAATATTAGTTGAAGACATGACCAAGTGCATCAAGTACTGTATAGGCTTGCTAAATAAGGGCAGTAAAAATGCTGTTGGATCTTGTAGGCAAATTCTGAGGATGTAACATTGGATGAAATTAATATAAATGTTGATTAACTGAATTTGTGAACTATAGAATATGAATCCTGTCAATAGGAGAAAACTTTTTAAAAGCCTTCTTCTTTGTTGTGCATGTTTTTAGGGATTCAGTCCAGAACTTTCACTCAGAAACTCAAAGTAAGAAATTTAGTTTGAAATAAGTCAGGTCTTAACAGTGAGAGGCTATTAAGATTAACAGACTGTCTTGGGCAGCCTCCTGCATGTCCCTTCTCTTCTAAACGGTTACTACTAGACTGCATCCTTTTCTGCCTTATCTCAGAGGCTCATTAAAGCATGTAACCAGACTGCTCAGATTTGTACTATACTAATTTTCCCTTCCAAAAGAAACCAAACAACAAAATAAAACTCCACCAAGTGGCTGAACTAAATTCAAATATTCATACAATTCTATCCATGGCAATAGTGTCAGTTTTTCAGAAATTTCATTGCCAGGCTCCCCCACTTCAATGGACAATAGAAGAAAATGTGCCTCAATGTCACAAACTTCAATGCCGCTCAAGGAACTAATTAAATCTCCTAGGACGCCCTCACCCACACCCTAAGAAATTTGAAGGGTACGCAAAATCCAAACTCAATTCAACACCATTAAAATAAAAGGCCTTTACATATAAAGCTTAATCTTGACTTTCTTTGTCCTTTTCTCCCCACAAAATAGTAGATTTCCAAATTCCCCAAAGGTCATGAGTTTGGCAATGGAACAATGGCATCCCCAGAGTGACTGCCTTGGGGAGAGAGTTTACTCCTCTCTTGGCCATGCCGTGGGGGCTGTTGTCTCTCTTGGGAGCTGCAAGCATCATCAAAGTGGATGAGGGCTGGCCACAGCAACAAGTCTGGTCTCTGTGGAGGGGGTAGAACACCAGGTACCTGTAACCCAGGTATTGAGAGGCACCACACCAGGCATTCTGCCCTATGGGAACTGACTGCAAAGAAAAGTCCTCTAGTTTTCTAGTATTAGGGTGATGAAGTCTCTGTCTATTCACAAGAAGAAAAAGAGTCATCCTCAACCATTCCCAAACTATGTTAGAAATGAAGAAAGGGGAAGGGAAGGAAGCACTTGCTGAGCACTTCGTTTAAATGTGCCAGTCATTATGCTGCATATTTTATATTTAATCCTCACACAACCCTACAAAGTAGAAATGATGACTCTATTTAAAGACAAACTGAAACTCAAAAGAACTTCCTCGAAATGATACAGTTAGCACATTATGGATGCGGAATTCAAACCCAGGTCTGTCTAGTTCTGAAATCCATGTTCTTCCCATATACCATGCTGCCTCTCAAAAGGAAACACTGTTTTTTTTTTTTTTTTTTTTTTTTTTCTTTTTAAGGTACAAATATAGTTTGACCATTTGGAAGAAGATGCGGCTCGGAATCCATTCCTTTTGTTATAGGCTTGTGCTATAAACACCCATCTTACTCTTAGTTTGACCTTTGTGCCGTGGGCTCATGTCTGTAATACAGGAACCCAATCATTTCTGAAAGTCTATCTGACAGTGATATTGTATGCAGCAAATGTTTAATGAATGAATGAGTGAATGTGAATCAATGGCTGGGGGAATACATAAATAAATGAATGAATGAAAGTGAAACTGACGAGCCCATACTGGGACTGAATTGGCAATGTGGGCCTCATGAAAGCAGTGCATGTTAATCACTATTTTTTTTGAGCTTTGTGACATGTTGTTTTGGTGTTTGGAGAAAAAGTCTGTGTGGTGGTGGTCTGGGCTTTTTCACTGACGCAATGGCCCACCTGATATAATGCTGATTTCCATCAGCCACTAAACTTAGCCTGAAGACAAAATTTCCTTTGGAAGGATTCAGCTTAGGGGAACAGATAATAAGGAGGTGGTTATTTGGGGAAACAAGAGTTACTTTACATTCCTATAACATACTTCTAAAAATGAAACACATTCTCAAAGTCAGAAAGTAAGGAAAATCAAACATTGCTCTACTTTGGGTTTTGAAAATGAAACATTGATTGTTTGTAGAAGTGATGCTTAATTTGGGGGATAAGAAGCAAACTTCTTTCTATAGCCTCAAGGAGCTAATTAAAATGTGACAAGGCAGTGATTATATACTTAGAGGTATCGATAGGCCCTTAGTTTTCCACAGCACAGATAATCTCATGCCAGCTCTCACTTATGTTAAGTGTTAGACACTTGCTACAGGAATGGATTTCTGCTCTTCCCTATCTCTCACTGTTCAGTGACCCTGGTCAGTTCCTCAGCATATTGTACCCTAAATGAGATGATGAGACAGCATCGAGCCAACTGAACTAACAGAGAGTGAGGTAGTAATGCTTATCGGTCACTGTTAAAACCCATCCAACCCATTTTGGTATGATTCTTGCAGTTACTAAGGCCTGGCCTTCATTCTCTCTCTGCTCAGAATTCACTTTAAGCTATTATAAGAAAGCTAAAGATAAAACAGCTTCTGCATAATGAAACACTAATCCCCAGAGTGTGACGCCCACGACACAAATGAATGCTAGACAGAAGATAACCAAATGTCTAGACTTATTCAAAACCGCTTCTCATAGTTCAAACTTGTACTCACTGCTTCATCAGCTTATGAACCATAAACTGATTTAAAAACACACATGCAAAACTGAACAACAACAAAAAAAACGCTAAGCCCAGTAGAGCCTCTTCAGTCAGGCCTTTTTATTTGAGTTTATCTACCCAAACACAGTAATGCCTCCTTAAGCAGACACCAGCTTACTGAAAATATACACAATTTGTAGCATCTGAAAGAGAATATGGCCTTTGTCCTTCAATCTATTGGTGGACTGGAATGTTTCCAGTGTAGTCAATTTTTCTGCCTCTTTAAAATTAAATTAATAAAAGTGTACAATTTAAGGATCTGTAGATTTGTGTTCAGCACAACGGATGAAAAGTAGAGCTACTGGATTCTAGAACAAAATGCCACTTATAATTAGCTGAGTATATATGACATCTCAGGCATTGTACCAGGGGCCCAGAAAATTACCTCATTTCATTTTTATAATAATTCAGAAGCACCCACTTTCCTAGCTAGGATACCTACCAACTGTGTCCTTAGGCAAATTATCTTCTATCTTGGTTTGTACAACAGAAGAAATAATTTTAAAATATATGGAATACAATAAAATTAAAATATGGCCAATTACTATTAGGCAGTGAAACAAGAAGTGGTTTTTTTGTTTGTTTTTGGTTTTTGGTTTTTTTGAGACAGTGTCTCACTCTGTCACCCAAACTGGAGTGCAATAGTGTGATCTTGGCTCACTGCAACCTCTGCCTCCTGGGTTCAAGAGATTCTCCTGCCTTAACTTCCCAAGTAGCTGGAACTACGGCACCTGCCACCACGCCTGGCTAATTTTTTGTATTTTTAGTAGAGACGGGGTTTGGCCATGTTGGCCAGAATGGTCTCGAACTCCTGACCTCAGGTGTTTCACCTATCTCGGCCTCCCAAAGTGCTGCGATTAAAGGCATAAGCCACTGCGCCTGGCCCAAGTGGTTATTATTTCAACACAGAAGTCCTTGTTTACCCGAGGCAGGTGGGAAATAGGGCTTCGTATAAAACCAGAGCAGAAGTAACAGAGAAAAGGATCTGTGAGTGAGTCCTGCCTGGTTCTCACTAGTCCAGCCTTGGGAAGAGCTGGGACACCACAGGTAAGCACCTTCATTTACCCTTTGCCTGTTTGGCAAAGACAAAGTAAACTAAGTGCCACTTTTATTAATGGGAAATCATCTTACTTATAGCAAAAACAAATGCTCAAACCTCATTCGTTCTACGGTTATCCAGATCCTTCATGCTGTAGGTAGGGAACAGAATGAGGCTCTGAGAGTTCCCTCCTCCGCGTCTCTGCTGGGAGCAAAAATAATCTCAAAACAGGAAAAAGAAGGAGGGGAAATTTTTAATCGGTTTTTTCCCTCCCTTCAAAATGAGTGGGGAGAATTATACACGGGCAGCTACATATGAGCCAGTACATATAAGTCAATAATGCAAAGGGGATCATCAGGAAAGTGTTTAATTTATTCACAAGAAGTACCAAGCTTTCAAAAAAAAAAAAAAAAAAAAAACCCAGACTTTCTTCATCATCTATTTTGCAGTCAGTGTGCTGATAACAAATGGTCATTATCTAGTTTCTGGAAAGTAGTGTCTATGAATTGGAAAAGAAAAATTGATCAATAATTTATATGGCTGTGTGTACTTGAAGTAATACAACTTATTTTCTTAGAAGGATCTCTCAATATAGATTAAATTAATGTAAAATGACTTTCTCCTAAAAAATGTAAATTAGAGAGTTTTTTTTTTGAGACGGAGTCTCACTCACTCGCCCAGGCTGGAGTGCAGTGGCACGATCTCGGCTCACTGCAAGCTCCGCCTCCTGGATTCACACCATTCTCCTGCCTCAGCCTCCCAAGTAGCTGGAACTACAGGCGCCTGCTGCCACGCCCAGCTAACTTTTTTTGCATTTTTAGTAGAGACGGGGTTTCACTGTGTTAGCCAGGATGGTCTCGATCTCCTGACCTCATGATCCACCCTCCTCGGCCTCCCAAAGTGCTGGGATTCCAGGCGTGAGTCACCGCGCCCGGCCATTGGAGAGATTTTATTGGCTCAATAATTAATACTACATCACACATCTACTTTCCTCTGTGCCTTCTATCCCTGTGGCCTTTTACAGACAAAGCGTTTGCTATAACCATGGAGCACACAACAGCACAATGCATGAAAAGTACTCAGTACACTGCCTGGCCCAGATTAAGTATTCATAAATGTCAACTATAATTATTATTCCTTTTATATAAATTTTTATTTCATAGGGAGATGGTTCCTAAAGAAATTTCCTACTCATCTTGCTTGTACACCCTAAACGTTTAAAATAATTTCACTGTATCCAATACCTCTGACTCCTCTCAATCCCATCACATTTTTACTGCTTAGTTCATGGTTCCTATTTCTTTCTCACTGTGTTACAGCTGAGCTGGTACACACTGGAATTCCTCTAGTAGGCCTTTAGTTTCCATAAAGCAGAAACCCTGTACCAAGATTTAGTTTCCATAAAGCAGAAACCATGTACCATTGCATACTCAGTAGAATGTGGTTTATATCTTACATGGTGTAGGCTTTTAATAAGTATTTATTGAATTGATACATGAAGATATGAGTGAATAATGGAATAAATCCTGGGGCCCAACAGGCACCTAACCCTACAATATTTCTAATCTTTTGTCAACTTCCCCTAAGATATTATTTTACTTATTTATCGTTTAGAGATGAGGTCTTGCTCTGTTGCCCAGGCTGGAGTGCAGTGGTGCAATCATAGATCACTGCAGCCTTGAACTGCTGGGCTCAAGTGATTCTCCCACCTCAGTTTCCCCAGTAGCTGGGACTACAGGTGTGTGCCACCATGCTAACTACTGAAAAAAAAATTTTTTTTGAGACAGAGTCTCACTATGTCACCCAGGCTGGTCTTTAACTTCTGACCTTAGGCAATCCTCCTGCCTCAGCCTCCCAAGTCACTGGGATTACAGGCACAAGCCACCACACTAAGCCCAATCAATAATAATTTCCAACCCATGGCTTTTAATGGAAAGCAGAATAAGAAAGTCTTTCTTGATGTCTACTTCAACAAGTAGAGAGAGGGAGTTACAACTTTCTTTCTTTTTTTCAGATGGAGTCTCTCACTCTGTTGCCCAGGATGGAGTGCAGTGGCACGATCTCAGCTCACTGCAAGCTCTACCTCCCAGGTTCAAGTGATTCTCCTGCCTCAGCCTCCCAAGTAGGTGGGACTACAGGCGCATGCCGCCATACCTGGCTAATTTTGTGTAATTTTAGTACAGACGGGGTTTTGCCATGTTAGCCAGGATGGTCTCCATCTCCCGACCTCGTGATGGGCCTGCCTCGGCCTCCCAAAGTGCTGGGACTACAGGCGTGAGCCACCACGCCTGGCCACAACTTTTTTTTTTTAATGGTCTACTCTGTTTCTCAGCTTATGAACACTGTATCTCACTCCCAGACAACTGATGACAGTCATGCTTGAAGAAGAAATCCATGACCAGGTACCAAAGAAGGCTAATTATAAAGGCAGTTTTCTGCCTGCCACTACCCTAGTTCATCCTTGAAGATTTGGTTCAAAAGTTAACTTCTCAAAAGCCCTACATACTATTCCACCCTGAACCTCAGAGCTCTTGAGGTTAAAAACTACGTGAAGGAATGGATGAGTAAATGAATGAATGAAGGGAAGGCGTGTTGCTTGAGACAGGGTGATTAATGGGAGCATGGTCCCAACACTCTGGTGTAGCAAAAGATTGAGAAGTGAACACTGCTGTAGAGCTACAAAAAGATATTTGGCACATAATAGGTGCCTAAAATGTTCATTAAATGAAAGAATTAACGCATAACCCTTCTTACTGAATGTTTGTGTCTAGAAGATGCACTGTCTCAAACTATTCCCATTATAAAAGTAAATATTGTTCCTGTGTACCATTAGTCCCTTCCTCTAGACTACTAATCCCTGGCTCCTGGCAAAAACTCCTTGCATTTGTACAGAAATGGAATCGTTTTTTGGCCATATTAAGTGATACTTTTTTCCTTAAGCACATCAACTCCCTCTGTGGCTTTCAGGAATGCTTAGCCTTTGGAATAAAGTAAAAAGTACAGAAATCCACTGGAATACATGGCCTGGCATATGTCAAATCAAAGAAGAAATAGAGAAGCAGGGAGCATTCATGAGATCTGAACAGTGTGACCATGCAATACTCCCAACACTAATAATTGTAGGTGTTAATGGTAAGAATTTGTTATAAATGATACAACATATCTCTATTTGTTCCTTAGCTTTCAAGCATTCACTTGATGTCATGGTCTGAAATTTGGCCAAGGTGTTCCTATTTTCAGGCCTTGATATGCCCACAGATGCTTCCCTGGTTATCCTTCATTGAACCAACTCCTCCACTTACTAGCTGTGTGACTTTGTACAAGTAAGGTAACCACCCACCCTAAGCCCCAATTTCCTTTTCTGTTGAAGAAGGGTAATAATGGTACATATGTCTTACAACTGTCATGAGCTTTTTGTATTGTTTTCTTCTTTGAGATGGATTCTTGCTATGTTGCCCAGGCTAGTCTCAAACTCTGGGGCTCAAGGGATCCTCCTGCCTCAGTCACCTGAGTAGCTGGGAGTACAGGTGCGTGACACTGCGCAGGGCTTCCCATGAGCTTTTGATGAGCTGCTGCATGTAAATATTTTAGCACAGTGCTTGGCACATAATACATGTTCAATAAATGTTATCTATTCCAATCATTATTGTAATTAATAGCCAATCCTATTCTTATGATAGTTCTATCACTATCTACTCATTTGCCTGGTAATCATAGTCTTTGTACTTTATAAATATATACACTAATATATTTTATAAATCTTTTTATAATATTTCAAATAATTTTAAAATGTCCAAATGGCTGTTTTCTTGTGATATACCCATGAAGTGCTTTCCACGGTGGGTATGGCAGTGTGCAAAGGAAAAGGCCTGGCCCTGGGTAGTGCTATTTTCAGAGTGTGTGAGGGCCAGGCAGCACCACATCTCATATTTCCCCTTGAAGAAATCAGCCAACGTAACAAGCAAAGGTGCCGGGGAGGCCTTGAGGGTACCAGTGTACAGGGGACACTGCTACATGTGCATGCTGAGTGGCTGCCCGGGTCTGCCTTTGTGCACTAGGGGAATGTGTGGTGAGGTTGGAGGGGACAGAGCTGGCAATGTGTGAGAAGGACTCTCAGGGCTGCTGCCATCATTTGGCAGAGTCCATCCTTCTAGTCCAACCCAATCTGGCTCTCAGGGAGGGGACTGATGAGGACTGCTCATCCTATTATCTACAGGGTTTTTAAAGAGTGGATCCTCATTCTCTGGCCTGGGTAGCCATGATCCGAGGCCATTTTGCTCTGGTGCACAGATACAAAGACTGGGGATGGGGAGGACAGTAATCTTTCATACAAGGACACATACACCACCACATTGGTGCCTTGGAGAATATAGCCAACGAATACTCTGCTGCAGCATAAGTGATCGAAAGTCACACGCTAATGCAAATTATGTAAATCCTCGCTAAATGACATGAATAGAATGGAGATCACCACAGCACCACTGTTCTCCATAATGTGAGCTGCAGTGTTCTATGCTGTATTTTACTTCCCCGGTATGAAGGCAGCTAGAGAGACGGTGCGATGACTTTCACTGTCTCTGGGGACTTTCAAACAAATTAGCGACCTTGTGAACAGTCCCAGGATGCCAGCTTCCTAAATAAACATTAAAATGCATTTACTGTCTGTATCACTTAAGAGGTTGAGAATGGAGGGGGGAGCATAACTGCAAACATTTGCGGGTTTTAATTTAACAATAGCTTAGCTATTAGACAATATAGAGTATTAGAAAGACTGTCTTAGAAGACTGAAGAAGTGAAGCTGGTATTCTGAGTATGTCTATACAGCCTGCATAGAGGCAGATGTATATAAATGATCATGTTACTCTGCCTAAAATGGATAAAACTCGGAATAAAACAATCCACATTTAGTAGTACCCTGAAGCTGACTCTAATTTGTATTCACTGTGACAAGTCCTTACTCTCAAACCTGAAGTAATTATTAGAAAGTGAGAAAACAGACATTACTTTTGGGAAGCTGGGAGATGGCTTTATATTCTAAGTTGCCACTAGATAGAATGGCCCGTAACAATGACTTGGAAGGCTATTACCTTATAACCGGAACCTACAAAATCTAACAGTTACAGATTCTCTCTCTCGCGCGCGCTGTCTCTCTCTCTCATGTGATTTTAATTAAAGATTTAAACTGCTAAGAGACAAAACTGAAAACATGTACGTAATCCAATTTTGCATAATGCCTCTGTAGTTTCGTAGTTGATTTTCCCCATCTGACCCTGACTTACATATGATATACACACATTTACTGGTTTACGGTAGGAAAACTGCTCTGGCTGGGTACTGGCACTCGTCTTTGTGATTCAGGCATGAAACCATGAGGTACCCAGCTGGAATTCAGAAGAAGTACATTAGGACAGAGGGGCAGCTTTGTATTTATTTATTAGGTTCTTCCAACTTAAGTTGCCAGGGTAGTGTGAGCTTTTTAAAAACAGTTGCTTCTGGCCTTCCTGTTTTAGGCTTTTATCTAATAGAGTGTGAGAAGACATGAGTTCACATACAGCTAAGGGTGAGATTATTCAAACTGAAACCAACCCCACATATCAAACCGTGGTGTCATTTTCGTCACTTTAACAGTAGAAAGGACACAGGAAAAAAAAAGAATGAAATCATTTACTGAACTAACAGTTACATTTGTCCCCTCCTGCCTTGGATAAATAATGACTAATTTTTAAATAACGGATTGGTACGGCTCTGAGATTAGGAGATAGACAGCATGGAAAGGTGCTCAGACCTTTTAGGTTTGGTGCTTTCCTGTTCCTCTGAGTGGGCATTTTTCAAAACTATTTTGAATGTAAAAGGCTGTAGAGTTCAACACTGGGCTTCCTCCTACTTTATGAGGTTATACACAGGTTCAAGGGTGAGGGTAAAGATAAGCAGGTGCAGAGTTTCACACGAGTGGGTGGTAGGGGGCGTGAGTATGCACACATACATATTTGTGGGAGATGAGTGTGCATGCAAATAGGTGTGCAGAAGTGAGTGCACACAAATGCATGTGTGTGGGTGAGTGTGCATACAAGTACATGTGCAGGGGGTGTACATCCATACACATGTGCAGGCGTGAGTGTGCACACAGTGTGCAGGGGCCGTGACTGTGCATGCATATGTACGCTGCAGGGGCAATATGGAAAAAACATGGAATACAATGCAGTTTAGCCATGATTGGCAGCCAAGATTGACCTTTAAGCCCATTTCATGGTCACTGCATATGCATTTTTTATTATATGCCAATCCCAGGACCTGGTACAAAGCCAGTAAGAAGTAAGACCTTCATCTTCTGAAGTATATAAGGTTTTTTTTTTTTTTGGTCTCTGTGCTAAGAAGAATGGCCATATCATATTCCTCTTCATTCCAAGTTGGAGCAGAACAGCCTTAGGTTGCTGCCAACTGTTATCCTTCGAGAGGGCCACACATTTTGAGGTTTCAGAGATGGTGAGGTAGATTCTACCTTGAGAAATATCAGACACTCAAGTACTCTGGCGATACACTGAGCAAATGTTTCTGCCAGTAGAAAGATACAGGTGGGTTCACGGTGGCGCAGGTGAGGGAAAGGAAGCTGTGAACGGTAAGCGCACTTTCTCTTCTCCAGCCATCCTGGTACCACAATAGTTCCCGTTCTTTCTCCTCTTCTGTAATTTCTAAGACCTTTGCCTTAAGTGAATGGATCCTCTGCAGACAACCATAACTGCATCTATTTACGTCCCTGCTCTTTGACTTGAAAAGTTGACCCTTTCTGGGAGAGAGACTTGGAAAAGAGAGGCGTGAAGGGTGTCAAGCCCTGGCAATTCTGCCTCAGTGAATCCAATTTCTGCCTCCACAGTGAAATCTCCCTAGCTAGTTGAGAGGCAGCAGTATTAATTGTTCCTGCCTAAGAGTTGTCAAGCAAATCAACCCGAGAACTGGAATCCACCCAAGACACACCTATGCCTCTTACAATAAAGACTCAGCGAAGCATCCTGCCCTTCACAACAGCCTCCTCAAGTGGGGAAATTACTACAAATAATGGACACATGACAACCAGGAACTCCTTCACCCACAGAGAGATGTTTCTTTGATCTACCTTATCTCTGCCATCTATGTTTTCCTAACCTGGGCCAATGTGGTCCAATTTCAGTTCTTTCATATTTTCACAAGTCAGAGGAAAACCAGGAATCTTAAAGGTTTACTACTGAAAAGCATTTTATTTTCAGTAAGGTGCTTTAAAAAATAGAATTGTCATATCTGGACTGATTCAGGTAAGAAATTCCAGAGAGGGAACTCTAGAATTCATTTGGCATAAATGGATAATTACTGGAATAAAGCGCCAGGGGTAGGGGGAGTCTTTATAATCACATGCCTATCTCTGAATATGCTTCACTTGTTAGCCATCAGGTCTGAAAATTGTAGTGCTGGCTCTGTTCAGTTATTGTTCCAGTGTGATCTCAATGGCCCTGAAATTCTTCTTTGTCTTCTTGCATCAGGCTACTTTTCATGATTTCACTTTGTTCCCATCCTCACAGCCTTCTACTAAGCAAGATCTCATGATATAAATGAAGGTTATCTTCTTTTCCTTTCAGTCACTCCTCTATACGGAAATCTCCTAAATAATTGAGATGCTGCCATCAATCAGTCAAACAACCAACCCCCCTGAACTGGGTCCTTGTGATGTTCCAGCAATTTAATTACAAGGAATGCTAGCTCCTAACATCTCAGATACCATGGGCTCGAAGACTTGTAACAAGTGATACTAGGGCAGCAATGGTTTCCTCTACTGGTCTGGGATTTGGGGTTTTAGGGGCTCTCTTTACAGATGAGAGAATTTTGCAGCTTCTTGCCACTGGCTGCAATGTCACTCCCCAGTGAGGTGGAGGCCTAGAGAGAGGGGAGGGTGACTTAGGGTGGGCAGGGCCTAGTCTTGATTACAGGCTCTCAAGGGTTAACCTCAGGAGGACAGGACAGGAGAGAAGACAAAGTGAAGCTTTGTGAGTGGACAGAGGTTAAATAAAGGGGTTTCCAAGTTAAGTACAGGGCTCCTGGAGAAGCAAGTTGGAGGCTGCTGGTATCATGCATCCACATGCAGGGCTATTTAGTGGTACCTGATTATTCTGATCACAAACAATGGGGTTTTTATGCATCATTTTTCTTCAGACAGTGTCTATCTGAGCTGCTTGAAGCAAATGAAACTTACGGATTGGACTAGCATTATGAGAACGCTAGTTTCAGGAGCTATGGCTGTGCCTATAGCGCTTTGTAAGAATTTACTATATAAAGCCTTTTCACCCCTCGGAGCACTTTTACATCCTTGGCATCACATGATCCTCCAGGTAATCCTATAAGACTGGAAAAGCAGGTGTGAAAATCCATGTCTTATCAAGACCCAGTGGGCCTACGTGATCTGTCTAAGGTAGATAGAGGGCAGGTGGCAGGGCACAGTCTGGAACTGCCTTCTGATTTTGTTTCTTTTGTCATGGTTGCTACAACATCATTGCTCCTACAGGCAGAATCAAGAGCTACGGGTTCAAGAGACGAGAAGGAGGAAGCACACAGGCTGGGTGTGTGCATGCATGTGAGTGGAGCCTGTGTGCACAAACATTCAGTGATTTGGAACCATTTACGCGGTTCATCTGGAAAAATCACAGCAGAGGAGAGGTTTCCTATGGAGAAGTCTGTTGGGAGCCTGACTTTACCCCTCTCTCTTTGCCCCAGGCTGCACTAGCAAACCTTCGGCTATTTAATAATAGTATCTAGCTGATTTATGTCCAGGGTTGCCCAATGTTCTAGTGTGTGCACTGTCAGGCACAAACAAGCACAGACCAGCTCATGCCCCACAACCAAGTGGCCATTTTATGGGGAATCAACTGGAATTCTCCATTGCTGTCTCTGTCTACCCTGCTATTCAGAATGATGGTGGAAGGAATGCTGAAGTAAGCTTCTGGAAGATCTCACTGGGCCTGGCTTTGAAAGAGAGGATCAGCTGGGATCTCTGAATAGATTAGGAGTCAAGGTGAAGATGGAAACAGAGAAGTGTTTCAGGGGCAAAGGAAATGTGGGTGCTCCATGACTCTCTGAAGGAGTCCAAGGGTTGGACCATTTAGAACCCTTCAGGAAGACTCAGAACAGCTCCAGCCTGCCTGGGCTGGAAGCAATGTCACTGTTGGTGTTGTGTCTCCTTTGCGGACCTTCCAAAACCATCTGATGGCATTGGGTCAGAACTAGTGACTGTTGCATTTTGCACTCAAGGCCTTCCATGAATGGCAGTTTCTGGTATCTTTGCAGACTATTCCCTAACATGCCCTTTACACATAAATTCAGCCAACTGAAATCACAGCAATATTCGAGCTATGGCCTTTTTTCCCTCTAAAATGCTACCAAGTACTGGATCTCCTAGTTCTTTCATATTTTAAAATGCACAGATGCCTGATTTCAGATTCTGTGAAACAGTGCACAAATTAATATTTACAAATGCTTTCTGTCTCAGGACCCCTCTGTAGCTACTAACTTCACATTTGGGAAAAAGTAGACCCTGCTTCATCCCACTGTGCCAAGTTGTTTACCAAAAGTATCCCACCAGGCACTTGTATTCCTCACCCAAGTGTATTACTTTAAAATGCCTTTCAGTAAAGGAGAATTTGAAAGCATTTTACCCGTTAACTGTCTGGGAATGCTCCCAACATAATATACTGAAACACGGAAGACTAGCTGTAGGTCCAGGTCACCTGGTAGTGAACCATGGAAAGGCATTATTCACGCATCTTAGAGCCTGCGGATTCTCTATGCCTTCTTAATCATTCTTCAGGTTTTACTTTTTCCTTCAAAACGGCAGATTTCAGATGTATTTATGAAACAATTCAGTTGTAATCTGGGTCCCTAAAGCTTCAGTGTAGACATTTATCTTGTAAATAACAAAGAGATGGGTAGATTTCCTAAGTTCTCATGCTGTCCCACCTCCTGCCTGTGTTATTCACTATTCGAAATTTAAGAATAAGAAGTCATCTGGGAGAAAGGGGATGGGACAGAGCATCCCTGAAACACGGCTCAGGGCTTGGTTCCCTCCTATGCCCATCACCTGCTCCCTCACTCAACCACAAACACGGCTGCAATATCAGGGTTAGTGTTCCACATCCCATAGCAGAATGACCCTCTGTTCTAGAACAAACAAAGTGTGCACCCTATAAGCATGATGACACCAGAATTAGACTTCAAAGTTAGCCTCAAGATGCTCACAGACTGATATTAACCACTGTCTGCCACAAGCATATGGCACAAGACGGGCTGAAGCAGATCACAAGGAAAGACTCGGTGGCATATTGGCCCACAATACTGCTACAGAGGCAGAGCTTAGAGAGGGTGCTAGGCAAGGCATTCATCCGCTATTTCACTCTGGAAAGGGGATCAGTTGGGGGAAAAAAATCTGCAAACCTTTTGAGGACAGAAGGCAATATTGCTTGAAAGTTATGAGTAATGAGCCATTTTGGGAGAAGGAAGTTGATTCTGTCATTCATTTTGACAGGGCTTCTTAACACAAAAGGAGGAGAGGGCTGGTGGAGAGGGTGGGGCACTTGTGGGAAGGTGCAGAGAGGACAGAAGGGTGAAGCCAGCCAGGCAAATGAGAATGAGAAATTGCAATTATGGACCTTATGGAGGAGCTGCTGGTAAGCTACCCTGGCCAAAGGAAAATGTTGATTGGACCAGTTTTCAGAGGGAAACAGACAGCTCTTCTGCAAGCAGATGGATGACAAATCTCTAGGAGGAGGCTGTGTTGTTCATGTGTGAAATGGTCTTAGCCAAGGAGTAAAAGCGCCAAGCCATGTATGTAAGCAGAGCCACCTGGCCTGTGTGTGGTGGTGGGGCCGAGTGTGTGTGTGTGTGTGTGTGTGTGTGTGTGACAGAGAGAGAGAAAGAGAGAGAGAGAGAGAGAGAGAGAGAGAGAGAGAGAGAGAGAGAGAGAGAGAGAGGCAGAGAGAAGAATGGAGAGACACTGGCAGCAAAGTCTCTTGCTGAAAACTCCAGGACACTTTAACCAAGCAGCCTCCATTTGTACATCTCTCTCTGTCTCTGTCTCTCCGTCTTGTTTGTTTTCTTTCTTGTTTCCCGCTCCCTCTATCCAGCATCCCCTCGCTGCTTTCACCTTTTTCCCCGTCTCTTAGATGTATATTGTCTTGTGGAACTATAAGATCCAAAAACTGGGGGGAAGAAAAAAACAAACAAACAAACAAGTAGAGGCAGGATCGAGATTAAATTGGCCAGAAAATAATCTGCCAGCAGAGGCCAAGCTCAGAGCAAGCCCTTCAGTGTCGCTCACCTAAAGCCCCGCCCCCCACCAATAAAGTCTATTCTCATGGACTGGATTGCATGCTGGAGAAGAGCAAGAGGCATTTTTGTGGATGGGCACGGTCTAGATCCAGACATGGAACTCTCCACGTCCTTGACTGGGGGCCATGCTTCTCTGCAGTACAGATGTGGCAGACATCCCTTCCCAGGCATTCGAATTGTTCCTTTAAGGTTAAGGTAAACTAGGGTTTGTCTTGGCACTGTTGACATCTTGTGCTGGATGATTCTTTGTGGTGGGGGCTGTCCTGTGTGTTGTAGGATGTTTAGCAGCATTCCTGGCTTCTACTCACTAGATGCTGGTAGCTCCTCCCCAGTCGTGACAAGCAAAAATGACTTCAGACATTCAGACATTGCCAACTTGCCCACGGCGGGGGGAGCAAAATTAGAATCATGGAGGTAGATTTTACAGAGAGTTGGCTGGTTCTAAGTGGAAAACTACTCTCTTATTGCACGAAGGTTAAATGCACTCACACATGACACACACACACACATTCGTAAACACACACACGATATGACGACAAAACGCTTAACACAGAGTGGTCCTCGTTTCTGATTTTTCCACATTTCCATTTGCCTGATTTGTTGTTAATGCCTCTAAAGTTTGAGCAGAACATCAAGAGTTCCGTTTTCAAAGTGACCTCAACTGCCTCTAGTGTTTCAGGTGTTGAGCTCTAGAAGCCAGGATGGAAGTTTTCAGGCAGATACAACTCCCAGGCTTTCATTCAGCTTCTATAAAACAACAGTGCATACAGGCACATGCCTCATCACCAGTGTCTGCTGTGTGCACCCAAAAAAGAAAGCAGACGCAGAAAGATGATTGAAAATGTATTCCATAGGGCTCTAGGGTTGTCTTGAAATCTCTGTTCTGAAACACTATAAAAATTTCTCACAGATTTTCAGTGACTGGAGGGATGGGACCGTGGGAGGGGGTGCTCAGCTGTACTCTTTTCTTGTTGAGCTGATTCAAAGGAACAGATTTGATGTTGATAAATGTACCTGATACTGACTTTAATGTTCATGGACTGGGTCTTTTCTATATGTAAAATATGGCTGCAAGGCATAAAAACATGGACAAGACATGGCCTCTTGTCTCTGGAAGACCAGGCTTTTTTTTTTTTTTTTTTTTTTTTTTGAGGTGGAGTTTTCCTCTTGTCACCCAGGCTGGAGTGCAATGGTGCGATCTCAGCTCACTGCAACCTCTGCCTCCCGGGTTCAAGTGATTCTCCTGCCTCAGCCTCTGTAGTAGCAGGGATTACAGGCAAGCACCACCATGCCCAGCCCTTTTTTGTATTTTTAGTTGAGATGGGGTTTCACCGTGTTGGCCAGACTGGTCTCAAACTCCTGATCTCAGGTGATCCACCTACCTCAGCCTCCCAAAGTGTTGGGATTACAGACATGAGCCACCATGCCTGGCCGATGAGGACTCTTAATAGCAAATACTGGGTTGGTGCAAAAGTAATTGTGGTTTTTGCCATTGAAAGTAATAGCAAAATCACAATTAATTTTGCACCAACATAATATTTCTTAAGTGCTTGCACTGTTAAAAGAGCTTGACATTCATTTAATTATCACAGCAACTTTTTGAGGTAGCTATCATTATTAAGCCAAGTTTGCAAATGAGGAAAGGAGACAGGGAGAGGTTCAGTACTTACTCCAATTACAGCACAAGCTGATGCCAGAGGGAGATTTGAACCCAGGCTGGCTCACTCCAGCTAATAGTCAACCATCACATGCTGGGCCAACCTGCTCTGCTAACACATTCACACAACTCACTACACAACACCAGGCCGACTGTAACACTTTCTCATAACCATAAATAATAAAGGGACTTGGAAGCCCCAAGTGGGGTGAGGTTAATGGGTTTGTGGTTAGAAGGCTTTGTGGAAGAGGGGATGGGAGCTGGGCCCTGAGGTAGAGGAAGGATTTTGACGGGCTGGGTCAGATGGAAGGAAACATGGTGACGAACGTGCAGAGAACGTTAGAATTACAACGTGGAGTAAGGTTTGGTTGGGACACAGGCTGCCAGTGGAGCAGTGGGGGCTGCGGGGATAGGGGGCTGGGGAGGTCACCTGCTGGACACCCTGGAGACCTGTTCCTGCACCTGTTCCCTCCTCACTAGGTGATGGAGGCAGAGAGGACACGGAAGAGAGGAGACATGAGGGCTATGCGGTGGCCCTGGTGCATCATTTCCTCCAAACCCTAAATTTAAACTCTCTGTCCTACTATTTCTTCCCCATAGAGAGAGATCCCTTAGTTCTTTCAAACTCCTTTTTCCTTACTGACTGTAGAGACCCCAAGTTTCTCACTGCACTGCAAAATATATGCAGAAATTTGACAATGGGTGATAACAGGATGTTTGGAGCCCTTTTAGCATTAATTAAAAAAAAAAAAAAAAAACAGTAGCAATAGCATCAGAGTATTTTTTGTTGTTTTTTGTTGTTGTTGTTGTTGTTGTTTTGGAGAAAGAGTCTTGCTCTGTCCCCCGGGCTGGAGTGCAGTGGTGTGATCTCAGCGGACTGCAACCTCCACCTCCCAGGTTCAAGTGATTCTCCTACCCCAGCCTCCCAAGTAGCTGGGATTACAGGTGCCCACCACCACATCTGGCTAATTTTTGTATTTTTAGTAGAGACAGAGTTTTGTCACATTGGCCGGGCTGGTCTCAAACTCCTGGCCTCAGGTGATCCACGCGTCTCAGCCTCCCAAAATGCTGAGATTACAGGCGTGAGCCACTGAGCCTGGCTGGAGTTTTCTCTTATCATAGAAGCACTCTGTGTTTCCATGAGTTTTAGCCCCTTCGATCCACATAAAAACCGCAGGCAGGTATTATCGCCTCTCTCTTGACAAATGGGGGCATGGAGACACAGGCAGTTCAGAGATTCTTTTCTGAAGATCACGTGGTGACTGTGGGACGTGGAGCTCAAACCCAAGTCTGTGGATTCCTAGCTGGAGGCAAATTCTACCACATCACATTTTTAAGTACACGTGCCTGAAAACCTTGCCACTCAGGCAAAATCACAATGAGACTCAGAATCCGTAAGCGACTAAATTTGCCTGGAGTGACATTATTTTTGTGGCGGGTGTTGAGACTGAGAATAGAGTTAAATGTTAGAAACAAAATTCTGAAGTTTACTGATACATGGCTTGGACCCCAAAGGTCCCTGCACTCCTCAGACAAGTGTCGGAGGAAAACGGCCCCATCAGGGGTGACACAGTGGCATTTGTCCACTAGTATACTCCAAGATGTCGCGAGTCCCTGAATCCCCCACATCTCTGATTTGGTCTTCCAGCAACTAGTAGAATAAGGCTATATGATTTGTGCAACAACAACGAAAAGAAGGCAGGAAAGAGGGAAGAAAGGCTAGGAAAAAAAAGAAAGGGAAAGCAAAAGAACACCGTACTCCGACCACTAGTTATTAACAGCCCAGCCTGTGGTACACAAAGCTGACAGCTATTATGAGTAATTAGCACAAAGGAAGGTTCTGTATACACACTATTTCCAGACATGTTTTTGAAACAAGGGCTTTGCCTTTTACCACCAATAATTTGTCTTGTTGTATGTTGTTACTTACACAGATGTTCCATAATTTTTTGCATATGGCTCAGCCAAAGAAAGCTTTTTCCCCTTCCGTTTTTGGGAAAGATGCAACTGACTGTGTAAGGGAGAGGAGAATGTCTAGTTTTTACATAATTTCTATGGCGATGATAGGGGTGCAGTGGCTGGTGCTGCTGGTGTGTGTGCGTGTGTGTGTAGTAACAAGATTCTCCACCCAATCTTG